>NC_140565.1:32598005-33228005 GCF_057381845.1 Rhamphochromis longiceps
GTTTCTACAACTTGAAGGGAGAAAATCCTATAAAAATGAATATAAATCTGTATTTTTGGTCATCGCAAAACATAATGAATATTTATACTTAAATCTTCAAGTTTGGTATCACAAAAATTTTGACTTGCTTAAAAGTAACTTAATGTCTAACTTGGACATTTAGACAAAATTTCAAGATGCTGAAGTGAAATTTTGTTGCAAGTTGAAATTTTTACTTTTTTCAATCCGGCAGCTTCTTGTTTTGTTTGTTTGTTTTTTCTTTTTTTCAGGGGTGAAAATAAGCTTCCATAGATTGCACATCTCACAATGAAATACAGAAGTATTTCTGTATTTATTTATATTTAAATATTTATAATAATTAAAAAAAAGATCTTTACGCAAAAGTAGCTGTGGCTAACTCAGACTCTAACTGTAGCTTTGTAGTTACTATGCTTTTGTTTATAATCTATTCCATGAACTTGAGGTAGCAATGACCACAAAGTGGAAAAATAGATGGCAGCCATGATGGCTACCCTTATCAGGAGTTTAGCTAAATCTTAACAGTAAGACTTAGCTTTAGCATTAGTAAGGTGACCCATGGCTTTTTCAGCAGCTAGCTTTCTCCTGAGTTTAGCAATCTGGTTTGCTGCAAAAATACACTTTTTCTAGCCGTTTGTTGTACATGTAAATTTAAAAAGCTATTTTCTTAACAAAGGACACACTTATATTGCACATTTTTGTATATACAATGAAAAAGATCAAATCAAAACCGTGACAGCTGATCATATATGTATTTAATGTCTTGATTTACTGTTCGCACCCCAAAGATTCTTTCAAATCTGCTTCTATTCGTATTAGAGGTTCTTGCTTCAGGTTCATTGTTTCTTTGGTTGGTTTACACACTTCATATTTTATCTCTACAGACAAGATCTGTGTTTCAATGTAAGCTGCAAACACTGGAGGTCAGTATAACCAAAGCATTAAGCTGCGAAAGAATCAAACAGTTACCAGCCAGTGTTTAAATGACTTGCACCAGTGGTGTGTTCATTTCAGACATTAAGGTTTCGCCTTCCCCAGCTGATGCAAACTCCGTCTTTGTAGCTTGCACGTCTCAGCAGTGGGACGCCTCGATCCTGCAGCCCAGTAAGCCGTGCTCGATGACCAGCTCCGTGCTTGTATTGTTTTTATTTTTGTCTTTTTTGTTTTCATGAGCCAACTGTGAAAAAGGGCTAGAGCACACACTGATGCAGTTTTGTCTGTTAGCTGTATATTTAAGTTATTTATTTTCTACAGGTATTGCTTTTCACTGAGCTATGCAGTAACAGTTGTAGGATTATTTATTATGACGAGACTTCATCATAAGTCGTGTTGTTTTCAGGTCGTACCTCATCGTCTGTCCTTATTTCATACTCGGGCCGTCTGTCTTCTCTGCATGTGGCTCATCGACGGATGCTTTGAGAGGTTTTTCTTTCAGTCTTAAGGCGTACTTTAAGTATTGCAGCACCTTTGCATTTTCCTGTATGAAAGTTCTCAGAGTGTCATACTTCGCGTTCCTCTTCTTGTAGCAGCGTCAGGCTGTCCACAAATCTGTCGAGTCCTGAGCTGCAGCTTTAACAGTGTCTCTGCAAAGCCACTTTGGTTTCTTTGATGGGGACATAATCCCCAAATGGTTGAAAATCTTCCCCCACCTACACGCCTCTGCAGCAGGTGAGAGGCATGTCCCTGCAGTAGATAATTTACGTCGCATTTCATCTCTTTGTTGACATTTCAAAAGCTTGAGTCAGCAGATTTAGGACATTTTGCTGCAGAGGTTAATGTTTTGTTTTTTTAATCAGCTAAACGTTGCAGCCATATCTCTGTACCAACAAGTCATTTAACAACTGATTTGGACACTTTAACCCAGTCAAACTCCTATAAAAATTGAAGTTGAAGACCAAACAATAACACAAAATAAACTTTTTTTTTTGCTTTTAAGTTCTGTGAACAGTTCAGTGCTTCAGATCTGTTTTAAAACTCTTGTGCTCTCTTTACTTTAGCTCAGCGCTTCTCAAACTGTGGGGCAGGCCCCACTGATGGGCCACAGAGACACCGCATGAAGTGCAAGGATGATGAGAAGCAAAATAGGAAGTGATTCTAAGCTGAATAAAATGTTTTTTGTAAGCAAATAAAACGGCGTAGATTGATTGAAATTCAAATTGGGTCCCTTTCTACTGTTAGTGATTTTAAGGACCTCCTAAATTTAAGTGCATGGTTCTGCTGTCTTAACTGAGGCAGGAAAATGAATCTCTTCATTAACTGCTCCTCTCTTTACATCTCCTCCGTGTCCCTATACTCTGCAGCTGATACCTTAAACGTCATGTGCCACTGCAGTCCGCTCGCTGCTCTTCCTCTTCCTCCTTCTCTCATGTCGCCATTTGAAGAAGAAACTTGTAACCAATAAAGTACTACTGTCCCAATTCGAGGCACATCCAGTCATAGCGCAGCATCCTTTAGTCCACCAGTCTGTCAGTAGGAAAACAGAGTAGAGGATTAAAAAAAGGCATACCTTGCTACAACGACTGTATCTGAAAAAGAAAGTAAAATCAGATTAACATATCTTATAATCTGAGTAGAAACTCTTTGGAAATGATTTGTAACTTCTTTCCAGAAATAAATGTTCATATTGGTCAACTTTCACCTGCATTTGTGCTTTTCTGACTCTGTTTACTTTGTCTACATGACATTTCCCCCATTACAGATTAATGAAGCCAGTTGAAGAATGAAAATGAATTAAAACCTGCATGCAGGTTTATTATAATTATTATAAAAATCCATACAATATGCAAATATCAGCTGATATTTGTATGTGCACAATTATGACTGAAGTTGTTTATTTACTTTGCAATGTTACAGCTGAGACTGACAGAAAAAAATAGATGTAAATAAATGTGATTATTAAAATATATCACAACATAAAATTAGGAACTAACTGGAGAAGTGGGCGTCCCAGAAGCTCAACCTGTATCAGTCCTTGAGATAAGTTTAGTATTTTACCCCCACTTGTTATTTATCTTGAAGACGTTCTATATTTTTAGTTCAACACATAAGGACAGAAAGCAAGAGACTTGGGTGGAGTGAGCTTATCGAGTGCTGGCACCTGCTGAGATGCGTGTTTCCCTGATTCCCCCACCCATTAGTATTTTATTTTGTTTAGTTTTTTACATTATTACTTTTAAATTTTGTTATTTTGGTTTTACTTAGTTTTATTTTATTCGATTTTATTGTACCTATATTAATTAAAATATTTTTAATATGTTTATGTCGATCGTAGGCTCCTGGAGCATTACGCATGCGCCTCTTTCCTTGCCACTCCTCTGGCTTGCCGTAGAAAAGCGAAAGTCATCCAATAAGGAGCATGTCATATGCTAGATTGGTGAGTTTTATTCATCGTGTTCATCGTTTGTCACATGTAAAGTCATCTCGTTTTAGGTACTGGCTCTATGTTGTCGAAACTTGAGGTTGTAAAAACAAAACGACAATGAAAAGTCAGTTAAACGATGCTAGGCTAATTGAAAGCTAACCTTAGCATTGTGTTAGCTCCTCCGTATAACAAATGGATACTTTATTGAAACAGCCATTAATCATGAGGAGACACCGAAACTCCTTTTTGTGTTCTGAATTCGTGTTAAATACGTGTAACTGACACCCCAGAGTCATCCATCGTATCACTGCGTGTCTAACCGGTGTGTTTACTATGCTTGTTTGCCGCCAGGTGTCGCTATGTGCCGCGGCTCCGGGGCTGGCGGGCCTGCTGAGCGGCTCGGTGCTGGCTGCAGGTGAGGGGAAGAAGAAGAGCAGCCAGCCGCCTCTGAGCATCGAGGAGGTGGGTTCAGACAGAGCCTTTCTAAAGACTTTGTTTTACTTTGTCTGTGACTTTGTTTACATCATGTTTACGACGTAGTGCACACAGCCACAGAGGTCTGGATCAGAGTCAGAGCTGACCCTGGAGGGACAGCTTCTGCATCGCAGAGCTTCAGAAGGTCACACTCTGTATTTGTTTCAGCTGCCGTCTCTGTACACCAGCCCTGAAGCAGCGGTGGCCCAGTACGTAGAGCCAGAGGCCGGGCCGGTGGAGCAGAGGGTGGCCTCACTGAGGAAATGGGCAGAACCATACACGAGCCAGTGTCAGGTTTGTTTACTTAACCTCAGGTGGACAACTCAAGAAAAACAGAAAATTAGTCAACCTTATGATGAACATGGACATCTGTCCAAAGCAAGCAGCACTTTATATATTAAATTATATTTGACCTGTGTGTACAGATTTTATATACTTTCAGACTGTGGCAGATCACGTGTTCTTATAGATTTTTGTGCTGATGTATTTCTGGAAGAGAAGCTGTCATGCGGCCTAAGCTGTTGTGCTCCTGTTGTTCTTGACAGTCTCCACGAGCCTGTGGCTTTCTTTCTAATAAAGGACATTGTGGGATTCTTTTTTCTTCCTCTCTGCCACTGTTGCAGAAACATTCCCACTGAATCCAAACAGCTCGTGTTGCCTCAGAGGAGGCGGCATTTCTGTTTCTGTGAGGTTTGTGGCCTTGAGGTGAAGACGTGCAACAAAGACATGACGACGACTGGTTGCTTTCAGAGAGACGCCTGGGAACTTGTCTTTGAAATTTCTTTGCTTTCTGTTCTCCTTTCGTTTATCTCCTTCTTTCTTCTTCTTGGTTTTCTTTCTGTTTTTCTCTCCCTTGCTCTTGTTGTTCTTTTTTCTTTCTACCGCTGTTCCTCCTCACCTTTAAGCCTACCAACCATCCTCCTTTCTTTCTGTCCTGCTGTTCTTCCTTTCCTACTGACATCATTCCTTCCTTCCTCCTTTCTTACCAGCTGTGCTTCCTGGCTTCCTTACTTCTGTCCTTCCATTCCTTCTTTCGTTCCTCACATCCATGATCCTGCTATCTTTCACCCATTCATTCCTTCCATCAGTCCTTACAGGGAGTGCAGAATTATTAGGCAAGTTGTATTTTTGAGGAATAATTTTATTATTGAACAACAACCATGTTCTCAATGAACCCAAAAAACTCATTAATATCAAAGCTGAATGTTTTTGGAAGTAGTTTTTAGTTTGTTTTTAGTTTTAGCTATTTTAGGGGGATATCTGTGTGTGCAGGTGACTATTACTGTGCATAATTATTAGGCAACTTAACAAAAAACAAATATATACCCATTTCAATTATTTATTTTTACCAGTGAAACCAATATAACATCTCCACATTCACAAATATACATTTCTGACATTCAAAAACAAAACAAAAACAAATCAGCGACCAATATAGCCACCTTTCTTTGCAAGGACACTCAAAAGCCTGCCATCCATGGATTCTGTCAGTGTTTTGATCTGTTCACCATCAACATTGCGTGCAGCAGCAACCACAGCCTCCCAGACACTGTTCAGAGAGGTGTACTGTTTTCCCTCCTTGTAAATCTCACATTTGATGATGGACCACAGGTTCTCAATGGGGTTCAGATCAGGTGAACAAGGTGGCCATGTCATTAGTTTTTCTTCTTTTATACCCTTTCTTGCCAGCCACGCTGTGGAGTACTTGGACGCGTGTGATGGAGCATTGTCCTGCATGAAAATCATGTTTTTCTTGAAGGATGCAGACTTCTTCCTGTACCACTGCTTGAAGAAGGTGTCTTCCAGAAACTGGCAGTAGGACTGGGAGTAGAGCTTGACTCCATCCTCAACCCGAAAAGGCCCCACAAGCTCATTTTTGATGATACCAGCCCAAACCAGTACTCCACCTCCACCTTGCTGGCGTCTGAGTCGGACTGGAGCTCTCTGCCCTTTACCAATCCAGCCACGGGCCCATCCATCTGGCCCATCAAGACTCACTCTCATTTCATCAGTCCATAAAACCTTAGAAAAATCAGTCTTGAGATATTTCTTGGCCCAGTCTTGACGTTTCAGCTTGTGTGTCTTGTTCAGTGGTGGTCGTCTTTCAGCCTTTCTTACCTTGGCCATGTCTCTGAGTATTGCACACCTTGTGCTTTTGGGCACTCCAGTGATGTTGCAGCTCTGAAATATGGCCAAACTGGTGGCAAGTGGCATCTTGGCAGCTGCACGCTTGACTTTTCTCAGTTCATGGGCAGTTATTTTGCGCCTTGGTTTTTCCACACGCTTCTTGCGACCCTGTTGACTATTTTGAATGAAATGCTTGATTGTTCGATGATCACGCTTCAGAAGCTTTGCAATTTTGAGACTGCTGCATCCCTCTGCAAGATATCTCACTATTTTTTGACTTTTCTGAGCCTGTCAAGTCCTTCTTTTGACCCATTTTGCCAAAGGAAAGGACGTTGCCTAATAATTATGCACACCTGATATAGGGTGTTGATGTCATTAGACCACACCCCTTCTCATTACAGAGATGCACATCACCTAATATGCTTAATTGGTAGCAGGCTTTTGAGCCTATACAGCTTGGAGTAAGACAACATGCATGAAGAGGATGATGTGGACAAAATACTCATTTGCCTAATAATTCTGCACTCCCTGTATATCCATCCTTTCTTCTATCCTTCCATCCATCCTTCATTAACCTCGTCTCTCCTTCCATTATTCTTCATGTGACACAGGAAATAATCAAACCTGCCATCAGACAGAAGTCTCTGTTCTGTAGTTGTTGGTAAATAGTAAAACGCTCCATTAACAAGTGAAATTCAGCATCTTTATGTGTGTCTCTTGTTTTTTGCAGGAAACTGGCCGAGCTGCGTTGGAGAAAGTGGAGGTGAGTAAATGCTGAAACGTGTAAAAATATTTTTCTCGTTACATTTCATTGTTTCATTTGTTTCTGAGCTGAAATATTCACAGCATGCACAGTAAGTATAATATCGAAAACGATCCTGAAACAAATTTGGCCCTTATGAGAGATAAAAAATATACCTGAAACCAGCCTGAGGAGGCTTTGGGCCTCGTGTTCAGGGTTGTATCTTTTTCTTGGATCCTTGTAACTTCTTACAATCGGACAAATACCAGACATTATTACACAAAGACCAAGGCTGAAAACAATGAGACAAACATGATAAAAGAATCTAATTTTAAAAGGAAACATGGATATAAAGGTCAGAACAGTATGTCATGAAGAACCCTGTACGTACGTCGGCTCTGTAGGTGAGTGTGTGTAAGTGAGGAAAAAACGGTGAATAATCCAAAACCTGACAGAAATATTGATACTGAAAGTGAATTAAAGAGTTAAATAGCTGTTAAAAACAAAACTATCAAACTCTTGTGTGTCGTTTCTTTTTGGTCCACCTGATGATCTTTGGACCTCAGCAGGTGTACCAGAGGGTGGAGCCCGTCATCGGCACATCAGTAACGACAGTCACAGGTGAGGAAATGCTCGTAACTTTAATCAGCTGTTTAACGAAGGCGTGTGTGGCAGCCTGTTTGTGTTTGAACATTACATTTAAAATCTCCCTAAAAACCTTTGAGCGCCGTCACTCTGTCCTTCAGACGTGTACCAGTTCCTCAGTGACCCTCCTCCTGACCTCTACCCCAGTGTGGCGGCGGTGGGTTTCTCCGGCTTCCTGGGACTTTATTTGGCCAAAGGTAACGTGGGAACATCGGCTCTTTCTCACTGATGAATCGCGTCAGAGGGACTAATAATGAGTGTTACAGTTTAGGTTTTTACAAATGTGTCTAAAGCGACCTTGACAAAGTGCTGTCTCTTCACATTTTTCTCCGTGTTTTGCTGCTGATACATTTGGAGCCCTGCAGCTCCGGGATAATCTCCGTCCGCCCTCAGAGAGGAGGCTTGGAAACGTGTTAATCTAAAGCTGCTAGATCGTGTCTTATGTGGCTGCTCACAAACGTATAAATATTATTAAAGTGGATCTCCTCTGCTCGTGTCCGTGAACTCTGCTGGAGAGCAAAATAATCCTCGTTCATGTAGCCGTGCTTTTCCACACTTAAATGTTTCGTTCGTTTAAAGCAGACTCCTGTCTGTTTTCCCCCTTGCTGTTGTTCATTTGTGTAGATGTAAGCACGGTGGTCTCACTCAGGTGAGGACCAAACAGACCCTCTGCAGGAGGATGTGGTCTCGGTCCAGACAAACGACAGTGTGTTTGGTTTATGGTGTGAATGTGATCAAACCCAGCTATCGGGTGTATGTTGCAGGTTTGAGCTAAACAGCTTCCTGCAGCCAGACTGCAGGGCTTCCAGCACAGAAGCAAAAGTCCTGCACACTGCAACCCTAAATCAATGTTATGTTGGTCAATATACGTTTAATGTTGTGTTATACACAAGTAATACAGCTCATTCATAAAGTCCCAGACACAAAGCATAATTTTGTGTCTCTTTGATCTTATTTTTAATTAAAAAACAGGTTTTGGGTCACGGTTAGTTAATGTTTACCTCCTGCAGCTGTAATCTCACAGTTACATAAAGAAGATCAGCATTATAAAGTCATGCCTGTAAACACACACACACACACACACACACACACACACACACACACACACACACACACACACACTCATGCATTTACTCTGGATTAGTAGCTGCTCTGTCTTTGAAGTGAGATATTCAGTGACCCAGTAAAAAGTGTGTACAGGTAACGAGGAACAGAACAAAAGGTGACTGACTCTCTCTCCCCCTCTCCCCCCCCCTCCCCCCTCCCAGGCTCCAGGCTGAAGCGGCTGGTGTTCCCAGTTGGCCTCATGGCCCTGAGCGCCTCCATGTTTTACCCTCAGCAGGCTGCAACCGTGTTGAAGGTGTGTGTTTATGTGCTAACACACAGCAGAACAGTATCTGAGTGTGACTGTTTGTGACAAAAACATAGACTGTATCTAAAAGATGGTCATAAACACCCTGATTGGCTTCTTGTAGCCTTAACTCTGACGTCTTAGCCTCGTCCGTGATGCTTTTTCGGAGCCAGAAGTGTCGGCACTGCAGATGGATCACACAGATGCATGTGGCTGCTAATTAGAGCTGATAGGGGAGGATTGTTGCTCCTGGATCACTCAGAGTCCCTCGCCTGGTCTTTTCTGGTTGATTTAAGTCTCTTACTGTCCTCGTATCCAGAGGCTAACATCTGCCCACACCACGTACTGTTAAAACATGATAAATGTGATGAAATTAGTTCTGTTTCACACTGAGGAACAACTGTTGCTGTGTTTACTTTGTTTGAATCAGTGTGAACGCTTCACCTGCTGCAGATAAAAACATTCAAACTCAGGTTTAGTTTTCTTTAATATTTCCCACAGCGCTGACATGCAGTCAGGAAACAGCTGCCAGCACCTCTGCTTGTTTCAGTTATTTTAATTTTTAGCCACAAATAAATTTTGCCGGAATTTGTTCCACGGAGGAAATTAACCTCCTGACTTTCTAAACTTTATCAGCCCAGCTCTGACGGACGAATCCCAGATGAAATCTTTCCAGGGATCATTCGTAAACACGTTGTGTGTTTGATCTGTGACTCGTTTCCTGTTCGGAAAGGGTTGTGTTTCCGTGCAGGAAGCCCGGGCTGTGAATTGTGTTTCTAATTTCCACTTGGGTGGTTTTAATCACTTTGTTTCCTTCACACGAACGGACAGAGCGAGACAGAGGCACACCCGGGCAGATGCACACAGCTGTAACATATGCAGAAGTGAAACAGAGGCACGGTGAGGATGTGAAAACATCTGGTCTCACGACTTAAAAGTGTGTCGGAGTCCACTCGGATGTCTGTAATGTTTCCAGTGACGTTCAGATTCATGAAAACCTGATGCTGAGCTTCAAAATCAGAAATGAAAACAGGAAACCAGGACAATGAATTTAATTTTGTTTCCAGTAATAAGGATGACATCGTTCTTTAGCCTTGTTTATGCTCACCACGTTGATGTTGCGCTCGCCATCTGTGATGTCACCGCTGACACTACAGCCATGTCACTTTTTATGCTGGCCAGTCTGCTGCTTCCTCCTCGGTGATACAGGTCGTGTCGCCAGGCAGAAAAAGTCTCAGTGTCAGCGCTTGTATCAGATCAGAAGAAGTTTAAACAGGAAGCAAAGCGACCGCAAAGTTGTCTCCAGAAAGTCACGTCCTTATTTCAAGCTGCTGCAGCGTCTCGCTGATTAAAATACAAACAAGTGAACGATCCCTGGTTCGATCCTGGAAGGAGACGCAGATCCCTTTGGGGCTGCGTTAGGAAGTAAAAACTCTTTTTGTCGCACGTACATGCTTCAGATCAACAAACAAAAGGCAGTTTTTAAATGATGATTTAATTTATTAAGCAAAAAACATCCTAAAGATCTCAAAAAGCAACACATGTCACGATCTAAAGAAACGACAAAGTCACTGACAGCCATCAGATTTACATTTCTCAGGCTTTGAGATTCCAGTAAACCACTGGGAGAGCTATCATACCTTCCCAGTAGTGGCCAGTCTGCCTGGCTCCATGAGGTCACAATAGAACCCAGAACAACATTCAAAGAACTGCAGGCCTCACTTAAGGTCAGAGTTCATGATTCAACAATATAGGAGCAGTCACAGCAAAGGCCCGGTGTCCTCTGTGCTTTAATCTGGTCTTTGGACAGCTGAGAGCATCTGATCCACAGACCTCAGTGATCTTGCAAAAGATCAGAAAGGTATGAGTGTGCAAACCCACGCAACGCCTTAAAAACACATAATAAAACCTTAAAATGAATTCTAAAGCTAACTGGCAGCCAGTGCAAGGATGCCAGTATGGGAGATATGTGGTCTCTGCTGCCGAGTGACCAGCTGCAGTCGACTGACTGATGACACCGGAGTAAAAACTATTACAAACGATGGCATGGATAGCTCTCTCAAAGTCTCTCAGACAGAGAACGGCTTCACTTTAGTAAGTAGTCAAAGGTGAAAGAAACTGGACTTGATGACGGCATTAATCTGTTTATCAAACGTTGGAGTCAAAAATCAAATGAAAGGTTTGGACTGGCTTTGGAGTCCAGACTGAAACTGAGATCATCGGTGTGACCTTAAACAGGCTGTTTATGCTCAAACATCCTCCAGTGTGGTTGAATTTACACTATTCTGCAGAGAAGAGTGGACCAAGTTTGTTCACATCACTGTGATCGTCCACAGTGATGTAGACAAACTCACTGTCAGGTATCACAGAGGCTGACTGCAGTTCTTGCAGCTGAAGGTGGGACAGCCTGTTATTAGTCTGAGGAGCTTGGAAAGAAAAGCATCTGGACTTGTTTAAGTTGCTTGAAGACGTTTCACCTCTCATCCAAGAAGCTTCAGACGCTTTTCTTTCCAAGCTCCTTAGACTACGATGACCAGGATGACTGAGAACCTTCACAGACATACGACCGGTTATTAGGTTTAGGGGGCAGTTACTGTTTCCCACAGGGCCGCGTAGGTTTGCATGACTTTTTTCCCTTAATAAATAAAATTATCATTTAAAAACTGCCTTTTGTATTAACTCAGCTTTTCTTATCTGACTAATATTAAAATTCATTTGCTGATCTGAATGTGAATGTGTGACAAATATATATTTTTTAAATCAGGAAGTGGGCAAATACTTTGTCGTCATGGTTCTTTTATTGCTTTTTATAAAGTCTGGTTTTATTTTGATTTCAGTTAAAAATAATGTTCCCCTCTAGCTTTGGTTTAAGTTCACTGTAATAACCTTGGTGTAGCCTCTGAATCAGATGTGAAGTCTTCTCTCCTTCCTGAGTTGCAGTGCCTGTAACATTTGTTAAATATTAACCAAAGGACGACATGATGAGCTCAGTTTCGCTGCTAATGGCAGAGACACCGGCGCACGAGTGTGAACGCACTCAGCACAGAACTGTGAATCTCGCTCAGCTCGACACCAGAAGCTTAAATTGAAATCCCCACTTTTTATCATTTATTTGAAATTTACTTATAATTCAAGGAAATGCTCTTTTTCTGAGTTCAGTGGTAATGATGGGGGCACCATCATAGCTGGCATGGCTGAGCAGGTGACGCTTACATCAGAGGCTCAAGTCCCGGACCATTTCCTGTGTGGGCCTGCCCACTAACTGTCCAGTAAAGGCTGAAGCTTGGAAATAAACCATTAATGAATTAATGAATCATTCATATTACAATTAAATTTGATATTCTTGTTATTGATCGTGGCTCAAGAGTTGGCAGTTTGTCTTGTAATTGGAAGGTTGCCGGTTCGAGCCCCGGCTTGGACAGTCTTGGTCGTTGTGTCCTTGGGCAAGACACTTCACCCGTTGCCTGCTGGTGGTGGTCAGAGGGCCTGGTGGCGCCAGTGTCCTCGCCTCTGTCAGTGCGCCCAGGGGCAGCTGTGGCTACAACGTAGCTGCCATCACCAGTGTGTGAATGTGTGTGAATGTTGTGTAAAGCGCTTTGGGGTCCTTTATACTAAGTGAAGCGCTGTACAAAAACAGGCCATTTACCATTTATAATTCCAACAAAATTCAGCAGCGACCAAACGTCAGCTTCAGAGATCATTTTCTATCTGTGCGTCTGCGTTTAGCTGATGTGTTTCGCGTTTCCTGCAGGTGAGTCGAGACTCGGCGTACACCTGGACTCAGCAGGGCCGCGCCGCTCTGGAGACTCTGTGGAAAAATCCACCGTTTGGCAAAAAGGAGGTGAGTCTGCGGCGGATGCTTTTCATGTGTTCGGTTTGCTGTTTTGATCTCCTGACGTTTTTTTTTTTTTTTTTTTTTTTTTGTGTGTGTGTGTGTTTGTGAAGCCTGAGAAGAAAGAGCAAACGAAGGGCAGCAACACGAGCAGCTGAAGACGGCGAGCCGCTAACACCTGTGTACCTCCCAGAGCTGACAGTCGTTACATGTGAGCTTCACTTTGAATCTTTCCAAAACACCTCCGCCTCTTCCCAGAAGCAGTTTGGCTCATTGCACTGGACACCTCCTCCTCTGTAAACATTCCTTCTTTCTCCTTCGATGACTTCAGCTCCTCCGGTTTAACAGAACAGGTCACAGTGACCTTTCAAAACACTTCCTCGTGCTTTAACGTCCCATTCTGCTACAGAGACCCACTAAACTCTGCCAACAACAGCATTCAGATCAGTCCGATCAGTCGTTAACACACATTTTTATTCATATCTGTCATGACTTCTTCTTCTTTTCTCCTATTTTGAAGTAAACTGAATATTTTGACTGTTTGAGCTGGGATCGACTTCTTTCTTTAGTTTTTACTGTTTATGTCAGTGAACTTAGACGGCATATATCCCAGAGCTTTGCCTCTGTCCTCTGGAGGAGGATGTAAACGAATGAAGTCGTCCCCGATGTAGTATTCAGGTCACACTGTGATTCTTATAATCCTGATTTAATGCAGTGTTATTGTGTGCACCCATCTTCAGGTATTAATGAACTGCATAATATCCATGTCTAACATTGTACTGTATATATTATGTGTAATTAAATCCAGCATTTAACACTAAAACTGCATTTATTTTTCTCTTTTGATAGTTACTCATAAAAATGCATATTTAAATTATTATTATTATGTGATTACATCCTTAAATCTCACCTGTATGTTGTAGTAAAGAAAAATAGATCTCACTGTTTTCACAAAGACAACACAAAGTGCTGAACGGTGCAGTTCCTCTAACGTCCACTAGAGGCTGGGCCTAAAGGTTAGTCACCTCTCATGGATTCCCATGCACATCTGTACCACATCTGTACATTTAATTGCTTTATAGAAACTGTCCAGAGGGGATTTTATTTTAATAAGTTATCCGTTTGGCTGCTGGTGAGCCTTAAAGTGAACAGCTGTCACTTACAGCTCCACGTAAATTAGCGGCTTCGCCTCCACCGACAGAAGCACAACAGAAAAACCAAGAGGACGACCTGGACGTTGTCCAGCGTTGTTCTTTCTCACACTGTTGGTGCTGGGAGGTTAAAGACCAGCTAATGCCCACAGTGACCGTATGGGATGTTTGAGTTCTCACTCTAAAATTAAACTCCGGAGGAAACTATTACTGGACGAGTTTCCTGTTTCCTGGCCGTCTGTTTCTGATCCTTTGATGTTTGAGAGTTCAGGCTGCAGACTCTGGACTCGTCAGCATGTTTAGCAGGGATGCTGAACAATCAAAGGCCTCGGATCAAAGTTTACACTTCTGTCTAAAATCAGCTCTGTGTTTCCTTTTGGGGCCCTGCTGCTCTCGGCGGGTCCATAAAATGTGACAAATATAAAACTGAAGCAGTTCCATATTTATTCATACAGAAAATAATCATTTTGGGCCTGATGGTGGGGCTTTAATTGCTCTCAATTGCAGTTCTTTTTATGCAAAAGCTTTAAACAAATTAATATTTCCCTCAAAATCTGACTTGAAATACATCAAATCAACCCTGTATTTTTGAGTGGATTCTAGTTATTGCAGTTACATAAAACCAGCAACACAAACCCTCAAAAACAAACAGGTCGGGTTTATTTCAAAACGATTGCTGACCAGAGTGCTGCACGAGTTCTTGAGAAATATGTTTTTCTGTTTTATGAGAAACGCAAACATCAGCCTTTCTGTGACGTCGAAGCTGATGTTTGCTCTTAAGCATCAATTCAAAGTGAGCAGGTCAGATGTGAAGCTGTAGACTCTCACAGAGCCAATAAAAGCTGGTTTTATTGCTACGCTAACTTTGGTATTTATAACTAAGGCATGCAAAATTTAACCTCAGTACTTTTTATATTTTTGAAATTACAGGTCATGAAAATACACGATGCTTTCAGCATTTTTAAGTCCCGTAACTACAGGCGATATCTACATGAAATTTTCAGGGCTAAAGATTTGCAGCCAAATTAGCTTCAGGTCACAGGTGTCGAACTCCAGGCCTCGAGGGCCGGTGTCCTGCAGGTTTTAGATGTGTCCTTGATCCATCACAGCAGATTTAAATGGATAAATGACCTCATCAACATGTCTTAAAGTTCTACAGAGGCCTGATAATGAACTGATCATTCAGGTGTGTTGACCCAGGGTGAGATCTAAAGCCTGCAGGCCCTCATGGACTGGGATTGGGGACCCTGCAGTACAGCTTACATGTTGCAAGATGTGTTAAGTTGTTTACGCACATCTGAATAAGAATTAAGGAACTCAGAGCTGAGGAAGAAGAGAGAAAGCACAAACAGCAGCACATCCGCTTCCTGTTTGTCTGCGGCCTGCTGGGTTTTTATTTCAGCTCATGCTTGTTAGAAATCAGATGATTTGGCTTCTTGAAAGTGCCGTGTTGTTTTTTCAAAGGAAGAGGAAACCTGCATGAACCCAGAGCTCCGTCACGTGTTCAGACGGATTAAAGGAAGCCAGAGACAAAGAAAAAGAAAGCAGATGTCAGTTAAAGTGCAAAGACTCTGGAAACGTGTGTTTTAGTCTCGTTAGCTTCGAGTGAGGATGTTTGAGAGGTTTTCTAACTTGTCTCCACCTGTAACCCTCGTGTTTAGTATACGTGTGTTTTTAAATGCTGAATTTGCCTTGTCATATTGTTTCAGAGTAGAGAGCACAAACTTGTGTGTCGGTGTGTTAGTTTAGAGTCAGGGTTTGTGATTGATTCACTTCAGCAGCTATTTTGATGTCAAGAGACAAAAGCAGACAAAGTCAAAGAGTGATGACCTGTCGGCTCAGGTCACAACGATCCCGCGTCCTCACACATCCTGTTTTATTGTGGTACGGACTTTTGTTTTCCTCGTTCTGCTTTGCCCTTATTAGTTTCAATTAGCCCTGTGTTTATACTCGTCGCTTCGCATCAGCTTTCAGATCTGTTTTACCTCAGCTCTCACTTCCTCGCGCTTCACTGTCTATGATATTTATACAACTTCTTTGTGTTTCATTTCAGGACTTCTGAAACCCTTATTTCCTGTTGAGTTATGCACAGTTCAAGTGCATAACTGCTCACGTGATGAAGTCAGTGTTTGCACTTATCTAATGTAACCGCTTAAACTTAAATTAGTTTTTGTGACAAGTAGTTCACAGCATCACTGCTATGATAACACTAATTATGTTTATTATGAGAAACTGGAGGGCAAACGTTGGTCTGTGGTGTTTAGGAACTGTGTGCAGGAGGTCAGTAGAGTAGCGGTGCAGCAGACACTGCACTGTTGGATGGAGTCAGCGTTTATGTGCAGGGTGTAATTGAATGATTTGGGCTTTAAATCCCACACAGCAGCACATAAAGTGTAATTACACACAGCTGCATGGTTTCAATGCGCCCAGCACGCCCGGTGATGAGGGAGCGCCTTTCTCTCCTCAAACCAGGCGGCTGGAAGTGAAGCTGGAGAAATCAAGAGACTCTGAGATGGAAAAAGAAGTCAAAACTATTCAGGGGGAAGTTTTTTCCTCTCCTTTTATGCTCCTTACACTCTGCTTCCCAAACAAACCTCCCTTTAAAGGCCCAGAGTCTGAGACTTTGAGGAAACCGGCCCTCGGAGATAAATGACCTCACCGCACAGACATTCTGTGGAAAACTGTGTAATGAGGCTGCTGCTGTGTCAGTGGGTTTTAAATGATGTCAGAGGGTTTTCCAGACTTCTCATGTTATCAGCACAAGTCTGAATCCAGCCAGCTAAGACATCTTGTGGGGTTATATTCAGTAACGTAAACAAAACAAACCACAAAGAGGAGACTACGAGCCCTGAAGCATAGCGCCTGTGCAGCTAAGCTTTAAAAACAGTGGATTTATCCACATAAGGATCCTTATGTTGATGCATATGAAAAGCAAAGGTGGGAGTTTCTCAGATTGACCTGATTTTAGATGGACTTGATCATAAATCAGCCCTGGAGGCCTGACAGGCGTCACCGGATAAATTCACTGACCTGCAGAAGCATTTCCTCCAGCTGATGAAAGCTTAACCAGAAATATAATTTAATAATTCAACGTAAACGAGACTGATAAGATCAGTTGTTAAAACAGCACAGAGGAAGCTTAGAAGCAGGACCTGCAGCCATAATCAGAGGAGACACTGAACTTGTGCTGACAGGCGAACAGTAACTTTGCAGACAGACAACCGTCTGTGAGGTTAAACTTTACGACACGACTGTGCTTTTTCATCATTCACTGTTTCGTTATCATGTCCCTGCATCTTTATGGCAACGAGATTTCTTCTGGAACAATCTCCAGTTATGATAAGAGCTATAGAAAACTATTAAAACATAGTTCAGGCCATTTAACTGAGTTCACAGTCCAGCCTTTGACTGCTTTATGAGTCCAAACGAGGCTCCACAAAAACATCTGATAAACTGAAAACAGAGGATGCGTGGACACACAGTAAGAGTATGTACTGTTTGTGTTTGCAGGGGCTCCATTTCCATTAAAACTATTTTTGAACTGCAGGTTTTATCTTGCACGAAGAAGAACAAAAAACCTGAATTCATTTTATAATCTCAGAGTTTTCCTTGCAAACGTTTCCCAGCAGCATCAACATAACTGCAGAGCTGCAAACCAGTATGTAAAAGCTTTAAGTGCAAACATAGGTGAAATACAGTCAACAAGGCAAGAACAGACGGTTTCATTCTAAAGAGCTTTAAAGTCAATATTTGGTGTGGCTGCTGTCATCCTGCACAGCTGAACTCTCCTCGGGAGCCTTAAGAGCTTGAAAAAAGAAGGCAGCTGGACTTTGTTAGGTTTGTGAACTAATCCAGGAGGCTTCTTCAGTTCTGATCATGTGTGTCATCACCACGGCGTGAAAAGAAACCGCTGCTGCCACCCACGATGCAGTCTCGAGAACCCTTCACACCTGGCCTCAGGTGACCTCAAGTGTTTTCACGCTTAATACTCAGTGATGGTAATGACCCACGCCTTTCTCCACACCCATCGTCAACGACCACCTCCAAACGGGACGCTTTTGTTTTTAGAACTGAAGTTTAAAGAAGTCCACTTTCTTTCTTTTCTCAGGTCTGTGGGGCGACGACGACCTGGGTGAGAAGCTGCAGTCGTGCTCTCCTGCAGCTTTCTTTCAGCACTGTTCTGGAATAATTCTCCGGGCTTCAAGGACATTAAAATGTCTGCCCGGCCTTTTGGTCCCACGCTGCTTCAGTAATGTTGATGTCTGGCTTCTGGGAAGGCCGTGCTATGACTCTGTGCTCTAGCATGTTCGGTTATGCTTTTAGTGCCCTGACATTCAGGGGTCAAGCTGAAAAGTGAATCTGTTGTGAATCACATTTTCCAAGATGGCATCGTACGCTGGGTCAGATTACAATGGTGCTTTTGTGTTCATAATTTCATTAATCTCTTACTGGCTGACATTAAGCTCCCAGTGACGGAGCCGCCACAGTTTTGCTTCCCCAAATATTTGAAACCTTAGATTCATCTGTATCAGACCTGTTTGCTCTCATTTCTTAAGGACATGTGGGTCATATGCCGTGTAGTTTACTGCCTGCCACTTCTCCAAGGTCTCAGCCATCAGCTCTTTAATCACCTTGATGCAAATACACAATTTTATTCCAGTCAAATATTCAGCTTTTGGATTTTTCAGTCTTAAAAAAAAAAAAAAAAAAAAAAAAAGGGGAACCAACGTGTTTGTGACAGGCTGCTAGTAACAGTTGTGTGTTGACGACACCGATCCAGCCCTCAAGTTAGTTTCTTTTTAAATAAGTGAGTTGTAGGTCTTTGTTTGGTGGCCAGAGTGGCAAAAGAAAGACATCATTCTGTAAAGGTCAGCGCCACAGACTGGATGAGTGACTTAAAACCAGGAGAACTTAACGTCAGAATCTTCCTGATTCAACATAAGGACACGAGTGGACTCCTGCACTGTAGGTGACACATGGCCTGGTAAAGTTTTCTAATGAGTTTGAATTCTGTGAAGGAAACTATGAATTCAAGTGCAATCAAAGGCAAGTATGTAACCAACTGAAGAATGACAGTTGTGTGCGATTAGCAGTTTTTATTTAAAGCTAAAAGTGATTTTAAGATTGAATAAAGACGAGTAACTCTGTGACAGATTAGACACAAAAGGCTCACTAAGACTACGAACTACAGACAGATTAAATACACCAGATTACTGTGATAAATGCTGCATTTCAAAGCTGAACTCCTCTGAAAAGCCGAGGCGCGTCTGCTCGGTCGGGCCTCTTATTCCTCAGATGGAGCGGCCATCTTGACGAGGCTGTCCTTGTCGAACCTGAAAAGCCTCCATCCCTCCTCCTGAGAGAGGTCCTCGGCACCGCGCCGCTTGTAGAACTGGACCGACGGCTCGTTGTTCTCCGCCACCACGAACATCATGCCGGTGCAGCGCGTCTTCATCGCCAGCTGGAAGAGGACGGAGAGGAGTTTAGGTTGGTGCGCTCAAAAGAACAGCCAAAGTCAGGATGCACTTTAGTTTGTAAACACTCACATTACTGAGGTGCCGCAGGATCCCTGAACCGATGCCCAGACCTGCAGAAAGAGGAACAATTCAGGCATCAATGAAGCTGCAGAGCAGGAGTGAATGTAAACAGATGGAGATGTTTTTACCTCTGTACTCATCCATCACATAGAACTCCTCCAAGTAGAGCTGCTTGCCCACCCAGGGGTCGTACGTGAAGTAGTACATGGCGAAACCCACCACCTTGCGATCTGCAGGGAGAAACGACCATGTTAGGCTGTTAGAAACCAGACATCTCATTCTTGAGATTATGTGGATAAAATATATGCTGAGACTATGCAGAGCAAATAAAAGCAGGGCTGAGGTTTAATGTTTTGGGAATAACACCAGGCTTACAAGCTGTGGAGGCAAATTCTTGTTTAAGATGTGAACAAAGAGACAGTTGGGCAAAAATAAATAACTGCAACACCAGAAATGGCTCCATGCAGGAAAACGTCTACCTTAACCTTCAACCTCCTTCTTAGGGGAAATCTGCCAGAACTTTCTCGGCCTAATCAGACTGTTTACGAGCGTCTGCGCTGCAGTCACTGGGAATGTGTCCAGATGGTGCCTCCCCTGTAGGTCAGGCACAAACTGTACTTCTCTGTACATCTCAATGGAAGCTACGCTGTGAAGAACAATTAAATAAATGTGTTCAGGGGGACTAACACCTGCAGGCGAGCGTCTGACTCTTGGCCTGTATTTACAAAACCAGGATGCACACCCTGTGGAAACGCTGTCTCAGCAGATGGTGGGAAACATTTACTCTCCTTATCAGGTGACATGATAACCTGACGGTTCCTGTGGGAAACTATTCAAGCCTCAGGCTGAAAACGATCCTCCAAGTGTTTTTGCTCCAGAAAGAGGATCCGTGGCGTTTCGTACCTTCACTGCTCTTTTCTCCTTGGATCTCAGTGATGATGCAATGGTAAAACGGGGTGTCACCGAAGCCATCCTCAAGGAGCTCTACAGGCAAACACAACCTTTAATTATTTACACAACAGAGCAGGTAGTCTTTTAGTCGTGTGCAGGTGACTTTAAACTCACCTTTCTCAGTCAGTGTCACCTGGTGCTCCATCTCCTCGTATTTTGCAAGTTCCTGGAACAACAATGGGATGATGTCATTCGTAGTGCGACACAGCACTCCTGATGCCGTTTCATTTTTATTTAGTCCAGAATCCGGTTTGTTTTGAGCTCAATTTCTTAAACAAGCAAAGTGTATTGCAGCTCTGCAGCTCATCCAGTATTCTAACAAACATTTTATTGTGCGACAAGTCATTTATTGATTAAGAACACAAAAGAATCATTGTAATAATTGGTCAGTATCATTGTGGTGATTAAGATGTGAGCGTCGAGGTTTAGATCTTTTCCATCACTTCACTTTTATTCAATGGGAATGATTGAGCAAATTCACAAGAAATGAATTGACGTTAGGGTCATTAAAAGGACCAGAAAGGAGGGAGGTTGAAAAAAATAATCCTCTTTTTACAATTGTATGGGAACAATTTAAAATGGCTTTACAATTTACAAGCCAAAAAGTTAAGTGGAATTAACTAGAAGGAGCCAATTTTATTTATTTTTTAAAGCCAAGTTTACAAGTAAAGTCGATAAGGTCCTTTAAAGTCGGTATATTGTGTAAACT
The DNA here is from genome assembly GCF_057381845.1 of Rhamphochromis longiceps. Taxonomy (NCBI): domain Eukaryota; kingdom Metazoa; phylum Chordata; class Actinopteri; order Cichliformes; family Cichlidae; genus Rhamphochromis; species Rhamphochromis longiceps. The sequence continues at coordinate 32,618,904 of NC_140565.1, forward strand.
GAAAATGACGTTAACTTTAACTAAGAGGCCTCTAAACGCCCTGATGCTAAATATAGGCGCCACCAGTTTCCAGATCAAACCGGCACCCTCTTCGGGGTTTCGCAGATGTCGCTTGTTTTGTTTTCCTCCACTGTAACGTTTCCGCGTCGGGGTCAGCCATGATACGGACACCGCGTCAGACGGACCATATTTAGACACCCGGCCGCTCTGAGTCATCTGACGTTAAAGAGGCCTCCGGCTCTGACCTCATTCTCGGACATCCTCAGGAAAGCTCACACCTGCCGATGTTTCGCTAGTTAACGGATTTCCACAGCTAACGGATATTGTAACACGTAACAGTTCCCTTTAGCTTTCGACCGCTATATTGAATTCCTGCTCGTTTCATATCAAATTAATTACGTTTATCCCCAAAACGGTATTTGGTTTTTTTAATCCCACAGGCCTACCTTCACCAGTCGTAATATATCAGGCACGTCTCGGGGTTCAGCTTTTCGTAATTTATACTCCATTTTCTTCTTTTACTTTTTTTCCCTTTCGTCAGAAGTCCTCTGTATGTAAATTGGAAGATTAGGTGTTTCTTCATTCGCCTCGCAGTGGCTTTTCCCCCACAGTCAGCCTCTGGTCCGAACGCGCTCGTCGAGATAAAACATTCAGTATAACTGGCCCTCGGCTGGGTCGCTGCCGCTCTACTGTGCCCCCTTTGTTTATGTCAGGGCTTTTATAGCCGGCTCGCGCTGCAATATAATTGGTCGGTTCACTCAAGTATCGCATTTCTGACAAATCAGCGACACCCCCTGGTCACTTTTTTTGTCCAATCGGGGTACAAAGAACGGTCACATGTGGGGGTCTGTTTTTATTCTGTCATATGTTTTTGATGGAGAAAAGGACCTGGGAAAGTGTTTTTATTCTTTAGTTAAACAATGTTGAACTAATGTTTAACTAATGTATAAGAGTCAAACAATGTGCTAAATATCTAACACATTAAACAAAAACAATAGCCTATAATTTAAGTTACTTAATCAAAACAGTAACTTAACTGTAACTGTATCTGAAGTTCAGAAAACAACATCAGTTTTGCCCCAGAGATAAGATAAGAAGCACATAGATTTCCAGGTGTTATGAGGACTAGAAACTTTCTTGGGATGATAAGTTCTTCTAAAACAGATCAGTTTGGCACCAAAATAGTTACGTAACAGATAAACAATTAAATGAGGAAATATTGTTTTTACAGTATTTAAAACAGAAATGTTCTACTATACAAAAATGAAGAACATTATCATAAATACAGGACACTCTGGGCAATAATAATAATAATAATAATGAATAATGGATTGGATTTATATAGCGCTTTTCAAGGCACCCAAAGCGCTTTACAATGCCACTATTCATTCACTCTCGCATTCACACACTGGTGGAGGCAGCTACGGTTGTAGCCACAGCTGCCCTGGGGCAGACTGACAATAAGCTACTTTTCTGTGATTCTACACATTTATGATGTAGAAAACTGAGACATATTGTTGAAATTGTCCTTCCTTTTCTTTTAAGATATGTCAAGGATTAAATATTTAGTTGAGTGTCTTTACACTGACAGAAAGGCATTCCTGTTCTCCAAGGAAGTGAAGCCACTCAGCAGGGATCTATTTGGGCAGTTGTTGTGAAGGTTTGTCTAATTAATTTTAAAGGTCTTTGAGGAAAAAAAGAACCCCATGTATGGAATCACCAGTTTTTCACATTTCTTTTTTCCTCCAGGGGGTTTAATTTCAACTCACAATGCTCCAGTACAGACTTCAGTTCAGGTCTCTCCCATAATGCCTCTGTCTGCCCACACAAGTGGAATTTTCCAACACCAGCAGACCCTACATATTCATGTGCAGAGTAGAGTGTGTGTAATGATTAGGTGTGGTTAGATGCTTCGCAGACAGTTGTAGCATTGATGTACTGGGGGGAACAATGATCCTCTGAGAACAGGTCAAAGGCCACCCCCACCCCCACACCTGCAACTGTAACTTAGACTGAAATTGATGCAATACAAGACATTTAATGTCCCTAACAGTGTATAACGTGGTTGTTTTAGTTGCTTTATTTATGACACTTCTTATACGTTATTTTCTTCTCATACATCTTACCGTTGTTGTTCATTCACTTGTAGAAGACGGACCAGAACGTTTGGCTGTCCAGAAAAGTGTTCAGCTTAAAAAAAACCAACAACTAAGGGCAAGGTGTGCCTCAGGAGTATCTTGTAGTGAAAACCAGACACTTTTAACCCTTCTGTTATGTTTGTCTCCAAGGTGAAGGAAGGACGTTCGTGGGTCAGCTTGGGCATGTTTAGTTATCCAAAACAACAAAAAACCCACAGAATAAACATTGTTCATATCTCATTATTAACTCCATTACCAACTATTTCAGTCATTATTTGATGTAGTTGTGTTCTTTACTGCTCACAGATCATGGTTCGATGAGGATATATGACTTTTTTTAAGTACAGTGTTGAATAATGGTAGTTGCCAGCTTGTCTCTCTCTCTCCCATCTAACAGTGCTTGTCTCTTGATTATCAAATCGGATGACTCTGGAAAAAATATGAAGTCTCCAGAGACATTGTGACACAAAATATACGTGTAAATATGTGAAATTAGCTACTTTCATTGTATATGTTGATTACATCTATTAAACCAAGCAGAATAAGTTCCATGTTGAAAAAATACTTTAAAATAATTTTAAATATAATATTCAATTTTGAAATGGATCACTCCGACCTGAAACATATCAGGAGGGTTAAAGGAGAATCACTTTCCCTTGTTTCCCCTTGTGCTTTGTACGCTATGACATGGTAAACACCATATTACAACATGTCAACATGTATCCACTCATCTAATAAATAAATGAAATTATTTATAGATTCATAAAAAAAGTACACAAAGAGTGTTTTGATATTTTACTCATGCATACAGTTAGGTTTGTTACTGTTTCACTGACCCACGTTCGACAAAAACATGGGTAATTCAATAAATACAAAGTTCAAGGTTCTGGCAGAGAGAGTAACATTTCGAGAGAAAAAAATAAGAAGGACAAATTATATTAGAGTGGCAGATTTAGGCTAAACGGAAATATCAAAAACAGAAATGTAAAAGTTTTTTAAGCGGCTGTTTAGTGAGCGATAACACTTTTACTTGGAAAATCTCTCAGTGAGCACCACTGTGTCTGTCTGTGTCTAAATTTGTAAGGTTAGCCTGTCAAATAAAGTTCCTGACAGGCTGCACCGAGGGCATCAAGGCCCACGGATGCTGAGCGCTGCGTCATCACGCAGTGGGCGGAGCTGCGTGCCACCGCGGAAGCTACCCCGTCATCAGCCTCTTTCTCTCCTCAAGAGAAAACTGTGATTCTTCTTCTTTTCTCTCCCTTTTTTCAGCCCACCCGCTTCGTTTGGACCCCTCGAGGCCTCGGCTCTGTCATCCCGGTCAAAATGCTCTCACAGAGGTTAGTGACGTAAAACAAAGCTCGTGCACAGCTGTCTCTGCGGCGTCCGCGCTGTTAACAAGTGACCTAAGAGTAGCGAGGGAAGCGAAGCAGCGATAAACAGCGATTTGTGATGGTCCTTTCTCTGTTATGACTTCAGTGGTGTGTAAATGAAGAGTGACTAGTTAACCAGGCCCACAGAGGGCGGCGGTCTGTTTCCACGAAGGGCGTGTCTGCAGGAAATAAAGACAGAGCAAATCAGCAGGCCTCACACAGGATAAACACCGAAGTTAACTTATGACAGCTACACAGGCTAGTTCAGAAACCTCTACGCAGTTTACACTCCTACATGCGCTTTATAAATAAGTAATGAGGTCAAAATGACCACTACGAAGAGTTTCACATGTACAATACACACATAATAATAATAATAAAAACAGAAATGGCCGAAACATTATCAGTTAAAATGTTTGATTTTAAAAAGACGCTAGTTCTTCTTTTCATCCTCCTCTGTCACTCTTTGCATGTCCTCCTTCACCACATCCATGAACTTCCTCTAACTTCCTCTTTTCCATCCTTTCTCCCCATCTTCACATGTCCAAACACTCATCCTGAGCTGTGTCTCTAATTACTAATCATAACTAATCCTATTCATCCGGCTCACTCCCAGTGAGAATCTGAGCATCTTCAACTCCTCTTTCCATCGTTTTTGTCAGCAGCACTGTCTCAGAACCACAGATCATAACAGGCCTCACTACCATTTTACAAAACTTCCCTTTTGTGACTCTCATCTTCACCTTCATCCTGCCTTCTTCTTCAGCTCTAAGGTTGCTGTCTGTTACACAACTTGAGTGTAACACGAAGAGTAAAAAACAGTGAGACTTCCTAGTTATAAATGCAGTGGAAAATTAGTTAAAAAATCAGAATTAAGTTAAAGATGTAAAATCTGTAAGAAGACGACTGAGAAAGACCAACAATATAAGTAAGACTTCAGAGAATGTTTTAAAAGATACTGATGAAGAAAGCTGAAGGCCCTCAGGCAGGTCCTTCGACAGCTGAGGGGCACAGATGAAACCAAACAGAGATTCGGGGTTTCTTCTACACAGAGGAACTTTAGGTTTGGTCAGATTAGGTCAGAGTCAAAGAAATAATCAGTATTGTTATCAAGTTATTTTTAAATTCCTTTGTCAGAAGAGTTGTGAACTTTTTGTTATTCCAGTCATTGATGCATTGTTAAAAATAAAGGACAGATTGCTGCTAATCCAGGTAACACAGACTCACTGACTTTACAGTTCATGATAACTGTCCTGTGACCCAGTCTAACAATAATTAAGATCATTGAATGTACTCTTATTTTTAAAATTGTATTTTAATCTCATGGAGATTACATTTTAAAAAAAGATGTTCAGAAAGTGGACATGCAGTAACGAGCTATAAATGTGACTAAGCTGCAGAGAGTCACGCTCCTCTCATGGGGGGGCGGTAACAGTCCATCTGATCAGCTGTTCGGGATCTAAACCGCTCACACGCCCGGCCTGAAATAGAGGCGGTCGGTGTGCGTGCCTGTAACAGGACTTGGTAATTACAGGAGTTTTTCTGCTTGCTTCAGGTTTCTGCTGCTGCGATCGGCCGCGTCCTTCACGAGGAAGTCGTTCTGCACGGGAGGAGCGTTGAAGCAGGGCAAGCAGGGAAAGGCACCTGACATGATCGAGGGTAAGAAAGCAAACGCACTTCCTGTTTCACATCGCCTGATTTAACAGCAAGAACACAGAGAGGTAAAGAGTGAAGTAACACATGTCAAATCAGAGCTATGATGGAACAGTTTACATACATGAAGCTAGTATCAACACAATGCAAATGTCATGTAATATGATGATTATCACATCTATGATGAGTTCCTGTTGCCACCAGGTGGCGTTATGCCATTTTAGAGGCCTCCAGACTCTTAGCAATCAGCTGACGATTGTGGCAGATTAGATATTTATACATCTGAGGTATAGTAAATTCTTGTGTTGTGGTGAAACGTCAACATTTACGATGACACAACAAACCTTCAATGCAAACTCAAAAGTTTCACAATTCTGCATTTGGGAGGTCTTTACGTTGAAGTCACCAAAATTTATTATTTTTATCGCTCAATACACTTAAATTTAATGACCTAGTTGAGCTTAAAATTACATAAATTGTGAACAGAGAACAACAACATGTATTAGGCCCAAGTATTCAGAGTTTGTTTGAAGTTTGTTTCTGTTCTATTTTTATTCTAAATCAATAGAGTAACATTTAGGAGTAAGTGCGCAGAGGAAAGTAAAAGCTGTTTGTAACCACAAAGCTTCACACAATTATGTAAAAATGAAAATCTGCCTCAAGCCTGGAAAATGGAAATTTACCATCCATCCATCCATCCATCTTCATCCGCTTTATCCGAGGCCGGGTCGCGGGGGCAGCAGCCTAAGCAAAGAGGCCCAGGGGCCCGTTCTTCGTACCTCGCTAAGTAGGTTAGCCGGATTAGATTGTTGACGATTTCGCGTGATCCTGGATCAGTCGGTTCCCCGAAGCTCATCCGGGACTTGCTGTCATAGCAACAGAGCCGTAAGCGTAAACCTGCTCGGGAGCAGGTTTACTTTATGTAAACAGGATTAGATCGCGGCCACGCAGGTATGTCCGCTTCATTTATACGAAAGCAACAGCGATAAATAAATAACATCAATGTAACTGAAGATAATGCAGCACTTGATCCATTTATTGATTTCACACAGATACATACAGGTCATTTCCTAAAAAAGGGAAATGTACTATTAACATTCTATTACATGTATGTGATTATTACAGATGTAATTCATATTTCAGAGTAGTAATTGTAAATTACTTCGTGTAATCAAGATGAGAGACCACGGCTATAAAAGCGAAGGTGGATTTGGGAAGCCTGTCGCAGTCATGTCCTGTCCGTATACGCGAGCAACCCATTGCGGAAGGTGCAAGATTGATAAGGAGAGTCCTCAGAATTCAGCGTATATTGCGGGACAGACAGGATCCTTTAGCTCAGAGCGACAGTGTGCTCATTGAGAGATATCGATTTTCCCGTGAGGGTATTATTCACTTAACCAACTTGTTGACGAGGGGGTGCAGGACCACCACCTGTCTTTTTTTGCTCTGCCCTTTTCTTGGTTGCTGTTATGAACAAACAGATTATTTCAGGCTCTCTTTCCAAGAGACGAAAAGCAATATAAGTGATAAATATTACCATTCTGTAGAATATTCTTATATTTCACTTTTACTTGTTCCCATGTTCTAGTGGGTCCTGTTGTGGCTCTAATGTGAAAGAGGATAAAATATAACAATATAATATAATGTAATATAATATTGGATAATATAGTGTAATATAATAAATCTACCCTACCGCCTACTGGTGTTGGCCAGAGGGGCCGATGGCGCAATATGGCAGCCTCGCTTCTGTCAGTCTGCCCCAGGGCAGCTGTGGCTACAACCGTAGCTGCCTCCACCAGTGTGTGAATGTGAGAGTGAATGAATAGTGGCATTGTAAAGCGCTTTGGGTGCCTTGAAAAGCGCTATATAAATCCAATATATTATTAATATTATTATTATTAAATCACTTACGAGTTTAATTTGTCAGCAACTTTCTGCCAGCCCTCTCTCCTTGCTTTTGCAGCCTTTGCAGTGTTCCCTTGCGTTCTGATTAAACTCTGAAACTCCTGAAATCCCTCACTCAGGAGTTCTTGCTCTGCTGCCGAAAAATACCGAGCCGAGCGCGCTCCTTCGACATTTTCGCCGACCAATCAGAGGGTTGCCGATCAATGTTTCTACTATCGATGCGTAGCCCCTTTTATGACACCCAGTGATGTCACATTACTGCGTCCAGCTGTACTAATCGTCAACAGCAGGTGTGTTCGGGGAACCGGATTAGCGAGCTCACGGTTAGCGCGATGATTTGATCTTGGATGTGTCATTTGATCTTGGATGTAGTAAGCGACGTACGAAGAACGGGCCCCAGACCTCCCTCTCCCCAGCCACCTCCTCCAGCTTATCCGGGGGAATACCAAGGCGTTCCCAGGCCAGCCGAGAGATATAATCTCTCCAGCGTGTCCTGGGTCTGCCCCGGGGCCTCCTCCCGGTGGGACATGCCTGGAACACCTCACCCAGGAGGCGCCCAGGGGGCATCCTTGTCAGATGCCCGAACCACCTCAGCTGGCTCCTTTCGATGTGGAGCAGCAGCTGCTCTACTCTGAGCCCCTCCCGGATGGCCGAACTTCTCACCCTATCTCTAAGGGAGAGGCCAGCCACCCTTCGGAGGAAGCTCATTTCTGCCGCTTGTATCCGCGATCTCGTTCTTTCGGTCACTACCGAAATTTACCTTTAAAGATAAAAAGCTTGAGTTTCTTTAAGGTTTTCTCAGAGAAGCTTTGTTGTGCATCCTGGGATGTTGGATTTGCGTACCTGGTTTCATAAAGGTTGATGAGAGAGAGTGCTGCGACGCCATGAATATTTTCACTGGTTTCCATCATGTTAAGTGTGATTTACTTGTGTAAATGATAATAATAAACAAAGCAAGGCCCTAAATAGGACCTGCTGTATCCTTAGTGGAACAAAGTCTCTGCTGTATTCAGGACAGAAGTGTTTTCACTTTGTACATTTGAGTTTATTCTGGTCTCCTCATGAGTCCGTTGTCCTCTGAGCCCTGTGTGTTTAATCCTTTGTGTTTCTCCACAGGAAATCCACAGTTTCATGTGTCAAATGGTGCGTGTTGGTAAACCAAGATGAATCACAACTATCTGAACTGACGAGCTTATTAATTATCTTCTAATTTACTCTAATTACATTTTAACTCCTCCCTGCATGTTTCCCCCCTACTGTCTCCTAACTGAAGTTTCAGCTTCTGCTGTTCAGCCTTTTCATAGAGCTGCATTTTATGTTCAAAGACGTCTCCTCTGGCAGAATCAAACCTTCCTGTAGCAGGAACTCTCTCGTCTTCTTCCCTCTGTGGCACTCAGCTTCAGTTTTATGTTTTCTTGCTGTTCAGACGTTGCTGAGCTGCAAGTCTCAGATCACATTGTAAAAAATGTGCTATATTTAATGGCAGCCTCCAAACTCCAGTGTTCAGATCTTTCATACATCTGGTTCGTCTTCTGTTTTCAGTGCGAAACAGGCTGAGAGAAATCGTGGGAGCTTCCACAAACTGGAGGTAACTGGCATGACTCACAGTTCAAAATCATCTTTATTTACCTCATGCTGTCTGAAATGAGCTGTTTTAGCTCCTCCCCCTTTAAGCCACCTAAGGCTTAATGCCTTAGATGAGTATATTATTGTCATCCTCTCACTGTGACATCATACAGACCCAACAGTAGAAAAAAACTGTCAGAAACATGCGTTTTTACACACAGACTGACCTCATTTTACAAACGTTGTGGTTAATATAAACATCAGCTGTTGTAACAGTGTATATATGATAGAAAGTAAGAAAATGTAATAGATTTACTTTAAATCTTAGTATGAATCCATTTCTGGTGAAACAAATCTGTTTGTGACTCTCTGCCTGTAAAAGAATCGGCAGCTGGCCTCTCCTTAAAAATCACAGCATCCTTAATCATTTCTCAGCAAATGTTAAAAGCCACCACTCAGTCTGCAGCCTTTGAATGCAGTAATAAATTTTGCTTCGATCGTTACGTTTTGGCAAGATTATCAAAAAAGACATTTTTGGTCATTTTGCTTTCACAGAGTTACTTTTGAGTTTGTTCATTGGCTTTGTGAAAAGCTGTCTGGCTGGATACTTGAGATTTAGGATTGTCCTGTTGTTACCTGCGGTCGTTCAGTTTTGTCAGACAGCTTTAGTACTGTTAGAGGTTCCACAGGGTTCTGCTCTCGGACCCCAGATATTTTATATTTACGTGCCAACACTCACTTGAATAATTATTTAAAAAATCCTCAGCATCAGATGTTATTGTATTGCAGATGACACACATATATATGACTCCCATATCGTTCCTCTCTCATCTCATGTTACTCCTGTAATTTTATCAGTCTATTAAATCTGCTGTAGAATCGTCTTTTTTCTGGTAAGAAAAAAAGGCCGGTCATTTTTATCTGGAGGAATTTTGAGAAAACAAGTAAATAATGTGTTCATTTCCTGTCTGTTAGATTACTGCTGTTCACTTTTCAGTACACAATTGTTAAAGCTTTTAGCTTCCAAACCCCTACACACCTAAATCCAACCCTCACCTTCAGTATTTCTAACTGAAGTCCTAAAAATAAAGCTGACTGAGCTCATTTATCAGCAGTTAGATGACACATTTTTGCTGTTTACTGTAATTACAGGACTTTTTTATTGCTTTTTTGCTTAATAAATATTTTAAAAGATAAATCTAAAGAAAAAAGTGGTGAGAAAGTGGGACAAAACTATCGTATAATCAATAATAATAATACCAATGAAATATATTTACATGAACAAATCCAGGGAGTCTATTTTTAACATGTTATATTTAGTGATGCGGTCTCGTTCTCGTCTGCAGCGACCATCAGCAGGCCATGGCGGAGCGTGTCTCACTGTCATCCATGTTGGCCAAATCTCAGAACGAACTTCCTGCCAAGAGGATGAAGGACAGCTACCTGGAGGTGCACCTGCCCCTGGGCTCTGAGCCACAGCTCAGGGAGAAGTATCTGACCTACCACAACACCGTCAGGTAAACACGCAGAAAGCGGAGACAGTAAAGTGAGTGAACGGGCAGACCAACAGTACGTTTACCATGAAAGGAAAATCTAAGAGCTACATGACAGTCTGATAAATCCATGTCTCCTCCATGTGAATGGTGACGGGTTCAGTTACATTCTTTGTATTGGATAAGCAAGAACCTCCAGAGCCAAAAGCTGCACTTCCCCTAATGGCCACTGGAGGCAGGCTCCAAAAAGACCCCTGTGTTAAAGTGTCTGTTTACAGTAGAAACAAACTTGTTTACAGCATGCTGCAAAAACTTCATAGCTACTGTACTGACTGCTTTTATGACTCGCCTGTTTAAATGCTAGAAATTGAACCCTGTGTTTGTGCACAGTCATCAGAAAATGAATGCAGCCTGCTCTCTGAGTAAATGTGGCCCAGTACGTCTGCGCTTCAGTTTTGACCTTCTAACTGTTTTCTGTCTCGTTTCAGGTTTGGCAGAATCCTGGAGGACTTGGACAGTTTAGCAGGTACACAGCAGATTAGATGATGGGGAACTTCACTCATTCAAGCACTAATTACACAGTTAGGTTCATTTAAACTTGGGTGCTGAAATATGGACAGGAAGTGTAGACTCTCAGCTTTTATTTGAGGGTATCCACATTCAAACTGGATGAAATTGTTACAGGAGTGTTAAAATCTACAGTTTGGTACATCCTGTGAAAGAAAGAAAGCACTGCTGAACTCAGCAACGCCAAAAGACCTGGACGTCCAGCCATCGAAGTGAACGATACTCTCCAGGAGGTCTACCAAGTCTACCATAAAGAGAAGCGGGTGTGAAAGTAAATACTCAGGGTTCACTGCAAAGCGAAAGCCAGTCATAATCCTCAAGAAAAGAGAGGCTAGACTGGGCTGGACAGGACAGAAGGGGCCGAATCAATGCTGATGTGTTCAGAGACGTACTGTCTGCTCAAACCCAGCTGAACGCAGTCAAACCGATTGGGCGGCGTTTCATAATACAGATGGACAATGACCCCAAACATATAGCTAAAGCAACCCACTCCTGAATGGACCAGTCAGTCGCCTGAGCTTAACCCAGCTGATCATGTATTTCAGTTGTTGAAGATTAAGCTTTGAACAGAGAGACCCACAAACCAACAGGTAAAGGCCTGGCAGAGCATTAACCAGGAGGAAACCAGCATCTGATGATGACCATGAGCTCAATACTTCAGGCTGTGATCACCAGCACAGGGTTTTCAACTAAGTATTAGAAATTAACGTTTTGTTTTGAGTTATTTAACTTGTCCACCGAAATGAAAGGATTCAACCCACTGAATTAAAGCTGAAAGTCTGCATGTGGGTCATTTCAAATTCACTGTGGTAATGTAGAGAATCAAAATATTTATGGACCTAACTGTAATTTCTCCTCTTCTTTCTTCCTCAGTCCTCATCTCTTACTCTCACACCTACAACTCAGAACTAAAGAGGTCTCCTCTGTCTATTGTCACCGCCCTGGTGGACAAAATCGGTAAGAATCTCTCGGGTACAGGGTACAATAAACCACTTTGGTTTGTTTACCACTAATATCTTTGTGTGTGTGTGTGTGTGTGTGTGTGTGTGTGTGTGTGTGTGTGTGTGTGTGTGTGTGTGTGTGTGTGTGTGTGTGTGTGCGCGCTTGGTCAGACATGAGGCAGCACGTCATCTACCCCGACTGCGACATCAAGTTCACAGGTCATGTGACGTGGGTGGGGAAGTCCTCCATTGAAGCCAAGATCCACATGTCACAGGTGGGCTCGCCTAACCTGCTTACTCGACTATATGCAATATATACAAAGAGAGTAATTAAATGAAGAGTCTTAACCCTGTTTATGCTCGCTGGTGGTGTAAATAAAAACCAAGTGTTTGTCTCTCCTGCAGTACTGTGACGGAGCGTACGCCTCCGTTCTGGATGCTACATTCGTCATGGTGGCCCGAGACCCAGGAAACAAGAGGTATTACATCCTGTACAGTGCCAGTGCTTTTATTTTGAAAAAACACGAGTTTAGAGAATCCCATTTCTAGATCCCAGGGCCCTTTTTTTGAAAATCTGACATAGTTGTGATCAACAGAACCAAAAGTCATTTTATTTGCCTACGAAACACAGTTTGGGGGTTAATAGGATCAGAGTTACCCTGAAAGTAGTGTTATAGTTTCCATGTTGCAGAGGCTGTTAGGGTCCAAGAGACATAGATCTGATCGACTCTCTGAGTATCTTACCTCACAGAGATTTAAGAGTTGGGATTAATAACTATGAGGAGCTCTCTGCCCAGCACTGTACATCTGGATTCTGTCCTCTGCTCGTGTGCTGCCTCAGGAGATTTTGCATTATTATTACATTTGTTTGTTTTGGCTCTCTGCATCGAGAAAGTGTTTTCATTGAGGACTAATTATGTGCACGGAAATCATTTTATTTCCCATTTCCTGTGCAGATTTATTTTTGCACAGAGCTTTGCTTCTCAGTCCTAAAAGTGGCACGGTAAACTCATGCTGTGTTTCTCTCATACTTATTTAATACTCTGTGTTTCTGCTTCTTTTCCCTTTTCAGGGCAGCGTTTGTAAATCCACTGACGCCTGAAGGACCCGAGGAAGAACGACTCTTGCAGGAAGGCGAAGGTGAGAGCCGATGAAACAATCGCAGCTTTTATGAAGAGCGTAGTCTTTGCACGCTGATCTTGACGCTCACTCTCCTCCAGCTAACAAATCCCGCCGTGTGGAGCTGAGCACTGCGTCGCTGCTGAAGGTCGCTCCCACACAAGAGGAGAGGACGGTCGTTCACGGCCTTTTCCTCAACACCCTGGACACCAAGTACGACTGAAACATCACAGGATATCATGAGGATGTTATATTTGCTTCATATATTAAGATACACTCTGTTAAATCCCTGTGGATGTTTCTGCAGCACAGTCAGTTTCCGCAGCAGAATTCTGCCCCCAAACTCAGTGTGGATGGAAGATGCCAAACTGAAAGGATTGGAGATCTGCCATCCTCAGGTGAGAGGACGGATAAATAATAAGAAGGAGAATTTATTTCTACACTGAGGTTCATTTTAGGCTGTGAATATATGCAAGGTGTGATTTACGTAATGTATTTCTGGTCACTTTCCCATTGAAGATCATCTTCTCGTGCACCTCTAACTTGAATTCAGCCTTTTAAGTCTTCCCTGGAGATTAAACTGGAGCCTCTGGAGCTGTTTGTACCAAAGCAAGACAATCCGAGTCCACCCGATGTGCGGCTCTGTCATAGCCGGAGACTCGACTCTCTACATCAGCGATGTTCCTCCACATGAAAGACGGCTTATTTTGATCAACAGAAGTTTGAGGTTTGAAGTTCGTGGAGATAATAAAGAGCGTACAGTGCAAAGCTGAGGACTCAGGAACACGACTTTTAAGGATTCATGCTGGAAGCTGTGTAGACCAGAGGAGATGGTCTTGAAGGGGAGATTCCTAAAGCTTTTTGTAATCACACCTTGTATATATATGAACTCTTTACTTGGATATTTCCTTGAGTTGTGTTTCTTTTTTCCTAAATACCAGCAGCTATGTTTACATGGGGAAATGGATCTTTTGTGGTTTCCAGTTTCATTTATGTTCCCAGTTTAAACCCTAAATTATTTCAGCTGGAAAACTTAAAAAACCTATTTCTGTGTTTGTGTTGACCAGGAGAGGAACATCTTTAACAGGATATTTGGAGGTTTTCTGATGAGGAAAGCTTACGAGCTCGGCTGGGCCAACGCCTGCTCCTACGGGTGAGACATTTAGACTAAAGGGTTAAAGAAACATTAAAGAATAACTGCTGTAAATGTTGTTGCTCCTTGCCGTGTGTTGCAGGGGTTGTCGGCCGAGTCTGGTGGCTGTCGATGATATCCTCTTCCAGAAACCTGTGGAGATTGGATCTTTGCTGATGCTCTCATCGCAGGTCAGAGCATCTTCTTTATAGGTGGACTACCTGTATGGCTTTCAGAGTTAGAGGCCAGCCAATGGAAAAAAAAGGGGAGGAGTTAGATTAAAAAAGTGAAATATTTCACTTGGAGCTGATGGAGACCAAAAATGGAGCTAAAGTAAAGTGATTGTCCTTTAAGAGGAATGTAAGATGATGTTTATTTGCCAACTTTTTACACCTACAGCACTTTTTGTAAAAAATTATATCATAGGAACTAGATGTTTTTTTTACATGTGTTTTTGTGACTGAGATGTTTTGAACTGAATTATCGGAGGTCACCTCTACTGCTCCATATTCTTATACTTGGACTTTGCTAGAGAAGCTTTGGATGATTCAAAGTTCAAAATAATCCTGATTTTTCTGACACCTTGGAGCAGCCTCTCAGTGAATCCTGTCTCTAAAACTGGCCTTTTTAGCCCCGCCTCCTTTAATCGAACTTTCCTCTGATTGGCTAAACAAGAATTAAGCAACACGTTTCTCTGTCCACCTTTAATATGAGCATCCAGCACTGGAACAGGAGACACGAGACAAAAAATAAGGACAATAATTACATGAACAGGATAAATGATGTTTTTATGTCTTTTTTGTGCTTCGGCTGTTTGTGTCTTTGTTTTTCAGGTGTGTTACACTCAGGGGACGTACGTCCAGGTCAGAGTTCACAGCGAGGTGTTTGACCCGCTGACCCGACAGCACAACACCACCAACATCTTCCACTTCACCTTCACTTCAGACCGCGACGTCCCCAACATCATGCCCAAGACTTATGGAGGTGAGCCGGTGCAGACAGGAAACAGTTAAAAAAAGAAATCTGATTTATATCCATGTCAGTAAGTTCCTTTCAGAATAAATCAAACAAACTTCCACGTTCAGTGCCGAAAGAAATCAACTATTAAAACGGTTGTTAAATGTTAATTTAGCTGCTGGTTGTTATGATCACGCGTTCGTTGATCGGCACTTCTCGCTTTGACTCACTCTTTTCTACCGAGACATTTACTGTGTCACGTTTTAAAAACTAGGAATAGTAGATGTTTCAGCAGCATTTTCAGCTTTTTTTCAGGTTTCCATGACAACCTGTTGCAATTTTATTACTCACTGGGTGCAGCGTATGCAGGCAGGTTAATCTACAGGTGACCCATGATGTTAGCTCCTCCACAGCCACCGAATAAAAGCCAAACTTTAAAAACTTAAAAACAAATCCTGCACATAGAGTTGTTGATTAATCTGGGATTACAGATCTGACTTGTTCTGTATTCAAAGATCAAACTGAAAGGAAGGAGAACAGCTGTGTGTACTGATGTGGATGTTTTGTGTGTCTGACAGAGTCGATGCTGTACCTGGACGGAAAGAGACACTTTGACCAAACCGTGGCGTGCTGAGGCGTCAAACTGAAGCCTTTCAGCATCCAGATGCCGAGCTCCAAGTGTTTCCGTGTTGTTGAGAATAATGAATGAATTTTAGGTTCTGACATATAACGGTTTCTGAATTTTGAACAGCCCACAGGCACTTTGTTTGAATCTTGTTGCTTCAGTCGATCTGGAGGTTTACAAATTGATGTGTTTGGCGCACTACAGCAGAAGATGCTTTTCCCCCCATGTTTCTCTATTTTATACTCTTATCATTTTTCCCACTTGTCAGTGTTACAGCCTCTCAACTGTAGAAAACGAGGTAAACACTCCAGCCCTTCTCATCATAACCTCATTCACTTCGACTCCTCGGTGTTACGATACAGCGTGTTACGTTTTTATATCTCACTGTTGCTTACACGCACAAACAGCTTTTCTTTTTTACACTTTATTATGATGCTGCTGCAAAAAGAACAAGGGTGTCAATTCTCTGGCCTTAACTGGTGTATTTACTCGAATGCAATAAAAAAGTTTTATTTATCTCGGTGTTACAGTTGTTCCTGTGTGTTTGTTTTTATTTCATTCTGTACAGCTGACGCTCGATCACTGGTTAATTTTGCCACGTAAATATGAGAAACCAGCAGCTTTGCCTTGTTAACACACAGCAGCGTTTCTTATTTTGACATGTTTAACCTCTTGGTTTGCAGTAAATAATGTTTGTGACAACGGCCTGATGTATGTTACTTACCAACAGTTCGGTAAAGATAACCACACCACACAACCAATGCTAGCTTTTTGATGCCTTTTATTTTCTGTTTTTCATCTATGATCTGTAAAGTGCACAGCTAAGGAAACCTCAGAACAGTGTCAAAGCAAGAAAAATAACCAAATTTTTGGCTTTCAAAATAATCTGTTATTAAAAAAGAATTTCCCAAACAAAAGAATAAAATAATGAACTATTTATTTAATCTATCGTTGAGTGGAGGCTACAGGTCGAGCCAGGGTTTAAAATTAATTACTAACGTTTAACTTGTTAAAATAAATTACAATGATTAGCGATTAAGGGTAATAGTGGGGCGTAAACATGCCTCTCTAGTTGTCGTCTAGCTATAAATACCGAGCGGAACCAATGTTGTGTGGGACTGTGGGAGTCGGCGCCGTTTTCTGCGCGTACACTAACACGGAGCATCCTTCGTTAATCCTCTCCGGGCTCCGGTCGTCTCCGTGTGTAGCATGAAAACCATGTTAGCCATTATCTCTAACGCACTGTGCAGGATGACCGGCAGGAATGCGGTGAGTTTTCGGGGGTTGGTGTGGAAACGGAGGCCACGTTGTGTGCCGGGGCCGGTCCGCGCTAACCATTAGCTCGCCTTGTACTGTTTAGCTTGGAGGGGGGCTGACCTTGTTAGCGGCAGCTAACATTAGCACTGGTGGCTGGTTTGAGCTCTTATTTGCAGTTTGCATGTTGTGGTGAAAGAATGGGTTATTCATGCTCTCGTGTGATTGGCTGACTGGACGGAAGCATGCATGAATGCAGTGACATGGCTACAGTCGGGGTGCTAGCTCTTTACCTCTCTCTAACCCTGAATATGTTATGCCTCTGGTGGTCTGCCTTCCTCACACGGCACGGAGAGCTTGTACTGCCACGCAGGCGCTGATGTGATCAATACCGACCAGCATGGGCGCTTAAACACGTGGACGAAATATTAGGAACATATTTGAAATGCATTATAGGGGCTTCTGTGAGTGCACCATGCAAATGTAAACCTCTCACTTTGCTCTCAGGTGTGTTACCTCCAGTGTTTGTCTCTAAAACCTTTATGAGCATGGCGCACGTTTTGAGAAAGTACACGAAGTTACATGCTTTAAAACAAATAAAATAAAAACATACGTGTATAAATGTGCAGAGCCGTGTACGGTAAAGACAATCGCGTAGGTTAAAGAAGTATGTTGATCCTAGAAATCCAGAGGTGACTTATCATTGCCTACCATGGTGATGTAGCCACCGTCCTAACATTGAACGCTCTGACTATAAGCTGAAGAGGGCTAAAGAAGCCATTACTATGGCTTCATAGTACACTTCTTTTAGTTTCCCATGCTCAAATATAAACTTCTAGATGACGTGAGATGTAAAGAGGATGCTAGACTTCCTTCATGGTTCAAAATCAGGCCAATCAAGAGATGCTGGGTCAGTTTAAAACACATCAGCGCCTCCCTGTGGGTCAGTAGGACTGGCAGCAGCATGTCGAGTGTTTGTTGTGGTGCATCATTTACAGAAGCTTCCTACAGGCACTGCTTTTCTAATCATATCATCCAGAATGAGATGAAGAAAAAGCTGAAAATGCCTCAGTCGAGTCTCACGCTTGCCTGTGGGAATCCTGTTCCCTTTTCCGCTGGTGCTCACTCCTACCCTCCGGCCTCCCTGCTGTTTTTATTCACACACAAACTCACTCAAAGACTCCCCATTCATTTTTCGCTTCTCTCCCTCCTCTCCCACCTCTCCCCGTCGCCTGAACCCTAGGGAGCCCAAACAGTGTCTGAGGTAAGCAGCTGCTGATGTTTGTCTGCAGGCTCCGTCCTGCTGTGGTGGTGGTGGTTCCCAGGGAGCTAACTGAAGCGCAGCTAAAAGAATCGCTGTAGCGTTTGCAATGATGATCCTCATTGGTGTGGAGTGTTTGTAGTTCTTTATAGTCTTTTTTCATTTAACACGTTTATTCCACATTTGTTTGCTGTTTATTTCCTAAAACATTAATTTCACACTGGTACAACATTAAGCTGAATTTTCAGCACCTAAACAAACGGGTATCACTTCCCCCAGATTTGGGTAGCTGTGAATCAACTTTGAGTCATTACGAAAACCCCAAAAATGATCTTAAACCTGCCAAAATAACAAATGTCAGGGTTCATTTATCATTAATGTTGTGTTTGTTAATACCGTTAAATTAATAATAAAATAAAAATCAATCCTGAAATGATAAAATTAAAATGACTTGTAAGAACACTAATGCATCAATTAAATGAAGAGAAAATGAGTAAAATTATAAACAAAGTAATACTTGATAATCTTCATTTAAAAAGTCAAAATAACATATTTTAAAATCAGTTTCATAAAATGTTCTTAAGCTGTAAAGATATTCATTAACTGACTAAAAAACAGCTATAAGGCCTCTAATCTACATAAATGACTTTGCTGGTGCTGAAGTGATTAATCTGGGATTACAGATGTTGTGCTTGTGTGAACACGTTGGGCTGGTTTCAGTCTGTCCCCTCTGTGTGTCTCATCTTTTTAGACTCCACCTGTCATGTCTGTCTCTGTCTAGCTACAGCTCCTCTCTCACCTGTAGAGCTCCACTGGGCGTGCTCTGTGCTCTGGTCTGATTGGTTGGCTCCTTTTGTTCCCCAGCTACTGACTGACCTGTCAGAGTTTGTTGATCTAACGTCGCCGGCGGCGCCCGCCTCTGCACAGACCCAGCGGCTTCCACCTAAACCGCCTCCAACAGCAGTCAGTACTAGAGCAGCGTCTGCGCTGTTAGTTAGCGGCTGTGCTGACAGACCAGTAAGGACTCGTGAAGCTTCCTCCATGTCTGCTGCCTGCTCACTAACAGGGCCGGGGAACCTAACCAGAGCTGCTGCATGGATGGATATGTATGACTTAAGAACAAATGACCCTATATGCACCGACATGTCTCGTTAATGCTGCACTCCGAGCAGTGCAAAGCAGGGAGATTTCTTTGATCTCAAAAATGAGGTGAAAAAAATGATCAGCTGTTTCTTATTTTAAACATGGTTACGTGTCCAGAATTTCATAACTGGTGCATTCCCAGTCAAAATGATTCCATATATTGTGGGAAGTGTTTTCCTTTGTTTTGAAATGGCTTTGGGGCCATTGGGTAACTGTTTTATGGGTTAATTGTCAAACAAGGGCTTCTACTAACGCTACTCCTCCTGATCTATAAATCTGTCCCATAACTTTGATCATTTGATTATAAAAGTCAGAAAATTACCTAGAAAACTTAACTCCATTAAAATGATCAATTTATCAGAACTATTTTTCTTTCTCTTGGTCTTTAAGTGTTAAATCCTACGTGCACATTATACTTTCATGAGCTAAAATGATCCCGGACAAACTGGCGCTCCTCGTCGGGCCCGTCCACACCAGGTCTGCTGCCTTTTTTTTTTTTCGTGGGCAACCTCACCAAACTATTTCACCTGAAGAGGTGACCGTGCACGTAAACATGACTGATCGGTGTACAATAAAAGCAGCAATGGTTATGTGCAAGTCTGCAGCTTGCAGGGCTGCAGCTGAGCACAGCTTAGAGGCATTTCTATGATCTGATATTTTACAGACAAAACAATTACTCCAAGGTTCTTATTGAAGAACTAAATTACCTTTATTAATTAACTGTCCATCAGCGCACACGTGGTGCAGGACAAAACAGGAGTCTATCAGACTGTTGAAGGGCCTGTTCAGTAAAAACCACAGTGCATTATTGGACTGGGTTTGTTCTCCCTCCCTGTTACTGACCTCCAGTGTCACAGATTACTGAAGGTTAGTGTGTGTATGAACCACCTGATCCCGCCCATCTGATCCCACCAACCCCACCTCGCTCCTCCCCCTGCTCTGACGAGGAGGGCAGCCGTCACGCTGCTCAGTGTGGAAGACCTGTGACCGCTTTAAGTCGTGTTGTGATGCTGCAGTGATGGAAACACTGTTTCAGTTGGTTGTGTTTGTGTTCCAGGGAGCCAGAGTTGTTGTCTCCCGCTCCTTCGCTGACTTCACACCCCAGGCGACCTTTGACATCAAGGTGGGCACAAACGAGAATCACTAATGGCAATCGCAGACTGAAGGAAGGGGATTTTTACCCCATAAAGCTGCGATCAGTTAAACATCTTAGTCGATACCGAATGTAGCTCAGAACGTAACATGAAGATGGCAAGATAAAACTTATCAGGGTTAATGCACAAACTGTCCTTTCAGATAAAATATCATGGCTATATTTGTAAAGTTGATTCTGCTGTCAAACTGAATCGAATCACATCAGCAATAGTTTCAGTGTCATGATCATCAGCACGAGTCCACTCGGATCTGTATTCTGGCCTGAAAGACTACAGGAGGCTCAGCACTGTTGATGGATTCAGCAGTAAATTAATAAATGTGCTAATCTTTGGTTCAGGTCTGGATTTGTGTAGTTTATTAAGACTTCACTCATTGTGGACCAGAAATGTAAAATCTTTGGTTTGGTCTTCTTCTCCAGTTTGTGGTGTTTTTGTTTTTGGTGTAGAAATGCGACCTGCACCGCCTGGAGGAGGGCCCGCCGGTGAAGGCAGAGCTGACGAGGGAGCAGGGCCTGCAGTATTACCGCACCATGCAGACGGTGAGGCGCATGGAGCTCAAAGCTGACCAGCTCTACAAGCAGAAGATCATCAGAGGCTTCTGTCACCTGTACGACGGACAGGTATCAGCGCCTGCAGGCCAGGAACACAATTCATTTATATTGCATCCAAATCTCAGTGCATGCAAGAACATTTAGACAAAACCCAAACAAACATCAGTTTGTGAGTGTGGTGAGATGCAGAACATGTGGTTTCTCCTGCAGGAAGCGTGTGCTGCAGGCATCGAGGCCGCCATCAACCCCTCGGACCACCTGATCACTGCGTACCGCGCCCACGGGTACACGTACACCCGCGGCGTCTCTGTTAAAGAGATCCTCGCCGAGCTCACAGGTGAGAGCGAGAGGAAGGTATTACAGTCTGAACATGTGCGCGTCTGAGCTGGATCTTAGTCTCAGCTTCACTTTTATTTGTGCTCCTCAGGTCGTAGAGGGGGCGTGGCCAAAGGGAAAGGGGGCTCGATGCACATGTACGCTCCACATTTCTATGGAGGCAACGGCATCGTGGGCGCACAGGTGAGCACATTTAAAAAGCCTCTCACACCTGCATGTCTCCGTAGTTAAACACTCGTTACAGTTTCAGTAACTCACCTGTGAACTGTGCAGGTACCTTTGGGAGCAGGCATCGCTCTCGCCTGCCAGTACCAAGGCAACAACCAGGTGTGCGTTACGCTCTATGGAGACGGAGCAGCCAATCAGGTAAGATTTAAAAAATAATAATAAATAAATATGTCCTTGTAGGTTGTAGTTGGAATAAGGAAAGGGTGATCTCACCCTCGCTCCCTTTTATCCATTTAAGAAACATCACTAAACTCATGACTGTCTCAAAGTGAGCTGGAGAGGCTGCTGCAGTTCTGCCTTGTTTACGTGGTTCAGCTGTGTGCTTTTAATACCTCTGTAAAGCACTTTGACTCCTCTCTGATCCAATCAGGGCCAGCTCTTTGAGTCTTACAACATGGCCGCTCTGTGGAAGCTGCCGTGCATTTTCATCTGCGAGAACAACAAGTACGGCATGGGGACATCAGTGGAGAGAGCTGCAGCCAGCACCGACTACTACAAGAGGGGGGACTTCATACCTGGACTCAGAGTGAGACACTAACACATTAAAGCTGCAGGGCGGGGTTAAACATGGCGGGTAAATGTGCCGGTCCTGGGCAGCGGCTGCAGTGTGTCTGATGACTGTACACTGCCGCTGCCCGTTTGGACCCAGACTATAACAGGAAGAGGCTGAGAGTCTGTCCTGGCAGTTGCAGGTGTGAGCATGCATACAGCTGTCTGATGCTCATGTATGATACTGCGCACAAACACACTGGAACGCAGGGGTCGCTGCAGGGGTCGCTTCTCTGTGCTTAGAGGTGTGCCAATGGTCAGGTTTCTCTCTGCTCTCCTGCAGGTGGATGGGATGGATGTCCTGTGCGTCAGAGAGGCCGCACAGTTTGCTGCAGATCACTGCAGAGCTGGAAAGGTGAGGGTTTAGATTTTTAAAAAATAAATTTAAAATAAAACCTCTGTGCTGCACTCAGTTCTTCATACATGTGAAGGTAGAAGTCCATGGACACCCACGGGCTTTAATTTTGAAGGGTTCTCGTGATGGAGAGTTTCCTGTAGGCTCTCTAAAAGGCTCTAATCTTCCAGAGCATCGATGTGAAGCAGCACTTTGTGTTTCAGGGTCCCATCATAATGGAGCTGCAGACCTACCGTTACCATGGACACAGCATGAGTGACCCAGGTGTCAGGTGAGTTACCTTTCTAAGTCTGGATTTACTGGACCCTGGGGGAGTTGTGATTTTTCTGAGTAATTTGGTTTGACCTCCTGCAGCTACCGTACCCGCGAGGAGATTCAGGAGGTCCGCAGCAAGAGCGACCCCATCTCCATGCTGAAGGAGCGCATGCTCAGCCACAACATGGCGTCTGTAGAGGAGTTCAAGGTGAGCGTCCAGACGGCAGTGATACATTCACAGCTTCAAACGGTTTTAAATGTCTGCAGCTGCAGGGATTACAGCACCTGATTTCTCTCCCGTCAGGAAATCGACATCGAGATCCGTAAGCAGGTGGAGGATGCGACTCAGTTCGCCACCTCGGACCCGGAGCCGCCGCTGGAAGAGTTATGCAACCACATCTTCTCCAACAACCCGCTGCTGGAGGTGCGCGGGACAAACCCCTGGTCCAAGCTCAAGTCTGTCAGCTAGACTCGGACCACACACTCAACCTTTATCCCTCACACATTCAGCACCTTCCCTCTCGATTTTAGGTCTCAGCACCTTCACGGGACTTTGAGGTTTTTCCTTGAAACTTGTCAGTGTTATTTATTTATAGTTTACTGTATAACTGTGAGATATTATTCGTGGTGGAGCCAGAGGTGTTGGACAGGATAAACATGCTGCACTGTAAACGCACAAATCCCAACATCTGACATGGAAACGTGTCCGTTAGAAACCTTCTCCATGTTTATCCTGCATTTTAAACCCTCAGATTTTTAAATGTTCCAAACTTGTGTAGATATTCCCTCAGAAGTGTGACTTTAAACTTGGGAAATGCAAATGTGATGGATTGTTCTGATAGTAAAACGCCTTTAATGAGGAGTCGCAGCCTGAGCTTCATTCCAGAGCAGTCCTCATCTGAAGCAGGTTCAGTGTCCAGGATAAGGACACAATATCAGTGTATGTAACCATAAAATGGCTCTAAAAATGTGTTTATAAGCTGAAGATGAAAGCAAGACTTTAGCTGCTTGACTCGACTACTGACAAGACAAACATCTGGACTTGTGTGGGGAAACTGAAGCTGGCAACTGGATGCACTACATTTGAGACTTTCTGGGCACTTTATGAATTTAAAGGAGTCTGTTATAAGATCTTTCCTCTGTGTTCTTTAAAGTTTACTGTATCTGAGCCTGTACAGATATAAAGCTTTCTTATTTACCTGTGTGAATGGTGGAAACTGAAGGTTGTGAAATAAAACTACTTTAAAGCAAAGTGGAAACGTGTGTGTTTGAATCCTATTTTATTTGCTCAGCTTTCAAATGTGTTTACAAAGTAATGCTTCAAATATGACTCAATAGTTGATCAACCTAAAGGAAATCCATGCGCTGTTCAGTTGTTCCATCCTCAACCACTAGATGTCACTATCAGGCTGAAAAACTGCTCAAAACTAAAAATTTATTTATTTTTTTCATCTTAATTAGAGTAAAATTTATCCTGGTTTATTGTCAGCATCAGTATAAAAATGAACATGTCTGGACTTTTTTTTTTTTTTTTCCCCTTTGTCGCTTTATTAAAGCTTTATGAACGAAATTCATGCTCGACTCCGACAAACATGAAATGCTGTAAATTTAAACCACTGAAAAGTTGTCACGGAAAAAATGAAAGAAGTATTCAAAACTGGATTTTGTAGCGACGCACAGCTTTAAGGAAACGATGCGGTGAATCCAGGAGTTACGTTCACGAGGTTCTTTGTGGTGTTTGTTTTTGGTTATTGTGTAGTTTTTGATCTCGTTTTGTGTACTTCAGAAGTCATTTTCCTTCCTGTGCTCGTTTCTCGTTTTTGTGAGATTTTCATATATATGTATATTTTGAGTGGTTTATGGTCACTGCATAGTGTTCATTTGTATGTTTTTCTGGTAACTTGGCATTTCATAAGTTTTCACACATTTGTTGTCCTGGAGCTTTTTATTTTGTGTTTCACTACAGTATAGTTGGAATAACTTATAGGGCTGTGGGCTGTTTGTGGACATTTAGCAGGATTTTGTGGTCTCAGTATTTCTGAGGGTGGTTTTGTGCAGATGTTGTATATTTTATGGTAATTTGTTTCATGGCATTTGTGACTGTTTTGGACATTTTGTAGTCATTTTGCGGCTGCTGGTGTATCACTTTGAATGTGTTTACTGATTTTGCATATTTGACATTTGTTGTCATTTAGAGTAGGTTTGTGGTTATTTTGTTTACATTTGGCTGCTTTGTGGTTATTTTTACATCTTTTGGTGCAATTTGCCATGTTATTGTTGGATTGTCATCATTTTGCAGGTTTTTTATTTGTATTTGTGTACTTTGTGATGGGTTTTTATGGGGTTACGTGTCTTATTTTGGATAGTTTGTGGTCATTTCGAATATATTTGGGATACTTTTTGTATTTTGTGCTACCTTTTATGTTTTGTGGTCATGTAGCTCTTTGTTCGACAATTTAAAGTAATTTTGCATATTTTGGGGGTAATATTTTGTATTTTATGCTACTGCTTCGTGTTTTGGGTTCACGTGGCCTAATTTACGGGTCGTTTAAGGTCGTTTTCCATACTTTCTGTGATTGTGTGAGGCACTTTGGCGCCACGCTGTTAGGCTTTATCGGTAAAAAAAAAAAATCATTAACAAAACAACACCGCCTGCGTGATGAATCGCAGACTGTTTATTCATAAGTTCAGATACGTGCTCGTTCACTCTTTTATTACCTAAGTGAGAATGCCGCCTGTCGTCGTGACGTAGTTGTGACGCAGCGCTCTGACGGACAGGTAAGCCGACACCGGTCGCCATATTGGGAAAGAACGGAAGTGAGAGAGGGAGAGGTGGAGGTAGAGAGAAACGGAGATAAGTCAATCAGTTTCCGAAAAAGGGCGTCCTCCTCCCCCTCCTCCTCCTCTTCGTCTCTCTGGAGGAAGGGGCGGTCTCAGCGCCGCGGCAGATCCGGAATTAGCCCTTGTTCGCTCGGCTCCGTTCGGTCGGTTGGTCGGTCGGTTCGGTTCCTGCCGACGCTGAAAGTGGACTACTACCTTCAAACATTTTCTTTAAAGAATAAGAGCGAGGACAAACAGGCGAGAAAGCGTCCGGAGCGAGGGAGGTACGAGCAGCAGAAAAGAGGAATAACAGAAGAAGAAAGAAAAGTAGGGGCAGAAGAAGAAGATGCCTCTGGCTCAGCTGGCGGACCCCTGGCAGAAGATGCCGCTGGGGAGGACGGCTGGAGAGGTGAGCACACTTTGGTTTGTCCTGCTGTCACACTGACTGACAGCTGACTGGGGGCTGCAGTCACAGCAGCAGCTTTTAGGGGGTAAAAACACAAAACACAGCACAAGGAAAAGCGCCTTTAAGTCTCTGTCAGGCAGAGGCAGCTGCTCCCAAACACAGCACGAACTACCGTGAGACCACTCTGCAGGTAAATCTGTGCTTCAAGAAGCGCCGAACATGTGCTGGCAACGACAGAGTCACGATGAAGTGCTCAAACAGTAAGCTGACAATGTCATCAAGGACGAAAACACGAAATTACATTGCGTTTCTATTGACAGCAGCTGCGAAGTAACTGTAGGGATAATTATTTTTATGACCCTAAATTGGACCGTAAACTCTGGGAACATCTGTTTATTTCCCTCTGAAGACACAAACATGAAGTCATTTTTATTGCAGAGATTTTACACCAGTTCAGGAGGGCGCAGAAGTACACCAAAGTGTCGTATAAGCTCCCAAATAAGCACAAAACTCTTTGCAGGAATGTCCTGGGTATGATCCAGTGTTAATCAAGTGGTTTAAAATATCATAAATTGCAAAAATATGAAGGCGGCTTTCAGGGTAATTAGATTTTTTAAGTTAAAGTCATTCTTCTTAGCAGCTAAACTACAACACAGACATAATTTTTACCCTAGAAAACTTCAGCAGGACTAAATTAGCTGGAATAAAACAAAGTATCAAGCGATGACCCAAAGGTGTAAATATGTAATAATACTTTATGCAGGAGTATTACAGTGGTACTACAGGGCACGGAAATACTATAAAGTACCACAACATCGCTATAAGCTGCCATGGACATGTTTCTGGTGTTAAATCAAGAGGTTTTAAATGTCATAAAGGGCAAAAATGTGAAAAATTACATTGCATTATGGTTGACAGCACCAGTGACTATAGGGGCGTCAATTTGTCCCTAAAATTTGGTTGAAAACACTATAAAGCTCCAAAAAGATGAAGTTAGCTGCATTAAAACACGACGTAGATTAAGATGTGTTTACTCTAAACACCTGAACGTGGTGCACACCCTCCAGACATGTCACATTTGTGCAACAGGAAACCCTGAGCATGTGCTAAAATATTAAACTAAAATAAACTAAAAAAAACCTGCCATGGACGCACGTCAGTGTCAGTTAAAAGAGACTGAAAGTGTGGAAAGAGACAAGCATATGAAATTAGACTGTATTAGTACTGCTGAGTGACTACAAGGACACTATTAGGGCCCTAAATTGGATTTTAAATACCATAAAACTCTAAAAGGAAATCAGTTCATGTAACTCTGAAGACACAAACACGAAGTAATATTCTGTGCAGAAATATTACACCAGCACAGTGTACAGTGGGCACAGAAGAACAATACAGCTGGTGTTTCATTGAGAGGTTTAAAACGTCAGAAAGTACACAAATATGAAGGCAAATCAGATTGTATTATTACACAAACTCTATTTTAAATGAGATTTAAAGCAGCACAGAGCTCCAACAGGGACTATATTAGTTGCACTGAATCACATCTCGAAGCAGTTTCGGCACAGAGTTGTTACATTTGGGTTTTATTTGTCAGTCTGTTTAGAAATAACAGATTCATGTTTAAATGCTAGAATAAGAGAATGGAAACGTGATGAAGTGCAAAACTGTGCAAAGTAGGTTTTATTAGGACCGAGAGCAGCAGCTAAAGCTGCTATCGAGCCATCATTCTGACCTTAAGTTAGACTAAAAACACCACGGATCTCAAACAGGACTGAATTAGTTTTACTGAAGCACAACAGAAAGTAGAATAAGATCATTCTGAAGACACAAAACTACTTCATGACTATTACATTTTTTACTATTTAAGCAGATACAGATAATAACGGCAGGCTCTACACACCAAATGCTCTACAAATCCATAGGAAACAAACTGTGGAAGAGGACATAAAATGATCTGAAGAGTCTTTTCTCTCTGGCCTGACCCTGAAGCTCAGTGAATTGACTCTGGGTGTCACAAACTCACTAAATCACCTTAAAGTCTCAGTTACACAGCAGGGCGTAAACCCCCCCCCCTATTTTAACAAACCATGCCAAGTCTCTTAAGATCAGTCTGTGGACATGCAAGGCTTTATTTCAAATACTAAAGCTGTTACAGCTCCTGCTCATTGCCTTAAGTATTAGTCCAGTGTCAGAATATGCAGCTGCAGAGGTGCAGTAGTTAATGTCATGTTTGAGCGCTAAACCAGCAGGTTAAAGGCTATTATTAATTACAGCAGCAGCCAAATCTTAAGCTCCTATAAGGACTTTACTTTAAAAAATAGATTAAAAACCCAAGAAAGACTGTGTAATATGGTACAATATAGAAGTACTGCTCCAAGTATTTCATTCATTTATATGAATGTCTCAGTAAACTGCGGGGTGCAGTTAAGGATCCTTACAAGCACCGCAACACATGAAACGATGCGTGATTATAAACCACACAGATTTAATAAAAAACTCTGCAGGCGTAGTTAGACGAGATTGAAAAAACCCATAATGTTGCTACAGGAGTGTCATAGCTGTGTTAGTGTGAGATTGAAGGTGTTCTTAGGCACAAGCATGAGAGGGTAAAATCACTATTTGGTCCCACAAATGCCATAAAAGAGCTTTTGTCACCGTATTGGTTCAATGGTGTCAGCAGGAACATTACAGTGACTCTAAATCAGATTTAAAACCTACATAAAAATCCACTAACATTCAGTACAAGTTTTCCTCTAATACAAATAACATAAAGGCCCCATTGATTCAGGAGTAGGCCTACAATTACCCCAGAGGTACTTCTGCAGTAAAAAGAGTGTCCATGTAAATGTGAGCTCAGCTAAATAAAAAAAACCCTGAAATTATAATTAAATTAAAGAAGTTCAAGCTGGAAAAACTAACAGTCAACTAAAACTACTTGATAAGCTGTTTAAACGAGCTGAAAAATAACTAAATATAAGTTCATTCTTTAATTTTACACCTCAGACTCAGAGTTGGAGACCCCTCTTTATCTCCAACTGGTTGCCAGAAGTTTCTGTCTTTAGGTGGAATAGGTTGCAAAGACTGTGCTGCAACCTCCTTGTGACGTGATTGGTCACTAATGCACTGTAGAGCCCAACCAGGTTTTAAAGTTGATGCGATAATAATAATAAGGCGTTGCAATAACATGTTGCAGACAGGGATGCTTCAGAGTTCCCCCTTGTGCACTGACTGTGAAACATCAACACTCATGGTTGAAGGGTGTTTCTTCCATCTCTTCTTTAGTTTTAATTTCTTATTTATTGGCAGTTATAAAAGTTGATCCTGGCAAACATCTAATATCTAAATAGCTAACAGCAACATGTCATAAGAGGAACCTGCACCAAAAACCTTCTTGTATTTATTTCGCTGCTTGCAGATCGATGCCGTTACCTGTTGTTTGCATGGATGACGCAGACTTGTCTGCAAGCACTCAGGCAGCAGTGAACAGGAAACAGAGAACGTTAATGTTGAAAGTAAAAGTCGTGGCTTACCACATTTCAATGACTCATTTGAAAAGGCACAACGTTGGTCTCTGTGTTGCACTTTTCATGGTTTCACGCGGCTCAGCAGGTAGTTGGTGAGTGTTTGCAGACAGGTCGGAGTGTTGTGATTTTCTGGGACAGACAGCCTGACATTTAAGAAGAAAACAGTCCTACTGTGTTTTTCGTACACACATGACATCATGATTATTTCTGGAATTGTTGTTTTCCTGAGCTTCTCATAAGAAGTCTCTCTCCACCTCGCTACATAAACACTTTGAGTGTGATTCGCGTTTTTACATGTTCTCCAGAAACAGTCAGTGTGAAGTAAATCAGACACATATGGATTCCTTAATTTATTAGCGTAATTACAATTAATCAATAATGGAAATGATCATTGGCTGGAGCCCCGAGGGATGTTAAATGAATAGCTTCTGTTTCTGTGCAGCTCTTCTGAAGCATTTCTGCGTGTTGTAAGAAACTGTGTGAGTGCTGTTTCATCACTGCAGCCACACACACACAAGTGCACGCATGCTAGTTTCTGCATTTCGGCGACGACTGCAGATGTGCTCCGCTCTTTGTGTGCACGCGCTGAACGATGTTTGTCTTCAGGGCACCAATCCAAGCGAAGCATCCACTCAGCTTCGCCTCTCACGCTTTTATCTGCGTCTTTTGTTGTCGTGGTGGCCTAGAAAAAGCTCTTACAGGCGCTTCTCCGCATGCCAAAAGGCTGACAGGTGTAACACCGGGGTCAAAGGTCGGGTGTTATTGAGCAAAGCGGCAGCAGAACGATCCTGTCGGTCTGACAGTGGTGTGTAAAGATGCCGAGGGGGGAATACCAGGGGCAGGTGAGAGCTTGTTAGGTGGCGAGACAGAGAAAGAGGCGCTGACTGCAGTGACTCAGTAATTTCTGTGTGTGAGGGTTTATTATTCACGATCTGCCTACAGAGTGACACACACACACACATTTCTCCATGCAGCCCTTGTGACACCTCATACAGGAAGTGGGGACACACACACACACACACGTAAGCTCTTCCTGAATCATGCAGCCACAGTGACACCGCCCTCTGCTCTTTATCAAGATTCAGAAACTTGTAGGAAGGAAGAACTGGAAAAAACCACACTCTCACACACTCTCACACACTCTCACACAGAAGCTGGTTTTGTTTCAGACTTGTATCTCAGGTTCAGGAGACAAAAGCTTTCTTTAGAGCAGCCGGTTTGAATCAGTAGTTTTAATTTGTTAAGCAACAACAAATAAATCAGGCAAATAAAAACGACTCCAAGAGCTTTCACACACTAACCTGCCGCGACCTTCACCAAAAATAACGCTCTGTCACGGCTGTAGTGACTGTCTGCCACCCTAACTCGCCGATAATCAGTGCTGGTGTCACTAAATGCCTCGTTGGCAGGTTGTTTCTGATCAGCGGTCTTCACCCGATGTCCACCTTACATGCAGATAAACTCAAGATGATTCAGTATCTTTCAGAACCAACTTTATCAGCAATAAGGAGTAAAGGTGATTTAGCTGTCTCTCATGTTGTTGGGGAGGTACTTTGGCCTTCTCGTCTTTACAGCGTTGCATCAGTTTATTTAAATTTGCTGATATTTTCTATGCACAGCTCACTTATGCCTCTTTTCCACTTCCACCTACCCTGGTCGGCACAACTCGAGTCAACTCTGCTGTACTCGGTTTCCGTTGTTTTCTATTCCGATTAAGTACAACCTCAGTGTGGATGAGGTAGTTACAGCAACGCAGCCCAGAAGTATGCAACACAAACACAACACAACAATGGAGGACGTCAAGGCGATGGTGTACCAGCTGCTCGATGGTAAACATCTGCACCTCGTCGTCGGACCAAACTGTTGGTTTGGGAGTGTTTCTCTCGTTGCCGGGTTTCAAAACCAGAAGGTGTGATTCGTGTGACTCATCCAATGATGTCACTCCCTGGCCAATCAGTGGGATGCAGTTCGTTGACGTTTTCGGCTCGATTGGAACCCAAGCTGAGTAGCTTCTGTTTCAGCCGAGCTTTATCTGTCAGACAGATGATGATGACTTTGAGGTTCCCAGGTCCTGTGGCTGCAGAACAAGCCAAAATGTTCACACCTCCACCGCCGTGCCGAGGAGTTGGTATGAGGTGTTTGTGCTGGTATGTTGTGTTTTAGTCTCACCTGCTAAAGATTCTTGTGGTTTCTTCAGATAGAGCTTTAGCATAGTTGTTCAGTGTTTTTCTAATTCTGCTGTCGTGAACTTGAACGTTTAACCTTTAACTGAGGCCCGTCGAGTCTGAGATGTAGCTGTTATTTAATTAAATGCACCTGATTAGCAGCACCTGGTTTGATGCCAAACCCCTTAAATCCTGTAGAAGAAGCAAGAGTGTGCTTACATTTTCACGGGACTGTAGAGAGACCTGTGAAAAACTTTATTTATTTTTTATATGATCGGATGTTTTCTTTCAGATTGCCTTTTATTAGCTTTGGCCATTTGAATTACCTAGCATACCTCTAGCTTAGGCCTCAGTCACACTGACCTAGACACCAGCCACCAACACCAACGAGAAAAGAGGGCGTTCACCGACATGTTTTAAAATGTGCAGCTTTAACCTTAAAAAGCAAATATTCTCCATTTTTACCTCGTGTCACACTTTTTCAAGTTTCACTACCGCACCACGAGTACCGAGCAGACAGGTTGATGTCGTCAATGCAGACTGTGGTCAAACGTATTGTCGTGGTTGACTCTAGAGCGAGAGAAACCTCCCACAGCTCTAATGAGCCTCAACCATTCGGGATTCTCCTGAAAGCCTCCCCACGAAGTCCAAAGAATGGACGTTTGTATTTAGCAGTTCTTTGGCATCTAAAAGATAAACTCTCCCAGATTCCTTCAGAGTATCTTATAAAGCCTCAACACCGAGGTGCTCCGTGAGCATTTCGTGAGCATATGAAGCATCCCGACAAACCGTCATGTTTACTTTATGTCCCCACCCAAGCCTGACATACCAGGATGTTTCAGCAAGCAGAACACGTTCGTTAGAGGTAGTCGTGCTCATCATCTCCAAGTGAGGCTTGCTTTGATATGTCCTGTTTAATCTGCACTTTTTTAAATAAACAAATACTTACCCAAGTTATTTTTCCAGTAAATGTGCACGTTTCTTTGTCTTAAATGCTACCAGCCTGACTAACATTTAGAGCCTCTCCTCAGACTCTGGGATACATCTTAACATTTTGTTCTTTTTATGCCAGACGTTCAGATCGATTATGTGACAAAGCCAGTGTCTCTCCAGAAACAAAATCCTGGTTATTCTTGGATGTCTGCAGGCTCTGCTGCTCCCTGTGATGGGACTCGACATCAGCACAGATATCCAGTTTCACTTTAATTCAATCATCTCCTGAAGATTCAGTTACAGCAGATAAATACCAGTATTAGAAACACTCACTTCTTGCATCTGTTAAGTGCAAGATTTGAGGTGGAATTAATTTCATTCAGGCAGCACAGAGGGCATTTTGATGTTTTGCAGGGAAACTAACCTCTAATTTAACCATAAGGTAACAAACAGGTACAAAAATAAATGTTTGTTGTAATAGGAAATTACATTTTTGTGTTCGTTTAATGCCCGATTGTCTCAGTTTTACACATTCTGTATCCCAAACTATTTATAATAAGTATCTGCAGTCTAGCACAAATACACACAAATAAATAAAAAGCAAACAGCAGCAAAGCTGTAACAAAAATAAAACTTGTAATGAAACCTGCTAACAGTGACATCCGGTAATAACTGACACATCGTTTTCAGAGTTGAAGTCAATCCATGTCGTTATGGTGAATTTGGGTTGTGGTACAAATGAGCGGAGTCCCTGATCATCCAAATATACCTCCCTGATTTGTCCTCATCCACCTGCCTCACAGGCCTGGGTGTTGTTAGAAGGCGAGATCACAAAGCAGTGCATCCGCCATGAGAAAGATTTGCCTAGATTTGGTTTTGTCGTTATCGGACAAAGTAGAAGTAACAAGTGATAACATCAGTTTAACCATTTGAATAAACATCTTCTCTTTCCCTGCTTTTTGCTTTACTGCGAGCAGAAGTCGAGCCACAAGTTTTGACAACGCTCCAAAGAGCAGGCTGGCATGCCAGGAATGTTTGGCTTTCTCTGCCTTGAAGTGCCTCCGTAAAGGTTCAGCGGGGTGGAGGTCAGGTGACGGTGGAGGAAATTCCACGACAATCTTTTCAGTTTGCAGAGCTTTGAGGGGTAAGGGTTCAGTATGGGTGGAGTGTGAGAGTTCCACAAAGATGACGGAGGATGGGGAAAAGCACGGTGGGTGTTTCTGGAGAAAAGCATGTTCTCCAGAAACACCCACCGGGCTTTTCTTTGGGGTGGAGTCGATTCCAGGCAGATAAAATCCCACCTTCGGGTGCATTTACACCCTTGTACAGTTGCCTTGCACCGTCCCTCGAGTAGGTTTCACTTAATCGCAGCTCTTCTCTCCTCACATGTTTGAAGATCACTCTTTCAGAGCGGGACCAAGTTCACAGTTTTAAGACTTTTGTTGTTTGGGTCCGTTTTTGGAAGCGACAACATGCTGTCCTCTCATGCCTCTCATAGATTTCTCAATTCCTCAGCAGTAATTTTAAGGGCCAGTAATTTTAAGGGCGGCAGCTGTTGTTGAGGAAGCGCTGCTGTTTCATGCTCGGGCACGATTAGTGGCCACACTGCATTTTTACTGTTCCCACCTCTATGAGGGGACAAGGGCACAGTATGCCACAGTGGTCCAGGGTTGGAAACTTGCACTGCCAACAGAGACAGCTACAGTGTTAAAGGGAAACTACCCTGTAGTGGGCTATTTATGGTTATTTGCATTTCCATCACAATAACACTGCGTTTTTTCATACAGCAGCAATAAAATAAGCTTTTAAACTTTTTTGCGTCACAGCCATGACCAGAAGTTTTGGCATTCGTGCAGATTTAGTGTTTCATGCATTTTGTTTTTTCAGTTTTTCCCCTTCAGCCTTAAAAGAATGATGGGAGTTTGCCATTGTCATGGATTTTCAAATTTATACGTCTGCTAAAAATCTAAGAATTTGAATCCTGGTGAACTTCATGTCAAGGTCAGAGGTCAAGTGTGCTTAAAATTCAAGATTATTGTCATGTATGCAAAGAAAAAGCATTTCTCTGTATATTAAAATTCTTTCTCTGCTGTCCACACGCAGAAGCCTGTTAATATGTACAAATAGATAAAATACAAATTGCACGAATAAAACTCTATTGTAAGTTTTTGCTCCAGGTGAGGCTCGAACTCACAACCTCGGCATCACTCTGCAGGTTACTGTCCTATAAGTACCGCGCGCTGACCGATTGCGCCACTGGAGCTCCCTAAAAGCTTGTGAATGCAATAATTTAAGAAGGAAGTCTCCTAGGATTTTCACATTTATCCTATAGGTGCGTCTCCTAGGAGGCTTAGGCAGCCGTCAGTGTTTTTATTTCTGTTGGGCCACTTCTGATTGATGGGATCCATTCCTGTGTCACCAGAGCGCCAAGCTGATAAAGGTTTGTGAACTTCTGCTTTTTGAGGATTGACCACAATAAAATGTCCACATGATGGATCACTGTGTCCCAAGGCAGAAGTGATAACCTAAGAAGGGACATTAATGTTTTCCATCCATGGCAAGGAAACTCCCCAGATCCTAAACTCCATGCCATAAAATTTTATTTATAAAGTACTTTTTAACACAACAACAAACTTACATTTGAGATCATGGGTCACATGCGACGCAATTTGATCTGAAGTGAAACTCCTCAGATCTTAAACTGATTCAGAATTTATGGCCGGCAAAGCTGAGCGATTGTGAGGTGGAGTAGGCCGGTTTGAGTAAAATCAAATTATAAGCAGTTCTGTTTGATCCAGCAACGTCCTGTTTGAAGCTTGAAGCACAGTCATTTCTAACAGGTTTACAATGACTGCAAGTTGTTTTTTGCAGAAAGCGCCACAGATTATTCGCGTAGCATCTGAACGCTGCTTCATACACCTCAAGGAAAGCTGACAAAGCGTTAACCCAGTCAATACCGATAAATCAAATCTTTGAAATATTTTAAGCATATTTCTCGCGTTTGAAACGTTTCTAAATTCTCAAAGTATCTGATTCGTTTCTGTAGACTCCGCCTTTTTAAATTACTGCAGGTAGTTAAACCAGAAACCTGGTGCAAGTTTAAGACTTCAAAAAAAAAAATTTCATTCAGCTTTCTTAAATGCATCAGTGATTAAAAGTTCTATAAGGCAACGTCAACATTTAAAGACTGAAATGTTGGTCACATTAGAAAGCTTTTTAGGCAGCTACGCCACATATGAAGGCTGATAAACGAGCTGTCTCGGTTCAAAGTGGGGGTCATTCTTTTTGGCCTAAAAGTTCTGTTGTTGCTTAGCAGTAACACAGGCGATTTCACAGGAAAGTCTGATTTGACTAATGGTTATAAATCATTCGTCCTCCCGCCTCTTACGCACTAGCTGAGATAAGAAGGCCGGTTTGAAGAGTTCAAAGTCCACGTGGTTTCTGGGTGTTGTTTGAATATAGTCTCACAAACAAAACAAAACCTCTCCCTTAACAGAAAACCACAGACGAGCTCCACCTCAGCAGCATCACTTCCCTCGACCTAGGATGCCCCGCGCTGGTTGGCAGACCTGCCAGCTTTTTTACATAATGATATCCGATTACGTTGCCAGCAGCTCGACTCTAACTTTAGCGATTATTAATACCAGGTGTGGCTGCAGAGTTCATCATCCTGATACCTAGTCGATCTATAGATGAATAAAATGAGACAGTGGAGTCTAAAATCCTTTGAATGCTTTTAATTTCGACTTCCTTTTCCTTCCTAAAAACAGGAACTGAGCTCTTGTAGTGATCCTTCGACTGCAACATGCCGCTCTTTATTAACTGTAGCTTCCAGGAAATTTCCTAGATGTGAGGGGTCAAAGCTCATCTTTATCACTTTCCCTCAGGAAATCATCCCAAAAGAACTTCTGATACCGTCAGGATCTCCCACTATCTGGATTTCCTGCTTCACCACATAGTTGGGGGCGAATGAGACCCCGCGGAGCAGAACATTTAACAGCTTTCATTGTGCTTTTACAAGAAGAGGTCGAGACAACATGTACAAATCAAACTTTAATTGCAGTAAAATATGCCTTTCCTTCTGAGAACATGTTGTTGATGCTCCTGATGTAACAGGTCTGGTTGGAGTCAGAACAAGACTCAGATTGTTTTTGTTTTACTCGTGAACAGCAGTCGAGCCTTTCCAAAATACTTTAGATGATGATGGGAGTTTTTATTTAGACGCAGCTATATTTATGCTGCTGGTGTCATCAGGCATCACTTTAGGTTGTCCAAAACGGACAGGACTCTGGGTAGCTGTGACTTAATAGTGTTTTCTTCTTGATCGTAGGGGTCGAGGTAATTGATATAGTTTTGTTTTGGATTTTTTTTGTGATATTTTACAGGCTTAAATTGTAGTAAAATACTTTTCTTTGAGAAGTCACACGACAAGCAGCTACTTTACATTTTTATTTTAGACATGACACCAGCAAGCAGTTGCTTTCCACAGACTAATCAGGGTTTTTCCTGGCTCTGAATGGACTTTCGTAGGTGTGATAACACATTTAAGTGTGATTAGCCATTTGATTATCAGTTGCCAAAAAAAAACTTGATAAAAAACATTATTACAGAACTGCTGATTTTCCTTTCGGGGGAAGTCCACGGCCTCTTTGGGAGATTCCAACATGTTTTTATATGTAGGAAAATCCCTGTACAAGTTTCCATGTTGATTTAAAAATGCTCCAAAAGCCTCTGTTACGCCAACTGTGACGTGCTCTTGAGGCGTGCTGGACTCACTCAAATCTTTTCCTAAAAAAAGACGCTTCTAGAGAACGATTAGAGAAGTCAAAGCATGAATTGAAGCAATCGTGGAGTTTTCTCCAGAATGTCTCGTCTTTCCGAGCTGTTGCAGCATCTCTGTCTCAGTAATCTGGGAATCTTTGAGCTCGTCCACTGAGAAATAATGGCTGCTTCTCCAACTCGGCTGTGTTGGCTTCGCTGTGTTCACTAAAATACAAAATGTAAGAAGTGGACGACAAGCCAATATGAGTTTTGGCCCTTGGTCCACTTTGCGAGGGCGACAACGGCGAGCACAAACTCCCTGTAAAGTTTTAATGGCTCTGTCATAAATGAGGCAGGCGTATTATTTGCACAGATCTTACATTATACCAGTGTTGCATGTGATTATAATTTGGTAAGTTACAAACTTCTAATAATGTGACAGCTTTGCTGTGTAGCCCCAAAATAACCACATGGAGACTTTTGTGCAATTTGCATGGATACTTTAACAGAATTTAAATATGTAGATGTGACAATGCACCGAAGTTAGAGAGTATTATTTTATTATATTGTCAAAGAACACTTTTAAAGTAACACTTTCCCAACATTATTTTGTACCTTCTTAGGCTTTCTTATTATGTAATTTGAAGCGTTAAGCAGTCGTAAGAGACCAGTAAAGGACTGTTTGTATGGATGAGATCTTTGCGGTTGTAAAAACTGCAGCAACCTGTCGACGCATCGATTCTTTTCTGTGATGTTAGCACTGAGTTGTGCAGCGCGCTCGGTGGTCAGCGCTGCTTTCTCAAGGCAAGGACTGAAACATTGGCAGGACTCTTCTGTTTGTGTCTCGAGTTTACATGTTCCCGCCATGCTTGCATTGAATTTCCATGGAAAGACATGCTTCCCATCCCGACCCAGGACACTCTTGCAAAATCAGTACTTAATCTCAAGAGTTTCACTTCCTGGATAAATGAAGATTAAAAAACAAGACAAAAACTTTGCACTCACTTTCCACAATTTGTGACTCATGTTTTTTTTCTGAGTCATAACTCAGTCAAATCTAACCACGCAGGAACAGCTCGTATTTATAGATTCATTGTGCCATTTCATTTCTGAAGTTCTTTGCAAATGAAGGTTGGGAATCTTTGAAGAAAATATGATTGTCATAAATCCAAAATCTGCCTGAGAGTCATCACATTCGTAGGTTTACACTTCAGGAATTGCTGAACTATAAAATTATGTAAGTTGTCTCAACTTAAAAAAATGCAAAATTGTAGCCTTAAAATAAATTAGCATCAACTTAAGAGGGGTAGATTACACAACTCTGAGTATGCAGTGCATTTAGGAAAGAAAAGTCACATGACAGCCAGAAAAAAAAGTGTAAGAAAGTAAAAGTTAAATATACTTATAAGGATAAGGATCAGGTTACGAGGACGGTTGTCTGCGCTGTTGTTTTATCAGAGCCAGATAATCATTGTTGGCTTGACAGCTCTAAGCTACTAGAGTCACACTTTAGTCACACAGAGTTAAAATAGCAAACTCCTGGCGACACAGAAAAATTGCATTGACCTTTTTTGCATTTGCTGACTGCAGTGACGACAGGGCAGCATCCTCAACCTCTGGGACACCACTTTCTATAACAAGGTGATTGCACAGGATGCAGATTGGTGAAGACTTCCAAGTAATGATGTAGGGATTTGTCGTTTTCAACAGTTTATCCCAGTTAACAAGCAGGTTGCACATAATTGCCATCTTGACCCATTCAGTCACAGACTGATACCAAACCTGACTGGTCAGCATCTTCGCAGCAACCATGATGTCATTTAAAAGAGTGAGGACCTTTACTGCCTTTACAGTGTAAAGGTTGATTCTGTGTGTTTTAATGGTGAAAATTGACCAAAATTGAGACAAATGCAGGTGATCGTCCCCACAAAAACAAACGCTGCACACTTTTTATTCATGGTCTGCAAGACTGAGCCATTCCACTGCTTCCTCTGCAGCCACCTTGTTCTCTCTTAATCCTGTTTCCTCTTTCTCTTCGTAATCCATCGCTCTCTCTCTGTCCGCTGCCTTTGCTCTCTCCTCGCCCTCCCCACCACCCTCCTCTTCACCTTTTATCCGGTTGTGCAGATTACAGGTCAGTAATTGCTCCCCGAGTTGCTCTCACCCGCAGAGTAAATAATCGTAATCGCTTTTATTGTTATTATGCTTTTTTGGTCACGCAGTAGTATCAGTGCTATCAGTGTCTGAATCACAGCTGTTGTTCGAGCAGGGAAGCAGACAGGCTGTTAATCTGCGTTACGTAATGCTAATTCAGATCTGTTGTTTTTGTTTTCCCTTTCGGCCGAGCAGATGAGGTACGGAAGCCGTCCGAGTCTGTCGGCCCTGCTGATAAATCTTACGTTCAGACCGTCTGGGCCCTTCTTTTTCTTCTCTTTTGTTCCCGTATCTCATTTTAACCTGAACTCTAGTTTGATCCCAACATCACAGCGATAGAGCGGGAGGGAGGTGATGATGATGAGAGCTTTTCCACGACGGGCGATCGTGGCTCAAGAGTTGGGCGTTCGCCTTGTAATCGGAAGGTTGCCGGTTCGAGCCCCGGCTTGGACAGTCTTGGTCGTTGTGTCCTTGGGCAAGACACTTCACCCGTTGCCTACTGGTGGCGGTCAGAGGGCCCGGTGGCGCCAGTGTCCGGCAGCCTCGCCTCTGTCAGTGCGCCCCAGGGTGGCTGTGGCTACAATGTAGCTTGCCATCACCAGTGTGTGAATGGGTGGATGACTGGATATGTAAAGCGCTTTGGGGTCCTTAGGGACTAGTAAAGCGCTATATAAATACAGGCCAGGCCATTCACTTTTCAGAATAAAAGACGGCTACTCAGTGAGCGGCTTGCTTCACCTCTGAATGGAAAGAATTGAACGTAGGCAGCAAAAGTCCTTGATGTAAAAGAATTATTAATGTCTTTATGCACCTGATTTACCTTATATCTGATTTAGAGGGGACGCGTTCTGCTTTCCTCGTTTTCTGTTGTATTTGTACTCTAAATCTTTCAAAAACTGAATCATGCAACGCTAGTCTTGTAGTATCTGAGAACAGAAATATGATCCCAGAAATGATCAGAATAGGCCCAGATTTTATACATTAAAGCCACCTGCCTCATATTGGGCGTCTCTGTGCTTCGTGCTGCCAAAGCACCTCTGACCTCGGGGGCACAGACCAGGATCCTTTGGGTCCTTTGTGTTTCCGGGTCAGGACCTTGTGGATCAGGTTTGATTGGATTGGGATTTGGGGAGTTTGGAGGTTGGGTCAGCGCCTTGGGCTCTTTGCCGTTCTTCGAGGAGCTCGTGACAGTTTTTGGGTTGTGGTGATGCCCGTTGTGCTGTGCTTGGATAGTGTTTCGTAACATCCACATAAATGTCAGGAATCAGGTTTCCCAGCAGAACGTTACAGCTCTGATAAGCCTATCATTATCATTCATCTGTCACAGGTTTCAGTGGTGAGGTGGATATTTTGCATATGTTTATAAAATATATACGCAGTGTTTTAGTTAGAAAAAAATAACTAAAATATTAAAATGCAAAAATAAAAATGTTTACAGTTAAAATTAACTGCAAATGTCTAAATAAGAAAATAAAGGAAAATGAATGTGGTGATAAATAATAAAAAAAGTATAAAATTTGAAAATAAAACAAAAAATAAAAGGAAAGGCAGAAAGTATATAGATAAATAAATAAAACTGGAATAACAATTAAAAATAGCACAAAAAATCCAAATTAACATTAAAAAAATGACAAAAAATAACATTTATAAAGTAAAATGATAATTACTTAAAAAATTTAAAAAAAAAACTTAAAAAAGAATCGGTAAAAAAAAGTTTATTCTAAAACAAATGCAGAAGTAGAATATCTGTATTTAATAAATAAAATGCTAAATAATTAGAAATAAAGAAATAAATTTAATATAAAACTGAAATAAAAAAATCAGCAAAACTACAAAATAAATTCAAATAAAATTGCAAGAAAA
Organism: Rhamphochromis longiceps; assembly: GCF_057381845.1. Lineage (NCBI taxonomy): Eukaryota > Metazoa > Chordata > Actinopteri > Cichliformes > Cichlidae > Rhamphochromis > Rhamphochromis longiceps. The sequence goes on from NC_140565.1 coordinate 32,660,082, forward strand.
AAAAAAAATAGAGAAAATTGACAGCCCTGGAAAATCAATGAAAACAATCAACGAATGTCAGCTTCCTGTTTACGTCCACCTGAAGTCCCCGGGGTCTGCAGCCCATCAAACTGGACCTTGCATGTTTCTGTACAGATAAGTGTGCCTCAGTACTCGCTGTCTCAGAGGAAGTCGAGCTGTTACCAGTTTTTCAGGTGAGCATGTCTGAGCCTGAAGAGGTGACGTCGCCTGCCAGGATCACACAGAGAGCAGCTGCTAATTAGCATGTCACTGCTGAGCTTCTGCGTGTGTGTGTGTGTGTTAACGCCTGACCTTTGTGTGTGTTTGATTACAGGATGCACATCATGATCCCGAGGACTCGGTGGGCGAGGACGATTCGATGTCTGTCTGCACGGTGAGTCCACCTCCTGTCCTGTGTTTCCTGCTCACATCAGAGAGGCTGCAGACTGTGTTTGGAGCTTTCTGTTAGTCTTTCCTGGCATTTCGTCGGCTTCACTGTAAACACGCCGAGCTCTCTGTTTGCACTCAAACTGCTCTGAAGGAACTCACGCGTGCAGTCATGAGTCTGACCTCCTCGTATTGACGCTTAAACAGCTCTTCTGGTCACTTTTACATCGATCTGTGTGCGACCTCGTGTGCAAAAGTTTCAGTTACATTCACACAAAGCAGAGTTTTTGATTTAGCCTCTGTTTGAGAAAACTGACGCCTACTCCTGCAGGATAATTGCTGGTATGAAAGTGAAGCAGAATGTAGCTCACTATTAAAATCATGAGTCATCTCAAAGCAGGAAGAAAAAATCCTCCCTCACATCCTTGGCACTGATCGTTATCATCATTTATTTGTGATGCTCTTCACATTTCAGGAGTTGTTTTGGGATTAGATGATATTTTCTCTTCAGGCGATTCCACCTTCTTCTTCCTGTGGCCCACTTTTATCCTCTACTCACACATGCTGACTTTCATTTGACCCTGTTTTGGAGAAAATCACTGTAAATACAGGGTATTTTGAAATGCATGTGGTCATGCACGGATTACTAAACAGGCCTAGTGGACCTGAGGGATCCGAGCTCAGTTCTAAGATACGAAACGACCACAATGAAGTACAACTGAGTCTAGAAGAGACACAAAACCAATAGAAATGCAAAATTACTGCAGAGAGAGACGCTGGGTATCACAGAAGTGTGCAACATTGAGACAATTAGAACACTGATGGGTGTAAAATGATTGAAAACCTAAAATTATTGGAAATGAAAGCAATGTTGGAAAGCAAAGAAATGTGCAAAACAAGCAAAAGAAACAACCTGAAATTGGTACGAAATGAGGAAAAAGCAGCAACCAAATAATAAAAAAGTGAAACAAAGTAATCAAAAAGACACAAAAATGACCTCAAGAGTGGAAATTGATGGAAAATCACCAGAAAAATGCATAAAATACTCACAGGAAGAAGGAAAATCACCCCTAATAGGTGTAAAACATTTGCAAAATACATGCAAAGTAGCAGAAAATGATGCAAAGCATTTGTCAGCAGACACAAAAGATAACAAACAGACCTCAAAGAGAATCACAACATCGCTGAATTAGTGCAAAATAATGAAGAACCATCCCAAAGAAAGTTTCTGTGTCCTGTTTTTCAGTGACTGCTGTCTTGTGTGAGTCCTCGAGCCTCTGAATGGCTTTTTGCACCTTTAAATGTTGGTGAGCCTTCACTTCATGCACGCAGAAGCAAATCAGCAGATATGGGACTGGTGGGGAAAAACGAGCAGTGCCCTGTAAACAAAAATAAGCACAGGTGCAGAAACATAATTCAAAGGATTAAATGTTGTGGCTGTTTTATGAAATGTGGGCTGGTTCTCATAAGCTACAAAAGCAGAACTGGCTCCTCAGACGTTTCAGGAGCCGTGTGTCCTGCACTGAGCTCACGGACCTGTCTGCGAGTGTTTGAGCAGCAGCAGGGAGGGCAGCTGCACGTATTGATTTTTTAAATGCAGAGGAGATGGCTTATGGATCGACTCTCTGGTAGGAGCTGAGCACTCATTACCTCACTGCACAGAGTCGGCAGCACTCACACAAAGACACACACGAGCTCTGCAGCAAGAAGCTGGATGTGAAAACATCACCAGCGTCACATTGTGTGAGTGTGTGTCTGCAGGTCTGTGTGTGTGAGCGTGAATATATTACATAACTGTTAATGAGTGACTTAGACTGTTCCAGTCAATGTGAAGCGAGTGTGTGAGAGTGTGTGTCAGGTTAAATCGGGGTAATGAGGCAGCTTTCTCTCTGTGTCACGTTGCTCAAAGTCTTAGAGTGTGCAAATGACACAAATTCACCGACCGCTACACATGTGAGGACCTTCACTGAGACAAGGGACGGCAAAGCAAACAAGTTCTGCAACGGTCAGACCACAGAGCTTCAGACCGAGCTGTGAGTAAGTCTGGGAGAAATGACCACACTTCTCACTTGGTTTATCACCTCAATAAGCACTTTGGTCAGTTAATGGCCTCAGTCACTGGTATCAGGTCTTACTGAATAAAACATGACGTTCTGTCAATTTTATTCACCGGTCGTCCAAATAGAGGATGAAACAGGGTGTGCGTGTAACTGAGACACTACATGAGCCAGGCTGATTGTAGGAAATAAAAAACCCTGAAACCTAAAGTTTAAAAAGAGAACTTACTAATAAAACAACTAAAACTGAAACTAAAACTTTGATATGGGACAAAAATAATGGCAGGGGGAACCAAAAGAAGCAAAAATGCAGAAAATACAAGATGCAAAATGTGAGAAATTATACAAAACGAATACAAAACGATAGAAAACAGCCAAAAAGAGGATTTCAGAATGATTAAAAAGCAACCTCAGTGATCATATAAAGACCAAAATGACCAAAGCCTGACCTAGCATGGCCAAAATGTGACAGAAAAGGACAAAAAGAAGAAAATGATCAGGAAGGGAGCGCAACAACCATGGAGGTATACTACAGAGAGGCCAAAACAGTCCCAAAGTCATGGACAGCAACCATGAAGACATGCAAAATGAATAAAAAGAGAGCTCAGTGATCATAAAAATACCAAAATGACAAAACAATGGCCCAAAACAGTCACAAAACAATATTGAGCAACTATAAAGAGGAGCAAAGTGATTAGAAAGAGATCTCAGTGATCACGAGAAACAGTCAAAGGACCACAGAGAGACACAAACAATCAAAATATGAAACAAAACGATGGGAAGCAACCATGGAGTCAACATGAACAGAAAGAGCTCAGAGATGACTAACATGTGACACAAACGATATTAAGCAACTATAAGAGAGGCAAAATTATTAGAAAGATATCTGTTCATAAATGATTAAACGCCTGCGAAGCACAAAATAATCCAACAACAGCAAAATAGTTGAAGTTAAACACACAGGAAGTGTGTTTGTGTCACTGTGGTCAGATTTCATCACAACATGTCAGGAGACGCTTTGGTGCAGATCTTTGCTGAGACTTGGTGAATCTTCGTGAGTCAGCTAACTTCCAAAGCTTGCTTTATAATTTCCATCCTGAACTCCTGAAAAGCCTCGAGGCTATCGTGAAGAGTGGGCAGGGAGCACTGAATTTAATTTCAAACATTTCAGAGACGTAAAAACCTCACATGCAGAATCACTTAAAACATGCTTCTGCTTTTTTTTAAACTCTTTAAGTTGTGCTTGCTATGTCCATTAATGGGTCGACCCGTGGTGCCAACAGCAGTCACTGATGTTTGACCACGAGCCAAAAGGAAATTCACCAGCAGCTTTGCAAAGTAGGATTTCATTTCCTCAAATATAGCAGATATTTTTGTTTATCGTTTGGCAGGAAATGAGAGGAACTGCTGTGGTTTGTTATCTAAAGTGACAGAGACTCATTGGATTGGCTTATATGTGCACTCACATGTGCAGACAACTGCCCAACTACCCCTGTGAGCCAGTAAGAGCCGATAAAAAACAGACTAAAAGGAAGCACTGAAAACACACACACACACACACACACACACACACACACACACACACACACACACACACACACACACACACACACACACACACACACACACACCTCAGCTCTCATTCACGCACACACTCGCTCAGATCCTGAAACACCTCCATCACAGCGCTGTTGCATCCATTGAGTCGATAACACATACACACACTATCATGAGCTCAGGTGTGACTGCAAGAAACACACATTCAGTTGACACACTGACATCATTGTTGAGTCAGTAGCACACACACACGCCTGGTTTGCTATCTTTGTGGGGACATCCCATTGACATAATGCTTTCCTCAGCTGCTTACTCTAACCATCAAAAATGGTCCATTAGACGATCGACATCAGTGCTGGTTTTTAAATCCAGATTGAAAACACATTTTTATTCACTGGCTTTTGACTCAGTGGTTGACTGACTTGTATTTACTTGTATTTTATTGTTTTTCACTATGTTTATTATTTTATCGTATTTATTATTCTTATGGTATCTATTATGTTTCTATTGTTCAGCACTTTGGTCAGCCTTGCGTGTTTTTAAAGTGCTATATAAATAAACGATGATGATGATGATGATGATGATGATGATGATGATGATGATGATGATGATGGTGATGAAAAATGAATGGCTAACCCTAAACCTAACTATAACATTTTGAGTCCCCCATGGGGACCTGGACTTTGGTTCCCATGAGGGCTGTTGGTCCCCACCAGTATAGTAAATGTCAGATTTTGGTCCCCATCAAGATAGTAAGAATCCATGCACACACACACACACACACACACACACACACACACACACACACACACACACACACACACACACACACACACTCGCTAAGGCCCCCAGTGAGGCAGAAAAGAGTTTCCAGACAGCAGAAGGAACATCGTTGCTCTCTGAGGGGCCAACTAACATCTGCTGCCATCTGCCGCTGCTGTTCAGCTGTGTGTGTGTGTGTGTGTGTGTGTCAGACACAGTATCATGTCTCATCAGGATGAGGTCACTTGTTCGCTGTGGGAACACCATGTTGAACACACACGTGCACCAGCTTCTTAGTTTGTGTGACCTGCTGCGCCGCGGGTTTTGTGCCTCGCTCGGTTTTGCTCTCCCAGCAGATTTCTCTGGCTGACTGCGTCGCTCTAAATGGTTTAAATGGGACTTCTTAAATATTTCATAAATGCGCAGGTGTGCTCTTGCAGAGCTGAGATTTGTTCCGTCATCCTCTGAGAATCGATTGAGGCAATGCCAAACTTATGATAGCACCTTCTCCTTCCTGTGGCCCACTTTTAAAAACAAAACATCTGCAGAGAGGTGCGATTTAACGTAAAAGTGACACAAAGCAAACTCCAAAGAAATGCTAAAATAAAGAGATGAAAACCAGCCATAAAGAAAAGAGGAGCTGATTATTAGAAAGATGCAAAATGAGTAACATAAGATGTAACTTGACAGCAAAGTGGTTGAAAATAACTATAATAACAATAATAATTATTGTGAAAAATGTAAAACAAAATATCCTAAGTCTAAATGAGTGCCTAATATGATAGAAATAATGACCACAAAAAGCATTAAGTGACCATGAGATGCAAAATGACCAAACTGTGACATAAAATTCCCAAAACAGGGATGAAGATGAGCACAAAGAACAGGAAGTGATAGCAAAAGGATACTCTCATGAAGCTGCTGAAAACAGTTTGAAAGCTTTTATGACTCAGGCTATTATAACAGGATTAATACGTTCAGGGAAAATCAGCCCATCAGTTTCCCAGAACAGCGTCCTGTTATTGATTAACCGAGCGATTGGTAGTGTTTAGTGAGCACGTGCGTCCCAGAGAGAACAGCCAGTGAAAGCTAATGTGTGATTCGTTTCAGAGGGTTAATGAGAAGAGTCCAGAGGTGGGTTTCAAAGTAGCTTGCAGATTTGTAGGATCTATGGGAAAGCTGAATGGCCTTAAACAGTGCCCCCCTGTGGATGTGTAGAGTGATGTCTGTGGATGTTTGTCCTGGTGTTTGTATGGGTGGCAAAATAAAATATGTCCGGTATCTGCGAACAGTTACCGGTAGAAACACCTTGTTGCTGATTAAATGAATGATTGCTTGATCATGATGCTGTTCATTGGGGAGCAGTGATGTTTTTTACAGGTTTCACAGGTTTTACAGGTCAGTCAGGTGCACGCGCTGCTCAACATTCATCACGATTTTGCTCCTTGTTTTTGGCTGTTTAGGTTACTGCATGACCAGAAGTCATTTTCGGAGCTGAGCTACAATTAATTTGGCCAGTATCGAGATTATCAAACACACTTTGGAGAATTTGATCGAAAAAGGCGATTCTTGTATGTAGGGGTGGGCGGTAGAAACGGTATAAATTTGGCCAACTGTAGAGATTTTGACTATACCGCTCTATCGCAATAACGCATGTTGATGGTGTCATCAAGCTGCGCCTGTTTTGGTCGAAAGCATTGCAGCGGCTGCAAACAATATCATCTGCAAATTACTGCGCTCCCTCCACTTCCCTACCATTGATTCATTAATGCTGAATTCTCTCGCAGCTGCTCTATTCCCATGTTGTTGCAGTATATTAATAACTAACCTGGTATTGTGGATGGATTATCTCAGTTGTTCTCCTGACTGAAGTTTGGTCTGTTTATAGCATCCTGCCATGTGATTGCATTTGTCCCTGACCACCAGAAACCCTCACGTTAACTTTTCTCGAGTGGAAAAAAGTTAGCATTCATCCTTCAGCTTCACTGTGCTAATGTTATGCTAACGTAGCTGTTTTGCTAGCGATCACGTAGCACATCATTATATACCAGCTAGCTTAACTACAGTAACCCTACAAACGTCACTGCTGTTTAGTTTACTGTCTTCCTTTATGTTGGAAGTGATAGCAAAGCAGTACGTTTTAATTTTTTTAATTGATCTCTCAGTCAGAACATGCTATGGCATGTTTAGGTGGAAACTAGCGAGCTAACTTCCTGCTAGCTTCTAACTCTGTTGAATTTAATAAATTCTGTTTTCATGGATGCCTGGATGTAAAGCAGCAACGCTGATCATTTTATTAAAAATGAAAGAATTTAGACAGTTTTTAACTCTCAGTGTTCGTTTGACTTTGGGACCTGAAGAAGACGGAGTTTTGGACCCAGATTACTCTGCAAGGCTCCTGACTATGGCAGCCATAATGCTCCGGCTTCATAGCTTACCAAAGTCATATTAAATTTTTTTTGACAGATTTCTGTGCGCTGTGTACCACATAAAATCGGTTCGAGGTCAGTAAGCACAACCAGAATTCATACATAAGGCACACTGTTGATTTTTGAGAAAATTAAAGGATTTTAAGTGTGCCTTATAGTGTGTAAAATACGTTATACAGAAGAAAAGAATATATCGTGATATATATCGTTACCGCACATGCTTCAAATTATACCGCGATATGGATTTTAAGCCATATCGCCCAGCCCTACTTGTATGTTATTTAATTGATTTGTAATAAATGAGTAACTGAGCTTTGCTCCCCACCTCCTGCCTGTCTTGAATGTTTCCCTCCATCAGCTCTTGCACCTTGCTTTCCCATTTCTCTTACACCGTCGGGTTGCAGTGCACGGTGCATATTGATGGATTATGGTGTCTTAAGGGGTTTCAAAGCCAGTGGCCGGTGGCCAAGAGTGCAAAGCTGTCTGGAATCTCAGAGGGCTGTCTGTCCGACTCGTTGGTTACTCAGTCTGTTCTCTCGATAACCAGCCTTTCCAACTTTTCTGCACCGTACAGGAGAGTAGACAGGATGGAGCTGGATGGAGGTGTAATTTTATTAGGTTAATGTCTAAACCACTACACTATTGATCCCTATATTTGAGGTCGTTATAATGCCACAACACTGTAGGAAATCACAGGCTTTTATATGCACTTGCATGAATGGGAAATCTGTGAAGGCTAGATGATGAGGTCATTATTTAAATGTGCAGCAGCTGTGTTGCTGCTCTGCTACATGTGCTGCAGACAGCTTTGTAAACAGGAGTCACAGCTGCTGTGACGACACTGTTTCGAATGGAAGACAAGTGTCTATTTCTCAGTTGTAATGTTTTGGGAAAAGAAAGATGAAATCTAAGTGAATAGAGAGGATATTATGGTATGAGCTGTATGTGTCTGGTTCTAGTTTGAAGCCTTAAAAGTCATTAAGAATCTGCCTGAGCTGCAGACGAGGGTGTTTGAGCACGTCTGAGTCGTCTTTTCAACTTCAGCTCAGTGGGCGAGGATGAGATGAACATCTGGAGGAAGTGCTGGTTTTCTGGTTGGCATGAATCACATCAAAAGCAAGAAATCAGGTAGGCTTCTAGTAAACTGCCTGCTCATAGTCATAGTTTTATAGAAGAGATTTAATGTCAAAACACACGTTATTTTTAGGTCACCTTCCCTGTTACTGTCCAGAAATGAGGCAACATTGGTTACGCAGGTAACCGACATGACGAGCTGTGGACTGTGAAGCGTCATTGTAGCCACTGACAGGAAGTCTGATGGTCTTTCTGAGCGGCGGTTTTACATGTAAAAATGGTTAAAATAAGCGTGTACAGCTGCTGTGAAAGAGGTTCATTATGAAATCAAGAAGGCTTCTGTGGCGTCGTTCGTGTCACTACTTCATCATCAGAGACACTTAGAAATAAATCAGCTCGGTCGTCATGGTAACCAAAAAGGACAGCTTCCAAACAACACAATGGCAGACGTTCATCTGCCATCTTTTGTGTACAGTCTCTGCATTGTTACGTGCAGGTTAATGCGGTCTGAAGTTGCCGCTGAATGCTCAGGTGCTGCAGCTAACGAATCCCGACATAACATGTGGAGCTTTATTTCCTCTTTCCGACCCGTTTCTCCTGACGGATCGCCGGAGGAGGAGTGAATTATTCATTATTCCCTGAGAACGAGGTCTTTACCACAAGTGTAAAAAATGTGATGAATCTCCTTATTAGAGAAGTCATGTTTCAGATTCTATAAATCATCCTCAGTGGTGTGTGTGTGTGTGTGTGTGTGTGTGTGTGTGTGTGTGTGTGTGTGTGTGTGTGTGTGTGTGTGTGTGTGTGTTGACTGTGTACGAAGCGCTCATGGCAGATGGTGTTTAATCTTCTCTGGCCATCTGGACTGACTTTCTCTGGCGTCTTTTAAACGCCCACACACACACACACACACACACACACACACACACACACACACACACACACACACACACACACACACACACACACACACACACAAGGCATTTTACTGAGGGCGCTCAGGTGTGTGTGTGTGTGTGTGTGTGTTTGTGTGTCCATGTGTTGTGTGTATGAGACAACATTCTTTGGAAACAGCTCATCCAATTACAATTTAGACGGTCACAACCTTCAGACCTGCAACAAAAACAACAGACACTGTGTTTTTGAGTGTGTATGTGTGTGTCTCTGTGTCTGTGTGTGTGTGTGTATTGTCTAGACTGGAAAGTTGTCCTCAGATTTGGGACTGTTTGTTCTTCTTCTCTGAAATCTATTTATGTGTTTGGGTTCAGCACTTAGAGGCTATTTGTTCTCATCTGTGGTCATCACTGTGAGTGTGCATGCATTTGGGAGGGAGGCAGGAAGTGTGTGTGTGTGTGTGTGTGTGTGTGTGTGTGTGTGTGTGTGTGTGTGTGTGTGTGTGTGTGTGTTGCGGGTCTGAACACCTAAAATGGAAACCTCTGCCCCTCCCACGCTGGCTAAAGTGGATATTGATGGATACAGAAAGCGCGAGAGAGAGAGGAGATATTGATTGATAGGAAGAGTTATAAAGCGAGGGAGGAAACGTGTGTGTGTGTGTGTGTGTGTGTGTGTGTGTGTGTGTGTGTGTGTGTGTGTGTGTGTGTGTGTGTGTGTGTGTGTGTGTGTGTGTATTAAAGTGAAGAGGTGGATAATAAGGAAGAAGAGGGGAAGCTTTTTCTCTCTGTTTAGTTTCTGTCGGGATCACTCTGTGAATTCCTTTGTGGTAATAGGCAGGGTCACTCGTGTGTATGTGCGTGTGTGTCTGTGTGTGTGTGTGTGTGTGTGTGTGTTTTGTGAACGAGGCATTGTGGGTCTAGCCATTGTGAGGTCACAGGGTGGTGATGTAATCTGTGCAACGCGGCGCCGCTTTTCCTGAGCGCAGTGGTTACTCGCTCTCTCCAGGAACAGATTTATCACACTCAAACAAACCACACACACGCGCACACACACACAAAACCTGGCCTTGTGACCTTTGACCTTCACTCTCTGTCAACCTAGCAGTGTATCAATGACTCTACATGCTTTGACCTTGCTATTTATTTTATAAGTGAGGAAAACAGCCTGTAGGGTCGATCATTACCTGTTAAACTATCAGTTATTGTTTTGATTCATTTGTTAGTCTCTCAGGAAAAAATGTTCGTCCTGACTTAAAAACATGCAAAGTGATGTTTTTATTCCTGGACTATTACAGAAGCTTAGCACGAGCTGCAGTTCAAAGTAATCCTCCTTTGTCTCACACTGAGGGGTGGTGCTGTTTTAGCTCCTCCCCCCACTGCCACACCTGTGTCTGATTGCTGGTTGTTTTTATGGACGGGTTCTTCAAAGTAGCAAATTAAACACATTAGAAACGTGTAAGTTTAATTTCACAGTTATTGTGAAGCAGAATCCGCCCCGAGCATCGTTTCCTTCAGGAAACAGTTTTCGTTTTGCTTGATTGTTTTTCATTTTCTTCCTTTAGAAATTCAGTGGACACAAAAATAGGACAGCAGATTGCCGCGATGACGGGCCGATAAGTCTGCGTGCTGATTGCTTTCTTTAATTTAAAATCAGCTTCCTGTTGTTGTTGTTGTTGTTGTCGGTGATGAGTGGCGACGCAGCACACGCAGTGATGAAAGGGCCTGCAGCCAGTTATTGTTCAGTCTGCAGGTTCCTGATTAGACGCTTTATCTGTGAGAGGTAATTTCACCCAGAAAACCTCAGGTTATAACGTCGTACAACGAGCAGTGTTGGGATTCTCACTCGTGGAAACAGCTCATAATGTTGTATATTTATTATATTTCACTCGTGCTTTGGATGTAAAACAAAGCTAATATTAGTGACAATGTTTAAGCAAAATATCGACTAAAATAAGTAAAAAACAAATATTTTTTAAGACAAAAGCTAAAAAACCTCCCATCTGTGATCATTTAACCACGTAAAAAAGGTCTCTGTGGCTCATGCGGAAATATCTGAGGGGGATTTGGATGATGAGCGAGGAAGAGGAGGTTGTTTTTATTCATTTATTGTTTTATTAATATTACTGAGGAGGAGAGGAGGAGGTGGACGAGAGGAAGATGCTCTCAGATGTCTGACTGACCCTAGCTGGAATTTGACACAGAGACTCAAAGCTACCCGCCTCCTCCTCTTCCTCCCCCTCTGAGCCTTCATCATCATCATCCTCTTCCTGTGGAATTTCATGTCACACACTTCCTGCTCTCAGAATCACAAATGCCGTCTGCTTTTCTTTCCTTTCCTTGTTATGTTTTATTTTAAACAAACTCCTCTTCTGCTTGTCCTTTCTCTCTTATTTCCTTTCCTCGTGTCCTCTCTTCTGTCATGTCCTTTCCTTGCTTCCTTTTCTTACTGCTCCTTTCCAGTCAGTTTTTCTTGTTTCATCATCTCTTTATCGTTCCTTTGTCCTCTTCACCTTTATAGGTACTTTCCTTTTTTATCTCCTCGTTAATTTCACCTCATCATTTCTCATTTCCTCTCCTCTTTCCTTTTTAATTTCTCTCCTGTCTCGTCTTTTATTTCATTTTTTCTTTGTCTTTTCTTAATCTCTTCTATTTCCTTTTCTTATATCCTTGGCTCTGGTCTGTTTCCTTTCCTCACTTCCTCTTTTATTCCTGTTCTTGTCCTCCTGGCCTCTCCTGTCATTTGCCCTCCTTTCCTCTGTTTCCTTCCCTCCTTTCCTTTCTAATATTTTGGACTCTGCAGAGGTTTCCAGCTTCATCATTTTAGATGTATTCAGACGATGCGTTCAGTGACCTGTGGGAAATCACACTGTAATACAAACAGTATTTATCACATGACGCTGCAGACAGACGCAGACTCTGAGGGCGCTGATGTAAAGTTTGTTGGGGCGGGGTGCTCCAAGGACAGATGTGTGCCTTCCTGTGCAGATGTTACCAGGGAAACAATGACAGGACATGCTTTAATCACCAGGACGAACAGCTGGAGGGCCTTCCTCTGTCTGTGTGTGTGTGTGAGAGAGAGAGGGAGTGTGTGTGTGTGTCCATCAGTGCTGTGTGCTGTAACAAGTTTGTCCAGTTAGTGAGTTTGAGCGGCAGCGTGGTGACAGGAGACAAGCGGGATGAAGACACTTTTATTTAACGTTAGAAGCAGGCAGTACCAGGTACACACACACACACACATACACCATGCAGACACACAGACTGTTGGTACAGATTGTCGTTAGCTGGCTGTCTGCGTTTGTTACATTTCTCGTGATTCACCGTGTCTTTGGTGTCCTCGTAGTCTCGGTGTGTTTGCATTGCTTTTGAAGTCTGTGTGTGTGTGTGTGTGTGTGTGTGTGTGTGTGTGTGTGTGTGTGTGTGTGTGTCAGGTTTAGTGCAGGGTTGTGAGCAAACGTGCAGCTTTGCTTTGGCAGCAGAAAAGCATATTCTCGCTGTAACGAAGCGTCAGCTATTTCTGCCGTTTCCTTTCATGACTCATCTTAACTCTGCATATTTTGACTTAAAGTTCGAGTAAAGTTATTCAGACATGAGCGATGTGCTCTCGGCAGATGTGGCTCAGGAGGTGGAGATCCGCCGTTTGATCCCGGCTCCTCGAGGCTGCAGCTCAAAGCGCATAAAATAAAAGTGAACGGGTGAATGCAAACCCCAGCGGGTCAGTAACACAATGCTAAGCTTTTGTGATGCTCTTTAGGTTTTCCTCTGTTGGCTGAATATGTCAGCCTCAGAGCCTGAACAATGCTGGACTGTGCGGCCGGCCGCACCAACAATGAGTGATTTAGTGGTGTGTAATTAGCGACCAGACGTGGATGGATGTGAGCCGAACAGCTGAAACTGAGTCGTAACACTTGCCGGCTGCTTTGATTGATTATTGATGAGTATTTATCTCTGACTGCAGGATTTATGTGAGCGATGAGGCTCTCACATGGAAGGAAAAAGTAATTCACCAGTGTTTGCTGTACTGCAGTGTGTGTGTGTGTGTGTGTGTTTGTTGGCATCAGATGAAGCGCTTTGATTTCCTCTAATGAGAGGGGAGAGCGACCGAATGAAAGGAGGACGGACGAGTGCACAGACAGTGGGTCTGCTGTCCAACAGATCACAGCGAGGTGTGTGTGTGTCGTATGGACATATCACCATGGTAACATGGTTGGCATGGCGACAAAGTTTTCTGTCTGCGAGCTGTCCCCCTTCCTTTGTCCACATCTCTCTCTCTGCGTCCATCCCACTGTCACTCAGTGTCTCTCGCCCCGTGTTGACGAGCTTCGTTAATTAGGGTTTCGTCTGATTGATTTTTGTTTAGCGAGCGGTCAGAATTTATAGGCAAATGGATCAATATGTGTCAGATAGTCAGTCATACCACAGTTGAAAACTTTTCTTTCTTCTAAATTTTTACATTTTTTGTTTGTTTTTTGTTTTTTAAGTTTAGTTTTAGTGTTTCATCCCCGTGTTTTTAAGAGGAGATGACAGAAGGAAAAAACACGGAAAACTTGTGACAATGACTGAAGACGACGTGCGCTGGCAGCGTAGGAAACAGCGATGTATTTACAAAAACATAATTAAGTTAAAAGAGTGCGCATTTATCGGCTGTTTGCGCGGCTGACGGCGTGCGTGGAGGACAGGAGGAAGTCGCAGGGCCTGTCGGAGACAGGAGGCTGCAGGAAGGTCAGAGCTTTTGCACGAGCTCCGCTTATCCAGATAATCACCCTCCAATCAGCTCCTGCAGGACAAAGCTTACCACAGCCAAAACAAAACAGAGACACCCAGTGCCTGACCGGCCGGACTTTTTTAAATGTAACTCATTATAACGCCAGAAGCCATTAAACGCTATCAACAGTGGAAAGAGGTTTGTCCATTTGAGTCTTGTATGTGTGTGACGACCTGTTTTCTGTGACTTCAGGCACCTGTACCGGCACATTGTGACCACTGAGTCTTTGATGAGTAATGTCTAGAAAGGCTGTGGTGCACGTGTGAAAACAGCACCTCGGGACGCGTGGTGGACTTTTCTCTTTCATTACCTTTCACTTTACAAAGGATATTGTGACTGATGAGCCCGTGAGGAGAGTTGCTGTGCTCTACATCATCTCAGCCTCCAGAATCACGTCCTCCCAGCCGCCTCTCTCTCCGCGTGCTTCTCGGTAGATCAGTTACCAACAGAATGAAAATCTGAGCCCGAGCGCGTCTGATGTGCGGAGCCGTGATTGAGGATCTTGTCTTGCCAGCTCTTGAATTAATGATAATGTCCTCCCTCAGCTCCTCCTCATCTATTCTTAATGCTCTCGCTCTACTATAGAGTTCGGCCTCTGCTGCAGATCATATCCGCCTCTCTCCTCCATCTTTTACCCTCCCTCTCTCATTTCTTACTCCTGTCTTTTTCTTTTTTCTTTTTTTTGATTGCCGTCTCGCAGATTAAGCATTTATGTTTCTTTTTTTTCTCTTGTTGCTTTCTGCTTTCAGATTTGTCCCTTTTCACCCACACTACCACCATAAAATAAGATAAATTCTTGGTGAAATGAAAAGTACATTGGATACAGTGGAATACAGTATTTCTTTCTTTAGCAAAGGCAAAAGTTCAAGAGAATTTAAGTTTATAAGCTCTAATCGCTCATTTCTAAATGTTAAATTCCGAGTTATTTATGGAGATTACACTAAAATAACAGTATTATACTGTAAAGCTCATATTGTGTACAGCACACCATCGTCATAGGGTTACAAGTTTACAGTAAGGGTTGAATTCTGAGCTCTTCTGAATTCTTCACGTTCACAAAAGCAGTTTGAGGTGATTTCAGCTTTGTAACGTGCTCAGGTGGGCTGTGGTGTTTAAACATTACTGCCAAGAAAATATCCCGACGCATTACACCAGCAGCAGCAGCCTGAACCACCGATACCTCAGTTTCCTGTTCTTAGGTGACAGGAGTGGCCTGATGTGGTCTTCTGCTGCTGTAGCTCATCTTTTTCAAAGTTGGATGTGTGCTCTGTTCAGAGACGCTCTTCTGCACGCTTTGGTTGTAATGGGTGGATATTTCAGTTACTGTCAGACCTTCCTGTCAGCTCGAAGCAGCTCGCCCAATCTCCTCTGACCTCTGACACGCTCGGTTTGAACTTTATTGTTCCAGTGATCAGTGCTCATAATGAGGTCAGTGTGTGTGTGTGTGCTTCAGATGGGTTTTCCCCTTGTGGCTCCTCAGTGGGAGTGTCTGTCCTTATATGGTAAGGACAGTCAAAGCTTCTTTTTTCTAGGGACAGCCAATCAGAAGAAAGGTTTACTTCAGACACGAACAGGTTGGATAGGATGGACTGAAGTTCTGCAAAGTATAAGATAAACAAGGATTATTTTGAGCTCTAATTCATGCAAAGCTACTCTAATGCAATAGAATAACAGGCCCCCTTTAAACAGAAAAACATTGATGGTCCAAGTCATTACATGACAGCAGATCATCTGCAGTTGGTCACTCCCAACAGGTTAGAGTCATTTTAATGTTTTGGTCCTTGAACTCTGTTAATAAACTGGCTTCATGATTAAACGCACAGATTCAAACTTTAATAGAAAGCGTCGTCCTGCTGTCCCTCTGAGTCCCACACCGTGGCGTCCTGCTGTCCCTCTGAGTCCCACACCGTGGCGTCCTGCTGTCCCTCTGAGTCCCACACCGTGGCATCCTGCTCTGGGTTTTCTGTTTCTGTAGGTGGAGCTCTTTTCTTTCAGATCTCCTGCGGGTGGCTGTCGCTGTCCTCGTGCAGCCGTCCCCAAACTTACTGCAAAGCTCATAAAGTCTCATATTCAGCTCTCGCGCAGGCAGAGCTTTAAAAGGCAGCGTTTGATTGCATTAAACGTTTCTGCTTTTCTGCTGAACCCGCGCTTTGATCTCTTTGACAGGTGCCTCTCAGATCTGAGCCTCTGTGTGTCCGTGTGTGTCACTCGATGCAAGGCCGACGGAAATGCACTTGATGCCTCTAACCTGACAAATCCCAAATGTGTGTGTGCGCGGTGGACATCCGGCCTGTTAATTTGATTGCGTAACGGGCTTAGAGGGCACAGATTGTCTGGAATGGAATCCCGCTCGCTCAATCCATGATAGCTGCTGCCATGGAGAGAGGCTTTACACACACACACACACACACACACACACACTTCTACTTTGACATTTGAGGCGTTTAGCTGATGCTTTTACCCACTGCTACTCACGCTGAGAGCAACAGTGGAAAAAGCTTTAGTTCAACAGGAATTTAAAGCAGCTTCACACACACACACACACACACACACACACACACACACACACACACACACACACACACACACACACACACACACACAAGGAATACATAACAACAGCCTGGTTGGCATTATTACTCGAGTCCCACTTGCATCTATTTTTATTAGCGCAGTTAATAAGGGATATGCATGTGACGCTGGAAATGTTTCCTCTCATTTCCTCTTGCTGTCTGACACTCGCTATCCGCCGTTAAAGTAAACTCAGACACAGCCAAGATTTCCAGCTCCTTTTCCAGGCCAAACTCTGCAGTGCATGTAAATAAAAAGTTGACAAAAGGCGCCTAAAATAACCCGCGTGCTTGTGAAACTGAGAAACGGGGACCTACTAATAGAAGTTAAGGTAAAACATTGTTGACATATATGAAGTTTTTCCCATTAAATCAGCTAAAGCTGGGAAATGTTTCCCCGACCCCATCAGAATGGTTCATTTCCTCTGCAGTAGCTTTGATTTATCGGATCCACAGAGGATGCCATCGCCCACGTCCTACACACCACTCTCAGCCACGTGGACAAGAAACAGGGTAACTATGTGAGAATGCTGTTTGTTGATTACAGTTCAGCGTTTAACACAATAGTGCCCTGCAGACTGTTCACAAAGCTGAGGGATCTGGGACTTAACAGCCGTCTGTGTGCATGGGTGTTGGACTTCCTCACTGGCAGAACTCAGGTGGTGAGGGTGGGCAGGTGCTTCTCCAACAGCATCACCATCAACACAGGAGCACCTCAGGGATGTGTCCTCTCGCCACTGCTCTACTCCCTCTACACTTCAGACTGTGTGGCCACCCATGGCTCCAACACCATTGTGAAGTTTGCTGACGACACAGTGGTGTTGGGTGCCATCTCCAACAACGATGAGGCGGCCTACATGGATGAAGTGAAGAATCTGGCATCGTGGTGCCAGGACAACCACCTCCAGCTGAACGTCAGCAAGACCAAGGAGCTGGTGGTGGACTTCAGAAGGGGTCAGCACAGAGACTACAAGCCCATCATCATCAATGGAGCTCCAGTGGAGAGGGTGCAGTCCTTCAAGTATCTTGGTGTCCACATCTCCTCAGACCTGACATGGGCTGCCCACATTCAGGTCCAGACCAAAAAGGCTAGGCAGCGCCTGTATCACCTACGACAACTGAGGAAGTTCAGGGTCTCTCCAAAGATCCTCAGGATTTTCTATACAGGCGCTGTGGAGAGCATCCTCACACAGAACATGACATCGTGGTTCGGGAACAGCTGTGTGAAGGACCAAAAAGCTCTCCAGAGAGTGATCCGTACAGCAGAACGCTGCTGCAGGATTGCTTTCCCCCCGCTTCAGGACACCTACACCAGGAGATGCCGGACTAGAGCAGCGCAGATACTGAAGGACCCGTCCCATCCTGGCAACAAACTGTTCCAACTTCTGCAATCTGGTAGAAGGTTCCGCATCTTCCGGGCAAGGACAGAGAGACTCAAGAGGAGCTTCTATCCCCAAGCCATCCGTGCCCTAAACACACACACCCGCCCTCTCACATCATCTATAATTGACTGAGACAGGACTCTCTTCCAGACACTAAACCAAGGAACAATGTACATTTCAATTCCTTTAATTTTAAATATGTTTATATTGTCTATCCTGTAAAATAGTCAGATGTCTATTCATATTAATGTACAGAATTCACCTGCTTGCTGCTACTACTGCACATTCACCCAGTGTATATACTATATATATATATATATATATATGATGTTCTTCCTCTACACCCCCCCCCCCCCCCAATTTTTGCACATGTCGAGGAGCGTGTCAGGCTACATTTCACTGTGTGTTATACTTGTATAACTATGCATGTGACAAATAAAGAACCTTGAACCTTGAACCTTGAAGCAGTGCAACCTTCATACTATTATGAATGAAGTTTCAGGCCCTTGAACTGCACAGGCTGATCAAAAATGTGCAATTTTTATCTTTTCATAACTTGTTAAGTAAGTAAATAAGCAGGTGAAATTTTCAGAGCTGAGAAACTGCAACCAAAGCTGCTCAAAGTGGCGCCGTCGAAAGCAAAAATCTGTTTTTGTTCAGCACAATTTCTTTAAATGTCATCAGCTTTGAGTATCGGTGTCGTGGGAAAACTGAACCAGTTTCACGTCTGTGACAAAAATGTGTCTGGCTGATCGTTCGTGTGATCAGTCATGTGAAATTGTCCAAAAGCCTCATTCAGTTATTTCTTAAACAAACAGAGCCGAAACTTTCAAATGTGCATTGCATCCCCGCTTTCCTTCCTTCCCACCGCTTGGGTCTGATCATCGGGGAGTTTTGTGTTTGTGAGTCATTATTTTGACACAGGCTACAATTGTTAGACGAGCTTATGTATATATTTAGCCTACCACTGGTGAAAACTTTTATTTTTGTGATTAAAAATGGCTTAAAAGACTTCTGACATGATGCTATTCACCTTCAGAAGTTCAGGCTCAATCATTCACCCCTCTCTCCCCAGCCTGTGATTTTTTAACTCGATTTATTTAGTTTCTGATCTTTCTGAACATTTTTCCCAAGTTTAAAGCTCAAATCAGTGCGTTGGATACATCACAACAACTTATAGCCTGAAGCGGGTGGAGACCAGGGGAAAAGTGCACATGTAGACATTGTTATTGCCTCTCTGATCATTTCAGCATCACCTGCAGTTTAAAGGAGTGCTCATCATTTGCTCCACCACTATTTTAAAGCTTTTGTAACACAGATTTACAATATAAAAGACAAATCTACTATAGTGAAGCACTAAAGAGATTGCACCGGTTTTTGTTTAGTCATCCTTGGACAGAAGTATCTGACTATTTAGCTCCATCTGCTCATGTCTGCTGTTGGTGCTGGGCACATAGTGTTTGGTTGGTGTATCCGAACTTCCTGCTGCTGCTACACGTTTATTAGTTCATGCATCCTGTTGACAGAGTGTTAGTATTGATGCAGGTACTCTTTAGCTTTCAGCCCAGTCTGCTTTGAGTTTTGCCTCACTGGTTTCTGTCTGTGCGGAAACGAGCGCACGGGCCTGAGAGGTGACAACAGGTGGAGGTAATCGAAGAAATGTCACCCGTCCTTTCAGGGGGTGACGCTCGCATTGTGCACATTGTGTCTGCGCGAGTGGGGGCGGGGTGTTTGCGACAGGTGGAGGATGTTTGGTGGGAAGCGTCCACATTGTGTCTGTGCTGGAGCTGAACCGGGTTGGCTGTGGGTTTTGTGGATGTTTGATTTGCGTCACTGTCGCCTCTGCGTCAGCTCCTGACTTTATGCATGCACGTCTGTGTCACAGTGTGGTTGTTGCATGAGCAAGAGGCGGACCACACGACTAAATACAAGATATTTTTAAAATATGTTTGAGCAGTAATATTTGTGACACACAGAACTTTAGAAAACTCCTAAAATGTGAATACTTTCTATATTTTTCACACGTCGCCCTCCTTTCAAAGCAGGGGTGACTGTGGCTCAGGAGCCCGAGTGAGTCGACTCTGAAGGTCGGGGTCTCAGTTCTTCTAGTCTAGGGCAAGATACCCCGAGTTGACCTCAGTGCGTCCATCAGCTTGTGTGTGACTGTTGCATAGAAAAGGACGTGCTTGTATCGGTGTGCTGTCTGCATCAGCTGTTTCACTTTAGGTTTGTCTGCGCCGCTTCTACTTCTCGATCCTGTAAGTCGCATTCTGACCACCGACGAGCACTTTGTGCATTTGCACCTGATTTTATCTGGATTATTATAATTCTGACTTGAATCGCCATGAAGCCTGCATCATTGCGTCTTGTTGTTTACCTTCAGCACTGGTGTGCCGATTGAATCTGTGCACAAATGAACAGAGTTGTGAAAATGAGGAAAATGTGCATATTGGCGCTGGCTGAATACGAGCTATTGTATCAGCACAATAAAGACACTAGATACTGTAGGTTTACAGCCTAATACAGTCATACACAGATCGCAACTGGAATGAAATCAGTCTCTACTGATATGAACTGGGTAATGTGTTAGGAATGAAAGGACGCCACATTGTTTGATGGAAATGAAAGCGATCAGCCTACAGAGGGCTGAATTCAAAGTGAAAACATTTAGGTTTGTCCACTTTGCTGTAATTTCATCCTCCTGGAGCGTTATTGTGCACCAGGAGGAACCCAGGACCCACTGCACCAGACCAGTGGGACAGAGGATCCAAGGAGGCTCCAAAGTGCCGATGCCTGGCCTGTAGAAGTCTGTGCGGCCCTCTGTGGATGTGCCTCACCGTATCATTACTCACCCATCTTCAGACCACTCATGGTGAACAATGTTACAGGCAGCATAACGATCTCCATTCGTTCTCCAGACCCTTTCACGTGTGTCACATGTGCTCAGGTCCAATGGTGCCATGGAGTGAACACAAGGCCCATTAGACGACGTCAGGCCCACCCCTCACAGCAGTGAGACTGTCCTGGGAGACACACCAAACCTTCAGTGTGGGATGTGTGATGTGCCATCCTGGAAGAGTTGGACTACCTGTGTTACCTCTGCATGCTATCACCTCATGCTACCAGTAGTGACACTGACCCTACCCAAAAAACCAGTCCTACAGAATAAACCAGGTGTTGCTTTTTGGGTTGTTTCACTGTTGTCCTTCTAGTACACGTGAGCATAAATTGCTGAAGTATCCTTTGTCTCATAGAGGTGTCTTTCCACCACATATTCACAGCTGTTAAGGTCTTCATCTCGTCACATTTCTCAGCACACATAATAATAATAATAATAATGGATACTTTATTGATCCCCATGGGGAAATTACTTGTTTTTCTCTGCATTTGACCCATTCACTCAGTGAAGCAGTGGGCAGCCCACTAAGCAGGCGCCCGGGGAGCAGTGTGTAGGGACGGTACCTTGCTCAGGGGTACCTCAGGGTAGCCGTTAAGTGGATTCGAACCGCCGACCTTCCGATCATGGGGCGACCACTTTACCTACTGAGCTATCCCTGCCCCACATCTGGATCAAAGCATTTTTTTGGTAACATGCACTGACGTGTTAAACACCAGGTTATGTTACTCAAACATACTGATTCTTCTCAGTTCTGCCTCCAGGCCTTTATTCCTGCATTTACACAGTTTTGTTTTGTTTTGTTTTTTTAAGGAAAGTGTAGTTAAATTCTGTATACGTATGCTTTTTAGCATTATTTAACATTTAATTATCTAAAAATGTTCCACTTGTAATCATTAGATTGTGATGTTGTGCAGCAAACTACGGCTAACAGAGCTGGAGCAGGAAGATCTGCAGCTGTAGAGGCCTCGAGGCAGATACTTAGTGACAGAAAGGAGCCATAATTAATGACATCTGAACTTTTTTTATGTGTCACAGATAAAGGAGCCATACAGGTATGCTAAACACAAATACAGGCATTAAAAATATTCAGCGTACAAAGCTGCTGACAGGGAATCAGCTCTGCCACGCCTCTCCTTTGGGAAGAAACATACCTAAAAGGCAGTTGCACACTGTTGCACAACTTTTCAAGGAATGATGTTGTTTAACCTGGAAATTGTACAGAAAAGATTCCACAGTGTTGTCAGGCTTAAACGTGCCCCTGATTAGGATTTTGAACTTCAGTTTTTGCTCCTGTCAGTGTCACACTTTGTTCACAAACCCAACCTTATTAAAACAGTCTTTAAAAAGCTGTTAAAAGCACTTCTATTATAGTTTGGCAATAATTAAACTGAATTGTTTCACTTCAATAACATCACCAGTATGCACATTAACAGCTTCGGGCTGTTTCCAGCCTCTCAATGGGCCTTTGGGTGTGTGTCTATTTATTAGAAGTATCTTTGCGGGAAAACCCCTGAACATTATTCCTTTCTGATAGATTTCTTCTTCTTGTGTATTTGCAACAACCTTCCTGGTCTGTGTGAGTCAGCATGAGAAGGAATAAACATGCAGATGAATGAATCTGTGTCTTAAATGAAATATTTACACTCCAGCATGTTCAGCTGACACTTTAAAGATCGCACTCATTGATATTTTTAAGTGAAATCTGCACGTGGGATGTTTCCCTGAACGCCTGAGTGAGAAAATAGATGTGGGAGTTTTCTTCCTTGTGGTATTTAGTCGTGGGTTGGAGAGTTATGTGAGGGAGTGGGGATCTCCAGGACACCTGGTGGAAACACTGGGTGGAAGGTTACAGCTGCGTGTTGGTTGAGGACTGGAGAGAAGTGGGACGGGAGGGGGGATCCCAGTTCCCTTCTGGATTTGGATCTCTCCTCCTCCTCTCCTTTTCCTCCTCTTCCTCCGGGTATCCCCTCACACTGACTCACAGACACACACTAGTTTGTCCGCCTGAGTCCAAAGTTATCGCTGCTGCAGCTCCCGGCTCCTCGGTTCAGTTCAGCTTGTGATGACACAGTGCGCCGCCGCCGCCACCGAGGCCAAGCCGGCATGCGTGAGCGCTCTCGGCGGCCTCATCAGAGCACTGAGGAGTCGGCTAAAGTCGCTCCGACAACTCCTGAGACCGAACCAGAACGGTGTCTGCTGGGAGAAACCTGGAGGGACGGTTTTAGACTGCTGTGGACCGAAGCTGTCCAGTCTGGCTGTGAGTTACTCTGCATGCGAGGCATAAAACAGTCGTCTTACATCCTCCTGGCAGTAAAAATGTGCTCATCAGCAGGTGATAAATAAGACAAGGAAGTAAATACTGCAGCTGGAGCTGTAATATTGATCCAATGCATTTGAACATTTGAAGGGGTCCTCACAGCGCTGACAGCTTTGATTTCAGAGGATATTTGGCTCTAAAATTGGTGGAAACTGAGGTTTATTTTGAGTTTTCCTGCTTTTCTGAGCTCAGGTAGCAAAAGGACTGAGTCCCAGCTCGGCGTGGGTGTGCGTGTTTGTGAAATCAGCTGGTGGTGTGGTGATATTTCACAGTTCAGATTTACTGTTCATTCTGAAGAAAATGTTAATTTGATGACCTTAAAATCAAGACTGAAGTGTATTTGTTATACATATACTTATATGTAGGCAAGAATAATTCATTCATTGTGTATCTGTGTGTGTGTGTGTCTGTGTTGGGGGCTGTTAAGGCTTCAGGGGAGTCGGGTTACGTCCTCTCAAAATCTGACGTGTCCTACCATCAGCTTCAAAGGTCTTTGTTCCACAACAACATGTCAGAGTGTCGTCGATCTAATGAATACATTTCAGCTTTCCTCTGTTCAACAGTGTCTGCCCCTGCAAAGGTCGACGATGATGCTATTTTTAGACAGTATCTCAATTGAATGTATTTGTGTTTCATGCGTGACTGAACGTTGGTATGGAGTTATGTTTGTGTCCAGGTTATGTAATCAAAAAGAACAACGACTCAGTTTTGAGAGCGAAACTTTAGCTTACTGATGTGTTTCAGTCTTAATGAATTATGAGCAACATCAAAGACTGCACATAAAATGGCGCGGGGTTGTTTTTGTCATGTTTTTTGGACAACAGCGTGGAACAGTTCATGTTAATTAGGCCTGAAAGCGTAGCGATTCACTCACCACACGAGCACAGACTTCTTCAACAAGCTGGTGCTACAACTGACTGCGCAGCAGCGTGTATTATATCAAATATTGAAGTAAAAAACATGTTTGGAAGAGTTTAACCCAGCACAGTTCTGAAAGGATGAAATTAGCTGGGTTTGTTTTAGCAGGATGTCTCTACTGTAAAGTTGGACATTTAGGATCTATTTTTGGAGGCTGCCTCAAGTGGACAGTAGAGGAACTGCAGTTTTTGGCTTTGGTAAAATCCTCAGTAAGTAAATAAGTGAAGGAGTCAGTGCAGAAGACAGAAAGTATATTTCATATAGAAGAAGAGAAAGCTAGGTTGTAAACTGAAGCATCAAGCATCCCATGAAACTACTTATACACAATATAAAAGAGGCGCCAGGATCAGCAGATTTCCTGGTCCAAAGCTAGTCAAGCATCAAGGTTGTTACCACGTGAAGTAAGATATAATACATAGTAACAAATTCTTAATAATCAAGACAAAAAACTACTCAGTTGTTGTGCTTCCTAAGTGCTTCGCCTTTGCAATAACAACATCTTACAGTTAATCGTGCAATATTTAGGAAGGAAGATATTTCACAAACGAGCTTGTTGCAACAGTGGCATCCAGTTACAGTTGAATTCAGTGAGTTTGTTAGAACAGCTCATTCAAATGTTCACAAACTCAGACTGCGCTGAGGTGTTTGACTTTATACACGGGCGGCACCGGGACTGAAAACAGCTGAATTCAAAGATTAAGAGGTGTGGCCAAGAGGTCAAGAGCAGACTGACGCACAAACACAGAGTGCTTAATTTCACAGTGAAGGGAAAATTGAGGAGAGTGAACATCTGGCCAAGACATTTTCAGTACTTTTTCTTAGTTTTCCTAAAGCTGCATAAATATAACAATACAACAAAATATTGCAGGCTCTGTTTGCTACAAAAAACCGTCTCAGTCATGTCTGACCCCGTGATCTGCAGCATCAGCAAGTGTGGCACACTTTAATTCATAATGCACGAGGAAGTTTCCCTGAAGCCAGTCGCACGTACGGCTCGAGTTGATTTCCCGGTTGGAGCAGAGGTTGGAAACATGCGCTCAGTTTATGTTAATCTAATCTGGCGTCTGTAATGTGTCCGCCGGCGAGGTCTGCTGCTGCAGAAGTGTGTAACAGCATCACACCGACTCAATCTGGCCTCTTAATTAGATCAGACGGCAGACAGATGATGTGAGGCTGCTCCGCTGCATCGTGGCCAGCTGTGCTTCTCAAACCTGTTTACAGGAGCTTCTGTTTGTTTGGTTTGGTACTCAAGCGTGTCAGTAAACGCATCACGGCGGATATTTCTGGACGACTGGATGAGAGAACTTTTAAATCCTGAAATGATTTTTTTAAGATTTTAGAAAACGTTTCTTTAGACCGTGCTGCGGTTGTCAGGTTCAGGTTTGTCACGTGGTGTTTGCTGTAGAGCCCAACGCCCGAAACAAGCACAGAAGGAGGTCAGAGGTCAGGAAGGACACCTGACGTTAACTCAAAAGCTTCCTAATGAATATAAAGAAAGGACAAAGTGGCAAGAGGAGACAACAGACTGATTTGTTGACGTTAACGGCAGAGTGTTTTACTTGGTTTGTTGTACTTGTGAGTGTTGACCTTTAAGGTAAAAATGCCAAAATGCCAATTAACACATGCATGTAAAATGGTTTTATAAGGTCTCCTGTGGCCGAGAAAACAGCTGAGCTACACCGAGTGGCATTTCGTCAGGGCAGAAAGTCAGGATCTTCTCTCTGCTCCGTCAGTTTTGACATTTGAGTTTTTCTACAAATTGTCTTGACAAATAACAGTTTTCACTTTAATGCAACTTGAAAATGCTGGTAAACAATTTAAAGCAATCTTGATATAGACTCACATATTCTAACACAAAGTGTTACGCTGTAAAAACTCAAAAACCTTTCCTGATTTAACTTCTAGCCACTGGAAATCCCACTCGGCCCCAACGATGTGCTCCAGGGTGGAGGACAGAGAGCCAAACTGTTCCCTCTCGTGTCTGTGCTGATACAAGATGGCCCAGTTTAGCTCGTTTCCTCTAAATCTTCTGCCTTGGATGGCTCAGGATGTTACGGTAGAGCTCCACACTGATGCTCAGGGATGGATTCTTTGTGTTTCTTTAACTTTAAATAGAATTTAAAATAAAAATTAGCTTAGAAATAAAAAAGGACACAAGTTCATATGGTAGGGAGGGAGGCACTTGTTTGTGTTTTTTACAATAAAAATCCATCCTCTAATCCCTGCTAATGCCTGCACCACAGGAAGTCTGATGGGCAGGGCGCAGCGCCGATGAAGTAAGCAACAGAAAAGCTAAGCTGACAGGCAATAGATGGTGGACTTTGTGACAACTTTGAGTGTTTCCTCCTCTAGATGAACTTTGTAGACTGAAGAGTTTCTTTTAGTCCTCTTGTACGGTGGCCCTGAGAGGTCAAACACTGCAACCTAAGAAATCACCAGTAACAAGGAAAACATTACAGAAGCTCGCAAAACACATGAATCGTGCAATTAAAACACAAATGACATTACATTTTGTTTCTCCCTCACCGTACCAACAAATCCTCTGCTTCTTTTCTAAAAACAATCCTTTGAATAGTTGGGTTTCTGTTGCTTCCACAGCTGTTGGGTCATGTTATTGTCTTCCCTAATCACGTCTGGTGTGTTTTGTGTGCATTTGCTCGTGTTTATTTAGGCTGCAGTGCATTTGACCTCTCGGGGCCACCGTAATCTAGGCTTGACCTAAACACTATGAGTTTGAACTTTTAGGGAAAAGGAAATGCACTTAATTTATTACACTGTAACAGCAAAATGCAGAAGAGTAAATGCATTCATAACCTGGGAAACCAAAAGTGATTATTGAGGATACAATCCAAATATTGCCCAGCTCTATAATCCTGTGAGTGTTAAAAAACAAAACAAAAAACGAGTCTGAAACTGAAACTGAAGTAGGCGAAGTCGTACTTTAGTGTAATACCAATTTGTTCCATAAGAGGTTGCAGCGAGTCACCATAACCTTTATTTAGTGTTAAAGTTTTAAACATTTTTATCTTGAATGAAGGTCTGGAAAAAAGGTAAAGCATTGTCTGGAAGCTGGAAAAACCACAAAAAGACCAGCGACAGGTAAAACACTGCCCCCTGGTGGTGGAAGTTTTAGCTAAATTCTGCAGAGGATAGTTACAAAAACTCTTTAATGCATGTTTTTGTGCCAGTTTAATGTCTGTGGTGGTCAGAAGCCCCACCCACCTGTCGTTCATGCACCTGGATTGTGAAGGGCCAATCAGAAGAAAGTTGGGTTAAACAGGGAGGAGCTTGCTTCAGACGGAGGATGAGTTCATTATCAGATAAATCACGCAAGGCCTCTCTAGTAGAGTCCAAGAATAAGAGTGTGGAGCTGAACATGAGCAGATCAGATCACCGGTAATTAGTTCAGTCATTGATCAGCAGGGTTTCTTCGGTGTTTAGCTGCTCGTGTGTGTGTGTGTGTGTGTGTGTGTGTGTGTGTGTGTGTGTGTGTGTGTGTGTGTGTGTGTGTGTGTGTGTGTGTGTGCACGCGCAGAAATGAACCGTAACAGCAGAGGGAAGTTGGAAAAAACATCAGTGTGTTTTTATATATAAGAAGTAAATATAAGATAATGAGGATAATAACAGGTAAAAGAAGCATTTAACATGTGTGGGGGCATGCAGGTGTGCGTATACCTGTGTGTTATTTATATCTGTGTGTGTCTGTGTGCTTGGTGCACAGGTGCAGGGTTTGCAGTTTTAATCCTGTGATTAAGAGGTGCTACATGAGCATCCTGTCGCTGCAGCTCTGATCCTCCATCTGCGTTCTGACTCACACACACACACACACACACACACACACACACACACACACACACACACACACACACACACACACACACACATATTCAAAACGTCAACAATGCGAAACCCGTCAGTTTTTCTCCGTCTATTTTCGTCAGTCAGCAGTGTCCAAATTGTTTTTGTGCGTTTATCAGCTGTTTGCAGCTCTCAGCCTCAGTCTGGATGTTTGGTCTCATTTACATAGAGCGCTGTGAAGTTAGCGCGAAGAGCTGAATAATATTTGACTCTGAACTAGCTGTTAAACTTTTTCTCTTTTTTTCCTGTTTCAGAATAATCACCCTCATATAAGCACGACTGGTCCTTGTATAGTTAAAATATAGTTAATATAGTTATATTTCATAAACCAAAATATATTTTATGTGTGACTAAATAAAAGCCCACTTTAAGGAAAACAGTTAATGAGGCAGCTAATGTAACAACATTTTAGTAAAACTAACAATTTTTGTTGCGTTGATAAAAATATTAAAAAGAAGTTATATATAAATTATTTCAAAGGATATTTTGAAGTTGAAAGTAATGATGCTCACATATGACAGACATGGTTATGATAAAAAAAAGATACTTACTTATACTTTTAGGAAACTGGAAGTTTAATTGTGATTAAACTGGAAATATGGAAGTAAGAAAGAAGACGTGAGCTGAGCTAAAGCCACGGTCAGGCAGGGTTAAGCTTTGAAGCAGTGATAGAAGTAAAGGAAAGTTGGGATGCTGAAAGGTAATGAGTGGATCAGCAGGCAGGTTGGAGTAATTCACATCCTGTTTCTCTCACAGCTGCTTGTTTAGGCTCAAGAAAAAACACAAAAAACACTCTGGCTGGTGATCATATCCAAATGTGTGTATTTGACCATAAAATGTAACTGTGCTAATCAGCTGTGCTTTTATGCCTCATACCAAGTTTGAGCCATAAAGTTATGCAAATAAAATAATGTCAGTGTAAATAAAGGTGAGTGCACAGTGAACCACAGCTTCCTGTTAAATAAGAGCCCGAAGAAATCATAAAGATGGCAGAGGATGCGAGCGCATCAGCCGCTGCAGCGGTGGTTTCTGTGTGCAGGGAGAGTTTAAATACCAGCGCTGGAAAGCAGCGTGCTGGTCGTCCTCAAAAAGATTCACTGTTTACACAACCACGTGTTGAAAAACAGACGGCGAGAGCCTCTGACTAACGAGGATTAGCCATGAAAAGCGGTGTTTAAGTGACTCACGGGTGACGGCGAGCGTGAAGGTTGCTGCCTGTACGAGCGCTGTCCAGGGAGAAAACTGAAAGATTATGCCTGGCAAAGAGTCGGGCTTTACATGAGGCAGTAACTTGTGTTTTTATGGATCATTTAAGGAGTCACTCCATAGCTTTATGTGCTGCTGTCCAGGCCCATGTCCTCTTTAATGATTGAACCTTTGATATGTTTGAAAGAAGCATTTTATTCATAGAAAAATATCCAAGCTGAGGCTCACAGCTTTAGTACTTGTTACGTTTCATTACTTGTTTTGGACACATTTCAGGCACTGAAGAGATCTCTAAAGTCCTCAGTGAAAGGCAGTAATACATCTTATATGGTACTTTTACTCAAGTAGAGCATCTGATTACTTTTTCCACGTCTATTACACGTCCCTCCCGACTCCAGCGTGTGACTTTCCGATGAGAAAGAGGCAGAGAGGAGAGAGGGAGAGGTGTGATCCGGGGAAGAGAGGTGAGAACGGTTCAAATAAAGATAGAAAAGGCGAGAGAATCAGAGGGAACGAGGGAGGAAAGTAGGGAGGGAGCGAGGCGAGGATTTCTCAGAGGGAGAGAGAGGTAGGCGCAGAGAGGGAGAGGCAGAGGAGGAAGTGTCAGGGACGAGCAGAAGCCGGCGCCGGCTCCAGTCGATGCTCGGGAGCAATGTTAGCACCGCAGAGCCTGATCCGCAGCCGGGACTACAGGATCCATAATGCACTGGGACACCCCGCAGCGAGCAGGTCACCCACCTGGGAGCTGCAGGTATGAGGAGCAGGAGGAGGTGGGTGGAAATAAAGAGGATGGAGCACAGAGCAGAGCAGGGAGGATGATGGGAAAGTGGAAAGAGGTTGGAAATGCGGGGCGGGATTGTTTACCTGTTGTCCGGTTTACTGCATGAGTATCCTGAGGAAGGGCGGGCTCTTCAGGAGGAGACGAAGGCTGAAGGATGGATGATGGCGCTGAGCACAAACAGACATGCAGTGAGGCAACGTTAGTCATCCAGCTACAGCGGGAAGCAGGTATCGGGGGTGGCTCCACGACAACTCTGTGTGTCTGTGTGTGTGTTGTCATGTCCTGCTGCGAGGATGACGAACGCTCAGGAAGCCTGCTCAACCTGTTCTGTGATTCAGGGAGATGTGAAGGAGCCGGGACGAAAGGGAACTCTGATGGGAGCTGTTGTGTTTTTAATCCCCGACCCTTCTTTTCCCAGAAATCCTTTCAAAATAAAACTCAGAAAAAACAAGTCAGAACTTGTTCCACTGATAGTGTCAGTGTAGCAGAGACATGAGGTCTGTCAGTGCCTGATTGGTGCTGCTGCACAGGGGTGTTTCCTGGATGTGTTTGAATGAACCAAGGCCAGGCGGCGGGCTCTCAGGATATCAGTGTTTGATCAGAAGTAAGTAAAGTGTAGAAAATTGCCTCAGACGGGGTTTGAAAGAGACTGTTATGGAGGCGACCGAGCACATTACCACAAGTGGTTCGCATATGCAGTCATGAGAAAGAGGAAGTGCATCCTCTTTCAAATCTCGGGTTTCATGTATCAGGACATAATACAAAAACATCATCTGGTCGTTAACAGCTTGTAAAGTTATCTAAATGATTAATTAAAAATAGAGCTAAAATCCAGAAGCGGTGTGTGAAAACTGAGCACACCCCACAGTTGGACCGCCTTTAGTGGCAACAACTTGAAGTAATCGTTTTCTGTGTGACTTTGTCAACCTCACACATTGTTGTGGAGGAATTTTGGCCCACAGTTCAGTGAAGTTTGTGAACACTTGTTTACTCACAGCTGTCTTAAAGTCCCACCGCAGCGTTTCAGTCGGGCTGAGGTCTGGACTTTGACTGGGCTCTGCTGCCGTAGATTTGCTGCTGTCCTCATTCTCCTCAAGCTTTAGCTGTGAGACACGTGGCCTCACATTCGACTCCAGAATAGAGTTCAGTGGAGTTCACGGTCAACTCAGTGTCTGCAGAACAAGCCCAAACCATCAGCCCTCCACCGCTGTGCTGACAGCTGCTATGATGTGTTTGTTCTCGTCTGTCCAAACCACTTTGTTCCACAAGTCTTTTGATTTCTTCAGATGCAGCTTTGCAAACCTCAGCTGTGCTGCCATGTTCTTTGTAGAGACGGGAGCCTTTCTGCTGGGATGAACTCTAACACTTAACTGAGATCTGTAGAGTCTGACGAGTATTGCACGATCTTGTCCTTGGGGTGAATTTGCTGGGACGTCCGCTCCCAGATTGGCAGCGTGTTTTGAATGTTTTGCTCTTCTCACTGTAGAGTGACGGACTTCAGATTGTTAGCAGGCTTCCCTTAGCAGCCAGATGGGCAGCAACTGTGGCTTCTCAAAGTATATCTGAATGCTTCACACCTGCAAACTCCTGCTTTCATAGAGCTGCTCGCAGTGATGGTGATCAGTTATTCAATGCATTTGATTAGCAGCACCTGGCTCCTACTCACCCTCCTGATTCCTGTGAATGCAGTGAGGATTCTGCGTTTTAGTTTTTCTGTTTAGTACAAATATACGAACAAAAGATTTGCATTTATTTAATATTAAAAGCTGTTATATTCAGTCACACTGTTTACACGTCTGAGGCTTTTATTGTGAAAATTAAAACAAAATTAAAGCCTTCTTCGTGATTTTCACACAAAAACAAACTTACTCAGGCTGCACTCTGTGCTGTATCTCAGCGGCTGCAATGCATCATGGTCTATTAAAGCTAAAGTGGGTGCAGAAATTGATCTCCTGCCTCCTGTAATGGCTGAATTTTGAGTAGAGGATAAATGCAAAGTCACCTCCGTGTATTAATGGATGTTTACTTTAGGACTTTTTCCGCTGCCAGAAATGTTTATGGACGTTGGTCTGCACATCCATCAATAACCTGAAGCGTGCTACGGAACAAGCTATTAAAATAGCAGAACTTCACTTACCAAATTTGGAAGATAAACATCTCGGATGGCCTGTAAAGCTCAGTAATCCATATCATATGTCAGATGATGCTTTAAAAGTGCTCCAAAAGGCACCAAACAGTTGAAAGGCCCGGCTTATTGACCTCGATTAGTTGGAGGTGATGCAGAGCAGACAACCGTCCCCTAAAGCTGCCCCTGCTGGGATGCAGTCAAAATAGCCTCAGCTCCAACGCCAGTGTCCAGATAGTTGAGTTATAAATAAACTCATCGAGACCAAAGCAGTTAATCTATCCGACTGTAAACATGTTTATTTCTGCTGTAAATTTGGACATTTCAACATGGGAGCCTATGGAGACTGACTCAGGTTTGGAGCCTCAAGTGGCCACTAGAGGAACTGCAGTTTTCATTTTGCAGCTTTTTGGCTGCTATTTGGTAGAAATGGAGTATTTTTAGAGCTGTTTAACTTACAGCCAAGAATTACTGACCTCTGACCTCTTCAGACCTTAGTAATTATACCGAACTTCAATCCGTGTGTGTGTTTCAGGATGACGTCCCGATTAAGGAGATCAGCATCACTCACCACGTGAAGGAAGGGTCGGAAAAGGCCGACCCTCGGCAGTTCGAGCTGCGCAAAGTCCTGGGACAGGGCTCGTTTGGAAAGGTGCGTATGTGTGTGTTTTCATGGACTTATCATTGTGTGTGTGGGCGGGGCGGGGGGGTAAAGTGTCAGTTTTACTTCCACTCAATTCTCCTGTAACGTTTCCCTCGTGCCAGTGTTTGAGAGTGAGTTGCTATGGTGATGGCAGGCTGAGGGCCCTTCACTCTCGCACTCAGTATCATCGTCTTTATGAAAGAGCAATTAGCCTCCTGCTTGGGCTGCGAGTGTGTGTGTGTGTTTATGTTAATCTTCATGAGTGCGACCTGGATAATGGGAACAACCCAAACAAACTCTCATCCTCACACAGAAACAAACGACACTCACAGTGTGCATAACGACATCCAGCACTTACATTTAATCAGTAAAGATGATTTATTATTATTTCTCTGTGTGTGTGTGTGTGTGTGTGTGTGTGTGTGTGTGTGTGTGTGTGTGTGTGTGTGTGTGTGTGTGTGTGTGTAGGTGTTTCTGGTGAGGAAGATCACAGGACCGGACGCTGGTCAGCTGTACGCCATGAAGGTGTTGAAGAAAGCCACACTGAAAGGTAGAAACAGCAGAGCCATTAAACACTAAAACCAGCAACAACACCACGGACTGTGTTTGTATATAAAAGATGGCCACGCCCACCACTTTGTCTCAAAATGCTCCAAAAGGCAATAAAACTGTCATGGAGTGTGGATGGAGCGGACTTGAAATCAGAAAGAGACAGTGAATTTGTTTACAGTGCAAAATAATAACAGTTCAGTGTGGAGTCCTTTGGCCGCGGCGCCCCGTGGTGAATTCTCCCGGCTCCCGAAAGTGCAGTTTGGCGATGTGAAGGCAGGCGACACTCCGTGCATTCATTCCCCGCTCGTGATTCAGCTCCCGTGTTTTCCTCTCCACTTCCTGGTGCGAAAGACAAAAAAGAGTGAGAAGCTTTCCGAGATTAGAAACAACACACCATCTAAACTGTCTAATGATCCAGCGCTGACTGAAGCCTGGTCACAGCGTTAAATACATCGGCGTCAGACAGTAATAATTCACCGCAGCTGGTGTGTTGATTAATCGCCGGTGTGGAGAAAACTCAGAGCGGAGCTACTTCCGGTCGGCGCTTCCGCCTCCGGGGGAGTGCGGCTCCATCAAAATAAAAACACACAAATGAGTAGGTCGCCCGGCAGGTTGCATTCACTGCATTTTAGAGCGATGAGTAAATTCACTCCCGCACAGATGTAATGAAGGGAACAAATATGCTTAGATATCAAAACAGTTCTTGTAGCTGGCTGGTTACGCCTGGAGACCGAGATTGGTTGCAAAGTTCGCTTTGGTTGCTGGCAGATCGGCACAGTCTGTACTTTGTATGGAAGATTCAGCTAAAGTTTATTTATATAGCATCAAATCACAACAACAGTCTCCACGAGGTGCTTGGTATTATAAGATAAACACAATATAACAGAGAAAACTCACCTGGTGACAGTGGGAAGGAAAAACTCCTTCAGAGAGCTGCAGACGACTCTTGCCTTCAAAGTAAAAGTTGTGCCTTGAAAAGTCACTTAAACACATTAAACTTTAACGCTCAGCACTTTTTATCCTTTTATTCATTTCTAAGTTAATTTAGCTCCATTTAAAAATTAATTTAGGAAGCTAATGTGCAGAGAGAGAGAACCGAAATAAGTTCTTTAAATGAGCTTTGACTCAAGTCAGACGCCATCTGCTGCTCCTTTGTTTAGCATCCTCTTCTTTCTTACTCATTTCTCTTTCCCCTTCTTATTTTTCTCTTTCGTGCTGCATATTTTCTTCACTCTTCTCCGTGACCCAGTTACTCCTTTGCAGCCAAAACAGAAACCGAACAACGGAGGCCGCGATTGATCTGCTGATTCTGTGTTTTCTGCTCTGTGTGCGTTTCCAGTGCGTGACCGGGTCAGGACGAAGATGGAGAGAGACATCCTGGTGGAGGTCAACCATCCCTTCATCGTCAAACTGCACTACGGTGAGTCAGCCAATAGCAGAGCTCTGTGAAGAGGAGTCACCGGCCAATCGGAGCTCGTCTTTGAGCTTTTTAAATACTAACTCAGTTTGCTTTCGACCTCCAGCATTTCAGACGGAGGGGAAGCTCTACCTGATCCTGGATTTTCTCCGAGGAGGCGACCTCTTCACTCGTCTCTCTAAGGAGGTAACAGCAGTTTAAACCAACACAAACAGCGGGTATAGAAAGTGCCCAGCATTTCTAATCGCTATTTAAATCAGTGCATGGTGGTCCTGCACCCGTCTGAGCTGTCAGCTGCTGAAAAATAAGCCCATCCATCCATTTTCTTAACCAACTATTCAAATCGGGTCGAATGTGTGCTGGAGCCGATAGATACATATATGATAGAATAAACTAAACCCTAAAAAGTCCGAATAAGAAATTAAAAAAAGCAAGCTGAAGAAGAAAAGACTCAGGCTTTTCATTTGTCCTGCACTTACAGCATGACTGCTGCTGTTTAAGGCTACATGGTCAAATCTGGACCTGCAGTGATTAAAAAAAACACACCTGTGTTTCAGGTAATGTTCACAGAGGAAGACGTGAAGTTCTACCTGGCGGAGCTCGCGCTGGCCCTCGATCACCTCCACGGGCTCGGCATCATTTACAGAGACCTCAAACCTGAGAAGTATGCACACACACACACACACACACACACACACACACACACACACACACACACACACACACACACACACAGCCTCATGCATGTAAACAAAGCAGCGTGCAGCGTCCCGGCAGGACGATTAG
Organism: Rhamphochromis longiceps; assembly: GCF_057381845.1. Classification (NCBI taxonomy): domain Eukaryota; kingdom Metazoa; phylum Chordata; class Actinopteri; order Cichliformes; family Cichlidae; genus Rhamphochromis; species Rhamphochromis longiceps. The sequence goes on from NC_140565.1 coordinate 32,695,454, forward strand.
GTCAGCTGCCAGGTTTCCCTCGTGGAGATCTCTAATGCAGTTAGCAAAATGGCTTTTCCAGGCCACTAATGTCTGTGTTTACGTTCAAGTCAACTCTGTTTTATTTAAACAGCACATTTAAAACGACTAGAGTTGGCCCCGTCTGTGGAAGCAGAGAAATGCAACAGAATCGATTTTAAGACTGTCAGCTGTTCTGTTATTTGGAGGCAATAACAGAAACGCCTGCTCACCTTTGGTCTTCAGGTTAGGGGCTGTGAGCTGATCGCAGAGAGCTGGAGATCCTGACGCAGGGCTTTAAACACAAGTAGTAAAACTTTTAAATGGCAGTGCAGTTGAGCTCAGACTGCAGCGACGTCTTGTGTTTACTTTGTCGGGCAGCTGAGCCTGTGAGTCAGAGAGAGTGCAGCTGGACCATCAGAGCTACAGAAGTCTAACGGAGAGGTGATGAAGGTGAACCATCACAGCAGAGGTCAGGGAAAGTGCAAAGTTAGCAGGAATAGTCCTTTAACCAGGGGTGTCAAACATAAGGCCCGGGGGCCAGAATCGGCCCAACAAAGACTCCAGTGCGGCCCAGTGGACGGCTTTGGAAAATGTGAACGTGGGGCATAAATGTTGGACTTTGAACTGTAGCTTCATACGTTTTACAGCTTTTCCTGCTGATAACGACCTCCACCTCCCATGGCCAGTCATACCAGAGTCATTAACCCATTATGTACCATAGTTTGGCAGGCTTGCCTCTTTACATGACTGTAACTCTGCTACTGTTTGTTCAAAACAAAGAAGAAAAACTGTTAAATCCGAGTTACCTTCTCTGCAGGGTACACGTTCTTTCTTACAATGTCAGCCCAAAGTGTCGTGCTGGCAGGTTTCTTTCATTTCTTCATCATGTAGAAAAACTGAGGCATAATGTTGGAAGTTCTTTTTTACAAATCTCAGGGAATACTTGTGTAATTAAACTTCTTTACACGAACATGAAGGCTGTGCGTGTGCCCACGATGTGAAGTGAGTTTGACGTCCCTGCTTTCAAACAAGCCTCCATGCTATAATTTAATGACGTGCCATTATGGGGAGCTGCTGTCTGCCCCACAGATCTTTAAGTCTGGTCTCCAGAATCTTGCCTGTGAAAGCTCAGTCATGACATGAAGGCTGTAAGTGCACAATCACACTGAGTAATGCAGCATTTGAAACAGTCTTCTGTTGTTTCAGCATCCTGCTCGATGAGGAGGGACACATCAAGCTGACCGGTGCGTAACCTTACACCTTTTTCTGTTTCCTCACGCGTACCCCTGCCGCTGTGCACAGATACTTACTGCTGCTTTCTCTGTGTTTTTATCATGCAAAGCTGGCACTCATCTTTGTACATGTGTGTGCGTTTGTGTGCTCAGACTTCGGCCTCAGCAAGGAGTCGATAGACCACGAGAACAAGGCCTACTCTTTCTGCGGCACGGTGGAGTACATGGCTCCAGAGGTGGTGAACAGGCGAGGACACACGCACAGCGCCGACTGGTGGTCGTACGGCGTTCTCATGGTGAGAGTCCCAAATAATCCGATTGCAATAAATCTTATCGCACTCATTGTGTCGTATCAGCAGTCCTGCGGTCTCAGGTGAGCTGTAATGAGGTTTTCTCCTGGCAGCTCAAATTATTTGGAGCTGTTTGCAAGCTGATAACATTTTTAAATCCTCCGTGGTTCCCACGTAAACATTGTTGCACAAAAAGTCACAAATTACATTTAAATTTGTGTTAGTACAGCTCAAAAGCCCCGACATTTATGAGGAGGTAAACATCCATCCATCCATCTGTTTTCTGCCACTTATCAGTTACAGCAGAGAAGCTCCTGCTCCCTGGCTTCTTTTCCTGGCTCTTCTCAGAGGGACACTGAGGCTTTCTGAAGCCAGCTGAGAGATTTGTTCTCTCTGGCATGTCTGGATCTGCTTTGGGGCCTCCTCTCAGTTAGGCAAGCTTGAAAAACCTCAAAAGGAAGGCGTCCAGAAGGCATCCTTATCAGATGCACAAACCACCTCAGCTGGGTCCTTTTGACATGAAGGATGTCGGAGCTCCTCAGCCAGTCTTAACCCAGACCCCCCACAGAGGAAGCTCGTTTCTGCAGCTTCTTTTCTTTGGGTTACCACACGCAGCTTAAGTATAAAACACAGCAACTTTAGAACCGATAAGATATTTAAGATTTACTATAGTGATATATCGGACAATAGTTCACAGCTTTAACAAGCCAACGAGCAAGTTTGATCCCAGGAGGTCAGGTGGTTGTAGTTTGTGGCAGGGAAGCTGCAGAGTGCCCCCTGGTGGACAAACTGTGCACCACAACACTCATAAGATGGCTGAAGGATGTTTCTCTCTTCTTTACGTCTGTAGTTGTCATTTATTTATTATATGCCATTATAAATGTCGATACCAGATGATGTCAGCTCGGTCGGGTAGATACGTTGATGTTTCCACAGATATTTGTAAAGAGACGATTTTTTTCTAACTTTGGTTCTGTACTTAAACACAATGAATTTTAAATTAAACGAATCGGTTAAAGTTCAGACTTCCAGCTTTACTTCAGCGGGCTGAAGAAAAAGATTTCATTTATAATATATTAAAGAATTTATAATGCAAACTAAATGGACGAGTTAAAGAACTGAAAACGAAATGTTCATTTCTAATACTTGGTTGAAAACCCTTTGCTGGTAATGACAGCCTGACGTGTTGGACTCATGGACATCACCAGATGCTGGGTTTCCTGGATGTGAGCAGACAGTATGCCTCTTCTGTCCTGTGTCACATCATCAATGAACACCAGTGTCCCAGTGACGCTGGCAGCCATGCAAGTCAGAGCCTTCACAGTGCAGATGATGTGGTATGCTAGTAGAAGGTACAATCTGGCTTTTGTGTTCCTGAGGTTGTGAGTGGCTTGCACCTTTAGACGGAGGAGGAGTTTCTCTTCACCATGGAAACGATTCTGCGATCATCCACCACTGTCCTCCACCAGCTCTTTTTGCGCTGTCGAGTGCACCAGTGCTTTCTTTCTTTGTAGATTTTGATATTGTAGCAATTTCTCAGATGAGTTTTTTCTGCCTTCGCAGCTTAAGGATGGCTTGACCACATGTTGTCTGTTCATAGCAAAATCTTCCAAATGCAAGCACCACACCTCAAATCAACTCCAGGCCTTTTATCTGCTTAATTGAAATGACATAACGAAGGAATTGCCCACACCTGCCCATGAAATAGCCTTTGAGTGAAGTGTCCAATTACTTTTGGCCCCTTTAAAAACAGGGTGGCACATGTTAAGGAGTTGAAACTCCTAAACCTTCATCCAGGTTGAATGTGGACACTCTGAAATGAAAGTTGAGTCTACACATTATACTCATGTCCACAATAAAACTAAGTTTCAATAAACAGGTAACAAAAACCTAACTGTATATGTACTGGATGCAGAAAGTGAGTTTTTTGCTGATCCTGAGGCCAAAGAGGTGAGAAAACATGGGCTGTGTTCACAGGAACAGACCATGAGACAAAGAGGAGGGCGTGACTCTTAGATTAACGAATACACACAGGCGCACATAATCAAACTGATTTTCAGTGGTTATTCTTTATTTTGAGCCGTATGCTGGATGTTTTATCAGTAAAATGTCAACAGAACTTGAGGACTATTAAGTATAAAAGTATCTTAAGCTTCCTGTTTTCTGATCATATTGCACATTGTTATATCAGATCTGTCCTAAAAACTCATTAATTAATAAGCGTGATGGTGTCCTGTTCTCTCACAGTTTGAGATGCTGACGGGAACGCTGCCGTTTCAAGGAAAAGACCGGAAAGAGACGATGACCATGATCCTCAAGTAAGACACCTTACACTCCTCTCCGATCCCCACCCTGCAGCTTTTATTTGAGCTCCCTGTACATCCGAGAAGAGACGGAGAGAGAGAGAGAAAGTACAAGGCGAGTCAGCCCAGGGGAGGATTTTTATTAGAGGAGACAGAGTGCAGCACTCAGGAGGAAGAGGAGGATGAGGACTGGATGGACTGAGATCATCTCAGAATGTGCTGATAGCTCTTCATAAAAGAGAGAAAATAATCATGTTGCAGTCGGTGAGAATTAAAGGAAATATTAACCCCTCCTTCTTCCTCTCTCGCTCTCTTTTGACTCTCGGTATCCGCCCGGGGGGAAAGCTGCTGAGCAGACTCTGCAGAGTGCTGAGTGTGCTTCCTGTGTCACATCGACATGTTTCTGTCTAGTCTTTCAGATGCTGGGTACACAATACAGAGCATTCAATATGTTTCTCTCTCCGTTTCATCCCCCCTGCTGCCTTTCTCTGTGTCCATCACAGGGCCAAGCTGGGAATGCCGCAGTTTCTCAGCTCCGAAGCTCAGAGTCTCCTCAGGAACCTTTTCAAGCGAAACCCCGGCAACAGATTAGGTAAAACCTGCACACACGAGGCACGTTGAGAGGGTGTTCAATGGGTTTGTGGTTATGGAAGCATTTTCTTAGAATATTCTTCTAAAGTTTATTTATTAAAGCACCCAGTGAGATTAAATAATGACAAAAATGGGCGTTCTCAGTTTTGAGCTCTCTGTAATCCTGGAGATACTTCCAGCAGATTTTCAGTTACAAGTCTACCTGTTTAATCACCCCATGTGACCCTGAGCTGGCGCCCTGTGTCACCCTCTTTGCCAGTGAATTCGCTGCCCCTCCTCGTCACACATCCAAACCACCTCAGCCTCATTTCTAATCCCGTCCGTCCTCGTCACTCATAAATAAAATCTGAGCACCTCCAGCTCTGCCAGCTGTCTTTTTGTCAGTTACATCACAGCCCCGTTCTGAGCCCAGTTTGAGCTTCGGCAGGTGTCTCGACCGTGTCTGCATGCATAAATGCACCGTTTAGTTGTTGCCATGTGATTGGCTGATTAAGATGCTTAGTACTGCTTAATAATTACAATCCAGCGATTGAGCCGTGGCTTTTGAGGCTCTCGACATGCCGTGCTACACGTGTCACATGCTCGGCAGGTGGGAATGTTTCGAGCTGCCTTCACCGCTGAGGGCACCAAACACAACCCGAGGGCCCCCGGAAGCCACAGGTTCATATTTACTGCATGCAACACCTGCATCTGTTACGCTGTGTAATTCACACAGCGTAACATTCAGCCCTTTATGGTGTTTGTGTTTTTCTGTGGAGATTAGCTCCAAACAAAGTCTCCGCGGGTCTCGTGCAGCCTGTGGAAATGTGATTACAGCAGCATCGGGCTCACTGTCGGTGCGGTGTTTGTTTTAGGAGCTGGGCCGGATGGAGTGGAGGAGATCAAGAGGCATCATTTCTTCAGCACCATCGACTGGAATGTCAGTTTCTCCTTTATTGAAAAATCTGCTTTAATGATGACAGAGTCGTCTTTGGTTATGATTCTGTCTTTCAGTGTGTTTCCTTGTCCCTCATATTTCCTCTCGCTGCAGAAGCTGTACCGCAGAGAACTCCACCCTCCTTTCAAGCCAGCAGCGGGGCGACCTGACGACACTTTCTATTTTGATCCAGAGTTCACAGCTAAAACACCCAGAGGTACAGGCTGTCACTCTACCTCCTCCTCCTGCCCTTCACACTGTGCAGAGCTGAACCGCATTGCCGTATTAACAGCTGTTTCTCTGTGTGAACCAGACTCGCCGGGGGTCCCGCCGAGCGCCAACGCCCATCAGCTGTTCAGAGGGTTCAGCTTTGTGGCCATAACGGAGGAGGAGACGCAGCCACTACCCAATGCTATTGTACAGGTACAGGCAAACGCCTCAGAGGCAGAAATAATCCAATTAACTGGGCTAACCCTCAGTGGACGGAGGCGACGAGCACAGCACGCGGGGGCTGTCTTCACACTCCACCCTGGAAAATTTCATTCACACATTTGCTTTCCCGAGGTTTCACTCCTGCACCTCCTTCCTTTCTGGTACATCGTACCTTTATCACCAGCAGTAGATTAGGTCATGGATGAGTCATTTTTTAAGTGCTTTCAATGAAACAAGAACATTTTCCAAAATCTCCTGAGAAACGCATCCAGACGCCACATCTCTGCACTCTCACATCTCTTGTAATTAGTCTGTTTTTCACCTCAAAATAACAATAATCATCTAATATAAGGATTAATAATCATAGCATCAGTGTAAATACTCACTAATGTGAGCAGGTTCCTGGGGGTGAAACTATTTGTAATTAACGCGTAACGCACAGCATGAGCACGAGTGCCGCCGCCGCCGTGGGGCAGAGGTCTCAATCAGGCCCGAGTCGTTGGTTATGAGGACTCACATCTGTTTACATTTTTTTCATGTGCAGCAACTTCACAGAAGCACGTCCCAGTTCGCAGACGCCTACGAGATCAAAGAGGACATCGGCGTCGGCTCCTACTCCATCTGCAAGCGCTGCGTACACAAAGGAACCGGCATGGAGTACGCAGTGAAGGTGAACGCGCACAGCAGCTCAACATCTGCTTTTGTGTTTTTAATACACGCAGGGCGACGGCAGGTTTCTGGAAAGAAGCTGATGATGCACTGAAACGTTCTGAAAGATGATTTCTATCACAGATGTGCAGATATTTATCGATTCTTCATATTTCTATGACCATGTGAACGTGGTTGAGCTTTTAGCTGTTTTAGTTTCGTTCCGTTTGCCGTCTCTGACGCTCACAGTTTACTGTGTCGGTATTGTTGACATTTAAGGAGTAAATTAGTTTGAAACAGCTTAAAATGTCCGGTAATTATACAAACGCTGCTCGTTTGAAAAACGACAGTAAATTACGAGGACGTAACAGATCTCAGCTCCAAACTAAAAGTTGGCTTCAGATTTTGTTGTGCTGCTGGTTTGGAGACATTTCAGGATATTCAAATACTGTTGCTGTTGGTGATAATCTGCATATTTGTCAAAAATGTGAATAAATTAACATAATTGACACTGTTTTTCTGATTTAATGCCACGATAAGTGATGCATTATCTAAGTAGAAACCGTTGTCATCCAGTCCTGTAAAAACTAAGTACGCTCCATAATTCAGTGGCTTGTAAAAGCAGCAATAACTTGAAGCACATTTTTCTGTATGACAGAAATCATGGCTGTGGAGGAACGTAGCCCACTCTTCTCTGCAGCACTGCTTCAGTTCATTGAGCTTTGCAGACATCCGTGTATGCACAGCTGTCTGGATGCCTGGGATCATCGTACTGTTGCATGATCCAATTTGATGTTGATCAGACTAGAGTAGAAAAGCCAGCCTGACACCTGCCAAAGTTCCTGCTTTTATATTGCTGATGATCGAGCACCTGCCTGCTGCTTCCTCTCTTATTTCCTTTCCTCGGTGCGGGCGTCCTCAGTTTTTCACAGGACTCCACAATCCTGCTGAAACTTTGTGTCAGCGTGTGGGATTTAAAAGATCTTAAACTTTAAAAAACTTGCAATAAAAACACTTTATATTCAAAGCACTGTCTCTGTGGCAGATTATCAACAAGTCCAAGAGAGACCCGACGGAGGAGGTGGAGATCCTGCTGAGATACGGGCAGCACCCCAACATCATCACCCTCAAAGACGTGAGTCACTCCCAGCAGAGTTTTGAATTGCTCTAAATCTGCTGCTAAACTTAACCAGACTCTTCAGTCTCATGGTTATTTTCTTATTTAACGTTATTTAACAAGTGCAGCTCCCCCATCAAGCCCAAAGGTATCCTGACATATTTATAAATATATTGTTTCATACTTAAAGAACCACGTCTACACCAACATTTGATATTAAGCATCACATCAGTTATAGGAACACAAAGCATCAGTGTTGTTGCTATCGTGACACCAACGATGATTTAAAGGTGCTCAGTGTGTCGTCCTGTGTTCAAGAATAGTTTGAAGCCGTGCAGGATTTCTTTACGCAATCAGCAGATGTGAAGAAACACCTGTAATGAATCTAGGCTGGGCTGTAAGTTCATGCAATGCCAGTTTGTACCAGAAGGTGGAGCAGTGAGTCACCTGTAAGCTGTTAGGACAAGCTGCCCCCTGCTGGTGAACATTTTGGTTAAAGTTGCACAGGTTAAGTACAAGAGTTTAACTTTAAACTCTTATTGTGAAAATCACCCTCAGCCTGTGTTAACATGGAGTGAAGCTGCCGCGTGACTCATCCAGGGTCACTTTCCCACCCCTGGGCTCGACCTGAATATCCGGCGAGCTTTTCCAAGTCGCTGTCGGACAAACAAAAATAATAATTTGCTTGCTGTGATGCTAATGATTTCATTTTTTCTGTGACTCACTGCTAATTAGAGTTAAAAATATCGTCCTGATGATGCTGCTGGGTGAAAATGCCCCCGCTTGCATTTGATCCAGTAACTAATGATGGTTTCATCTAAATTGATGGTTTTCCACTTGAAACAGCAGTGAACACCTGCATGCCGGTGATTCTGCAGCAGGTGTTGGAGGCACTTATAAACGTCTAGTTCCGCATTTTTGTTTTTGCTTTTAATTTTAAGAGCTGAATAAATAAATTCACAGGCGATTTCTGTGACTAAATCGCTGCCGACTTACGTGTGGGTCGGTTTATTTTCGTGTCGTAGGTGTATGACGACGGCCGGTCGGTGTTCCTGGTGACGGAGCTGATGAAGGGAGGCGAGCTGCTGGACAAAATCCTCCGTCAGAAGTTTTTCTCTGAGCGGGAAGCCAGCGCTGTTCTCTACACCATCACCAAGACCGTGGAGTACCTGCATGTGCAAGGGGTGCGTTTCTCCAGAGGCCTTTAGGAGCAGCGGTAAAACAAAGAGATGGACACAAAATGTTTGAGCTCGTCTTTCTGTGGAGATGTGCTGCTGTTCGGCTGTGACAGATGAGATGAGAGCCGCTGTATCAAATTAAAAAGGTTCTTTATGAGTTGGGACTTGGTCACTTTAAGTCCCATTTGATACAAAATGATGTTAATCCAGTAAATTAAAGCCCCGTTAGAGCTAAAGAGGAGGATAAAGCAGGCTGTGACAAGCTGCTAACATACGAGCGTGCAGTGTCCACTGCACGACAGAAGAAACTGATTTAAATATGAAATAAGCCCATTTTTCCATCATGCAACAATCAAAAAGTACAAATAAAGAATGGCAGTAAAGTAATAAATGGTTACTAATCCTTTGATGTGGTAGCAAAGCTCTTTCTGTCCATGTCTTCAGTAGGTTTAGTCAAATTTGTATAATAGCTGCGATCCAGCAGACATGCGTTCGAGGTGAAGAGAGAGAAAGCTGATGTAGTCGACCTCCGTGACTCTGTCGCCCTGCTGGGTTTGCAGGTGGTGCACAGAGACCTGAAGCCCAGTAACATCCTGTATGTGGACGAGAGCGGGAACGCCGAGTCCATCAGGATCTGCGACTTTGGCTTCGCCAAGCAGCTGAGAGCGGAGAACGGCCTGCTCATGACGCCGTGTTACACCGCCAACTTCGTCGCCCCCGAGGTACGTCGGGGTTCCTCCTTCCTTTATTTTTTCACCATTTTGCTTTATTTCCTGTCATCATCGTGCGTGCTCTGTAGGACACCACAGATTTGCCATTTTAGCATCTTTTTACTTAAACTTTCACTTTCGTGAGGTTCAGAATTCCTTCCCATATTTTGTCTGATGCCGTTATTTAACACATTTAAAACAAACGTTGAACAAAAGAAAAGTCAAAAGTCTCCCATCAAAGTGCAGCTCCGTCAGGTGCCCCTCAGCTCGAGGACAGCAAGCTTTCCGAGGACAGACGGGACCGGAGCGCGCTGATTAATTCACAGCCTTCGGTTGTGTGAACAGACTAATGTTTTGACACTCCTGCGTCTTCCTCACAGTCAGCTGTTGTCCTCTAAAAACTGAACAAGTGTTCAAAAACGATCGACTGTTTCTGCTGACACTGTTCAACTGAAAGATCTCTAAATATTTATCAACTTATCTGCTGCTACATGCAAACTAACCTGTTTACCTGAGGAATAATCACCTGTGCACAACACCAGCCAGTCTATTGTTTCTCTTAGAGCTGTTACAGTATCAGAGTTTTGCGATTAAAGCTGAAATACTGACACTCAGTCATCAAAATACTGATGGACAATGCAAATGCTGCAAAATGCTGATTTCCTGTTGCCACCAGGTGGCGCTGTGTCTCTCAGTCAGTATTGGCACGAAGGCGCCTGGACTCTCGTCACAGGTTTGGTTAAACTTCTTCTGCTGTAGCGAAACATCGAAATTCACCGTGTCATCACGGAGGCGCCCTTTAACAAAAACTCAAATGCTTCACAATTTAGCATCAAGAAGGTCGTCAGATTAAACGAGCAGAAGAAGATGCGCTGAATCCAAAATACTCAGGTTGTTTTGTGGTTCAGGAAGTCTGGACGTCACATGACAACATGCAAGATCCACAGTGTATAAAATATTTGTTAGCTAGCTTCCTGCTCCATAAAATTAATGAGATCAAATAGATTCTTTTGACGGCTTCTTCCTTTTTTTTTTACACGACTCTCCATATGAACACTTAACAGTGATTCTTTTGCTGTCTGCACCTGTTTGCACCTGTGCGTCATCGCTGTGTAACTAAGCCTGAACCAAACAGTCCTTCAGAGACAAAGCATGTTCAGGCAGCCCTGATTATACAGCTGCCAAGTGTAGGGAATATAAATATATGTGTGAGAGGTGTAATCTTGATCATTTGGAGGGTGCTGACGCTCTTTTTGTTGCAGAGAAAGGAGAAGGCAGGACGTTACTTTTGCTTGAAGCTGGTGTTTTCTGTCCTGGCAGGTGTTGAAGAAGCAGGGTTATGACGCAGCCTGTGACATCTGGAGTCTCGGAGTCCTGCTCTACACGATGCTAACAGGGTAACAGAGACTTTACTCTTCGCTTCTAAGAAACTTAATTTAACAAAAGAAACTTCTTACTTTTTCTTTACCTGACATCAGTTTGTCAAAGATGCTTCTTTGTTACAAAAAGTAAAAGAAACGCCAACAATGATGGTTCATGGTCATCAGGCGGTTTGCTAACCACAGCTGGTTGATGGTGAGCTGGTGGTATTTCCTGATGAGCCGCGGTCTGAAAGGACTCACTGAGAAGGCAAAATGAAATTCCTTATGAAACAAATGTCGTCAAGGCAACGAGTGATGATCTCACATTGAAATAATTGATGTGTTTACACTGTCTGTGTGAAGTTAATGCCTGTTCTTTCATAGTTTTGGTGCCTGTTTGCAGGTCTTACACTTCCTGCATATCAGCCCCTTTGCTCTGTCCTTCCAGTTTCACTCCATTTGCTAACGGTCCAGAGGACACCCCGGAGGAAATTTTGGCTCGGATCGGCAGCGGGAAGTTCTCTCTCAGCGGAGGATACTGGAACTCTGTCTCAACTGAAGCTAAGGTGAGGCCTGTTTCCTAACAAACACACAGAAAAGTAGCTCCGATTGAAGTGAGCCGCTCACCGTCTCTCTGTGATCGCCACGGTGACCCGGAGTTCAGTTGTAACCTCTGACCCTTTAGGACCTGGTGTCTAAGATGCTGCACGTCGACCCCCACCAGCGGCTGACAGCGGGGCAGGTCCTCAGACACCCGTGGGTGACGCACAGAGACCAGCTACCCAAATACACCCTCAACAGACAGGACGCACCACTCCTCGTCAAGGTAACCATCCATCCATCCATCCATCTCCATCATCCGTCAGTGGTTGATTGATTAATCAGTTTGTATTCTGGCTCCTCCTACAGGGTGCAATGGCGGCCACCTACTCTGCCCTTAACAGGAATGTCCCCCCGGTCCTAGAGCCTGTGGGCTGCTCCACTCTGGCCCAGCGGCGGGGGTTGAAGAAGATCACTTCCACCGCTCTGTGACCTCCTCTTTCTCCTCCGCCTCCTTCTTTTCTTCCTCCTCCCGTCAACTCTGACCTCGATCTGACCTCCGCCGGACCGTCCCTCTCCCTCACTTCGGTCCGGCGGGACAGACTACTGATGGACCTGGGAACCGCTAACGCCAAATAGGAGCACAGAGGCCGCCCCCCTCCCTCCTCGATCTCTCCTTCACCTCTGCGGGCTCTTCTGATTGGATCTCTTCTGCTGTCTTACCGTAGAGTCTCAGCTTTAGCATCACTGTTCAGCAGCCGGACTCAGCTGTCGAGAAAACCTTAAAGGGCGAGCCCTACGTTTCTCTTCTCTTTTTGCTTTGGACAATCAGCGCTAGCTCGCAGGCCCAGAGGGCGAGTGCGCGTCAGGAAGATAAAAGTACTGTATTTATTTACTCCAGACGGGGGAAATCATAGGAACAAAGTAATGTAAGGTATGCATTTAAAGAGCTAGAGTCTTTGTTATCATACTGTGGTCATGGTTCTGCGTAGCTGTAGATCCTGCATCTAAGCCTCAAGTAGCCTGAGAGACGACGGCGTCTGCAGAAAAGGACAGACGGTGGGACATTCAGCCCGACGGGCGGAGCAGCCTCAGCCTCAAAATGGTTTTAAAATCCAAAAAGCTAAAGCAGCGTGTTGGGGTCACTGAAGGTCAAATTACAGAGCAAAAGTCTTTTTAGCTTAAAGTCCTAAATTTATGAGTAGAAAATGACAAAATTAAGAGAAATGAAACAGCAAATGTTGATGGGAAGAATTCCAGTTTATCTGAAAAAGAGTTCTGCAAATTTATTAGAAAAATAAATAAATAATTTTATGAGGGAAGAAAATGTGAAGATTAGTAAGAAAAAATGGCAAATTTACCAGAAAAAAAGAAAACACCTCTCCAGTTAATCTGAAAAAATTCCACATTTTGAAAAACAAAAATTTCATTAAATCTTCACTTTTATTGGCTCCGTGTGGCCCCAGACGAAAACATAACGCATATCCATGCTCTGTAATCACGTCACACACAGTGGCACAAACGCTGTTCTCATAAATTTGCCTTTTCTTTAAGAAAAGTGAATGAAATCGATTTTATTTAACCTTCAGTAACCTGCTGCAGCCGTCTGCAGCCTGTGTTGTTGTTGTCGGACAAACCGAAACCCGCTTTCCAGTATTTTATCTTTAATGTGCAACAACAAAGCAAAGAACAAACATCTGAGCCGTGTTCTAGTCCAGAGTGTTTGACGGTGGGCTCGTTCGATCATCCGGTCAGCAAACGTAACGACACCTCCAGATGTTTTTTCTTACTGCCAATAAATCCCATGATAAGATACTAGAATCAGTTTGTTGGGATTTGTTGACAGCAAGAAAAACATGATCGGATTTATTCTTTGAACAAACAGAGATCCAGGAAATCACGGAAGAGTGATGCAAGTGTGGAAACAACACTTGCAGCAGAAAGAGCCACTCTGTCTTTGTAACAGTATTTTTTTTGTCCAGCATCAATTTTAAGCTGCACATGTTGAGCTTTTGCTGCCCCCTGGTGGCCACGGGAGGGCTGTGCTTCTGAAACACTCCTCCCAGAGTAGTTTGTCATCAGTATAACGTCTCCTGGACACTCTGGTCTGATATTTAACACTATTGTCCTGTTATTTTACTCTTTAATCTGGTTTTTAAAGATCTTAATGTGATGAAGGGCGGTGCTCCCTCCTCCTCCTCAGGAGACTGGAGGCAAAGCTTGAGCCTATCAGCAGCTGGGATTTCAAATTTTAGCACTAAAGCTTAAATAGAAATGTAAAATATCCAAATAATTAACTTTATCTGAGCTTCTGAGCGTGATCAGAGAGCTGCTGATAAAACCCTGAAACATCAGTAAAGTCAGGTGTTTGTGCAGCAGGGCCGAGCACCTCTGCTTTAAAGCTCCTCTCTGGCTTCTCTTGTGCAGTTTTAGGATGTGCCAGTAAATTTAAAGCAGAAGAAGAGGCCACAGAAGCAGCTTTAACTCTGAGTTTTCTCCTTCTTCCTTCACAAACACAAACTAAAATGACGTGTTGCCTGCCTGTAAATGAGGCTGACAGGGGAAAAAGGCGTTTCTCGCCTCCACCGATGGTCACGCGACGTCTGTATGAGCCGGCTGATCTCCTCCTTACGTGCAGCAGAACTGTAAATACAGAACATGTCGAGCAACTCAGGTTTCTATGAATCAAGACAATGCATTTTTATACGTCCACGAGGAGGGGGTGTACATACAAATATTAAAAACAAAGCACAGAAGTGTGAGTGGAAGAAGGCGAGCGAGGCACAGAGAGGTGTTTATCAGACCTGATATGGAAACTCCAAAACCTGAATCCTTGTTTTCATCTTTGCTGATGTTTATTTTATGATTTAGAAGTCTTACATTTACTTTTCGACGTGTTTTTCTGGAGTCAAACTCTTCTGTCTCGACTGCTGTGGCGCTGTTTCTGCCAGGTGAGCTGGCGTCTGGTGCGTTTCCTTTTTTTGTGTCAGCGAACCCTTTAAAAATCTGACGAAAAAAACACTTTTAAAAACATTCCAGCAGGAGTCGAAACTACCGGCAAACCACGTTGGGCGTGCAGTCGGAGGTCCAGTGGTGGAGAAATCAGTGAAAGGGTCAGTTCACTGAAACTTGTGGACGATCTTTGTGAAAAGAATCAGTTCCAGCCACTAAAATACAAACATGTCCATCTTTTCTACATTTAATATCTCGTTAAACTGAAGGTCTTTGGGGTTAGGCCCTAATGAAACACTTCCAAGAACAAATATCTGATTGATTGTGTCAATGTTGGACTTCAAGTCCTTCATCATCATCACAGCTGATTTTACATCCTGGATCGATACGAGCACCGACGTCGCTGCCAGACGTTGTTACGGCCTGTTAAACTCCTCCGAAGCTTCCTCGTGTCCGCAGTGGTCGGCATTCAGGGCCGTTACGCTCCGCCCTCTCTGCGTGCGCCTCTGCTGCAAACAAGCGAGCGTCACATAAAGCAAAAAGCGCCGGACTCAGACTGTGTGAGCTCGTTTTCCACCAGCAGAAGAAAAACAAAAATCATGTTTAAGTCGCTTAATGGTGTAAATCATTTATGTTCAGATTGAGGCTCCAATTAAAAAATTCTAAATTATGAGAAAAAGTCCAGTTTTAAAGTAGAAACTGGAAATGTAGAAGTAAACTGTCACTAATGAAGTTTTTAGATCAAAATGCTGGAAAGTGACATTAAAAAGCTTTTAAACAGCAGAGTCACGTGTTAAAGATGAAACTATGATATAAGGAGTCCAGATTTTATAAAACATAATAGTGAGACAAAGTTTCAACATAACAGTTTAGAGATGAAAATGTGAAATATTAAAAGGTAAAGTCAGATTTTGAAAAACAAAAGTGGAAAATGACACATTCCCAAAAAACAAATCAAATTATAAGAGAAGTTGTTTTTAAAATACACATCTGTATTCATCGTACATTAAAAAGTCATTTTTCATTAAAAAGCTTATTTTAAACTCGAACACAAATCTTTGAAATGAACTTTTCATCTCTGTTATGACATTTTAAGACTTTTATCTCTGAATTAATTTGATATTTTTAACTCAGTGAGACATTTTTTACTCCGTCGGGAACCTTTTTTGAAATCGTGGCCGGTCTTTGTTCATCGTTTCCTGGTGGAGATGATCTTCCACAGCCACTGAGCTTCTTGCTTCTGCGGGTCAATGATTAGAAACTGCTTCCTCTCTGTGGTCGTCTGGGTGTCTGTGAGAAAAAGGGATAAAATGCAGATTTTCTTTATGTTTTATATATAATTATTGAATATATATATATGTAAGTGTTGATCTCTTCCTCGTCTATCCATGTACAGCTCTGGGATGATGAAACATGAAACGCTGATTTTGTTTTCCCCCTTTATGACCAGAGGCATAGCTTTCTTTCTTCTCTCTTCATCCTCGCTCCTCTTCCTCTCCTTCTCTGATTTGATCCTGTCGGAGACGCAGTCAGCCCTGCTGCTACGCCAGCTCTCAGTTTTTGTACCTGCGGCGAGAGCTGGACTTTCTATTAAAAACAATAAAAACAATAATCAGTCAAAGAGTGTCGTGCTTTGATCTCCCTGAAGCTGTTACCTCATTCCTTTCTAAAAAAAAAAAAGTTCTCACTTTCACGTTGTTACAACTGACACCAGAGACTCTGGACACTTGACTTTAAATGTGAAAGCATAATAACCTAAAAATGATACTGCAGAGCAGGAAGTGGCATCTCCTGCATCCACACACAGCTGACAGCTAATCCCTGGGAACACTTTTTAATGGCCATAAAATCAGTGTGGTTTTTACTTTGGCACAGCAAAAAGCGCCTGTTAGTTTGTTGCAGAGCTGGAATGTAAATGTGCCTTTGAAGCCGCTGGGTCAGCTCCTGTTGGTTCAATGTGCTGCAGGATAATAATAGTGCACGTTTGAGGAACGTTTTTACTTTATTTAACACAATTCAGGGGGCTACATGCTGGACTTAGAGGGCAGAAGCAAAATATGGCTCTGATGCCGATTCCACTGTGTGTTCTGTCGATACCGTGGATGTCCGGATCGTTCTGCACACCTCACAGCTCAAAGACTTTGGAGAGCTTCAGATGGAGTGGACTGAGGACGACATCGCCACCATGCACAGCTGTCGCAGTCCTGATGTCAAACCGGTCATGAGCCAAGACCTCAACTGTTGCTCGGAGGTCCAAAGTCCTGTCTTCAGATGAAAGTGAATTTTGCGTATCATTAGTAAGACGAAGCTCCGAGTGCAGGGATGTCAAACTTCTAACACTGTGAGGCCAACCTGTGAAACTCTTCTTTCTGTGAGTCTTATGATGAAACATCCAGTCTCAGCAGCACACATCAGTTTCTCTGCGCGGTGAACAAATCTGTCAGCACGACTCTTTGGGATTAAACTGTAAGAAATACATGTTTAAAATAGAATAAAAATCTGGTGCTCGGACTCTAAGTATAGTACTGTAGTTATAAAACAGGAAGTATTTGTTAACAAGGGTTTGTTATTATTTGTTTTAACTTATTTTAAACTGAAATTTCTTTAGTAGAAAGTGAAAAAATGGAACTTTTATGTCATTTTATTGTTTATCTGCTACTAAATTACTATGCGTAGTAAGCATGGCCATGGGGGAAGTGTTAAAATAAGCTTATATACTACATTTGAAACTCCAAAACTTTACACCATCCTTCACATTTTCCAAAGCTGTCCACTGGGCTCTACCGGGGTCTTTACCAGGCTGATTCTGGCCCCTGGGCCTTATGTTTGACACCCCTTATCTGGAGCCTGGAAGAGGAAAGGAGAAGCCAAGGTGCCTGGAGTCCAGTGTGAGGTTTTGATGGTGCTGATGGTGGCAGATCAACGGGTCCGTAGTTAAAGCAGCAGCCACCTGCAGATGTCAGAGCTGCTGCCCACAGAACAAAACGATACCAGATCAACATCTCCATCACCTCAGATTGCATTAATAACTACACCATGTTTAAATCAACCCCCCTCACTGCTCACACTGTGCTCTGAGTTTCCCTAAACCACTGCTAAGCTGAGAGTCCCTCCTCATGTTTCATGTTATTAGTCCGATTTTGGAGGATTGTTATTAAATATTCGTGTTTGAGGTATTAAATTGGCAGATGCAGTCATTTCCAGAAACTGGAGAGAGGAGGAGCAGCTCCACGGGGGGAGAAGTGAAAGTGAAAGTGCTGGACTCCATTTTGGAGCCGACAGAGGAGCAGAAGGAGCGAAGCAGGGTGATCTCAGCATAATGATCGTTATTCTGCTGTCAGGGTGTCTCCGTGGGTGAAGCAGGGAAGCAAAGACGGAGCTTTTCATCAGGCGGAGGATTCAAAAAGCTGTTTCACTCCCGAACCTGACACGTGTCCGTCTTTCACTCTCAGACTGAGGGAACATGAGTGATTTGGCGGAAGAAGAGGACCGAAGCTGCCGGCCTCTGAAGAGAAACCACCCCAGACCCGGAGCCTGGGATCTAAAGTAAGACCCGGTTTTCGCCCAATGCTCATGCTGCTGCACCCGGGAGGGGCATTGACGTCGACTTCAACAGCAGGAAATTAACTTTGCACAAAATTATTTTCTGCCTCTTTTTTGCCATATTTTTCAATTAACCTAAATTTGACAGCATATTAAAACTGGAAATTCTGTGTTAAGTGTGCCACCCCAATATTTTTAGTTGCCCCCATATGGCCACAAGTATGAAAAACATTCTGGTTGCATCCCTTTAATTCAGGCTCACACGAAAGGTGGTGTTTGCCATCATTTCCCCCAGAGTGGATCGACTGACTGCCCGGTCAGAGACATTACCAGAGGAGCGGCTGATTATATAAGAGCAGAAACCAGCACGGATGCTGAATATCAGCCAAGAGAGAAATGCTGCACCGCTGCTCTGCGCTGTCCTTAATGTAACATCTGCATGTTAGAGTCCTTTGAACTTTACACTGCGGCTCAGCCTTAAACTTGATCCATTAACATTAACTCAGGTCCAAGTAGCGTGACGAGGAGACGTGGAAATCACTTTAGGTTGTAGACAGATTAAAATTAAATTCTTTGACTGACACTCGAGGCCCTCCATAGATCACCGACTGTTCACAACAAATTATATAAAACACATCAGATGTTTAAACTGAAGAAAGCTACAATCTGTAAAAAAAAAAAAGAGAGAGATAATTCTTCATTTGACAGCAGCAACGTGACTCTAAAGTTGCCACAGGGCCATGTTTATCCTTCTACTGTGTTCTACTATGAATTTAAAAAGAAAATGAGAGAGATTTGTAAGTCATTCCACTTTTTTAAATTTACATTTTACAATTTGTGATTTATTCTACATTCGTGCACAGACAGAGAGCGGCGTCTCCAGGATCCGACTGGTTGTCCATGATGAGTGACATTTCCATAGAAGCCCCTCCAGACTTAAGGAATCAACCTGGACCCTCACACACAGAGTAAGACTCAGTTTGTGCTGTAAACAGAGGTGAAGGTGACTCATGCTGAAGCAGGAAGAAAACTAAGAATGCATTCCTATGAACACAGCAAAGCTTCAGTGATGAACTTGTTTAACGAGCATCAACATAAACTCATGAATAAAGGAGTTCTTGCAGTTCTGTGTGCATCTAATATAAAAACAGGAAGGTTCCAGTTTATTATCTTTGTGTTTCCAGAGGTGGGCAGCACAGACACAGAGCAGAGTCTTCAGGATCCGACTGTTTGTCTATGAAGAGTGACTCCTCCAGGAAAGACCCTCTAAACTTCAGCAATCAACCCGGACCCTCACACACAAAGTAAGAGACCACTTCTTCTGAGAACAGACCTGATGGTTAACTTTCAGACCGAAGAACAACGCTTTCTTATTAGTTATGAATTATTAAATCAACATTCGAGTTGTACTAAAGAAATCCTGAACTTTAGTCCAGTTAATCAGATTCTGACACAATAAGAGCAATTTGTGATTTATTCTACATTTGTGCACAGACAGAGAGCGGCGTCTCCAGGATCCGATTATTTCTCCATGAAGACTGACATTTCCAGAGATGCCCCTCCAGACTTAAGGAATCAACCCGGACCCTCACACACAGAGTAAGAGACCACTTCTTCTGAGAACAGACCTGATGGTCAGCTTTCAGAGCGAAGAATGTTTTTTAAAGCAGAACTATTAGTTCACATATATCTCTCTATTCCAGGAAACTTTTTATTGATTATATTAGATATATATTTATATTATATTTGAGTTATATCTGTCTGATAGATTACATTTGTTCATGTAAATGAGGAGTTTTCCTCACACACACACTGGAGGTTTTCTGGGATCTGTATTAGACCTGATACTTTACACCTTATAAACCCTTAAAAAACTGCATATGCTGCAGAACTGAAGAAGCCTCTTGGATCAGAGGTGAAACATCTCCATAAAAAAAAGTAAAGAAGTCCTGTTGCCTTCTCTTCAAGCTCCTAAACTACCATGACCTGGATGACTGAGAAACTACACATACGTTCAATCAGATACTCACTTGAAATAAAAACCTTCTTTCTCCTGTTTTTCTGTTCACGTGGCTGCAGACACATCTGGTCAGCGCCCAAACTGAGATAAAATTCAAAATGAGGAGTTATTTACTGGTTTGAGGATGTTGTCCTTGTACTGTAGTGTAAAGGGGATTGAGCTGATTTATATTTGACACAGTTTTAGAGCTGTTGGTGCGAGCTATAGACCCACCTCACACCTTTTTTTTGCCTAAGGTCTTTGAAAAAGTTGTTTTTAAGCAGCCTGCTGAGCATCTGTCAACAAACAATCTGTTTGAGCCATTTCAGTCTGTTTTTAGACCAAATCACTCCACAGAAACGGCCTTAATCAAAGTGGTAAACGATCTCAAATTCAAATTTTTATTTGTCACGTACACAGTCATACACAGTACGATATGTAGTGAAATGCTTGGACAACTGCTCGTGACCTAAAGAAAGCAAAAAAGGAAAAGGCTATGAATAAGATAGGAAATAAATATGAAAAATTAAAAAGGGTAAATTTAACTAGGAAGGAATAAAATATAAATTAAGGTTAAAAATGAAATAACTGTACAACACAAATTAGAATGAAGGGTAAATTTAACTGGGAAGAATAAGATAAATATATAAATTAAAGTTGAAAATAAAATAACTGTACAACAAAATACACAATACACAATATAGAACTATATAAGAATGTATGAAGAAATCTAAATATAAATAAATATATACACAATAACAGCAGCTGTACAAGTATTAACTGGAAATGAAGAATATAGTGACCAGTGTTGTGCAAAACCAAAGTCCAGAAAGTCCAGTGTGTGTGTAAGAACCATATGTGTGGGTCAGTACTGTGTGGTGGTGTGATTGAGAGACCGTATCGCCTGCGGGAAGAAGCTCCTCCTCAGTCTCTCTGTGTTGGTCTTCAGGGAGCGGAATCGCTTTCCTGACCTCAACAGAGAGAACAGTCTGTTGTTGGGATGGCTGAAGTCCTTCACGATCTTCCTGGCCTTGGTCCAGCACCGCCTGCTGTAGATTGAGTGCAGGTCAGGGAGCTCGGAGCGGATGGTGCGCTCAGCTGACCGCACAACCCTCTGTAGAGCTCGTCTGTCCTGCATGGTGCTGTTCCCGAACCAGGTTAAGATGTTTCCCGTCAGGATGCTCTCTATGGTGCACGAGTAAAAGTTCCTGAGCACCTTGGAGGGCAGTTGGAAGTCTCTCAAGCGTCTGAGGTGGTAGAGACGCTGTCGGGCCTTTTTCACCACGGTGTTGATGTGACAGGACCATGACAGGTCCTGCGTGATGTGAACTCCGAGGTATTTGAAGCTGTCCACTCTCTCCACTGGGCACTCGTTGATGACGGGGGTCTGGTAGTTCCTCTCCTGCTTAGTGCTGAAGTCCACTATCAGCTCCTTTGTCTTACTGACGTTTAGAAGGAGGTTGTTCCTCTGGCACCAGTTCTCCAGATTCCTAATCTCCTTCAGGTAGGCCGTCTCGTTGTTATCAGAGATCAGGCCCACCACGACGGTGTCGTCAGCAAACTTGATGATGGTGGTGGAGCTGGTAGTGGCCACACAGTCATATGTGTACAAAGAGTACAGCAGGGGGCTCAGAACACACCCCTGGGGGGCTCCAGTGCTGAGAGTGGTGGAGGCTGAGACATGTCCGCCCATCCTTACTGCCTGTGGTCTGCCAGTTAGGAAGTTGGAGATCCACTGACACATAGATGAGCTGAGTCCCAGATGCTCCAGCTTGGTGGTGAGTGTGGAGGGAATTATGGTATTAAATGCAGAGCTGTAGTCTATGAAGAGCATTTTAACATAATTCCCCCTTCTAGTGTCCAAGTGAGTGAGTGATGTGTGGAGGAGATGAGAGATGGCATCGTCTGTGGATCGATTTGGACGGTAAGCAAACTGTAGTGGGTCCAGTGTGTCTGGTAGTGAAGAAATGATGAAGTCTCTGACCAGGCGTTCAAAGCACTTCATCACTACTGAGGTGAGGGCTACAGGGCGATAGTCATTGAGAGAAGCAGGGTGGGGTTTCTTCGGGACAGGAACAATGATGGACTCTTTGAAGCATGTGGGGATCACCGACTGAGATAAAGAGATGTTGAATATCTCAGTGAACACAGGAGCTAGCTGGTATGCGCAGTCTCTGAGGATACGACCTGGGATGCCGTCTGGTCCTGCTGCTTTCCTGGTGTTCACTCTCTTGAAGGCTCTCCTTACTTCATGCTCGGAGATGACGAGCACGTTTCCGGTGCTGGCAGTATCTTCCTGTCTGCAGCCGTTAGCGCCGCTAACACTAGCATTGTTGGAGACCTTAGCTGCAGCCTCGAAGCGAGCATAGAAAGTGTTCAGCTCGTCTGCCAGAGTCACGGCCGCGTTCGTCATACCGGTTGTTGGTGCTTTATAGTCCGTTATTGTCCTTAGTCCCCGCCACAGGCTCCTAGAGTCACTCTGTTGGAGTTGTGACTCTAGTTTCCTCCCGTAGCGCTGCTTCGCCTCTTTCACCGCCCTCCGCACGTTATATGACGCGGCTTTGTACGGGTCCATGTCCCCCGTCATGAGTCCCGTGTTGTAGGCAGCGGTGCGGGATCTCAGAGCGTTGCGGATGGTTTTATCCACCCACGGCTTCTGGTTGGGAAACGTTGTGATAGTCTTTGTCTCCACGGTATCATCCACTAGTTTCCCGATGAATCCCACAACCGCTTCCGTAAACACGTTGACGTCATCGTCGGAGCTGTTTCTGAACATGCCCCAGTCTGCGTCATCGAGTGCGTCCTGTAACGCGGCCACCGATTGATCCGTCCAGCGCGCGACCTTCCTCTGAACCGGAACTTCCTGTTTTAGCCTTTGTTTGTATTTTTTATATACTTTATATACTTATTTATATACATATATATATTTAATGGTATACCTTGTGTTGTGTGTGTGTTTCTTGTCTTGTTTTTATGGACATGTAGTCTGCCAATAAAGATTGAATTGAATTGAATTGAATTGAATTGAATTGAATTTGGCATGAGGAAGATGGCGGCGTGATCAGATTTGCCAAACGGGGGGCGGGATTGTGCCTTGTAGCCGTCCTTGACCGTAGTGTAGCAGTGGTCCAGTGTCCTTGGACACTGTTGGTGAATGCAGACTAGGGTTGCCAACCGTCCCTTAAAATACGGAATCGTCCCGTATTTCGAAACAAAAGTACACGTCCCGTATTGAGCTAATAAGGGACGCACTTTGTCCCGTAATACAGTGAGAATCAAAAGTAGTCTATAAATGTTAATGGAATTAACGCTTTGTTGGAAAACATAATTCCCAGCCCCTCTCCTGCTTTGTGACCAATGAGCTGACAGCACACTTATGACAATTCGAGTATGACAATTCAGATTACCGCTCATCTCATTGGTCGAGGAAAGGTCGCTTACGGAGAAAATACCGGAAGACAACAGATGACCACAACAAGAAGCATGGCCAACAGGGAAACAAACGCCGACACTGCGGTGCAAGTCTCGGACGACAGTACACCTAAAGCTGGGCAAACACTGTGCGATTTTTTCAGTCACGTTATTCAGCTTCTGCTCAAACTGCACGATTGACTCGCAGGGGTTAGAAGTTTGCAGGTCACGATGCAGGTCTCACACTATACGGCCCGATGCTCTGATGCGACCTGAGTGCTCACACTGTGCCTCCATAAAATGAAGGTTATAACAGAAAATCTGTCGCTCGCTCTCTCTGTCTTTCACTCACACACAAACACCACCACCATCAACTTTGCTAAATTGCTAATGAAAAACATGATCAGGCAGCTGTGATTGAGCAGCAGTGTAAATCCAACTATTTTCACGGTTGTTGTGGTCGTGATAATTTTGTGAGGCCACATCGAAAAGGCTCGGATGAGCTTTCCAAAGTTCTACAAGTTGTGCCTCCATCGCTTGTGTCCAGATCACACGCTGCACAGCCGTGCTGCAACGTCTTTTTCACCGACGTTTACGTGTTTGCGCGCGAGCAGTGTGAGCGCCTGTGGTGAGACCCTCACGAGCGATTGATGATCGGGAGCTGGTCGTGAGGTGTTAATCGCGTCTCGTTACCCCACGTATACTACACGACGCACGATGAAGGCCAAAATCGGTCCGATCGCCAAATCGGTCGCACGACTCAAAAATCGGTTCAAAATGGGCCAAAAATCGCACAGTGTAAGCCCAGCATTACACTCACACAGACACACCACCACCATCAACTTTGCTAAATTGCTAATGAAAAACATTGATCAGGCAGCTGTGATTGAGCAGCAGTGTAGATCCAACTATTTTCACTGTTGTTGTGGTCGTGATAATTTTGTGATGCCACATCGAAAAGGCTCGGATGAGCTTTCCAAAGTTACCCCACGTATACTACACGATGCACGATGAAGATCACTCAAAAATCGGCTCAAAATGGGCCTAAAACTGCACAGTGTGAGCCCAGCATTAGAGCAGCAATGTTTATTCCCCTCAGAGAAAGGGAAGAATGGGAAAAGGAAAACACCTGGCTGGAAAAAGTTAATATGTGCAGTGAATATCAGCGCTATGTGGCCAGAAGTGTGATAATATAATTTATTTTGTGTAATAAACAACTGCAAGGATAGATGATTACAAATAGATGACTAATACATAAAAGTAATACATAGATGAATAATGATGATGAGTTAAGATGCGTAATCATGGGAACAAGCGGGTTTACAAACAGGAGCAGCTGATTAGCATTAGAAAAGCTGAAATAATACCTCAACTGAAGCCAATTGTACTAAATGCACTAAATGTGCACTGTTACAAGAATATTTTTCTTTCTATTGTTTTCTATTATTTTAAGTTAAGCAGGACAGAGTTCTTTTAAAGAAAGATTTACTTATATTCTCAAAAGTTAAGCATGACAGGCTTCTGTTTAAGAAGGAGACCTGTTTTATGTGTTAATGTTGTCATTTTGAGCTAAAAATAAATGGCTAAATGATCATTTGTTTCACATGTGTTCATATCACAAAGAATAAACATCTACTTAAATCAAATTCAAGTCAAATGGTTAAAAAAATAATTTCACACACAAAAAAAGAGCTACCACACTGGGAAGGGTGAAGACAACTGGGTCGCCCGGCCCTGGCCACGAGGTGTCCCTTATTTATTTTTCAGGGAGTTGGCAACCCTAATGCAGACAATGATCGCACTTTACTTTTATTACTTTAATGATCTAAGGCTGCCTTTGACACTATGGATCCCTGTATTTTATTGCATAGGCTAGAACATTTTATTGGAGTTACAGAATTTTTTTTTATCGTGGCTGCGATCCTACCTGTCTTAAAAATGATCTCTCTGTGACCTGTGCAGTCAGGCATGTTTATGTTGACAATATTTTCACGGACCGGCCTTTAAGGTGTCACGGATAAATACAACAAAATGAAACCAGTACTGGTACCAAAAAAACCGAAGATTTTTTCATAAGACACAGGAAAAGACCCAGGGAAACCAAGTTACCCATAAAAACGATAACAAATGGCAATAAAAACACTGAAAACCATAAATTTCACACCCGAGCCTCAACTCTCGCAGCCCGAGACCAAATGACTCACGGACTGGTACCGGTCCCTGGCCCGGGGGTTGGGGACCGCTGCTTTAGTCCTTTTAATCTGATTCTGACACAATAAGAGCAATTTGTGATTTATTCTACATTTGTGCACAGACAGAGAGCGGCGTCTCCAGGATCCGACTGGTTGTCCATGATGAGTGACATTTCCATAGAAGCCCCTCCAGACTTAAGGAATCAACCTGGACCCTCACACACAGAGTAAGACTCAGTTTGTGCTGTAAACAGAGGTGAAGGTGACTCATGCTGAAACAGGAAGAAAACTTAGAATGCATTCCTATGAACACAGCAAAGCTTCAGTGATGACGTTTAATGGACTGAAAAGAGAAACTTGTTTAACGAGCATCAACATAAACTCATGAATAAAGGAGTTCTTGCAGTTCTTTGTGCATCTAATATAAAAACAGGAAGGTTCCAGTTTATTATCTTTGTGTTTCCAGAGGTGGGCAGCACAGACACAGAGTGGCATCTTCAGTATCCGACTGGCTGTCTATGAAGAGTGACATATCCAGAGATGCCCCTCCAGACTTAAGGAATCAACCCGGACCCTCACACACAAAGTAAGAGACCACATCTTCTCTAAATAGTTGTTAATGTTAATTACAACACAGAGCTGTTGACATTTATTTGTCCATTGTCCAATCGTATTAGCAAACTGTCTAAGCTTTTACTTTTATAGAGATGTTCACATTTGATTATTCAATGAAGGGCATTTGTTTGGAAGCCCCTGGATGATACGTACCCTCCTAATCGCTATGGAAGCAGTAAGGGTGCACTTAGATTTTCAAATGTCCTGTGAAAACATTATTTTCATTGTTATTGTATACACAAAGCAGGATGCAATTCACTTATGTCTCCAAGACATAAAGGCCTGAATGTAACTTTTCTCCTGATACATTCTGACTTTTTAGTTTGGTCTACTAGTCTTTTGCTAAAGCTTAGTCGTCCTGTCGGTATACAAACTGTAGTTTGGCCTTTTTAAAAACTTGTTGTCTCAGCTGCAGCATATATTGTCCTAAAAGCTACTATCCAGCATTAATGGTGCTTTAACAGATGTGGAAGTTACCCATGCACAGATGCACTATTGCAGCTGTGCTCCGGTGCACTGATAAAAAGCCAGAGGGTTCCTCTGCTCTGTAGCAGGGACCATAGTGTCAGTGATTGGTCAGACTGTACAATAGTTTTTGATTTTCTTTCAATAATCCTGCCAAATCAAAACCAATAACATAAAGCTGTCGGTGAGGGTATTAGCATTAGGGCACATGGATGACTTTACTAATCATTACCTCATTTACATGTGTGATTCTGTTAAAGCAGAAATACAACAGAGGTGTTGTATTTAAATATGATTCAATAATGATATTTTTCTGTAAGCCAGCATGTTATTAAACTTTGATATTTATGACACTTCTGCAGACAGTGCTTCACTTCATGCAGGAACTGGTCTGCTTCATCAAAGCTGCCCTCCTGGCACCACTCAGGAACCACAGCTGGAGTCCAGACAGCCAGTCCGAGCAGCTTGATACCAAGTAAGACTGAACATCTATTTGCTGGTAGATTCATTTCTGAAAACTGGAGTTTATCTTCTTGTTCAGACATTTAAGAGTTTTCTTATATTGTGTTTTCCTTCTTTTCAGTTGATGGTGGTTTGCAGGAGGTTTTAGATCATCATAAGCTCATACTGAAGAGGAAATGTGAACGTGTGACTGAAGGAACTCATGAAACCGAAGGAACCCTCCTCAACAGGATCTACACTGAGCTCTACATCACGGAGGGGCGGCCTGAAGATGTGAACACGCAGCATGAGGTGAGGCAGCTTGAGACACCTTCCAAGATCACCCTCGAGGACACTCCAATCAAGTGCCATGAGATCTTTAAAGCCTTACCTGACCAACAAACAGATATCCGAGTCGTTCTGACAAATGGCATCGCTGGAGTTGGGAAGACCTTCTCGGTTCAGAAGTTCACTCTGGACTGGGCAGAGGGCTTGGAAAACCAAGACATTAATGTGGTGGTTCTGCTCTCATTCAGAGAGCTGAACCTGATACGAGATGAGCAGTACAGTCTTCTGGAGCTGCTCCACATTTTCCATCCAACATTAGAGAAGGTCACAGCGGAGAACCTGGATCTCTGTAAACTTTTGCTCATCTTTGATGGCCTGGATGAAAGCAGACTTTCACTGGATTTCACCATAACAAAGGTTATATCAGACGTCACACAGAAGTCATCAGTCTGTGAGCTGCTGACAAACCTCATCGAGGGGAGTCTGCTTCGCTCGGCTCTCATCTGGATAACTTCCAGACCTGCAGCAGCCAATCTGATCCCTTCTAGATGTGTCGACAGGGTCACAGAAGTACGTGGATTCACGGATGAGCAGAAGGAGGAGTACTTCAGGAAGAGACTGAGTGATGAAGAACGGTCCAGTAGAGTCATCTCCCACATCAAGTCATCTAGGAGCCTCCACATCATGTGTAGAATCCCAGTCTTCTGCTGGATCACCGCTACAGTCCTTGAAGACATGTTGACTACAGAGCAGAGGGAAGAGCTGCCCAAGACCCTGACGGATATGTACTCACACTTCCTTCTTGTTCAGATGAAGAGAAAGAAGCACAAATATCATGAGGGACAAGAGATGGCAGAGGAGGTAGCAGAGGCTGATCGGGAGGTTCTTCTGAAGCTGGGAAGGCTGGCATACAAACATTTGGAGAACGGAAGCATCATGTTCTACCAAGAAGACCTGGAGAAGTGTGGTCTGGATCCCGATGAGGCCTTGGTGTATTCAGGGGTTTGTACAGAAATCTTCAAAAGGGAGTGTGTGATCTTCGAGAAACCAGTCTACTGCTTTGTTCATCTGAGCATCCAGGAGTTTCTGGCTGGCGTCTACATGTTTCACTGTTACACTAACAAGGACATAGAGGTGTTGAAGCAATTCCCAGGGACAAAGTGGGACAACACAAACAGTGACACATCTCTGGATGTCTTTCTGAGCAGAGTCATGGACAAGTCCCTCAAAAGTAAAAATGGCCACTTGGATCTGTTTGTTCGTTTCCTTCATGGCCTCACTCTGGAATCCAACCAGAAAATCTTAGGAAGTCTGCTGGGCAAGGCAGAGATCACTCCAGAAATCATCCAGAGAACCGTTAACAGCCTCAAGGAGAAGAAAACAAAAATCGCCCCCGACAGAAGCATCAACATCTTCCACTGCCTGATAGAGATGAATGACCTCTCGGTATCTCAGGAGATCCAAGAGTTCCTGAGGTCAGAAAACAGATCAGAGAAGGAGCTCTCTGAGATCCACTGCTCAGCTCTGGCCTACATGCTGCAGATGTCAGAGGAGGTTCTGGAGGAGCTTGACTTGAAGAGGTACAAGACATCACTGGAGGGACGACTGAGATTGATCCCAGCTGTGAGAAACTGCAGAAAGGCTCGGTAAGTCCAGGTGGAAATTTCTTTTGGAGTCAAACGTAGTATTTGACTCTACCAGTGTATCATTTGGTACCGATATGAAACTAACGGCAGTATGTTCAGTAAGTTCAACTCCATAAAAAGTAGACAAAAGCTGTGTCCAAATTCATGGGCTGCATCCTCCTGAGGACCCGGCCTTTGCAGTCTACGTGGGCCGGGTCCTTCGAAGGCCGGGTAGGCCAGAAGTGAGCGAACTTTAATCTCAGCCAAACCAATTAACTCACGAACAAATAAAACACTGAAAAAAGCCAAACAATAACATTTTTAAATTATCTAAGTGACTTATGTTTAACCTGAGTAGCGAAAGACCGCACTGGGTTTGAAAACGAGTTTGCTGTTCTCGCCAGCTCTAGTGAGCCTTGAACAGCTAGCTATCGAGCTGGTGGGTAACAGATGTCTCTGAAAACGTCGCACTTTTACAAATATGTGATATCTTAAAAAACTGAGCAGATATTTGAAGTTTACACAGCTACATTCTCATCTGAAAATATCTTAAAAGTTTATTTTGTGACCCAGAAAGACTAATAATAAAACTTAGTAACGGCCACCATTGTTGGAAATTGGGATTGGCTGGGCTGCACTATGAATTCTGGGATATGGTGGGCCACAAAGGATACACCCAACCCATCCTTCAAATCTGGGGAAAAGGAGGACGGATTTGTCGGCCTCATTTGTCGGAGTCTACGACTTTAGGCAGCCTTCGTCACATCGCTGTGACGCAATCAGCCAACAAATGCGGCCTCAGGAGGATGAAGCCCAAAGTCACATTAAACGCAGTGGACAATAACATTTTCCTGAAAAAGATGGCCTCTCGATATCTTTGGGGAATCTGATGTGGGAGTGTAGCAGACTGCGGACTGTATGGGGTCTATAAATGTATTGTAACACATTTTGTTGTATGTGTATTGATGTGTGTGACAGACTCCCTGGCTGTGAGCTCTCAGATACTCACTGTGAAGTCGTGGCCTCAGCCCTGAAGTCCAGACCCTCCCACCTGGTACATCTGGACCTGAGTGGAAACTACCTGAAGGACTCAGGAATGAAGCTGCTGACTGGTGGACTCAAAAGTCACAACTGTAAACTAGAGTTTCTGAAGTCAGTTCATACTTTAAATTCAAAAAATAATAATAATTCTTCCCCCAAGTGTTCAGTGATCAGATTTTCACAAACATATAATTTAATATCTAATATCTCAATATGTTTATGACTAACGCTAATGACTATAGATGCTTATTTGAATCTACAAAGAGTCTGAACTCGTCTTTTCCTGCTGAAGATCGAGCCAAATCCAAGCTCATCAATAACATAGTTTGACTCTCAGGCCTGTTTAATAAAAGGTTTGAGATTGTGAACACTAAATGTTCTCAACTAGGAGTTTAAACTGTTTTGTTCTGTGTCCAGTTTGAGTTCATGCAGGTTGTCAGAGACCAGCTGTGATTCTCTGGTCCGTGTGCTCATGTCCAACCCCTCCCATCTGAGAGAGCTTGACCTGAGTGACAATAAGCTGCATGATTCAGGAGTGGAGCTGCTTTGTGTTTTTCTGGAGAGTCCAGATTGTCGACTGGAGGCTCTGAGGTTAGAGTGTTATTCTATTCTGGTTTCCTGCTTTTCAGTTGATGGTGGTTTGCAGGATTAGGAAATGTTAACACACTTAAAACCTAAAATAGGATTTGATTGTAAAAATGTTATTTAAGTGATCTTTATTTTTCATTTAGGTTGAGGATCTGCAGATTGTCATCCTACAGTTGTAGTTTACTGGTCTCTGCTCTCAAGTCCAACCCCTCCCATCTGAGGGAGCTGAACCTATCTAGAAACAACAAGCTGAAGGATGATGGTGTGCACTACCTGTGTGATTTTCTGGGCAGTCCAGACTGTAGGCTGGAGATTCTAAAGTCAGTCATCATTTTTCTTTTCCACTTCCTCAGTTTGAATCACTGCATCTATTTGCCTTTATTTTTTTGTTTTTGCGTTGCAGTTTTCTGAACTTCTCTATGTTAATTTTTCTTCTTCTCTGAACACATTATTATCAAACACCTAACTTTGTGAAGTGGGAGCTTGTTTTTCTAAATCTGTTTTATTTTTTATTCAGCCTGTGGGAATGCAGATTGACGAGGTACAGCTGCCATCCTCTGGTCTTAGCGTTGAAGTCGAACCCCTCCCATTTGAGAGAGCTGGACATGAGCAACAACAACTTGAAGAATTATGACGTGACAGAACTGATTATTCTTCAGAAGAATCCAGACTACAGACTGGAGACGTTCAGGTCAGTAGGAGGTTGTTATTAATCTGCTTCAGCCTCACCAATCAGCCTGTCATAGAAGTCCCCTCCTCATGATCTCCCCTTTATAGATTCTATGGCCTTCAGGGCACTTTTCTAAATATTCAACATTAAATTTATTGGACTTGAGTGAAATCTGCTGAGAAAAAAAAAGACTTGAATCCATTGAATTCAAATTTATTTATGTCGCATCAAATCATAACATCAGTCGCCTCAAGGCATTTTATGTTGTAAGGTAGCAACCCCTCTGTAATACAAGCATGCAAGTCTTTGAACTCAGCATGCTTAAGGAAACATGAGCGCTGAGGAAGCTGCTATGCTGCTCATGTGCTGCATCAGTGACTGACAGCTGACTGCGTGAGTCTCTGTAAACACTAACTTATCACCTCAATTGTTTCTCTTTTCAGGTGGGAGTCACCGATGCGTAAGTGAACGTATGTCCTCGTGTGCAGAGACGCTCTGATTGTGGCCATATTGTTGGGACGTAGACATTCATCCAGCAGCGACTGACAGAAGAGTGAGAGGAAGTGTAGATGATTGTCAGCGCTGCAGAGTGGACTGCACCGTTTTCAGAAACCAAACCTTCTACACAGGCTGCGATACACTGGGATCCTTTTTAAAGCTCCTCCGTTAACCCTCTTTGGAAATCCAGTCTGGGATCAAATCCACCGTTTGTACATTTCTTCAAAAGAATATTCAAATCAATTTTATTTATATAACACCAAATCGCAACAACAGTTGCCTCATGGTGTTTTATATTGTAAGGTAAAGACCCTACAATAATACAAAGAGAACAGAGAAAAACCCCAACGATCAGATGACCCCCTATGAGCAAGCGCTTTGGTGACAGTGGGAAGAAAAACTTACTTTTAACAGGAAGAAACCTCCAGCAGAACCAGGCTCAGGGAGGGGCGGGGTCCCCGAACACTGTTTATCTTGGCCTATCTCCCACCAACATATATGACTATATTTGTCAATAAATAAAGTATTAGCTGCACAAATCCCGCCCAGTAACTCCGGTGCCTTAGTGACTCACTCTCTTCCTGATTGGTGGCATCATTCAAATCCCGCCCAGTAACAGCTGCAGGTCTCAGGACGACTGGGTGACAGTAGACAGATGATGCGATGATTAGAGATGTGATTTTATATTACGTGTTTGTTGCTGTTGTTTGCATTTAGCTCTGTGATAATGATGGCTGATAAATGTTTACTTATTTCATGGTCTGCGGCCTTTTAAAAACAAAAATCTGATCTGAAAGAACCTTTAACTTTAAACAAATTTCCCACGCGTGGGACTAATAAAGGTTATCTTATCTTATCTTATGTCAGGTGACTTTGCTGGGATAACAAACTAAAATAAACTTAAAATACCAAATCAGCCCGTCACACATCTTGTATGTAGCGTGGT
Source organism: Rhamphochromis longiceps (assembly GCF_057381845.1). Taxonomy (NCBI): domain Eukaryota; kingdom Metazoa; phylum Chordata; class Actinopteri; order Cichliformes; family Cichlidae; genus Rhamphochromis; species Rhamphochromis longiceps. Next base: position 32,728,046 of record NC_140565.1, read on the forward strand.
TCAAAACTGACATAACCAGGTCACCTGTCTCAGCTCCGTTAAGGTGGACTGTCCTGTGGTGCTGTGAACTCTGCAGAGCACTACAATACACAATGTTTACAAACACCAGTATTAGTTTATCAGAAACACCAGTATCTGTACTTTTAAATTTTTTGCCTTTATTGAATAGTGAAGACAGACAGAAAGCAGAGAGACACACAACAAACGGCCACAGGTCAGACTTGAACCCAGGCACTGCATCTGTACTTTCACTTTCACTGTTTTTTTACTGTTAAAGCAAAAAATTATCTGCACTCTCCCACCAGAGTAAATTTATTTTTGCAATAAGAGTTAAATGTAAACATAATAAGAAAGAAAACAGTAGTAGTAGCAGAAATGTGCTCACAGTGCTGCAGTATTTAACAGGGCCCACCTGTTATAAATGCCAAAAGCTGGGTGTGTGGAAGCTTGTTCCTGCCACTGAAAAAACTTGTTTTCCACATTAGTAAGTCATAATTTCAGTTTATGGTTAGAGTTCAAAGTGTTTTTGTTGTCAGTTTATAATTTTCTCAGTGTTTCGAGTCTGAGCCCAACCTGAACTGTAATTTCAAGTTTGATAATAACCTGAAAATTTGACTTACAGATGGAAAAAAGGGAGGAAACATGCATCGTTTTTGTTGATATTGTTGTTGTTTTGTCTTTCACTGATGTTAAATAACCGTTACCACAGTCACCTACTGACTGTTTTATTGTATTACCTCTGACAACCTGTTTTGTGTCTCTTTGTTTCTTGATGCTCGTTTGTGCCTTCAATACAAAAATGTTAAAATACACGAGACAGCCCAGACTCAATAACCCTCATCCACAAATACATTTTTCTAGACGTTCAAATTCAGATTAATAGTGCTCCAATGGGACTACACATAGAAAACAGTAGAAAAATGTGCATGGACGTTTAAAAAACCCATCATCAGTAAAGAAAGAACATCTGGTTGCTGTAGTTGGGTTTGGCTGCAAGATAAATATGTTTTCATTAGATTTAAAGCCATTTTTGATAACATGCATTATTATTGCTGTAAAAACGTGCACAAACTGATTAACATCTAACCAAAAGAAGAAATTTTTTTTCAAAAGCTGCCCGCTTTGGCTTCACCTGCAGTGGGGATGCCAACAGCTCGTCTCCTGTCGTCTTTCACCAACATGGTGCTACAAACTAAAGTTAGAAACACAGCTTGCATCAGAAGAGTGCTTGACCAGTAGCAGAGATAGCTAGTCCTGTTTGCTGAGGTGATGGAGGAATCAGCCGGTCGAGCGGGAAGACTCCTGCATAAAAAAAGCTCCAGGCGTCACACGAGGCCTCCGTAAACAGGCTGTTAAAAAATGCTGTTTTTAAAATGGGAAACAACCTTTTTTATGTGAATGCAGCCAAATGTCGACTTTATATTTATCTTTGTAGTTTTTACAGCATTTAAGTGCAAAGCATAAATGTATGTTTACACTACACCTGTCATTTGAATAAAAAATAATTTCACAGAACGTGAACCTCAGGAGCGTTTTATTGTGAAAAGATGCAGTATTTAGCTTATGTCAACTGAGATGAGATTTGTTGTTTGTTGGCTTTTTGTCTGCTTGTTGCTCTCAATTAATTTTTTTTTTTATAAAAGAAATGTTTTTAAAAACTTGCAAAATAAAAAAACTGTGACACATGAAGCACCTTGTAAACCCCCTTCAGTATAAAAACTCATCCACACTCACTTTCCAGAGTAAAAATGTGAACAGAAAACAGCAGCGCTAAGAATCAGTGGCGTTTCCCTTTAATGCAATGTTGCAGGAAAAAAATGAAATCACCACAGCAAAGAACAAAAAATTAACACAGCAAACCTGCGATTTCACTGCATTTCAATTAAAAAGAAGAAAAACTAAAACGCTTCATAACACAGCTCGTTGCATCTCTTTTCAGTGTTATGCAGCAAACTCAGTTCATATTCGAATGATTTTCACCTCCTGTAACATAAAAAGTACAGTTATGACAGGATGAGTTTAAAATAACATTTGAAAGGTTTCGGCTCCTGCAACGAGTGAGCTCTGTGGCAATTTAATTACACATGGCCGGCTCTTTAAAAGCCACATTTTAGCCTCGAAAAGAGTTTTATGCTTGATTTAGTGTTGATGCATATTTCAGTACAAACTTCACAAACGCAGTTAAGACTGTAACATTTCATTGGTTTCCAATGTGTGGCCAGAGTCCACTAAAAGAGTCCTACATTGAGTATTCAGGGACCATTAATGCTAATTATCTGTATTCCTGTTACACAAAGTTATGTGTATTTTAAAGTTTTTTGGGTCTTTTTAAATATTTGTAGCTTTTTCCGCCTTGGAAAGCTCCTTCACAAAAGGTATAACACATACTCAACGAAAAAGGCAAATGAACAGCTTTGAATCTGTCTTCTGTCGTAACTTCTTGAGGTCAGCTGACCAGTAATATATAAAAATAACGCACACCAAGTGAAGTGAAAGGTTCAAACTTTTGGCATTTTCACTCCACAAACAGCTTAAATGTCTTAGTGTTTGGGGTGTTTCCTTTGTTTGCTGGTCCAGAGTGTTTGATCCTTTTATTTTAGCACCTGTAAAAAAAGATCATGTGATGTGACTGAAAGCTTGGGTCTGTTTGTGTCGGTTATATTTTTCTGTAACACTTCATGAAATGGGAGTTACACCTGGAAAGTTTCTGTAATAACGTCTCCTTCAAGCGACTGCATTTATGTTTAGAAAATTCAGTTTTAGTCCAAGAGTGCGATTTTTAGAAAACTGCACCAGATTGGCTGTAACCTGCTCTGATGTCTCAAACTTCAAAGTTGGACCGTTGGCCCTTTTTTCTAGCTGACTTTTACCCAGTCTGAAACACGTCCCAGTTTAGATATATTCATTTTATTGATGTACAGTAGTAGTTACCTGCTGGTTGTAGGGGGCCATCATAAGTACAGTCCTGCTATTCGTGCAGGGAAGCACCTTGTTTGAGAAAATGAGCACGTAAACTTAACCCTGAAACACAGCGGCTGCTTCTCTTTGGTGAAGTTTTGATCCACCTTTCACAGCGGAAGTGTTTCAGAAACAAGCGTTTAGTCTTCAAAGGATCTTTTATTTTGAAAATGTATCAAATTCTTTATGCTGTTGCTGTCTCTGACTTCCTGACCTAATCGCCTGCTCTGTGCTGCTTAACTTTCTTTTAAAAACAGACTTAAGGCGACCCTGGAAGTCACTTCTGATGGAATCACAGCTGTGATCATTACGGGTTAACCTGCAAGGTAAGAAGACTAATCTGACTGTGTGTGTGCGCCACAGATATCAGCAACATTTAAAAAAGATGGTTACTGAAGGCTGTGATTAAATGTGTAAAATGTCTTTTAAATAAACACACAGTAGTTATATGGACGCCTGTGCTGATTCTGACCGTTTCCTGGACGTTTTTCTTTGAGACAAGTTTTTTGTCCCGTTTCATCAACTACGATTATCCTTAATTGAAAATAAAGGAAGGGAATTCAAATAAATCTTAGACACTTCTACTTAAACAGTAACATGTTTGGTCATTAACTGCACACACACAAAAAAGGTTTTCTAACTGTTAGGGGAAAAGTTTTTCTGCCCAAAGTTCAGTTCAGATGCATAAAATGTGGGATTTGACCTTGACGTCTGTGAGCCGCTTCACTCGAACACGAAGCTAAACGGTGAGTCTGGAGCGTCAGAAGTCGGAGTCGTCTGTCGCCGAGTTATCAGCACCGGCGGAGACTTCAAAAGTCTGCAGGCGGCTTTCATTAGCCTTCTGCTCAGTCATCTTCTTCTTGTTGTGGTTTCTGATGTGCACGCTCAGACCGCGCTCAGTCATTTCGTAGATCTGACACTTGGCGCAGTAGTACGGCGACACCCCGACGTGCCGGAACTGGTCGGCGAGGTACGACACGAGCGTCTTGAAGCCTTTGTTGCAGATGTCACAGCGCGGGATAACACCTGGATGCTCCTTCTCCAGGTGCTTCTTCAGGCCCCACCTGGACCCTTTGAACCCCTTCTTCTTCTCCTCCGTGCCGGCTTCCTCCTCGGCTGCGCAGAGGCGGCAGACGAACACGGCATCCTGGTTGGCGTGGCGCCTCGTGTGCGCGTCGAGCTCGATCTGAGTGCGGAGTGACTGCTGGCAGGAGTTGCAGAAGAACGTCTTCTTCCCCTCCATGTGGTGCATCTGCTTTAAATGCACCGCCAGCCCAGACGCCCTCTTGAAAAGCTTACCGGGCGGCGGGCACATCGTGCACACCAGTTTCTTACCTGAGCCCGAGTTCATCTCCATCACATCGCTGTAATCCTCTCCCAGCGCCAGCACGCTCGTATTGCTCACCGTGAACTCTTCGCTTTTGATCTCCTCTTCCTCGGTTACCAACCTCCTCTTCTGGCTCACCTGAGGTCGCAACCTCGCCGGTCTGGACGGCAGCAGAGCTCCGGGGTTCTCGCTGACCACCGGAGTTTTAACAATCGGCTCTTTCGCTGGGAGCGACCGATCTACGGACATCGTGAACTGGTAACTCTCCCCCTCCTCTTCAGGGTTTGAATACTCGATGACGTAGACGCCGTCATCGTCATCCTCTCCCACGACCTCGTCCTCTGCAGGCAGCGAGCACTCCACCTCGTAGAACACCTTCCCGTCGACGTGTGACTCCTCTTCAGCGATGTGAGTGTCGTCTATTCTCACGACTGTTATCTGGTCCATCCCACCGGCGCCATCCCAGTTTTTGTTTCCGGCCATGACCGAGGATGATGATGCTTTTCCTGCACCTCCGCTTTGAACGGTCGACTGCTTGGAAGCCGTCTGAAAGGAGAAAAATGTATTACATACGCAGCAAACAGATAAAATACTACAGAATGAAGGCATAAAAAGTCTTTCTGAGATATATCAATAAATCAATACCATATACACAGTATTTCCTGACAGTAAATATTGGTTTGTGACTGGCGTCCTCGTTCTGCTCGGCGTGGCAGCTCATGAAACAATCCTCCACCTGCATCACATCCTGGTTAGAGAGCAGCTCCATCTCAAAGAGCAAAACAAGGACTAACATCACCCAAGACGGTGAAGTCAAAGTCAGTCTGACCACAGGATCAGAGTCTGGCAGTCACAGCAAAAGCACTCTGATCAGCCTATTGTTGGAAAAACGGGAGACAGGAAGGGCCGATGCAAGTTTGTCAATAGTGAATCAACTTTCAAAATAAGAGCATATGGGAATATGTGATAGTGAACTGACTGAGATGCTGTCTGAAATTGATAAAACAATAAAAATAAATCTCAAAACACACCTGAGTGGTGTGCTAGCTTGGAACATGCTGGACTCATAACAGATCATTTTGTGTGGAAGAATACTCCTATAATGTGTGAAAGGCCCCTTTATATGAGAGCGCACTCAGAGCCTCAAGGACAAAGTCTGGTTTAGCAGAGAAAGTCGATAACTGCCCTTGTGACACCCCTCATCTCTGACTCGGGGTTTATAGGTAAACTTTCTTCATCCCTCTGGGCAGCCCACCAAAGTCTACGTGTGAAAAACACTTAACATTTATTCATAAATACTAAATATTATCCAAGTTTTATTTTTGTTTGGAGTGACCAGGATGGAAAGACTTAGAAATAAAAAGATCAGAAGGAGAAGTTAGACACACGAGCCTGAGGTGGTTTGGACATGTGCAAAGGAGGAGAAAGGATGTTGAAGATGGAGCTGCAAGGGAGGAGGAAGAGAGGAAGACCTCAGAGAAGAATCATGGATGTAGTGGAGGAGGACATGCAGGCAGTTGGTGACACAAAGGAAGATCCCAGGGATGGGGTGGGATGGAGCAGCTGAAAGATGTAGGTCTGCACGGTGATGGAGCTGAATTTGAGTAAAAGCAGTTCCACTCAGCAGGAAATATATTATTAATTAATGATTAATGAATTTTAATATTACATGTCCTGGTATTTGTTCGTAGTTTTTATCTGTACATGCTTGTATGCTACTCATTCATTGATGCAGGTAAGCATTAACATATAAATAGACAATAAACAAGAGAATTATTGTTCATAATACAATTATTATATTATTATATACATGTACAATAACTACTTGTATTATTTACAAAATCGGTAATTGTGTTTATTATGTCAAATAATAATTTGTGATTACAGTAAGTATTTTACTGTTTATTTATGTAACTGCACAGCTCTTGCCCATAATTCATGCAATTGCCATTAAGACCATTTTTTCTATTATAATATTTTAATTTTCACATACATGTAGATTATATTAGCTACTATTATAATTTTTCATAATAATTTTGTATTCCTTTTTTTATAAGTGCACGTTTAAATGTTTATTTTGATCATTCTTGTTATAACAAGACTTCCATTCAAAATGTTCTGTTTTAAGTAGAAGTGAGACGTGAGCAGCGATACTTCACATTTTAACGAAACATTTTTTCTCTAATAAATAATCCGCCACGACCTATTTTTCTGCTCAAGTGTTTTCTGTTTATTCTTTTAAATAACAGCAAGAATAGAGTCAACATTCAACATGACCCTGCAGCCGAAGTCAGCCATCACAACCATTAGCTTAGCAACGAACAGCTAATCAGTAGATAGAGGCAGCTCTGAGGTTCAGATTTCTCCACTATGAACTAGTTGGCTCTTTAACATTAAAGGAAAAGAGTTGAACTGCATGCACAAATGTTCAGGTACAGCTAATCGTTCACCTTTAATCGATGCAGATGGTCAGATTTCCTGCAGAAAGCTAGCTGAGCCACAAAAAGAAAACACACAAAAAGACGTGTGTTTTCTTTCAGGACAAACTAACGAGCTGAAAACACATGACAGAGCGCCCCCTGGAGCCCTGGATGTACTTTAAAAGTACCAGCAGTCAGCGAAAAACAGTTCAGTAAAAAACTATACAACAGAACGATATTGTACGATAAGATACAAGTTACCCTAGAAGGGACTCAGTTACGTGTAAACTAATAAATAAAGTCACATAAAATGAGCTTAACAAGTTAAAATGTCATATAATAATAAATATAAAAAAATAAACATTTGTAATTTAGTAAGGAGCTCGGGGTAAATTTAAAAATAACAATTAAATTAAAATGGAATAAAAATGAGTAAAGGAAACAACAGAATAGCCCTCAACATTAAAAAAATCAATAAAAAACTAAAAGAAGATTGGAAATAAAATACAATAAAATTTAATAAAATATAATTTTAAAAAAATCATAATTTAAATGGTAAATGGTAAATGGTAAATGGCCTGTATTTATATAGCGCTTTACTAGTCCCTAAGGACCCCAAAGCGCTTTACATATCCAGTCATCCACCCATTCACACACACATTCACACACTGGTGATGGCAAGCTACATTGTAGCCACAGCCACCCTGGGGCGCACTGACAGAGGCGAAGAAGCTCCACATGTTAAGGTACATGTAAGAAAAATATTGAAATAATGTTTTTATAAAATAAAATAAAACGTAAGAATGTGAATATAAATCAATACATTAATAGCTGAAGAAAATAAAACAGCCACAATAAAAATGTTTTTTAACTGTATGATAATAATGTAAAAATTGAACATAAGCAATAAGAATTACTACTACAACGGTACTTTTACATTTATTAGAGGTGAATTTCGTCACTGTTGCTTCTTTACTGAAAGAAGCGCTTTGTCTCTGTAACAATGCCCTGTTCCAATAAAGTACTGAGGTTTTGAATATCCTGGTCTGCGCATGCGCACTTCTGATGAGTGATTCGACGCTGAGTAGCTAGCATCTCGTCAGATCTGTGCTTTCTCTGCATTCGCTCACTTCTCGTGAACAGTTATTGTTTAACAGCTGGTCATTTCTACCGAGCGGAACTACCGTGACCGAGGCGTGAAAGAATATGCCCAAAAATAAAGGTAAGGCTAGCGGGAAGCCATCCGTTAGCGACGAGTTTCAGTTGATTGTGTCGGAGCCCGCCGCGGACACACGCAGCTAAAACGTGACACCGACCGGCTGCTGCTAGTTAGCCCCGCGGAGCCTCGTTTACACGACCGTTAGCGTGGTATACGTGATGTTTACCCGCTCTGTTTGGTTCTATGCGGGGTAACTGTGAATTTAGGAGAAATCTAATAAAGTTCTCCTTTACGATTGAGCTAACCTGATTACTGGTGTAGTCCGCTGCTAACTATTACAGCTAACCAGCTAGCTTCTACCTAGTTACCCCACCTACCCCACCCGGGCCGGCCCGTAATATCCGCCTCCAATTTCCACCAATATTCAGCCCTTTAAAACACCAGAGTGTCTTTATACTGGGTTCTAAACTATTCTCCAGATGGTATTGTAGCGTGTGGACGATGTTACGACCCTTAACATAAAGGTTAGCTCCTCTTTCTGTCCGGTTCCCCTTTCAGAGAGAAGCTCACACAGGCGTTGAAATTAATGCCATCTCTGCTGTGTACCACGATAAAACGCCAGTTTGGATAACTGAAATTGAACCATTCACACGTACTTAAAACAAGGTGTCAGTGTTGTCTTGTTTAGCAGAAGTTTCTGGTGTTTCTAGTCATTTTTGTTCCGTTGCTAAACAAAAAGCTGCCTTAAGCTTGATTAAATTTAACTCCACTCAAGCCAACCTGATGAAATCTTAGTATTGGTGTTTTTCCATTTAATTGTTGGTTGATTGTTTATGGCGCCAAAATTATTTATATGTACGTTTAAAAAAACAAAACAGTGAAATTGACACAAACCACTAATGTATTTCTGCTTGTTTCTGTTTACAGGTAAAGGAGGTAAAAATCGGCGACGTGGAAAGAACGAAAATGAGTCTGAGAAGAGGGAGCTGGTGTTCAAGGAGGATGGACAGGGTGAGTGTGGGTTCAGTTTATTCTGTTTGTGGGTTAGAAGAGTTGCCTTCACCTCCGAGCTAAGCAAGTATGCAAGTATTGCTTGCACAATATAATGCTGTTCACAGAAAGGAGCGCCTTACAGAAAATTGTCAGGTAAACAAAACACTGACAACATTATAGCACTGACGCATTTACGTGTTCAAAAAGGAGTAGGACGAAGTATAAACTTATTCATAAGGTCTAGGATTAAGTGTCACTGCATGTCCTTAACAAACAGTAATTTAGTGTGTTTGATGTGAGTGGGATGAAGAGTGAACTATTAAGGTTTTAAAGTATGTCTCAGTTAAAATACAGTGTTTCTTCTTATTATGGGAAAATAAAATTGAGTTACACAAAGGAGAGTGATGAGTAAAATACAAAATAAAATGTAATAAATGTAAAAAAAATAATTAAACCTTTTAAATGAATGAAACAAAGTGCTGTTTAAAAAGCTGCATATTATTGGATAAGTTGGGTCTGTAGAGTGAGCTCGTTAAATTCAATAAAACAGAATAAAAAGTGCCTCCCTAAAATAAACACATCAAATACTAAAAGTGTAGTGGTCAGTGTATGAAGAAGAAAAGTTATTTAAATAGTAATAATAAAAGTTTGTTCTAGTGTTAGTTTACTGTATCAGCTGTAAAACACAGTTACACAGAGCTATGTTTCACTATATTATGTCTCTCTCTCTCTCTCTTTTTCCTTTTTTTTTTTTTTTTTTTTTTTAGCATCTGCAAATAAAAAAATGATCTCAATAACTTGAAATCAAAATGAAGACATGATATAAAAAATTTTAAATGCTTTGGCGAAACCTGAATATCATCTAAACGTTTAGAAAGTAACAGGATGAATACAAAAAGACAAAAATAAATTTAAGGAGGAAAAAAAAATCCCAATTGTAAGTTGGGCACAGTTTTAAGAATTGTAAACGAGTGTCATAGCTCATCGTTCATGTTAGAACTACTTAAATCTCTAAGATTGAAATGTAATCTTTCAGTCTAATCTAATCAGTTTTATCCAAACAAAAAAATGCTTGAAGTTTTCAGTCCTGTGCTTGCATATGTGACAATTATTTGATGGTAAATCAAATATTTGCTTAAAAAATGTCTCGTTAAGCTGTGAGGATTTAAAATATCAGCTGTAGTTGATGAGCAGACAGTCAAAACACACCAGCTCCCCAGCCTGCAGGTGTCATTTAACTCATATCAATTTAATTTTGTTTGTATAGCACCAATTCACACCAACAGTTGCGTCAAGGCGCTTTAAGGTAAAGACCCCACAGCATTAGAAAGAAACCCCAACTTTTACATGACCTACTATAAACAAACATTTGGTGACAGTGGGAAGGAAAAACTCCCTTTTATCAGAAGGCAAGGATTTAAGAGCAGTGATGTTTAGAGCGCTGGATGACTGAGGGGTTTACCGGCTTTACTGGATCTTCAGCTTAGAAGTGTCAGGATCCAGCTGGAGCTGCTCAAAAATTCACTGCTCAAATCCGGATGTAACAACCTTCTGAGGAGCAGGTTTAAAAACAAATTAAAATTTAAAGTTAAACATTGCAATCACTGGATGATCTATCTTGTGTCATTATGCCATTCACAAATATTTATGGCTGGATCCACTCCCTACAGCCTCGGTGCATGTGTCACTGATCCTGCCAGACCTGGATCAGAGAATCAGGGACCTCCTGGACAGTCTGGTGCTATTTGGAAGCATGGGTACAGAACACTTCAGAGGTTCTGATGAAGGTGTGGGTCAGTTCTGCCTTCATCATTCAAGAACTGTTCTGTACCAGGAAGAACCCAAAGCACCAGGATAGGATTGCAGTCATTCTGGAGTGTGTTTCAGGCTTCAGACTCTCACGTCTGTCGCATGTGCTCAGTGTGAACAGTTTGTTCAGAAACATGCACAGGAGTGACCTGCAAAGCAGCACATACTGTTCCTGCTGTTATCTACAGCTTTGTCTAGCTCTGCTCCTGCTGGTGTCCACTCCAAATCTTGGCACTCTGCTGGGAGACTCTGCAAACTTTCCTGTAACCGCAGGCATGGAGATCCTGAAGGATCTGGACTGCACGGGCAACCATCAGTAGCCGGGACACTAACTAAAAGCAAAACTAGAGAAAAATCAGTCAGAAGAGAGGAAGAGCGAGCAGTCTGTGGGCACCACCTGCCATCCCTTTGTGGGGGTTGTCTTGTTGTCTCATCCAGTGCATCTGTCACTTTCATTTGCACCAAGGCAGCTGAAATAGATTCATAATGGTTTATTCCTCCTATTCTGAACAGTGTACGAGCCCTTTATTACAGGCGAGTATATCACGGGTTGATTTAAGCTTCCTTTGCTCTCTTGTGTCTCAGAATACGCTCAGGTGATTAAAATGTTGGGGAACGGACGTCTGGAGGCGATGTGCTTCGATGGAACCAAGCGGCTTTGCCACATCAGAGGAAAACTCCGGAAAAAGGTAGGAATGACCCGAGCACCTTCTGTCGCCTTCTCCCACCATCACACACAGAGGAAACTCTGTGGTGTGACGCCGCGTCAGCATTTTCTCAGGCAGCCGCCGTCAGCGTGTGTGCGGGTCACAAAGTGCAGCGTGACCCTGTGCCACTCATCCCTGCTTTGTTTTGTTTTCCTCCAGGTCTGGATTAACACGTCGGACATCATCCTGGTCGGGCTGAGGGATTATCAGGTGTGTTGGTGGCTCACACAGGCTTCAGATCAGACCACTAATACTGTTGTCAGTCACTGAGAGGGCACCGTGAAGCTTTAACAGCCTGAATTACTTTTCCTAAACTTATTTGTGTTTTATCAGTAGAGATGTTGATGTTTATGATGGCCACAAATAACAGAAAACTGCTCACAGTTGTGTTTACATGGAGAGTCCTACCTACGGGGCTCTGTAGGGGGACTTAGTTAAAAAATCTTAAGTTACTGTGATCAGTAACACAAACTTCAACCCCAACTTCTGTTCCAGGACAACAAAGCTGACGTCATCCTTAAGTACAACGCAGACGAGGCTCGCAGTTTGAAAGCGTACGGAGAGCTGCCAGAGCACGGTGAGTTACGCTGCACGTGTCACATTAACAAGGCGGTTTTTTAAAAACTTGCTGTGTTAATGTTACTGCAGCTGGTTGTCTGGTGTCTGTTTTACTTCCATGAACTTCCACAAACATTATTGTGTCAGACCTGTAGGTGAAGTAGGATTCTGTTTTCCTGCAAATCCAAGGTGGAAAATAGTTGCAGGTTTTGATCAGCAGAGGGCCTCATTGCACATCACAAACATACTGAATTTTGGGACTGAGCAAAGTAGCAGCACCGTGGTGATGACCCAACCAACTGCAGGAAAACAATAGAGGAAGCGTTAGGGCTACCCGGTTAGCCATGCATGAACTTTCAAAATAAAAGTTCAAGGTTTCTCCACTGATAAATCACGTGCAAGGTGGAGAAGTGGTGACAGTCTCATTTCCAAACTGCTCCCTGATGGTGATCATTCAGAGCATCTATAACTGCACAGTCCGACCCTGTGGCATGATTAGATTCACTCTGGGGTCGGCGTGAGTACTCGTGAGATGTTTCTGATGCATTTTCTGTTTCATCTGCAGCCAAAATCAACGAGACAGACACATTTGGACCTGGAGACGACGATGAGATTCAGTTCGATGACATTGCAGATGACGATGAGGACATTGATGATGTAAGTTGGCGTAATTGAACAATATTTTTTTTATATATTCTAAGTACCTGAATTTAATTCTTCACAGGAGTGAATTATAATCCCAAAAGTAGTCTTGAAGCCAGTACAACACCTTGAATTAAACATAAAGAACTAGCAGCATAATTTTACTTTCTTCTTTTAGTTCTAAATCTCCATCAGTGACCTTATTTTCTGAGACACAGTGGAGCTTTGCTTGCTCTTAAACAAGTTTGGTCTTGGAGCTTGTGTCATCAAAAAAGTTGTGGTGGACACATTTTATTGCATTTTATAGACAAAAAGCTTATAAATCATAATTGGTCGTATTTAAGTTCATTTCTGATTTAAAACAATAAAAAAAAAAAAGAGGAGATGTGAGGATGGTTCTGACGAGACAGTTTAGCTGAGCGAGCCTGGGCGTAAACTTGTTTTTAAGTGACTTTGGAGTCTTGCACCTTCTAACAGCCTTATATTGGCTTTTTTTCACATGTGTTTTAGATTAATGCATTTGAGAGATTTTCTAGATATTTGATGATCCTCACCATCTTTGGTTGCACTTTAACCCCCAACATGATATAAACTGTAGAAGTAGTTTGTTTGGTCCAAATATGGTGGATAACTAAACTGCGTGCACGCTGGGATCAGATTGTGCAGAACAAACTCAAATGTTTCCTCTTCCTCTTTGCAGATCTAAAATCCTGCCACTGGAGGGAGAAGGTGGGATTTTGTTAGAGATGCTCCGATTGGGATCTTTCGAGCCGAACACAGCGCACCGAAAATAATTATTTTTATTAAGATCAGCCTATGCCAGTCCAATACAGTTTATTAATATACAGTATGTTTAATCCAGCTTGTTTATCATCAGTAGACATCTTTGTTGTTTGGAGAACTTTAAGTGCATTTCACACGGGGGAGATCACCATCAGTACTTTGATTTATTAGACAAGACGCTGCTTTACAGACTGTCTCAGTTATCAGACGGAGACCACTGAGGAGGATGATTATGAAGATGATGATGACGCCGACAGTTTGCTTTCCCCACCTTTGTGGAGAATCTGAGCTGATCGACTGCATCATACGTGTAAGGTGAACATCTGGAGCATTTCTAGATTTTTACCCTTTGCTTCCAGCTGCAACAGAAAAAGGCAAATCTGCCATCTCAGTTTTGATTTTTTGTTTCCTCCTTAATTTTACACACAGCTGCGCAGAAAACACACTCATTGCTCATGACTGCAAAATATCTCACACCTAGTGCATGTCATCTTTTAAAAATGTATTTATATTCATTTCACACTGTGGAATTTACAAACGAGTACAGAATCTCTGGATTCGCCAATAAAAACATTAACTAGTTTGTGTTTTTCCTCCTTGATCGTTTATCGTTGTTTGTTGATTGCAGAAAGAATGCGTTGACCTCCACGGTGGCTTTTTGCTCCCTTTCCTTTACGCCCTGCCTGCTCACATAAGCTCGTATTTTTAGTTTAAACCCAGGCTGAATGAAGGCAATCCTGCTCCCCTAAAATCAAAAGAAGACTCAGATGTATTCTTCTGTTTACTTCCCTCATTTGTCTTTCTGTTGTTGTTTCTTTGTCCTCTCTTTGAACTCTTTGCTGCTCGCAATTCCGGTCGCTAGACCAGCGGTTCCCAAACGTTCCCCTTGCAGACATCCCCACCAGTTAAACCAGTAAAACCTCACAGCACAGCCATTTATCATCGCATAGAACCTCTAGAAAAATCAGTGATTTATATCTGCAGCATATTATATCTATTTCCCCTCCTCGCAGTCCCCGAGGAGGCCCAGCACCTCAGTTTGGGAACCACTGCTCTAGCCGACGTGGGGCCTGTTGCTGTTGTAACTGAATTAATAAAAAATTAAAATGTACTATGATGTTTGAAGGCTGGGTTTCCAATAAAGATCTTAACTCCACTGACCTGGCATCGTGGTTTTTGGGCGCCTAACGCACTTCCTGTGCCGGTCTGATGGTGGCAGCAGGACAGATAAACTGACCTTGTGCTCTTGGGCACTTTAAGCTGAGAACATTCAGGGTTGCAGGGAACAAAAGCTGGTATTTTTGTCCTTACAGTGTGGAGAGGCTGTGCAGGAAGTGACGACCTGCTGTGGTGAATCCTTCAGCCTCAGGCTCACAGTGTGCCTGCTCTTTGTCTCCAAATGGTTTTATTTAAAGTTGACCAGTCCGTCTGTCCCTTATTTAAGTTCTTATTTCATATTATTTCTACTCTTAAATGTTTACGTTGGGGTGAAAAAAGACGAAGGAAAGAAGCTTAGTAATGCAAGCTTTTTCTGGCACAGCGCTTGCAAAAACAATACCTAATTAGATCAGAACCTTTGGTATCTGTTTATACTGCATTTATACTCTGTGTGTTTGTGTCTTATGTCCTGCAGGTTTTTCATAAAGGTCCATTTTACCACATTATTGGGTTTATGTAATATGATATAATTTGAATGCACACCGAAGCGGATTTTGACCGTTTTTAAGACATCGGCTGGTTTAGTTCGTTGGATTTCTGCAATTATCACACAAAAACATCTGTATCTGAGAGGCTGTGGTCCACACGTTAATTTTTTCTTTGTGATTTATTTTAAAACCTCATTGTTGTTATTTATAGCGCTGCCATCTGAGGCGACTCAGTAAGCGTGTGTGTGTTTTGATCTGAAAACAGCAGCACTGACCCACATTTACAGCAGCCATCCTCACGGTTTGCTATTATCTATGACGTAACTGCATCGCTGGGGCCGGCACGTGCGGCCTGTCACGAGCCAATTTCAGCTAGTTTTACTGCCACGTGAGGAAGAGTGTGTCCTTTTGTGACGACAAACGGATTTAATCTGAAAAGTTACAAAAATGAAAGTAAGTGACATAAACATGTTGTAAAGCTGCTTTACAGTGATTTATTCTTCCGCCAAGCTGCTTTTATAGTTCTGGGCAAGCGACAGGCGCTACCTGGTTGCTAAGCGACGCATAACAGCGCGAGTGGGCGCATTAATATGTAAATTAGCCAAATGTAAAGCGGTCACAGGTTCGTGTTTCCGTTATAAACCAAAAAGCTGGAAAATGTAATATTATTTTTTTTACTACACGTTAGATACTTTTATAATATCACAAAGAGCAATGTTTAATCTTTTTCTTTCATTCCAATGTTTTTATTTTTATTTTATGAAGTAGTCCCGACGTTTCGTTGAAGCTACCCTTGTATTTGAAGCTTTAAATATGGCTACATTGGCGGTATCGGTTCTGGTTTATCTGAGAGAAGTATATACGAGGACTGACATGAAGATTACGTTTTATAGCATCGAATAGAAATCCACTCTTGCTCCCCTCCCCTCCCTGTGCCTCCATACTCCTAGCATCCTCCTAGACTTCTCCTGAGTCACTGTGTCGGACCGGCGCTCTCCTGTGTGGGGTACCGCGGGTTTAACGTCTTTCTGGCTCTTGTCACGTCCCTCTACTGGAAAACACTCGATGACCCAGGTGGCTCCAGGTCCAGCTGACATGACAGGTGAGAAAAATATATGCTCCTATTTATGAATCTTATATTAAATGTGTATTATTGGCTGGGTAATCTTCCTACGCTCAGAAACGCCCATGGACAAACATTAACCCACAACCATTAACCTGGATAGGACTGATTCACGCTGCATTTTCATTTAAAGACCTTTAAAGAGTCATGCGTTACATCCGCATATACTGAAGAATTACTTTAGATATGTGCATCTGGAAATAAATTTTCCATGTGTAATGTTTCTTATGTTTAGGCATGGTTTTGCATGTTGCGTTGTACAAATATGTTGTTGCATTTCATATATAGAGGTCTACGTGAGTGATACACATCAAATGACGTCTTGGGAAGTATATTTTATGATAGGCCAGCATAAATATTCTAACTGATTATGTTTGCTATCCTACATTATATTGATTCCACCCATCCCTCTTTATGGGCTGTCAGCTCTTTAACCATCCACAGTCCTCGATCATCCTCTTAAACAAACAGCAGATTTCTGCATGTGATGTAATGTACACTGGAGACAGAGTGTGGGAGAGGGGACTTTTGGCTCATGTTTGCATGTATTTGCATATCTAATGCCTGTATGTTAAGACCACTGTTTGTTTTTTAAAAAAAAACCCATTGAATGCACAGAGCACGGTGGATAGTTGCCCTTTGGCTGCTTTCAGGCTGTCAGTTTGACAGATTAAGAGGGAAAAAAAGGAGCAGGAAGAAGGCCGGAGGTTACACTCAGGGGTCTTGCTCTGACATCTGACCCCCAGAGGCGAAGCAGTGACTGACAGAAAATGTATTGCATCTGGACGCCCTGTGACTGATAGCTTTCTTAATCCCTGCTCTTCCATATTGACAGAGTGGTCACGTTTGCCGCTCTGGCTTTACATTTTTAGCTTTATTTTGCTTCTCGGCCAAGTGTGAATCATGTCTGACTCTTCTCTCCCAAAACACAGCGCTGGTCCCTACTCCTGCGCCAACACTGCTCGCCAACAGGCACGCATCTCCTTCTCGATCACCATCCAATCACAGGAGCCCTCCAGGTAAATGTGTAATCTCATCATAGCCTTTTACATACTCCCAGTATTTTAATAAAGAAGAAGGTGACAGTTCTATTTATAGAGCGCCACTTCAAAACAACAGTCATCTCCAGGGGCTTTATTTAGTGAGCTGAAAACAAACTGCACAATCACAGCATCCCCTATGAGCAGCACTTGGTGACTGCAGGAAGGAAGAACTCTGTTTTGATAAAAATCAAGCACAGGAAGTGAATGACTTTGCAAAACAAAAACCTGCAAGAGAGATTAAACAAAAGTTAATGACACAGTCATATTCGTGGAAGCTTGTTTCTGCCCCTGGAATAAAACAAAAAGGTTCTTTTGCCCCTCAGAAGTCAAAATTTTGGGTTATTATTTCAGGATTTCTGCTTACTAACAAAAACTTCTAAGAAGATAACTCAACTTGGGAAAATAACCTGAAGATAAGAGTTACTGAGTGAAATTTTTAAGATAGCAACCTGAAATTTTGACAACAAGCTTCTGTACACTTATTTATTTAATATGTGTTTGTTGAAGGACATATCCTGGTCAAAAAATGACTGATGATTCTTCATAATCTTATTGGAAGTCTAAGGAAATGCCATCCAGAGTCAGCGTCCGGTTAGACACTGAAACATAGATAGATGCAAACTAACGTTAGTATTATTTTTGAGTCATTCCCGTGTTTGTCTTAACTGTTTTTCAGATTGTGTTTTTGTGTGGTTAAAATTCCAAACAAAGTGAATGTGATTACATGTAGGGGTGGAGCTAAAGCAACATGATAAAACATGAAAGATATCAAACATATGTAGAACCTGCAGGCGGCCAAACCAATCACTTAATTTTTCCTTTTACAGGCTCCCAGCTGCATTTAGCAAAAGAGCAAAGCAACGACGGAGAGAAAATTCGAGGTATGAGCGATTGTCCAGCTGGTGTAGCTGAGTGTGGTCTGTCTGCTTCATCTGTCACTGGCAAACGCACACAGATTGTTGGAGGCTTTCCTGTGATATGCAGTGTGCTGTATAGTGGATCAAGAAGTGCATTATTTCCCTTAAAATGTTGTGGAGGAAACAGTAGAAGTTGAGTTTCTAAATAAGTAAATAACGAATACCCCGGTGTGTGCGCAGAGCTGTCGGAGGAGCTGCAGGATAAAGAGCGTCGCGTTCAACAGCAACTGGAACGCTGCGCAGAGGAGAGAGGGAGGAAGATGGAGGAGCAGAGGAGGAAGGAGCAGCAGCGCAAGGTGGCGGCCGTGGAGAAGAGACGAAAACAGCAAGAGGCGGAAAAGGTCAGAGGTCACAATACACTAATGCGTCGTTCCATTTAACTGGGAAGCCCGATGTTAGAACGATGTCATCCCAAGATAAGCGAGTTCCAGTGGTAAAGTCAAAAAAACTGGATTTGCTTTGCTCTTTAGAAAGGTAGAATTCACTAGCTAAACAGCGTGAGGCTTGGTTTTTGTGCTTAAAATCAAAGCTTCTGCACGTTCCTGCACAGGGTCTGGTCTGTTCTCCACATTTGGCTTTTTAAGCCACTTACAAATAAAGCTTTCTACCACTGTCTTTATTGTTAGGTGGGGGCTGGTGACCTGCTCTGACTTTAAAATTCAGACTAGGAATTCAAAAAATTCTGTCTTTGAATTTCAAATGGAACGGACCATAACTGTGCTTTCAGATAACATGAGAAGAGTAGAGACCCACCAAGGCTCTGAAGCATATGTGGCTTCAGATAGGGTTTAACTAATGACAGGGTTATTGGGAAAGAAAGATGAGCTTCGCTAGCTCTCTGCTGCTTTGGGTTTCAGGTCATTTGTTTGCATTGCAGACTGTCAAGGAAAAATACAGTTAACATAAGAGGCGAGTCAATTCATGGGCGAATAGTGTGGTTGGGAGAAAAATCTGACTTTGTGCAGTCTTTAAAAAACTGCTAACACAGCTAAACTGCAAACAGTACTAGTGAGCTAAAGGGGATACGCACAGCTAATTCATTCAAACCCCTTGGGGCTGGTCTGGTACCTGGTTGCCAACTAACAACCAGGTTAGCTAAAAACTGCTGTAACGTGCTTGCTAGCATTTCATGGCTGTTTCTCAACATGCATACTTGTGAAACATACAAGTACAGCTCCAGTTAAAAGTCCACTGTGTTCCTGCTCCACCCATCAAGGATGCTTCACCTGCATGCATTTGGAACGGAAAACAAAAGTAGGGCCAAACTCTTACATTTTGAATATATTAATGTTTCTGTGACACAAAATAAACCTTTAAGATGTTTTTAGTCGAGAATGTAGTTGTGGTTAACCTCAAATATGTGATTTATCAAGCTATTGTCTATTTGTACAAAAGGTCTGGCGTTTTTGGAGATGTCCACCCCGCTAGTTTAACAACCAGCCTCTTGCCTCGCCAGCTAGCAGCAGTTTTAAAAATGATCTGTGGGAGCCGGGTGCTCTCGGCAGGTAACATGAGCTCCGACTGCCTGACTCCAGGCACATCCTTTTCCCTACTCGGTAGACATTAAATGCAGGGTATGATTCACTTAGGTCTTCTCTGTGGGGTGATCTTTGGTTTATTTCAGTGTTTTATTTATGCTTAAAATATATATTTTTTAATAATCTGTTTTGTAAAGAAATCTGTTATTATGCATATCATATGCACAGGCCAGTAAATGAAATTAAGGGTTAAAAATGTATTTGAGGGGAAATACTAACTGTGTCCTCCCACCTTGGAGGTTCAGACTCTCAAATGAACTTGCGAAGTATGAACTAGCAAGCAAAGCCCTCATACCTCAGTAGGAATGCTAGCTGGCTAGCTTGCCTAATTACTTCAATATGATGCTAAATTCTTTGTAGTGTCAGATAATTTTATCCATCGATAAATCTTCTAGAACAAACAAACATATATAACTAACATTTAATTTCTACAGTAATACCTATTATCATGAGGGTAGTTAGCCAGTTAGCTGTACCTTAGCCACACAGCGTGTATCTGATATTGGCAGCTTTAAGCTAGAAAAATACTCTTTTGTAAGTTTTTAAAAGGTCATTAGTATGAAATCATTAATTTAGACAGCATCGAGACAATAATGTAATCAATCATCAAGAAGGTCAGCACAATAAAACTGGATTATCATCCAGCCCAGGTCACACAGACTTTATGCTTCTCAGTGAAATAAAATCTAAGCTGTGCTCCCCTCAGACTGTCTCCTCCTTCATCTCCCCTCTTCAGAAACCTGATCACAGGATCAGAGAAAGCCTGGAAAGACAGGCTTTCTCTGTTTCCCACCACTGATCACTCTTTTCCCTTTTCTGTCTGTGAGCTCGCTGCTCTCCAACACTGAATTATTAACCGTGTCGATCCATAATCAACTCAGTGTGTTTCCAGCTGTGTTGTCAGGCTGAACCAGAGCTTAGGAAAGTCCTGAGTAATTAATGCAGAAGCTCTAAAGACTTTCTGCCAGCAGACCAATTGTGTGCATTCAGCTGAAACATGAAAAGTTTAGCTGGCTGGTTGTCTGCAGACTTAAAGTTACTGGACATTATTGTTTTCCTGAGCAGGGCACCATCCCCAGGTTTGGGATTTTGAAATCCTCTCCTCACCTTATTGCCAGAAAAAATCAGCAACCAAAAACAAACCAGGACATGAGATATAATAAGATATAACAGAAAGCAATCATCTGTGGTGTTATGTGTAGATGAGCGATGCATTAATATTCAGGTTCAGCTGAACTGTGATTGAAGTTCCAATATTTTGCGGCCACTGCGTGACCTGAAAGTCAAAATTAAAATTCTTACTTCTTGTATGAAGAGCTCTCTTCTGTGATTTTAGTCCGGCCACTCTGCGTTTCATGATTATCTTCTTGGGCATCTCCATTCTGCAGCACAGCTGATTTTTTACATCTTTCTCTGGAGGCCGTCTTCTGACCTCGTACGCTGAGCCCTCAGAGGCGTCTTCATTGAATTAAACTTACGCCAACATCAACTCATGTTTCAAACTGATTCGCCTGAAGTAGAGATCAGTAATGGACTGAAGATTGTTTAGTTCATTTCTTTCTAGTTCATGTCCCCTGTAATTATCACACTACATCATATTGTCACAATACTGGCCCTGTTTTTATATCCTCAGTTGGCTGTGGGCGCTTCCCTGTCCCACAGCTTATTCTACCACATTTTTAGCACATGTGGAGAAAAACACTCCTATAATACAAGAATGAACATTTCAAGTAAAATTATAGTTAGATTTTCATCAATTAACTGGGCTTGTTAGATTGTGTCTTTCCACCACCGACTCAAACCTCTCTAAACACACTGGACGTCATTCTCGCTCACTTTTTTAAAGATGTTCCACACAAGACTTTTTGAGGGCTGTAGTCAACTTTGGCTTTGCATGTTTGTCTTGTTTGTACAGAAGCATCTGATCTCATCAGGCCACACACTTTACTGGCCTGAGACCTGGTAGGTAGTGGGACCAGTGTCGCTACAAGGGAGGAATTCCAGTTCCTGTTAATCCCACTGTACAGAAATTGTCTGCACTTCAGCTGGGGGCGTTTGTAAGAATAAATACAGTGAATGGAGCTAAATGTGTCACATATACCGCATCACGCTGAAAAAGACAGCTCTCTTACAGTGAGGCTGACTTAGCCTGAAATCAAGCAGTGACATGTGGAGCACTTACAGAGTTGTTTCATTAAAATCAAAAATTGGAACTATTTATTGAGCAACTGTTATTAAAAACCAGATTAAATTTTCCAAAAGAAAAATGTTTACGCTGCAAAGTTTGCATTGTTTCTACAGCTCCACAGAGCCCCACTCATCCTGGCCTCTGTGTGGAAGAGGAGAGCTCTTCTTTGTTAGAAGTTCTCAGTCGAAGCAATTTTTCTTTGTGCTGCTTAATAAAAGCTGGCAAACGGCTCAGAGGCACATTACTGCCACCTTCTAGCAGTAGTAGCACATTACAGCTTAGCAGGCGCTGGTAACAACAAGGGAAAAGTATATATTAAAAAATGATCCATAAGCCATTCAGCATTTCTGCGATCTCTTATATGACCATTCCTACTACACTGCAGACAAAGGCAGTAATTGTCTCCTTTACTGGACTATTTCTTTAGATCATAATCCTGTGAAATGACTCAGATTCACAGACGGATGTGCAGCAGATATGATGATGTAGCTGTGGTGTGGGATCCTGCTGAGCTACTGAGACGAGCTCTTTCTGTTTTTACTTCTTCTTCAGAAGCAGTGAAACACCTCATCTCACTCTGCGTGAGTCATGAGTGGGCATCACTCTGCCTAAAACCACTGACTCATGTTATTACACTGCTGAATTAATGATCGGCTGTTTCGTATCGAGAGCATACATTTCTGGTGGTTGTTTGGAAAGCTAACCAGCACACAAAGGGTTAACAGGTGGTGCACAGAGAGGAGAGAGAAGAAGAGGAGGAGGAGGGGGATTATTATCTCTATTGATGTGGAGGCTCTCTTTGACTGCTAACAGCCTCCACCTCCTCCTCCACCTCGTGTCTTCCGCCTCATATGCATAACTTAATGATATAATGATCAGCTGGGCTCACGGGACGATGACATCACCTCCAGCGTATCGTGTGTCGTTTACTGGAACAGACAGTCGATGCTGTGACAAGCACATATTTCACCTTTGAACCGGAGAGCAAAGCTGCAGGATCGAAGTGCTTCACGTGACGAGAGAGTTAATACAGGATCCAAACTAAAACAAAGCAAAGTACTTAAAACGAAATAGCTTGTAGTCACAGTGCGGGATGCATTTTTTAAATTTATATTGATTGTACCAGGAAGGAGAGACCTCACCAGGACCCATAAACCACATTTAAAAAGGTTTTTGATCATCGTTTAGCACTGATAGATGAAAAACAATGAATCCATTATAAAAATATAACAGTAATCCTTTGCAGCTCCATAAATCCATTAGCTAACTAATCATTTGTCAGTATTTAAAGCAGATAAGTTCCTCCATGTTCTGTGGTGCAGTGTGCAACTGAGCTTTGGTTCCACGAGGCTCGTGTTAGAGGCTACTGCGGGCCTTTCTGAACCAGTCAATAAATAGTTTTGTCTATGAAACAAAAATAAAAACTGCTTTCAATGGCTCCTTTATTCACAAGGAGTCACAACAGCGGGTAGCCTCGTATGTTCGATTTGGCTGAGGTTTCACGCCCTTCCTGACACAAACCCCACAGGGATTTGTCTCCTCCCAGGATCGAACCGGGGCTCTTGTGCTTTTTAGGTGAATCTATAAACCAGGAATAAAACGAGGAGAAGATACCAGTCAGAATCACCTGGAGTTTAAAATGTTTCCTATCCCAAAAGAAGTTTTAAAGTCTCTCACCTTTTAGAAGCAATAACGTTTTAATGAGTAGTCATCGGAATAGTTGTTTTTTTATCGTCTGTTGATGAATTTCAGTTATTCCAGCTCTGCATTGGAGTTTAGTGGTTTTAAAACTAGAGATAATAGAATCCTTAAAAAAGGATTTTAAATCCTTTTTTTTTGCAGACTTATTATTTTAGTGTTTGTCTCTGCAGTTAACTCTTTATAACGCCTCAGATTTATTAATTGGCCTTGTACAAATCAAATTTAATGTGTGTGTGTACATTGAGGTTTCTCATGTGATGTCATGTGCACGCTGCTCGGGAGTTTTCCACCATGTTAGATGTGTGTGTTGTCACGGCTGACCTCCATCATTTGATCATGCCTCCCCGTTTGAGTATGTCGCCGGGACCTGCTTCACTCTGTGTGGTGTGAAGCAGCACCTCCCAGAAACCAAAGCAGAGGAGGGTAATATGGTCAAACCTTCTGTTTATGAGAGGCAGCCAACAATCCCAAAAAGCTGATTCTGTTCATGTGGACGTAGCGTTTTCATAGTGGGAGCAGCTAAAGTGGATCGTTTCAGCCAGAGGATAAACTGAGGGGCTGCACAAAGGCTCAGTATAACATAAAACCAGATTATTTTGAACTGAGAATCATGCAAAGCTACTCTAATAAAGCCCAAGAATAAAATATGCAGAATGGATTTAATATTAGTCTGAGGTTATTTTGGAGATAAAAACTGAACCTGGTTCATTTTTGTCTAAATACTATTACTTTGAGTAGTGTTATTAATTACTGACCGTGTCTTGTTGACAGCTCACCTGCAGCACTCGACTCTTTGTTTTATTTGTCTCATGAACGGTTTGTGTTGAATCCTTTCATCTCATCAGACAGGCTCACTTCACATTCAGCACTGCAGAGGTAAACGAGTCCATTATGACTAACTCTGCCACGTTTGCCTTGTAAATCATCTCAATCAGCTCTGCCGCTGATAAATAAAGCAAATTGCACTCTAGTAAAAGTACTCATCAGGAGTCAGTTATGAGGGGACCTGCAGGCTGCTCATCCATCCCAGCCCTCCTCTCTATCTTTGATCTTCCACTCTCTTTCCACATCTTCACTCCCTCCCTCACCTTCATCACATTCTGCTGTCTCCCTTTAAATCCTGACTCCCCCTCCCCCGCAGCCTCTCCCTCCTCCTGCAGTTATGTGCGTGACTGTGCATACACCTTCACCCCACCCCCATAGTGCTGAGGTGGGGCATTTCCACCCATTCCATATACAGACAGTACACTGAAGCAGTGTTTCAGCTCTGTGCTGGGCAGTTACTCTGCATGGGCCACCTTAATGGTCGATGATTGGAAATCCAGTATGACCAGAAAGCTGAGCCACATAAAAAGCAGACGGCTCACTTTTTACCCTCTGCAACAAACACAGAAACAGCTCAGTGTACAAACAGGTATAATATGAATAAACAAATAAAAAATACACATAAAAATAAATGCAGGGATGATAATATTTACCTCGTAAGGCAATGAGAACATCACTAAATGGAAAATGCTTCTCTTCTGGTCTTACATTTTTACATAAATATAAATAGTTTCAAATAAAAGTCTGTTTTCTAAAGAAGGACAATCGGACAACCCAACAAATTTGCAAACATTTAACATTTATTTATTTTTAACAAATAAACAGTTTAAATATGAAAAACAGCAAATATCAAAATAAAACAAAGGGGCCTTTACAAATATACCTGAACCTGAAATATTCTTTAATCTTAAAAGGCTTCAATTTACTGCTTTAATATATCTGAATATAATAACAGCTCATTTTAGATTCACAAATGTGTCTGATTTCTTTAAGGTGCCTGGCGCCTTTATTTGGCATCCTATGACATGTTTATATTCATCAAATATGAATGTCAAAATAGAAATAAGTGTCCGTCACTTAATGACATTAGGAAACCCGACAAAGTCATGAATCTAAAAATGAACCCTAATTAAGTGTTTCTAATACACCAGTGAGGACTTTAATTTTGGTTCCATGAATTTATTCCCTGGATTTTACTTTTCAGGTAATTGACTCCTTATTTTGCCCCTTAAAACATTTAGATTTATATAAATGTGTTTTATATATATTTGAATTCTGCCTTTCTGAGGTCTCACGTGTGCTTCGACGTGGGATCTATGCTTTTCTGACTTATTTCCTGGTGTTGTGTTATTGAGGTTTGTAGGGCTGTTTGTAATGCAGAGCTTTAGTTGTTCTGGTTTTTGTTTAGTTTTATATTGAGTTTTTGCGCCAGGCAACTATTTTGTTATTTCTTTTTGTGGCCGTAGTTTTGTGTCTCTAGTGTTAGCGGTCTTTTGTTTATTTCCTGTTTTACTTTGAAGGTTGGCTTTCTTGGATGTCTTCCATTGGTATTACTTCCTCCTTCATTATTGTCCGTTCGCCCTGATTACCTTTACCTGTGCGTATTAACTGCACCTGCTTGTCTGCACATAAAGCCCTTTGCCCAGCTCTGTCTTGTGCTCTTTGACTTTTCTAGTGAACCTGTCAGCTTAAATAAACGCTGCACTTTGCTCGACCTCTGAACTGACCTTCAACGCTCTTATATTGAACATCTCAAAATAATTGTCAATATATCTCTTTTTCAAATGACAGAGCCAACAAACTTTGTCTTTTTTTGTGGCTGGGATGCCGGCTAACAAAGAGCGAGAAGTGCCGATAAAATAAGAACCAGCCTCGAGCTGTTGTCGAGTGAGGTGAACTTTGGAAATGTCAACATGTCACGTTTGCATGCAGCGCAGAGTAGTTTGGATTTGTCCCGTGCATCTCAGATCTGGGCGTTGCAGATGCTGACGGGGTGTTTTTATTTTAACTGTGTGGTTTATTTAAAAAATCTGCTGTTGGTGCGTTTTTATAATGCAAGAATCCAAATTTTATGAAGTCTTTTCTTGGCTGAACGTCCACCTGAATGGTTGGATTTTTGAGGCGTCACTTGAGGCCACAAGGTGTTTTAGGGAGAAATATTTTCACATTCGCATTTGTATGTATTTTGCATGTGAAATACTCTGCATGTGCATACAGTGCATCTACAGCTGTAAGCACAATAGGGCAATCAGACATTCACTAAGTAATAATGATGCTCTGGAACAAAGGAGCGAGGTCCTCTATAGTAACAACAGCAGAGGGCAGGAGGTTTGCATCCAGGGTCTTTGTCTGTTTTCCCAGTAGCTCTTGCTCAAGGATAATGTTGCAAAACAGAATTAGGTTGCATGTAACAATTTATAGTATTTTATTTTTGATGTGTCAATGTGTGATAAGTTAAAATTGTGCTGAATGGGCTCTCACTCTGTGATCTGGAGCAAAATCCTTCCCACAGATAATAGAACAAGGACCTCACCGTGACTCCAGCATGAAGACATTAAGAATGTAAATCATTAGGAATAACAGCTGTCTCGCCATAACATTCCTTTAATATTCAACAGAAATGTCTCTGAGTTCATACAGGCCCAAATCCATGAAAGATTTTTATTGTTTTCCTCAAACTGTGAGCATGATGTAAGATTAATAATTGTACCCAGTCATGGTTTACTAATCTGTGTCTGCCAGTCACTCCCCAGTGCCGAGTGTGTGTTTTTATTTTCTAGGAATGGTTATTGTCACACTGCAGCATGCATGCAGTCCAGAGGCAAAGGTAGAGGAAGGCAAAAGGATAAAAGAAATGCAACCAGTATCAATCTCCGATCCACCCACCATCTGTGTGTGTGTGCAGGCATGGTCCCCTGTGTAAACGTGTGTTCATGCATGTGTATGCATGTGGTGGGGGGTGGTGACGGGCTGCATTTTGCTTCCTCCCGTCTGACTAAAGTGCTTCAGAAACAGACTCAGTCATTAGAGAGGGAGTGGGTGATCGACATAGAGAGAGAGAGGGAGAGAGGAAGAGAGAGAAGGAGGAGTGAATTGAACTGCGAGGTGGGGGAGAGGGAGAGAGGGAGCGGCAGACGGAGGAGAGAGAGCGAACAGAGCTGCTGTATCACTGAGTGGCAGACGGGCGAGCGAGGGCTGGTGACCACCAGCAGACAGCAAACAGACGAGCGCGAAGAGGGGCGAGGCCGCTGCCGCTGCTGCTGCATGCGGTAACCATGGCGCAGCCATCTCCGAGTGCATCGCCCGGCATCCGTCGCCGTAGCGATGGCTCGGTAAGAGAATCTCTCTTCTTCCCTGTTTCTGAACGTAACGAGCAGGAGAGGCTGGAGGCCATGGTACGCCGAAGAGCCGGGGGCCCTGAAAGACGAGGAGGAGGAGGTGGAGGTGGAGGAGAAGCCCGGGAGCACCTGGATAACAGGCCTAAACGGTGGACATGGGGAGGACCGCCTGATGGAGTGGAGGGTGAGTACCAACAGAAATGATGATGATGTCATTGGAGGGTGGGTTTGATTTCTAGAACTCGGGGGGGTTGGTAGTGATGGAGAAGTGGAGAGATGTTTCAGGAGGAGGAGGTCTGGAGGTCAGGAGGAGACGGGGGGGTAGCTGTGGGAATAAAGGGTGGAGACGTAAAAGCAGAGGACAAAGAGCAGGTGAAGTGAGGATATAGAGAAGGAGAAAACACAGCGGGGCAGTGGAGGAAAAGGGTGGGGAGGCTGCAATGCAGGAACGCTTTGTCTCCAGACCCCTTCAGGCTTTAGAGAGACTCGGAGTGAGTTCATAAAGCTTCAGCCTGATCAGACGGGGTCAAGCTGTACCTGTAAACTGCTGTTTAAACGTGCTACAGGTGCCGGTTTATTTTTATGTTTGTGTGTTTTATTTCTGAGCTGGGATGCAGGACTAATTCTCAGAAGACCTTGAACGCAACAAGGCCACACACATAAACAAAGTGCGACACAGGGCTGTTCACTGAGCCAACTTCCATCACTCGTATTTTATCTCTTTTCTTCACCGTCACTCTTTTCTGAGATGTTTTCTGTCTTCTTGTCGGCCCGAGCCTGGCTCTATGCTGTGGTGCATTCATAACGCCATCAATTATTCACAGTACCCACCAGCTGAGCCGGGATCGGGTCCACCAGGCAGCTCCTCTGGCTCCGGCCCGGCTGACTGGGGAAGAGGCGCTGCTCTGGGATCTGTGGGGCCCGGCAGAACGCTCACTGCAGCAGAAACGGCACCAGCTCATCTTACAGCTCGATTAAAGGACAGACACTCACCCAAAGACGCAAAGTGTGTGTTTTTGTGTGTGTGTTTGTGTGCTGCGTATTTTCCTCTGGTCCCGAGCTCCAAAATGAGCTGCTACTTTATTCGAACAAGGTGTTCAGGCCGTGATAGCAGCTGCTGCAGATATTTACCCAACCGGGATCACAGCAGATACACAACCCTGTGAAAAAAAATATTAGGATTTCTTTTATGTGTGTCCATTTTCAAAGGATTATTTCTCCTCTTGTTGCCAAGACTTGGGGGAATAATTTAAAAATAAGCACTGAGATTACGGTTATTGATCCGAACTGGCACCGGGTGATGTTAATACAGGAGCATTCAAAGGGACCCAGCACTATATCTGTGTATGCGTTTTTGGACAATGGCACTTTCCTTTTTAATGTTGCGTCTGTACACCACCACAGTGGAGTTTAAATCACACAGCCGACATGTGATTGAAATGCAGGCGTTCATCTTTAATCCCACGGGGCCTTGTGGAGCTCTGATCAGTTGTGCAGCATTTGCCTGAGGAGAGTCTAACCCTGTACGCTTCACAACTCGTCCCGCTGCTTCTATCAGCAGTCACATCATCAATAAATACTAGTGACCCACTTCCACTGGCAGCCACACATACACATGTCAAAACATTACCTGCACCATGTTTGACAGGTGATGTGTTATGCTTCAGATGATGAGCTGCTTGCCTCTTCCAGTCGTCCTGGTCCTGGTTAATCTTCATTTCAAAGACTTTCTTTCAGAACTCTTTTAGATGTTTTCTTCTTGTTTTCAAATGGTTTGCATCTTTTTATAAACTCTCTTTTACATAATGTAACCTATGTTCTCTTAGAATGTTCTTGATTGGTTAGATGTTGTTGTTAGATGTTTTCTTAAGCAAGTAATGAACTCTGTAATCGTCCACTTTAGTTGTCTTCAGGCCTTTTGATGTCCCTGAGCTCACCAGTGTCTTCCTTGTTTTTGAGAATGAACCAGATTATTGATTTGGCCACTATGAAAGGTTTTTTTGTCTTTTATACACCGATCAGTCTTAATAGTCATGACCACGGTCATATGAAGGGAATCACTCTGATTGTTTCTTCATCATGACACCTGTTAGTGCCATAGTGAAGATTATCTGTTCATCGTAGCACTGCTAACACTGCTAACAGCGCATCAAGTGGTCCAAGAAGGGAACAGTGATGAACCAGCGACAGGGTCACATGAAGACCAACAGATCAGCTGTTATAGCTGAAATTGCAAAAAAGGTCATTCCTGGTAGAAAGGTGTCAGAGTACACAACACATTGTATCTGTTTGCTGTTTCTGTAGCAAACAGCTGGACACAATATTATACAAGTCATAATGTTGTGCCTGATCGGAGAGAGTTTATTTTGGCCTGTCAGCCTAATGACACTCCTTCACTTGCACTGACGTGTCTTTAGATGTCACAGTGACAGTTTCAGTGAACAGCTACCGGCACACTCCACTTCTTTTATCTGCTGAATTTGTCATAAAATAATGAGGAACCAGGCCTCAGCCGGCCAGCTGGTTGTCAGTCAGTTAAGTTACTGAAAATGGGAGACTGTGTGAATCCAATACTCTAATAACACATGTTCACTGTTTGATTTCAAATCCTCTGTGGTGGTGTAAAGAATCAAAACTACAATAATGTCCAGTGTCATTGTTCAGAACCTGTAGATCTGCCTACATGCTGAACATGGTAGTTTAAACAGTTCTCTTACAGCAGATGTTGCTTGAACCTCCACATGATGAGAACAGGATCTTAGATCTTCCCTGAGAGGGCAGTGACACTTCTTTTGCACATATTCGCGTCACAGTTTTGTGTTTCACTCTCCCTCTTGTTGGCTCGTTTGCCTTTACAATGTTTTTGAACAGATTTTGATGCCTCTTTCACTTTAACCCAGCGTGTGTGTGTGCACCGAGCTTGGTTGTTGTTTTCTGTTTGTATGCCTGTCATGTGTCCCTGAAACAGGTGTGTGTGTGTGTGTGTGTGTGTGTGTGTGTGTGTGTGTGTGTGTGTGTGTGTGTGTGTGTGTGTGTGAGTATGTAATGCTTTGCTTTCTCCGCTCTGCTTCACCTGCTGCCCAGGTAACCCTAAGACCCCACCCTGCCATGCCATTGGCTCCGCTCAGCCCAATGAGCTTCCTGCTGCTTCCAGTGCCAGCCAGTCCCATAACGGTACAGACCACATGACTATGTGTGCCACACCCACCCACCGCCACCTGCAGTCGATCCTCTGTTTGCATGTTCGTAGCTGTAGCGTCATCCTGAAGTGTGTGATAGTCGTGTGTATTATATTTCAATCCTTTTAAAAATGTTTGCACTGATTTTTGTCACGACTGTTCTTAGAGGACCTAATAAAACGCGCTCCACCAGCGATAAATTGGAATATAAATCTGAATATTTGTAAACAAAGTTGCAGCAAAAAAGTTTGCACAGGTTTCCTCTGCAGTAAATGTAGCAGCATGTGCAGTATGTTGGCACACCTCAGTGGACGTGAGTTTTGTCAGCCATCATGTGTTTTTTGGTTTTTTTAGCTAGAGTGGCCGTGCTTATATGAGAGGGTGGAGTACTACATTATCAGCTAACAATAGCTGGCTTTGTTACCAGCCTGCATTCATACAGACACAGATAGCTAATAATGAGTTATTAGACTTTCATTCACCAAAACTGGAGCACAGACAATGTGTTAGTACAATTAACTGCACAGTAATCAATATTATTGGTCCACATGAGTTACTCCAGTTAACTGAGGTGAAGCCTGGCAGACAGCTGCAGCTGCATTCGCCTTCCTCGCCATCCAACTTTCAGTCAAAGCAGCACAAGCCTAACTTTGTCCTTAAAACAATTCTAATAAGTAAATTGTAAAAATATCTGTTGCTGTTATGAAGTAGGAAACTATCCAGAGGCAGCGTTTTTTAAGCAGGCTGTAAACACATTTATTTTCTGAGTAAAAGTTGTAAATGTTAACATGGGAGTCTGTTGGGACTGACTCCATAGAGAGTCACTCCAAAGGGAGTCATATTTCAGTGCCACATGTGGCACAGAAAAGGAGAATCTATGCAGAAGCATAAAGAAAAGCTGAAAGAAACAAGTCAATATATTCAATTTAAAAAAGGTGATAACGAAAGAAGCTTTTTATTAAAGCTCAACATGCATAGAGTTTAGGTGTGTAATGTATGGTTATATTTACTACATGTACAGGTAACTACATTATCATTTATTATCTGGCCATACAACAGCCTCCACTGCTGAATCTGCTCATCAAAGGACAACATTGTGCTTTAACTTTTCAAAGGTTTTTACAGACATTTTAAAGCTAAAAATGTTCCCAAAAACTTAATGTGTGAAATCTTTACTCAAAAAACAAAAATCTCTGTAGAGCTCTAAATGTTTTTTAACGTTTACAGGAGCTTTGACCTTCACACAGTGGTGACAGCGCTGATCAGAAAGAGTTAAAACCAATCAAATGCGTGACCTCCGACCCACTCAGTGTGTGTTATTTGTGTCAGCTGCCGGTGTTCTCCACCCATCTTCATCAACAGTGCCGTCATATCTCCTCTTACTGTCTAATGAGCATCTGGTTTGAAAGCCCCACCACACATAAGTGCGTATGCAACACACATGCTCTCCCACCCCCACAACAAAGGGCTGCTCCACTTCCTGTCTTCCTGGCCCAAGGCCTTGTTTAGCGATGCATACGTATTTTTCTCAGCAGGGAATTTTGTCTATGAAACACCCTGTTACTACACACACACACACACACACACACACACACACACACACACACACACACACACACACACACACACACACACACACACACACCATAAATCATAGCAGACTTCACCCTCCAGCTATCTGTGAAACTTATTAGACCTCACATGCTCTCACACACAGACGCCATGCGATCATTACTGTCCCATATCACCAACTCAAATAACCTCCATGGTGTTTTGCACTCGGCCTGACCTGCTGGTGCACTTCCTGTGTTGTTTGGTAGTAATTTCAGGAGAAACAGAGTAAACGAATCAGAGTTTAAAACTGCAGTCAGGACACTGTTTCAATCAAAGAAGTACAGGAGAAATATTTGTCACTTAAAAAGATTCGGCAGTTGATATTACAAGTTACAGACCTCGATGTAAACCATCGGTCTGCTTCACAGAAAGGATGACTTTGAATCGGGCCACAGTTTTATACCCCAACAATAACACATTATTATTACGACTATCTTCTTTAAGAACCAACAGACCGTTTTGTTGTGTCCCTTCGAGTCTCCTCTTCGTTCAAGTCCCTCTTATCTGCTCCTTTCCTGGAAGGACAGAGACAGAAACACCTGCCTTGATTATTAATATTATCCTGATACTGATTCTATTTATTATCTACATTCGGGACACTTCCTTTGGCCCAGAAAATATCCTCCTGACTGTTATCTGCTGTGATGTGTAAGCATGCAGTAAAGACCCTCCGCGCTTCTACGTCAATTCAATATTTCAATTCAGTCGTAACGCTGAATGACGCTTCGACCCTCAAAAACACAGAGTGCCGACTCGGAGTGCACAGAGTGCAATGTGTACATAAAAATCCTAAAAATCAGCTTTATTTAATCATTTTAAATCGTAACAACACTAAGCTGGAAAAAGACACAAATATAAACGATAACTGTGGCTCATTGCTTTCTGTTTATCAATAAATATTTTCTCTGAATTCATCAGATCAAAGTAAATGTATTTAAGTTAATTACATTAATTGAAACATTTGTAGCATTTAGTTAAAACAATTACAAGATATTTTAGGGTATAATTAACTAGAAGAAACAGTAAAACAAGATAATTGGTTAAACTAATGAGGCAACAAAGACTAAACTTAACAAATATTTTAGGAATATGAAAAAAATAAAACAAAAACTGTGACATGACGTCTGAGTGACTGTGAGGTAAAACATGTTTTTAAATCGTTTTTTGAAGATTATGAATGAACTTACTGACAGTAAATATTTTATTATTTTTGTTACTTACTTATAGTAGCTCGCTAAAATAAATGTTTTATGTTAAACAGGTTAACAACACACTCTCCTAAAGATAAAAGTGAATAAAAAAATCATGCAAACTTGGATTATTTGGAAAGAAAATAATCCTTTACTCCTAAAATCTAATCGCTATCCCAGAAAATCCCAGAGAGCAGATCAAGTCTTTGGTCACAAACGGAGTTTTTAAGTCCTGCTTTTGTCCGGTGGCGTCTCTCGTCTCTGAAACGTTCACCTCACAGCTTTATGGCTCTGCAGTCGCTGCTTCGCTATCATCATCCTCCATTTCATGATGAAGCACTTCCTCGTGTGTGTGTGCGTCTCTGCTGCTGTTTCGTTTCTGTCTTACATCACCAAGGTTAATTCATTCAGCGCCCTGCACGGCTCATCGATCAGTGGGTTTATTTTCTGCGTGAGCCGGCAGATTTGTGTTTGTCGTGTGAGGGGTGTTTGTGCTGGGATCGGACGTTCACTGGACAGTTTTACACCGAGCAGCAGCTGTTTAAGTCGCTGTGGTGTGTGTGTCCGTTTAAATGATTCGCTTTTTTGTTTTTGTGTTACTTCAGCGGTTGACTTCCTGTCTCCACCATCTGATCAGCCAATCAACAAACAGCTCTCCAACTCTTCAGCTGCTCTTCACTCACCGGACAGAGGTGAGACTTTATGAACCTTAAACTAAAAATCACCTGAGTACCAAACTGGAGAGCAGGATTCAGGCTTAACTCTTTGTTTCCAGTGTTTCAGATCAAAACAAATACATGTAAAAGTAAAAGTGTGAAGAAGTCGCCCAGATAAGAGTTCTTTCAGCTCTGTGCCTGTAGACCAAACAGACAGTACTCCTGCTTTATAGGTAACAGCACTCTGCAGCATGGATCTAATAAACTTGGGTAGAACATCAAGGTTGATGCATGTAGGCAGTTATTCCTCTGCTGTTTGTCTCCCTGTGCTCCTCCTCAGCAGCTGCAGGACACATCCTGTACAAACAAGCATCTGCTCCCTCACCTGAATCATCTTCTTAGATCAGTCTTTGCTTTCTTAGTCGTTACCTCCATCTCGTCTCTCTGAGCTTGTTCAGGTTTTTTCACAGGTGCCAGTGTTGAGTTGATCACCTGCACGGCTGGTTTTCACACAGGGGGCGGCAGCAGAATTATTTCTAGCACCATATTGTCTCAAATATTTGGATGTTAGCAAATAGCCAACTTGATTCATGCTCAATCATCCAAGTAAAGAAAACCCTTAAAGTTGGTTCTGTTCAGTCTTCAATCTGTGGTGAGTGATCAAATGTTTCTGAAAACACTACGTCCACGTGAGCAGACTTAACTTCCTGAGACATTTAGGTTGTTGATTGGCAAATGATGAAAGAGTTAAGTAGGCAGATACAAGCCGTTGTTCCTGGCTCACCCCACACGGCTGGAGTCTGTGTTTTATTGGGTGAAGGAGAAGGTTTAGACCCCTCTAACCATGCAACATGCAGCTGGATGCATAAATCCTGTGAGATCTGGGAAAACGATGACAAAATGAAAGTCGCCTCAGAAACAAATCTCAGCGACTCTGCAGCACCTTGAGTTTGATGTTGGAAAAGACATGATGTACTCTTTAACCCTCCAGCTCCTTTATCCATACATGTTAGGATCCTGCAGGTAACTGTAGGCGTCCTCCATCACCCCTCGCCTAAATATGAACACATCTCAGGCGCATGATTTCCACCTCGAGACAATATCCCAGCTGCATTTTCCCGACATTGTCTGAAAGTCATGAAGAAAAACATTAATTGACATCAATCATCATGTGTTAAAAAGACCAGCTTTTTACTTGTTAAAAATATTTTACTTGTGTTTTTAAGGGACAAAAAGTTAATGCTGTTTTTTCTATCTGGAAGCGCAGTGAGCCTCTCCGGGTTAGAGTCAGCAGAAAAAGCAGAAACGGTTTCTCATTTGTTTGCACAACGTGTCTTCCTAACCGAGCGTCTCATTCTCCTCCATCTGTGTCTCTGTCTGTATGTTGTAAACGTGTTTCACGTGTTATTTCTGTGTGTCCGTCTTTGACCCGTCAGTGTCTTTTGTGTCCCATCGAACAGCTTCATCCAACAACCACAAACTAACCAGGAGTTCCTCCAACCGCAGAAGCATCGCTGGGTTCCCCGAAGAAACATCCAGAGCCAAAACACCCACGGTCAGACACACACACACACTAACATATAACACCACATAGCTCTTTGTAAGCGAGGTGTTTGGAGCTAAAAGGGCACATTAGCAACTGTTGTGCTGTGTGGTAATCTTATAGATCTGGACTCATGAACCTTCACTCTCCCAGAGCTGTGGACTCTGTGTGATGTGTTGCTGGGTGAATCACTTGCCGTTGCTTTTGTAAGTCTCTGGTTTCTTTGTAAGAGGTTAATAACTGCAGGACTGTGTATTTGTCCTGCAGTCTGAGTGTCAGCACTGTAGCCAGGTAACAGGCATTACCTGTATGAAACGTGGTGTTTGGACTCTGGTTGTGTTAACATTTTGACCATGTTGTGTTTTTCTTAGAGCCAGAAGTCATATTTGAACAATAGGGTGGAATGATTATGGTGCGATGCAGGGACACAGAAATCTTGTGCTAAATAACAGACCAATAAAACACTATTTTATTTTTTCTTGGGTTATAAAAGATTTGAATATGTTTACAGGTGGGGTTTTGTGTTTTTGTGCATCTGAACTTTTCTTTAGTTTTGTTCTGTTTTGTCATTTAGCCTAATGTCTGCACCTCTGTTTGAATTTGTTGTTGTCACACTTTTTCTGCAGCAGTGTGTGAACTCTGTTTGTAAAGTACTACATATTTAAAGCTGTTCTTTTTATCTTTAGGGTTAGAGTTATAATTAGAGTTGACACTGCTGATGTCTTAAGCCTCTCAGGGTAAAACTGCTAAAAAAGGAAGTGCATACACATGGAGCTAAGATGAAGATTAGTATACAGCTGGGAGCTTCTGCACTTGTGTTGTCATGTGTGTCAGACAGTGCGGCCAAGCCCCAAACTTTAAACCTTAACATGAGGTACAGAAAAATCCCCCCATGCAGTCATACCAAACTCTAAATGTCTTTATTTCTGCTGTAAATTTGTGAATTCTGAGTGTGTGGGGACTCTGTCAGAGCCAGCCTCAAGCAAACATTAGATGAGCTGATAGTTTTTCATTCCACCTCATTATTTCAGCCTCAGACGGGGTTCCTGCTCGGTACTGACTAGTTTCAGGATGTAGCTGCAGGATTAAAGATGTGCAAGTTACTAAACTGGGCCGCACCGGTCAAAAAGCCAGTAAAGCTTTCAGTAATGAATTCATTTGTATGCTAACAAACATCTATGCAGTCAGAACTGTTTAGTAACTGTTTGAGATTCATGAAGTTTTATTCCAGCTAACGAGCATGTAAGATGATCCTCTGTCGTTCTGCACTGATGCTTCGGACAGGAAGGAAGGACTCAGTTTTAATGAGGCAGGAAAACGACTGCTCACGTCGTTCACAAACTGATGTTGTAGTCGTTACTGATGTGAGTAAGCTGCATCCAGCATGATGAAGCTTCATCCTGACTCATCCTCACTGATGGGTCTCCAGTTACACGGCTATAACAAGAGCTTCACGAAGTCCTGATGTTCTGATTATCATGTGTTTATACAGCCAGTAATATTTGTGAAATCTGACTTTTAGGGGGAGTCAGCAAACACACCAAGCCGCAGTTCTTCCTTCAGGGCCAACAGCAAGGGCCCTGCCACACCGAAACGGTACACACACACACACACACACACACACACACACACACACACGCGCGCGCACACACACGCACTGTGTGTTTACATACGCTCAGCCTAAACCTAACCACGGGATGGGCATTTTGTCCCAAATATAGTCACATGCCAGTTTTCTGTCCTCTCATGTCTGAACATGAACACGCACACTTCACCTGAAGCACAGGTGACTTGATGTGACTCTGTTGGTTGCTTCAGGGTGAGGTCCAGCAGGAGTCGCGCCCAGTCTCCCTGCTCCCCTGGTCAGTACCCGCCCTCCCCTCTCCGGCAGAGAGCCACCACCCCCGGCACCGACGAGGTCAAAGGTCACAGCACCCTGGAGAGGAAATCCACCAAATCTGAGACATCGGAGAAGAAGATCCCCAAATCCACCAGCAGAGAACTCAATGCAGGTGAAGACATACGTGCAGCAGTAACTTTACACATGCCGCCTTAACTAAGCTATCAGTTTTTTATTGATGTCGATTGAATTCAGGGGACGGTGATAGTGGTCAAAATACCACCTGGTGAAGGAGAAATCTCCTTTGGTCATATTCAGCATAATTCAGGCGAATGATAAACTCTAAATGTCGAAGAAAAAAGCAAAACAAGAAGGTTTAATTCAACATGTCAAACAGAACCTCGCCACAGAATCTGCAGAGTGCACATCGAGTGAAAACACAACCGAAGATGCTCCTGGCTTTCCTTTCTGTATCTGTACATGTATCAGCAGGTCTTACCTGCAGAGCTCTGGTGAGATGGTCCCCTTAGCTGAGCATTTATGAAGCTGTAATGTTGTTTAAAGGCTTTTTGAAATCTTTTAAACTGTTTTTTTATGTTTTTTGTGTCTCTCCATCCTCCCCAACAGAGTCTCCGGGCACGCCCACAGGAAGGAGCGTGGGTGGGACCACAGACGCCGAGGAGGCATCCAGACTGCTGGCAGAGAGACGCCGTCTGGCCCGAATACAGAAGGAGCAGGAGGAGAGACAGCGGCAGGAGGAGGAGAGGTGAGTGCTCCTCGTACACAGCTGTTCACTGGACCCAGATGTTTCTGGTTTGTTCTGTTTCTATCTGAACATGTGAAACGTTAGACTTATGATTCTTGTTTTTTCTTACAATCGCTGAACATTTAATGGACATTAGATCGAGTTTCACTCATAGTTCCATCGTAGCAGTCAATACTGTCCAAAATACAGCATTTTGCTCCAGTTCTGATGAGGAAAATTAAACACAAAATAGTTTGTTAAATGCAAAGTTTACAGGGATTGTTGTAGATGGAACAAAATGGAGAATATCCAAAAGCCTCAATTTATAAACAGGAGATTTATGGTGTTTTTTGTCCTGTTTATAGGGACTAGTTATGTACTTATACTGCACTTTTGTAGCTGGAGTTATTCAGAGCTAAGACTGAGTAGAAAAAGTCATTGATTTGATTACTTTGACTGTTTGCTGTGTATACTGAATCAACAATATTAACAATGCATTAAAAATAGAAATTGTCAGAGATGATTATCTTTGTCTCGTCTGTGGCGCCCTGTGAAGTTCAGACTTTGTGGTTTTCTGCAGGCTGAGGGCCGAGGAGGAGCAAAGGAGGCAGCAGGAGGCCAGAGAGCGGCAGGAGAGGGCGGCACAGCAGGCCGAGGAGGAGAGGGTGAGGCGGGAGGAGGAGAAGGTGAGACGGGAGGAGGAGGAGAGACGGCAGAAGGAGCAGAGATGGAAGGACATGCAGGATCAGCTGGACAGAGAGGTCCGTGTGAATGAAACGACCTATGATGTGTTTTATTGTTACGAAGGTGATGCTGCTCAGTGTTTGCATAGTTTCAGCTCAAATGAATAATTGTTAACAATGTTCACGGATCACTTTGGCCCATGCATTTGTGTTTTTATTGATGTACTTACATTAAAGTGTCCCATGTTGCTATCCTTACCCTGCTCTGAATACATTTACGTTAGGACTCAGTTTACTATAAAAGAAGGATTTATGTCTCTGAGTGTGTTTAGGTTTCTTTAGTTATGGGTGTCATGTGTCTTGATTTAATATTATAAATGAATGTTAACATGTAGGTGAAAGCTTCATGCCATACGGACACAGAAGCAGAAAAAAATGTCAGAAGAAATATGGAAATAACAAAAATCTATTAAAAATAAATAAATACAACTAGAAACCGGATTAAATAAGACAAAAAAATTAGAAGATTAAATAAATAAAAAATTAAAAAGGTGCATAAATAAAAAAGTAAATAATTAAACAAATAAAATAAATTTAAAAAATGTGAATAATTTTTTTTTCTATTATTACTGCAGTTTATTTAATGCCATAATAATTTCATTATAAAATGCTTCTTTCTGTTATGTTTGTTTATAGTCCCTCTTCCAGATGGTAAAGTACAGAAGTCTGTTTCTGCCACTGAAAGAGCTTTTTTATTATATCAATAAGTCAAAATTGGAGTTTATTATCTCCAAATTTCAACTTTCAAACTCCAACTACTGAGAAAAAAACTTAATCAAGTAAAGCTTTGGAGACAAAAGCCCCAATCTCTGATTTATGAATGCCAGCTGAATGAAAACTATTACAACTGTATTAAAAGAAGAAGTTGGTGAATTATGCAAAGAGCAGACACACAAGCTGTAGTACCATATCTTTATTCTCTACCTCTAACCTGTTCGGTTGCAGGTGCAGTGGTTAAACCCTGATTTATTGTTACAGTAATTATGAAGAGTGATTAATGATGATATCAGTGCAGATCGACAGCTTGTAGGTAAGACCGGCCATGGCAGTGTTAGAGAAGCAAAGGGGGCGGGTCTCCGGTTCGACTCTTGTATGTTTTCAGGTAACTCATGTTTACACACTGTAAACTGAAGAATAGCGAGAATGTGATTGGCTGCGTGTTTTTCAGAGGGAGGAGGCCTTCCTGCGAGCTCAGAGGGAGGCTGAGAGGAAGAGGCAGGCGAGAGAGCTGCTGCACATCCAGGAGGAGCAGGAGAGACAGCAGAGGAAGAAGGTACCGAACATCTCCACAGACTAATCACAGACTAGAGCTCAGAAAATTCACCTTTTAAGATGTTTTCTCACCTGGGATCCAGACAGTTTCAGGAGACTCAGATATGACGTAGTTGGCTTCAGACAGTTTTTTATTCTTATGATATGTTTAAATTTGGTTGCTGTTCCCCTGATGTGCTGCCCCCTGTTTTCCCTGTGCTACCAGGCAGGCTTTGAGGCTTAGCGGGGTAACTGAAGGTTTAACCCTGGGGTTTTCAGGGATGTGACGATGATTCACTTTTAAAGCTGCGTATACAATGGCAAGAGATCCACTCGTCACACATAACTTTGAAGCTGCTGGTTGCTTGCAGACATTGGTACACTCACACTCGCTCTGGTCTCTTCAGTCACTCACCTGAACGTTATCGCAGTTCTGCTCACTTCACCTCACCAGCAGTTATTTCGCCCCGAGTCATTTGAAGTTTCTGTATATTGTTCAGTTTCACTGGGGTACATCACCACGGTAACGTATACTGGAGAACTAGCCCTCCCCAATCAGTTCTCAGGACAGTGGATCATCATTCCTGGAAGAGAAATGATCAAATCAGATAAAATCTTCATCTCGTGAGGCAACGTCATTCCTTTTTTTCCTGTTGGCTGCGATTTTCAAACAACTTCATTCTTCTGTAGGCATTAATACACGATCCCAAAACACAGCAACATTTTGTGGACCTTAAATCAGAGTCTAAGCCTTCGTTTAATTCTGTTTTTATGTTTGCTTGTTCTTCACTTCGTCGCAGAGAAACAACAAAAACTGTCTTCTGTTAATTTACTGTAACCTGTCAGACCCTGAAACGACCTTCATGTGACTGCTTACAGACGTCAGATTAAATGAAGCCATACAAGGAAAATTATCCTGGATGTGCTGAACGGAGCTCCGGCTCTTTGTTTATTCTTGGATTTCTATTTGTTCCCTTTTTGCACCGTTTTCAGACACTTTTACGAGCAGATGGATTATCATGACACAACATGAACTCGAAAAGTTTGATGTGATCGTCTTTTATTTCTCTCTGTTAACACCAGCCGTGTGTCTGCTTCTGCAGAGAATTGAGGAGATTATGAAAAGAACAAGGAAGAGTGAAGTGGAGCCTCCATCTGCTGCTCCAGGTAAATGGATGTAACACACACACACACACACTACAAAACTAATGACTTAATTTTCCACGCCAGTGCAGTTCAGAGTCCTTTTCCCTGTCGTCCTTTTCTCATTGGATGGGAAGCGTTTTTGAAAATCTAATTTCTCCACCACGATCAGGCCTCTCTGTGAAATTGGATGTGATAACTGGCAGCTGCAGTGTGACTCAGCAGTGTTACACAGGTGGGGGAACAGCACCTCCTGATGGGCGGAGGTGGGATAAATAGCCAACGCTGAGGGGAAAAACTGCAGCGCTCGCTGAACTCTCTGAACTCTCTGACCTGAACGGACTCGCGTGCCGACGCCTTCATCAGCACAGCTGAAGTGAATCACTCTGTAATCACCGCAGCTTTACACTGAAGCAGAAAGATTATGATAGAAAACATTTATAAGGAACATTGTTACACTCCTTTCACTGGCCTCGCCGGCAGGGAGTTCCACCTGGTTTTATGAACATCTTTTAAATACTTTAAACGTAACCGGTGGTTCTGAACTGAAGGAGAAACTATTAAATGTATCAGGAAATGTTTAAGTAGAGGAAGCTGAACACCAAAGCATTCAGGGTGCCTGGTTTTTATTCTCCCCCACGCATCATTATGTGTGTAAAAATGGTTTGCACTAACAGTTGACTGAGGGTGTAAAACTGCTTTTTTAACAGGAATGATTTTGTTTGTTTATTTGATATTTTTAACCATGCACAGAAATATCGAAGTCATAAGAAACTACAGTGTCTTGTACTAGATTTAGCTGCTGGCTCATTTCTATCTGCAGTCACTGGGGAGGGAGGACGCAGAGCGCTGTGGCTCATGCCTAAAACAAAACCTGTAATAAAATCACAAATATCCAGGAAGCCTCGGCTCAGCTCGTTG
Source organism: Rhamphochromis longiceps (assembly GCF_057381845.1). Taxonomy (NCBI): domain Eukaryota; kingdom Metazoa; phylum Chordata; class Actinopteri; order Cichliformes; family Cichlidae; genus Rhamphochromis; species Rhamphochromis longiceps. Next base: position 32,770,546 of record NC_140565.1, read on the forward strand.
TGTTCGAGGGCCGGCGGGCTGTGAGGTTTGCAGTGAAGTTTAATTAATGAAGCCTTTGTTGATCATAGTTTCAGGAACGCTATTGGCTTAAACCTCCTACTCTTAGTGGTTAAAGCCGCTCCCTGCAAATAATTATGAAGCAAGATAATCACCCTGAATAAGGTAATGTGATCATGACGTCCATTTATGTGCATCCAGCGTCTGAACAGAGTAAATCATTTTTGACATGCACAGAATTGTCGAGTTTTCTGGAAAAGTAGGATTGTGATTTGGATCTCTGGATTTCTGCTTTCATCCTCACATTGCTGTGATTTCTCACATTTCTGACTTTGTCGTATTTCGTCTTCCAATGGACCTACCTTCTCACTGACGTCATCGTTTGACGTAACAGACGTGCAGTTTGGATAGTTTCACCCCGAAAATCAAAAGAAGTGTTTAAGTGGACATCAATTAATGATCAGTGTAACTCGATTGGAAAGAGATTTTTATCCACAGTAACGTGATCGGATCAGAATCTGGTGTGTTTACATGAAGCATTTTTATTCCAGTCAGACTTTTAATCCGGTTACTTGTGTCATTGTTTGAAGAGTCTATATGTTAACGTCTGATGAATATTTCTGTCTGAAGTTTGGTCTTGAATTTTTGAAAATGTGGAAATAAAGAGATCCTTTGAAAGTCTGCAAATTGAGACAGTTTCCTCCCTTTAAGAAGCGTAAACTATGTATTTGGGAAACTTTCAGCCTTGGTGGAGGTTTGGAGTCTCCACTGTTTCATCCGGATGCTTGTCACCACTGATAGAGGTGGAACATCTGAAAAAGGGTGCGAAATTTACTGCAACTATAAAGCATTTCTCAGGATTCATTTTCAGGAAGTGATGCTGAACTGTGATATCCGAGGCCGGGATCAAACCTTTAGCACCTCTTTTATAACCTCGAGTAAAGACTTCCTGTGTATGTTGGCAGCAATCGAGGTGCGAGGTGAAGGTGCTGTCGCCCCGGAGGAGGACGCCGCGACTCCCGCTGAAGCCCCCGTCATCATGCTGGGACCCCTGGAGAAGAGCAGTGTGGACGAGCTGTCAGATGGGGTCCAGTCCATGGACGTGAGGTAGGTCTCCCCAAAGCGTGACCTGTTCCTTCCTCCTCATCTCATTTAGTCAACTGTCTGCATCTCAAAGGTTTCTGACACCCCAACAACTGAGAACGCTTACAACTCAAAACCACGAACCAGAGGAAAAAACAGGACTCAAGTGCTGGGATTTAAAACGTGGGAGCATCATAATGCTTTAGTTTGGCAGTATGTCATAATATTTTATATTAACTAAAATTCTTTTCTTTGCCTGACAGAAGCCAGCGTTCACTCAATTTAGTGTCAGGTCAGCTCTCATTCAGCACTCTGTGGTTGAGAGCGAGCCACTGGAGTTTTTTTAATCCCTTTTCATTACAACCTAAGCAATCATAAACCGTCTATAGCTCACATTACCTCTGATGTACAGCAAGGGTCAGTCTTAGGTCCTATTTTATTTCCTATTAGCAGGCTTCCCCCAGGCCTCTACATTTATCCAGAACAGTCACGTGTCTTTACGCAGCTACACAGAAAACACAGACAAAATCGATTGATCTAAATCACATCAACTATTTTGATCATTGCTGCGGCTCTCTTCCCAAATTTGATATTTATGTGTGAATATCTATGGTTCAGTAAGACTAGAAGAGCTCTGCAAAAATCCTAAAATGTTATTAAAAGGAAAAACATAAAAATTTCCTAAAGCCAAGCTGATCAGCTGACCATTACTCTTTGATCTCTGAATAGCTAATCTGAGCTGCTGTGACATTACAACAAGGAGGTGTTTAGCCCTGCTGATCACCTTTTCATTTACTCTGTAATCCATTCATCGTCTTCTCATCTCACGTCTGGTTAAAGGCTTCATTCTTCATGTCCACAGCCGAGCCTGATGTTTGTGAGATCAAATACTGCTCATTAAATACTGACGCTGCCCGTCGAGACGCTCTAATAAACTAAATGTTGTGTCTCTGTCATCGTTGTTCCTTTAAGCTCTCCATCTGTCTCCATCAGTCCAGTGTCCAGGGATGAGCCAGCGAGCGCCCACGAGTTCTCGCCGGTCACCGAGGGAACAGACGGCTGCCCGCTGGGGCACCTGATGGACGATGACGCCCCGGGGCGAGGGCAGCAGCAGGCTGCAGAGGTGCAGCCTTACCCCAAAATGCAGGCTGGAAGCGGGGTCGGAGACCTCAACAAGAACCTGCTGATTCACGGCTACAGCGCCGCCTCCGAGTCGTCCCAGCTCATCCACAGCGTCGGCCCGAATAAGCTGGACATCCAGTAGCCAGGTAACAGAGACCCCCCGACATATGGCCCTTTCACTTCTCTCTGTCTGTCTTCACTGCTCTACTCCATCCAGTAAAAAGGCAAATACTCAGTTTTAGACGATATGATGCCATAGAGAGGATTATTTCTACTATAGTCATCCCAGGTTAAGAAGCCACCTGCTTACGAGGAGCAGCCAATCAGAAGATATGAAGGCTAATACAGAGGCCTGTAAACATCTGGACCGTGCACACAAGTGCTGTTATATTTAGAAGTCATCCATTCATGACATAAACACAACATGTTTTTTATACAAATACAAAATAATTATTTAGTGCTGTAAAGTGGTTCTAGTTGACTTTGAGCCTTCAGGCTCCTCCCTGCATGCTGCAGGTGTCTCTGCTAAACAGACAGAGGATGGCTGCTGTCAGCCTGCAGCAAAGTTTACAAGGAATCTGACAAGTGTAAAAATATGACAGATTAAACCAGCAGTTTATCTGCAGACAAACGGCTTCAGTTTTTGTTCTTAATTAAACAGTTTTGTCTCTGTTGTAAGATGAACAGGTGGTGGATGAGACTGACATTTAAATCTGTTGATTAGACGTTTTAATAAAGGTCTCTTACACACTTTTTATGCAATTGTGATAACAGTACAGGAAAAAGGGACCGTACGAAAAGCACCATGATATGAGTGATTACACTTCTGTTATGTAATCAAACTTTTGAGCTAAGAAGACACTGCAGGACCTGAATCTCATGCTTGTAAATACAGTGAAACACACCATTGTCCTGCCTGCTTTCTTCTGTATGAAAATAACATGCATTTGTTTTAAAGTGTTGGGTTTAATATGTGCTTGTTGAACCAAAAGAATCCGGCTTTTGGTTATGTTGAACCCAAAACTTTACTTACGGACAGGGAAAAACAATATAAATATAAATATAAATACATAAATACATAAAGTATTTATGTATTTATATTTAGTATTTGCCATACTGAAGTTCTTAAATGTCTCTTATCTCTCTTTTAGGACCTTTTTCAGGAGGCCGGCAGCTAAAAACAGGAGCCAGGAGAAACAGACCAAGAGACCAGAACAACAGTCATCATCTCCACAGGAAACGACTGCTGAACACCTGATTTCTCATCTGTATTACCAAACCACACACACGCATCACTGTTAAGCTTCTGGCCACATTTTAGGGCAGTGCAGGTGGGCAATTACAGCTCTGAGAAACACAACACAGTTTGACCTAATCATGCAGGTAATGTGATATATTTATATATATGTGAATATTATGTTACAGAGTGAAGTTTAGGTCACAGTTTATTCGTCTAAAACCCAAATAAATTCAAACTTTGTGCTGTAAAACTTGGAGCTACTTCCCCTCCACGCCTGAATCCAGTATTTCCCAGCTGCACTGCCGCCAAACATAACTCGCCCGCTTTAATCTGTCATCTCTGCTCTTGAAACCGTTGTAAATAGATGTTTGAGGCGGTCACAGTGGGGACAGGAAGCGGCTCTGTAGCAGATGATCTGGAGGAGAGCCGTGAGACTGATGCTGTTGTGTGAATCTGTGTGTAGCATCCTCAGCTTGCTGAGCTGTTTTATGGCCGTGGTTGTGGGTTCCCGTGTGTTTATCCCACCTCTGACCTGCTCTGCTGTAGATTTCCTTCCATCCTGACGCAGGAGAAACCATCAGAAACTGAAACGATGAACCCGCTGTCGACCCGTAGCCTTTAGCTGTTGTTTCTCTGCCGCTCATCACTGGACCGATTTGAGGACTAGCAACAATCAAACACGAGGAAAAAATGCGACCCTTCTGGGGGGAAAATGCTACATGTCTTGTAATTTAATGTGCGGGCGGGGGGATATTGAGACAGCGTGTTGTGTATTTGTCTGGCACTGACTGTAACCACGCAAGCTGCAGTTTATAGTGTGCACTTACAGTAGTTGTATGTTTGTTACACCGCTCTGAAGACGCTTAAATCCCCAGCCCACGTCCCCGAGTCAAATATACCTCACCGATTCAGAACAGCTTTCACCACCTCGCAGCTCATCACCTCTGAGGCCTTAAACCTCTGTGCAGTCAGCATCCTCCCCGTCACCCTCAGGCACGCCCACTTTCAGCTGATTTTAAAGGCCCGGAGGAGGCCTTTAAAAGGAGGACGAGAACCACAAACACTCCCTGAGGAGGCGTTTTTGCCCTTTAGCTCACACACAACAGGAGATAACCTGAAAGTAAAGGTTAACCACTGTCCAGAAATGTTAGTGTTCATATCAACAGGTAAAAAACTCAATAACCAAACTCATATTTATGGACATTTTAAGGAATTTGAGCTACAGAAAAGCTTTAGCCTTTAAGTCATGGTAATCGCTTTCTTTCCAAGTTCCTTAAATCTTTATTGTTAATTTTTATTTATTCTTGATTTAATGTATGTATGTATGTATTTATTTATTTATTTATGGTTTAGGTTTTTAGGTCCTTAGAGAAGATACTGGTGTAATCTTCAGTACCATTTATTACAACATAGATCGTCTTTATACAAAAACAAAACACCTAAATTTCCAGAAGTGTTGCAGAAGACACATGCTTGGTGTCATGAACAGTTGTACATTTCTTTTGGTTTTTTTTACTGGATGAATAAGATCATTTATTATTTTGGCATGCACTGCAGTGTAAGCCTGTGCAGACACACTACAGAGGTGGTGGTTTGGTTTCTTGCTGTGGGAACCGAGGCCTCTTCTGCTTCTCCAAAGCACCACACAGAGGGGAGGAAAGCATTTCCCCGTCACCCCAACGACCTCCAGCGCATTGATTTTTATCATCAGCTTCCCTCCACGTTTGCTCACTGCTCCTCCAGATTGTGCTGAAACGCATCGTCAGAGGGTCCCCCGGGTCCCCTTGTGTATGAAGTAGACATAAAGGATATAATGTTTATTCTAATCTTACTTAAACTCTGTGACACTGCAGCTTGGTGGAATATATCATTGTAAATGTGGTGCATGGAAAACTGCTGAAAACGAACAATAAACTTCATCAAGCCATTCGTGTCAGTGAGCTGGATAAATAAACTAGTGAATGGAAAACTGAATCATTAAGGAAGTAAGGGACATGTTTGAGATGTTTAGTCTTTGACCTTCATATGAAAACGATCTAGTGTAGGGCTTAACGCAGACGCTTTTCTTTATCATTATATCTCACTGTGTGTTGACTTGATGCTGCACTGAAATTAAAAATCACCTGCAAAAACTGGATGGATTATCTTTTTTTGATTTTGTTCCTGACCCCAGAATCAGCTTCTGCATTATTTAACCTCCCAAGACCCGAGCTCTTTCATAGCATGCATTTTTATTTTCTCTTTGCTGTTTGGGCTGATTGGGACCTGATGAATGTAAAAGAATTTTTTTCTTTTTTACCTGATTTTTGTTTCCGAGAAAAATGAGATCCACATACGAGGACATTCGCTTTAAGTTTCGAAAGAACAGTGGCAGTGTCCTTGTAAGTGGATATCAGGCCCTTGTTAAGCAAAATTTAGTATTTTGGTTTGACAACCCAAAATGTCATGTCCACATATGTGGACACCAGATCGCAGGAGGTTAAAACAGATTCAAACTTCCTGTTGGGGTTTTCAGCCTTCAGCATGAAAATGATTTTGATGGAGATTTTTAAAACACTGACTTCTGGATTATAGCAGCATCAGAACCACAAAAACTATCAAATCTGCAAAGCTTTTAACTAAAGGGAAAGGTTAATGATTTTCATTAATGCCAGCTGCGGCCTCAAGGCTGGAGCTGAACAAAACACCCAGATAACGACTGTGTTTATACTGTTCCCCCCCCCATTCCATGCAAGGCCACCTGGGTTGGCTGGAAGACTGTTTACTTAGCCTGGCGGGCGAAGGACACTGTCTCAGCTGAACTCTGGACACACACACACACACATACACTGATATGCACACACTCATCCCCCCTCCCTTTCCAAACGCCTTCGACGCTTGTGCCCTACCGGGGAAGATGGCAGTCGACTGGACCAGCGCAGACACGCTGCAGGACCGGATGCGCTGTCTACAGCGGCTCTCTTACCCTTTACCCGCCCCTGTTGCTTGTCTTGTGTTTCTATGGTGTATTGATAGTCATGTGCTTTTGTGCTGAGGTGTTTTTTCTGTTATCAAACTGTTCTCCCACTAGGAGCTCAGTCTGAGTGGAGTTTTTTTTCTCCTCCTCTTACCTCATGTTATGTATTTTCGTTGTTTTTTTCCTATCAGCCTACCTTTCTGACATGTCTCCTCAATGTGATGTTTGTGTAAAGTTGGTCAGAAGGTTCCTTTGGTTTTTTTTGGGTTTTTTTGCCTGTCCCGTTTGGCTCTTTTGCATCAGAATTATTGTCTAAAGGCAAAGAAAGATGCCCAACGGATTTACTTTACCAAATTGACCATCCCAGCCTTGCCATAATGGTCCATTTGATTCACCTTTTATTGTTTATTTTATTTTCACTTACTGAATACGGGACAGACTTGACTGGGGGAAAGAAGGGGAGAAAGAAAGAGAAACAGCTGAGAAGAGGGACAGGGGAGAAGGGCAAAAAACAAAAACCAACAGAATGAGCAGAGAAAGAAAAAAAAATGCATATATCAATCACCTGGATCACCTGTTGAGAAAGAAAAAAGAAAACAAGCAGAAGAGAACAAGAGTAATAGAATAAACAACATCACAATGATATATGGGAATATGACATCAAATACTAAATATTAAACATTATTGTGCAGCACATAAGATCAACAGAACACAGTGTGCTTTGAGGTAGGAGCCAAAAAGGGTGTAGTTTGTGGGTGTGATCACCCGTGTGTACACCTGTGAGCATGGACGCGCTTGTTTTTTTAAAAGGTTCCTTCATGTAATAATCTGCTAGAGGGTGTGGGGGGGCCACAGCCCCATCCACCAGGGCATGAAGCAGGTATGGAGGAGATCAAAACTCCAGACATCCAGAGGCCCCCAGAACACAAGAGACCAAGGAAGACCAACAGAGGGGCAGCCGCGCCACTGTCCCAGAAAGAGCTGAGGAGAGTCCCAGATGAGGGCTCACTCAGCAGCCGCGGAGCAGAAGCCAGGGGGAGTTGCAGTGATGCGCCCGTGAGCTCCGCCGGCAGCCAGCTGCGCCTGAGTGACCGAGCCCCAGGCCGAGAGGCCGGGGGCACCCCACCTCCGAAGTGGCCCGAGCGAGCCCCAGGCTCCAGGCCCCGATAAGCGGCCGCCAAGGAGTGAGCCGGTGTGTACCTGGACGCCCATCCCCGGACACAAAGAACCACCAACGCACCGATGTCTGAGGGAGTCCGCCACTGGCAGGGGAAGTGGTTCCTTTGTAAGTGCGCATGCGCCATTAGCGTGCTGCCTGCTGTAACCCTAATTTCCTTCTGATTCTGATTCTGATTTAATTGGCACACAATCTTCATCTATTAGCTGCTCCTTTTGGGGTCACACAATCCATCAATACATCCATGAATCCTCTCTGTGGTCATCCTCTTTTCCTCCTGCCTGGCAGTTCCAGCTATCCACTATCTTCACTCTCCATCCTCTGCACATGTTCAAACCTTCTCAGCCTCGTCTCTCTGACTTTATCTCCGGCCTGAGCTGTCCCTCTGAAAAATCATAACATCTCCAGGTTGGCCTCCCCCACTTCGTCTCCAAGCCAAACATCACAGCAGGTCTCACCACCATCCTAAACCTTTCCATTCACTCTTGCTGCTATGATTCTGTCACAAATCACCCCTGAAACTCGTCTCCAGCCACTCCACCTTGCCCGCACTCTCTTCTTCACCCATCTTGTGCACTGTTAGCTGCTTTGGATGGTTCTGTGCTCAATTTTCTATTCTGACTTCCGCCTGCTCCCTACTCTTACAACGTCATCTGCAAACATCATATTCTGCAGAGATTCCTGCCTGACCTCATCGTTTTGATATATAATCCGTTTCATTTGTCTGTTGTTAACAATCTAAAGTTTGTGTGAAGGTAGGTACCAAAACAGCTCGAAGGGATTTAATTTGGATGAAAATCGGGCCACGGTCACGGCAAATATGAAAATCAGTAACAACCTTTTATTACCCACAGTTTTCTATTGATCAGTTCACAACAATATAGTAGGCTTTGGTGGACATGAGTACCCAGGTTGGCGAAGCTTTTGACCTTGACCTTCATTGTAAAAACCTGAATCAAAGTTAACCTTGAAAAAAAAAATCTATATCATATGAAAAGGGCATAAAGAGAGCTGTACAAAACTATACAAAAACACCCCAGGGCATCACAATGATGCCATAATGTCACTGTATTGGATTAATCCGGTTGTTCAGTCTGACGTCACTAGCCGTGTCTGGGTCTAAACTCCGCTGCAGGTCCATATATCAAACGATCACTATGGCATTACTGAGAGTTAAAACACTGTCTAAAGTCTTTCATCTTTAATAAAATGATCAGCGTTCTGCTCTACCAGGTGTAACAATTGAGTTTAACATCCAGGCATCCATGAAAACGGAATTTATGACATTTAACGGAGGTAGAAGTTAGCAGGGACTTAGCTCGCTAGCTTCTATCTAAATACAATATAGCATGTCCTGACTGCGGGGTTTTGGAAACAAATTAAAACGTACAGCTCTGTTATCACTTCCAACATAAATGAAGACAGAAAACTAAACAGCAGTGACGTTTGTAGGGTTACTGAAGTTGGGCTAGCTGGTATATAATGATGTGCTACGTGACTGCTAGCGACACAGCTATGTTAGCATAATATAAACAAGCTAACTTTTTTTCCACTCGATAAAAGTTAACGTGAGTGTTCTCGGTGGTCAGGAACAAATGTAATCGCATGGCAGGATGCTGTAAAAGGACCAAACTTCAGCCAGGAGAACTGAGATAATCCATCCACAATACGAGGTTAGTCATTCATATACTGCTGCATGGGCTGGGCTGTAGTTACATCCTAAGGTTTTAAAAACTGAGCTTAAATAAATGATTAGCGGTAATAAAAGCCGAGGGAGGCCAACAGTGATCACTGACTGTTTTAGGAGCTTTTTGAAATCAAATAGAAGAAAATACATAACATTAAACATGTTAACAACACAAAAGCCATATTAAACGCAGACTGCTTTAGGCCCGGAAGTAGGATTCATCGCGTCATCACTGAACAACTGGATAGCCCAAACGACTACAGGCCTGTTGCACTTACGCCTGTAGTGATGAAGTGCTTTGAGAGACTGGTCTGTCAGCACATCAGGGCCGGTCTGCCTCCCACTCTGGACCCCCACCAATTTGCCTACAGGACAAATCGTTCCACCGAGGACGCTATCACCATAGCGCTCCACACTGCGCTGAGTCACCTGGAGCACAGAGGAAGCTATGTGAGAATGCTCTTTCTGGACTTCAGCTCAGCATTCAATCATATCATCCCGGAGATCCTGGTCCAGAAACTGTCTCACCTGGGACTCTCCACCCCATCTGCCTCTGGATCAAGGACTTCCTGACAAATAGACCACAGTCTGTCAGACTCGGCCCCCACCGGTCCAGCACCATCACACTCAGCACCGGGTCTCCACAAGGATGTGTTTTGAGTCCCCTCCTGTTTACGCTCTACACATCCGACTGCTCCCCTACCCATCTCTCAAACACCATCATAAAGTTCGCGGATGACACCACAGTGGTTGGACTCATCTCAAGGGGGGATGAGTCGGACTACAGAGATGAGGTCAACAGACTGACTGAGTGGTGTTCAGTTAACAACCTCCAACTGAACACCACGAAAACTAAAGAACTTATCTTGGACTTCAGGAAGGACAGAGCAGACCCGGCCCCACTCTACATCCACGGGAACTGTGTGGAGAGGGTACACTCCATGAGGTTTCTGGGCGTGCACATCTCTGATGACCTCTCCTGGACTGCAAATACCACGGCGGTGGTAAAAAAAGGCCCAGCAGCGTCTCCACTTTCTGAGAGTGCTCAGGAGGAACAACCTGGAGGAGAGGCTGCTGGTGACATTTTACAGAGCCACCATAGAGAGCATCCTAACGTACGGCATAACAACATGGTATGCAGGGTGCTCAGCTGCGGACAGGAAAGTACTGCAGAGGGTCATCAACACAGCCCAGAAGATCACTGGCTGCTCTCTGCCCAGCCTGGAGGTCACTGCAAACTCTCGGTACCTCAGCAGAGCTGGCAATATCATCAAGGACCACTCTCACCCCAGCAACCAACAGTTTGAACTACTACCGTCAGGCCGACGGTACAGGTCACATAAAACCAGGACAAACAGATTCAGGGATAGCTTCTTTCCCAGAGCTATCACCGTAGTAAATAAGCACAAAAACAATTGAACCTATTCCATACCGTCACTGTCATTATATTATGCTGCTATTCATACTGTCATTATATTAATGCTGCTATCCTGTATATATTGTACATAATATTGATTGAGTACTTACGATTGTTTTTTTGTACTTTTTATATTTTACATTTATATTTATTATTGAAACTTGCACCAAGGGAGTGGCACTCCAATTTCGTTGTACTCTGTACAATGACAATAAAGGCTATTCTATTCTATTCTAAAAACATCATAGAACATCAAAGTTTAGTATAGCCCTTGCCCTTTGAGATTTGCGCTCTCTGAGTAAGTTTGTGTTTTAGAATCTGCCACAACTAAAACACAGACTAAAGAGGGAATGGAAAACATTCCCCTCATAAAAGTCCAGCAGCCAGTCTCCTCCCTTCACATACAACATACAAAATAAATGCAATAAAGTAAAATAAGTATAACTTTTAATACAAAATTAGAAAATAAAATTACATAACATAACAAAAATATTAATTTCAACAAAGCTAATATTATTTGTTTTAGTCTGTTGATATTTTGTTTTAGTTTTCTAAACTACAAGAAACGACTTATTTAAACTGTTATTGATTATTTCTTCACTTTAATTTGATTTTTAATTACAATAATAAAATATTCCAGCTAATATAAATAAATAAATAAAGTATCTCTATCGTAAATATGGTATAATAGCTTTCACTAAAGTTGAAAATGTAACGGTGTCGCTGATATTTAGCACATATTTTTAAGAGGGTTTAAGCCATCTTATTTTGAAAGGCCCGTGGCGGAAGTGTTGAGCTCAGGTTTTTTTGGCGGATCTTTGGGAGCAAATGTCCACACAGTCTCTTTATTTACAGTGTTTAACGGAAAGAGTAGCACGCAGCTGGCGTTTGGTTAAATTTAGCGACAGATAGGATTGTAATCTCGGTTTGTAATCTGTTATTTGGTCGTATTTTGGTGCGTTTATCCTTGTTTTTTTAGCTAGCGTTGTTAGCCGATCGTTGGCCTGTCGCGCGTCGCGGTCAAAGGTAAGAGAACTGCGTAGCATTAGCTGCTAACCAGCGTTATCCTTGTTTAGTTTAGGAAACATGTGTGATGACATGCAAGACGCTCTTTTTGATGCTCTTTAAAGCAAAAAGCTCCTCATACGGAAACAGAGCTGTGGTTTGTGTAACATTAAAGAAGAAGGGGCGTTTTTCGATTTATCGGCGTGCCCCTTAAAGCACCGCTGACCCTGATGTTCCCGGTGATCAGTGAGTTAACTGTCTTAGTTTGTAGAAAATATTCAGGTTGGTGTCATGTGAGACCTGCAGGCATTTATCCAGTCTGAAAACCTACATTACAGATGGTTTGGATGAGTAATCGATTAATGCAGTGGATACTGGTTAACTTTATTTTTGATGGGAGTAGTTAATGCATGATTATAATATTTAAGATGGGAGCCCTACTAATGTTAACTTAAGCTTGTTTAGCTTATGCAGAGTAACGTTAAAAGATTCTTATTTATATATAGCTGTGGTAGCAGTTAGACTTTTAATAACTTTGTCAAATCTATTTTGCTGAGCTAGTGTTTCCTGAGTTACACGATTTTAAAATAGTTTGGCTCATATTTGTATATTAGAAACAGAGTATACATACTATGGTGGAAAGTGTCAGGTGTCGGCCCACCTCTGTCCAGTTGTTCTACACCAGTGCGATGTTGTTGTAAGCGTATGTGTCCAATATTTTAATAACCACGTTTCTTTGAACTTTTTGAAATCATGCCTGCAGTGAAGTTTAAGCCCTGTTCAAGCTTTCTTGCAGAAATGAATGTTGAAAGGCTGAGTTTTGTCCTCTGCACCTGCTGCAGAGTTGACTGTAAAATTGGGTGTTGTCCCAGCACTCTTGATGTTGTAATAAAATGCTGTTCTTTCCTTTAAGGTTGACAAAATGTCAATACCACGGTCTCGATCACCACATTACAGGTAAATACGCTGCACTAACTGTGCTTTTATTATACAGCCATTCTAGCGTGTGACTGTAGTGTTTGGTTACTTGGGGAATATTTTATACCGTCTGGTGTTCCCACGGGGTCATTTTTAGGACCACTGCTGTTTAACTTGAGAGGCACAGTTATGTTTACCTGTCTCCACCCCTGTGTACGCACAAGACAAACTGATGCGATCACTGGTGCTGAAGCTGAGAGTCTGGAAATTTCAGTTGCTGACCTTATTTTCCAAAATCGGCTCTAACTGTGCTGTTGTTCTGTTTTCTATCATCTAAAAGTATTGAAAAAGTTTGGAGCTTTCTGTTGCATAAGGTCGATGGAAATCTGGCCTGTACTTTTTTTCCACTTGACTGTGTGGAGATACAGAAATCATTTTACTGCTACAGTATATCCTTTATCATTAACATTGCATTATGCATTAAACTGTTTATTGAAGCTACTGGCATCATATTAACCTTTTTAGTACAGGTGCAGCTATAATCATTGTATACACATTTTATGTTGTGCTCGTGAAGAATTGATGCTCAGTCTATTTAAGGTTTCAAGCTTTGTGAGCACGATGTCTTCACAATCTATTGTGTAAGTGACTTGGAGCAACAGAAGGTTAAAACAGCATTCACGCTGACAGATACATATAATATAAACATAGGCCAGGCCGAAGGCCAGGAATTCATTTAGCTTCTAACTGCGTTTGAGCTTGACAGGTAACAAGTGACAGAAGACAGGTCAAGAAAAGGACAAGCCCACAGGGACCATCTGGGCCTGAAACTAATTGCCATATATGGAAGGTGTGATAGAAAGAGGAACGTCTTTGTCTGTTTTTTAGATATTTAAGATATCTAAAATTGTTGCATTCGATGTTCATTTGACGCATGAAGGTGCGTTAACCCTGACATTAAAAAAGTAGTCTCAAGCGTATTCTTAGAGGCGGATCTATGCTGATGTGTTGCAGTGTACATCTTCCCAGGCATGTGCTCAATAAATCATCGTTTGACTGAATTTTTCTGGGCCAGTGTTGTTCCTTGCCTCAATATTTCAAATCGGGACAACTGCAATGCTCTGTTCACGGGAACATTGCAAAGCACCGTAACCAACTTTATCTGGCATAGTTCTTAGCAAAAAGAAATCTGACCATGTCACAGCTGCACTGAGGTCATTATTTTGGCTTCCAATTAGCCTTAAAGTTGGTTTTAAAATTTGAAAAGTTGATTTTAATGTCCTGTATGGTGTGAAACCTTAATATTTCTCAGACAGTTTTATATTTTATAGTTTAAATAGTTCTGACACACTATCATCTGTTATTGGGTGTACTCCAACACAGCTCAACTCACAAGTGTTCAATTTCTACTAATTGTATTGATTTTAAGTTACTGTTCTTGTCATTTTTACTGGTATATTGTTTTTCATTACATCATTACATTTTTAGAAATGAATCAGATTTTTTAAAACTGGTAATTGCAGTCCTTATTGTTTTGAATATACAGTGGAACCCCGACTTATGAAATTAATTTGTTCCAGAGGGTCTTTCGTAAGTCAAAATTTCCATCGCCTTTTGAGTGAGGCGATGCTGGCTGAAGATGAAGTTCTTGGTGGAGGAGGAGGTGGCGGAGGTTGAAGAAAGCATATGTATGCATACATACGTATGTGTACATGTACATAACATTATGGGATTTAATTTAAAAAAATTTTAATTTCTATTTCATCTATTTCGTTACGTGGGCATTTTGCCGTACCATGGGTCTTCGTAAGCCAGGGTTCCACTGTACTTATTTGCTTATTTTCTTACACTATCTTGCTAGTGTTCTAGATTGTACTTCCAAGTGAAGTTATGCTTCCCAAAAACTGATTTAAAATTATTTTCTAGATGCTGATGCATTAATTCCGGTGCTATCTGTTTCTAAAATGATATATATATATATATATATATATATTTTTTTTTTCTATGTTCACTTTTTCAGGAGGTTGCCATTGGAGGAACCTGGCTTTGATCCACACAGACCAAGTGGAGATCTGGATGGGATTTCTATGGACAGAAGGGAACGCTTTCGGAAAGGTTCTGAAGAAATCAGGGAGAACTTCAGTGAAGACATGTATCCAGAAGGGCAGAGGAGAGCCCCTCCATTCACAGATGACCATCGATTTGAACGTCAGCCTTACAAAGACCGGGAGGAGTTTCACCACAGGAGGTTATCACCCCGCCATGATGTACGCTATGAAGAATGGAAGTTTCCCCCAGTGAGAGATGGAGGATTTGATGGAGATAGGAGAAGAGAAGGGTTTAGAGAGGAATTCCAGAATTTTGAACACAGGAGTCGGTCGCCTCCGAAGTTCACAAGGGAAAGGTTGCCACCGACACCGAGGTCTAATTCAGACCAGAGGGATTCGGGGATGGGCTGGAAGAGAGAGGAGCAGGTCAGGGATCGGTGGAGGTTCACAGACCTCAGTCCCAGTTTGAGGTCTGACGACCAAAGAGTTGGAGGAGATGGGGAAAGAGGGAGGAGATTCACTCAAGGTCCTAATAGAGGCAGACAAAGGGAAAACCCACATCATGAGAGGGGCCTCCCTTTTAAAAGACAACGAAGAGAAATGGATGACGTCAATCATCCTGGGTAAATTTTAAGCAAAATGCTTTGCAGCACTATCGGGAAATGAAGAACGTAGAAGATTCCTATCTTCTAATTTTCTGTAGCGCAAATTTCCTCACTGTTCATCTTCATGCCTTAATTTCACTAATGCACTACTCTAGTGTTAAATATTGCATGGCTTATAGTTTCTTACCTTCTTTCTGAGAAATGTAAAGTTCTTTTTGTCTTATTTTGACCTCTTTTCATTATTTGTGTTATCAGTGATAATACATTAATGATTACATATTGATTCATTTAGGTTTGATTATTTCCAGTCTGAATTTAAAAGTGAAGATGTTGAACCGCCTCCTCTTATGCCACCACAGGTCCAGGAATGAGAAGGACTTTGGGGAAAAGGGTTACTCAATGGAAGGAAGCAGACATGAGTTTGGTGAAGACACTCGGGGAAACCTCCCCCACGGAGACGGTCGGTACTCGGGGCCACTTGTCATTGAACACGATCATGGCATCCGAGACAATAGAAAGCTGCCACGATGGGAAAGGTTTGATGACCACAGGGATCTCAAGCCTGAGTTTGATCGACAGAGGAAGCCCCGTCCAGGGGGCTCCTCTGAGGAGCTTTTTAGGAAGACGGGAACCAGGTTGGATGATCAGGAAGATCCACGAGAACACCGTTATCAAGGTAATTCGGGGGAATCAAACTATTATGAAACTAGGAGAAGCCCTGTGCTTCAGGACAGGTCAAATGCAGCAAGATATGGTGTTCAAGGTGGCCCCATGAATCATAGGGGGAGAGGTGCCACTCAACCAGCAAGAAGGAGGTACAACCCAAATCAAAGCGGACGGCCAGGACAACCAAGAAATCACCCACGCTTACAGCAGGCCTCCCAGGGATACCAAGATCTTCCTCGCGAAGAGCAGAGACAAGGGTTCCACCCCGTTAGGGAAGATTATGACGACGACACTAAAGATGAGCCCAACTGGGCAGAAAAAGACAAACTTCAACAGTGGGACCAGGAAAGGCCTAGAAGTCTGGAACGGCCCCCAAGGAGGGATTTGGACCCTAAAATGCCCCATTTGAGGCAGCAGGGATGGAGCAATCAGAAAGCCAATAATATGACGGTTTTAACAGAGGAAACGCTAACCATCAAGGTGGACATGAGTCGGCCCATAAACCAGAACAGGTAGAGTATTTTCTTTATCTTATCAAGGGTGAGGGGTGAAAGTTCACACTTTCTTTTCATGATCTTGTGAAGAAGAAAAAAACCCATGAAGCTGCCACATGGAGTTTGAAGACTGGCATTGAAAAAATCACAAATAATTCCATGTCATCTGATATTAAAATTGATTTTGGATGAAATTGATTTGAATACTGGCAGATTCAGAACCAGTACTGGAAATGTGTTCCCTTATGGGGAATTAAAGGGACCTACCCAATCATATGTGCCGTTACCTCATACGGCTGGGATGCTTCATAGAAGTTTCTCCAAGGAGTCCATGTTCATTTAAAGTGGAAGTCACTCTCATGAATACTTGCGGACTGCAGGACACCTCAAGGAAAACAAAAGGAACTTCCAACTCCATGATGTTAGTCCCGAACCGAATATGGCCTTTATTTTAGGAAGCATGGTGCTGATGCGGAGTCTTCATTTGTGCTTTTCAGAATTCACCTGGAAGAAAATTTGCAACAAACTTGTTTCATTGAATTCAAGTTCCAGTCGCACAAATAAAGGAGTCAATTTTGCACTTGATTTATTTTTTTTTAATGCGTTGAGTTAAATTGTGTAGATGAATCCAAAGGACCTGTTATTTCGTAATGAAGATGACTGAATCCTAATTTATCCCTTTTGAGGATGGAAAGGTGCAATTTCTACCCCCAACTCTGGATGATGTTTGATTTAAAACTGCTTTAAGAGGCATATTTACCTTACATCTACAACATTGTTGGTTTTTACTGATTGATGGACTTTGAAAGCTGAATGTGGGATACAAGACACAGTACTGACAGGATTCGATCAGCAGATGCAACTCCTGTGGGCGCTGGCAATCACACGTTTTTCAGGAGGATCTCAGACCGTCTGAGTCTAAAGAAGAGTTTGCTACTGAAACCTACATTAAACCATGTTTTCTAAAATCAAAAAAAAGCGTGATGTGCACCCTCCAAACACCACCTCTCACTCCGTCATCACTTGGTAATATGGTGTCTTCGGTGTGCTGATAACATAAAGAGAGTTTTTGCTTCTGCTTTCTTTTGGAGCTGCTTGGAAATGAAAAATGATCCTCAGTGAATTTAGGATTTGCCTCGTATGTGCATTTAAGGACACAGTCAGTGACATCTGGACTAATGCTGTTGCTACTGGAAGAGGAAATATCTGTTCTTTCTCTTGTTTTGAAAGGGAAGTTGAGCAAAACTGGCAGTAACTGATGGTACTACTAAAAATAAACATGGAAACTCTGATATGCACTGTGATAAACCACACACCTTGTTGTCTAAATGCCAGAGAGGAAGTTCACTACAGCAAGCAAAAGAAGAAGATGATGATCTGAAGGCTCTGCCATGGAGAAAATGTTGGGAAACCATAAAATGAGACATTTTGCAGGAAGATGAGAAGACTTGGCAGCCATTGTTGGGCCACATACCAGAGATGACATTTAGGAATCAATGAGGAACCTGTGTGCACCAATCAGTTATGGGAAGAAGGAGAGGCAGTGAATGGAGTCCTGCTCAGAAAGTGCATGCCGTGAGTGAGTTTTGGCCATTTCATGTTTGTGCGTATACAATCTTATTGGAAAGCGTGCCGAGGATCCAGATGCAAGGAATCGTCCAAGTAAAGGCAGGCACAAGCAAGTCCGTGTTTTGTGCAGCGAGCCATTGGAGTCTGATGGATCATGAAAAGAGTTCAACTTCACGGCCTAAACATTAGTTACAGGCTTTTTGAGGAGGAGACTAATGACGTGAATATCATCAACCAGCTAAAATAAAGGATTCATCATCATCATCATCATCATCATCATCATCATCATCATCACAGAAGATAACTGGGGAAAATGCACCCTCATTAACGCTTTGAAAAGATGGCGACGAAGCTATAAACCTGAATAAATTAGGAGCTGGAGCATTTCAAAGCAGCAAACATAAAAGGATGATTTATCCTGAAGAAAACTGAAGTGAAATTGTCCTTAGTTTAAGAAGAGAAAATAAATCCAGGAACATAATCTTCAGTGGTGACAGCAGAGAATTTTAGGCCTTGTCAATGGTTTCAGAAGACACCAGTAATCACTATTGTTGAAAGGAAAAATGGACTCCATATACAGAAAGATCACTAATCTGGATAACTGGAAACCTTCAATCACATCTGTTACCAAGAGGTTAATCAGCATCGTCCTTCGACAGTGCTTTGAAAAGGAAGCTTCTAAAAGAAGTAATCGTCAGGAGGAGGATACGAATTTAAAGATTGTGTACAATCGGACACTTCTGTGTCGTTCCTCTTGAACCGTGACAGGACTGGAGAATCCAGCAGACAAGCGGATCAGATATATGAACTAAGAGTCGAAGATTTCATACGAGAAAAGAAGTGTGAACTTTCGCCCCAAGCTTTAGCTCACCTGCCAGTTATATAAAAATAAATAAATAAAATAAAAAAAGCGTATATTGGGCTTCTCTGGCTTCTCCTTTAAGCCTTTTTAAATATCCATTAAAATGAATAAAATTGGTGTGATTCTCTGTGCGCTTAAGGGTGAAAACCTTCCTTTTTATTCAACCAAATAAAAGACTAGTCACTGTAAGCATTGTGATTTGTGGGACTCGTTAAAGGTAAGTTTACTGGGTAAGGTAACGACTTTTTTACTTAAGTGTGATTGGTACAGAAAGGAGTGTACATTTAAGATCCATCTTTTAAAAAACACTGCATTAAGTAAGGATGTAAACACAGTGTAGAAACTAAATATTAAAATGGCATTAAAGCTAATTTTCAGTGACTTAAGCCATGCTAAACAAACGCCGATTCCCTGGCCACAAGGATCATTTATCATGTGTTTATTCATTGTGTTGGTATCAATCTCCCTCTTTTCTTCCTCGTCCTGCAGCCCGCTGTGTTATTCCTCAGACAGGCAGCTCTCTTTAGATCTGGTCAATGTTGGTCGCCAGCGTCTGGACTTCCTGCCCATGCTGGAGCACTCCGGCACATATCAGGAGACCGCCATGCACACTGGGACGTTTGCCCAGGAGATTATCACACTCGTGCACCTTGTCAAAGGTTAGTACTGCATGTTGCACACAGGGCCTGCAGATATTTTCTGACAAAACAACAAAAACTAGGTCCAACAATGAGCGGCACAGTGTTTGTGGCAATAGATTTTGGTAGGTGAGGTTATTGCACTCCTTGTCTTCCTCCTAACACTAGTTGGAGGGTACACAGCTTAGGCACCCACAGGTGGTCTTTGCATTGCTCTGCAGCATCAGCCAGGTTAGGCTACCAGTACATGAAACAGTTCTCCATGTGGTGCAGGGTCTGGTTAAAGTAAACCGCCCAGCTCACGTCAGATCTCCGGAGCCGAACCAGTCTGACTCTGGGATGAAATGCGGCTCTACTGGGAGCTTACTTTGTCTTCTTAGACATTAGCAGGACTTGCTGGTTAGCAGCAACTAAACTTTCAAAATAAGAGTAACGGGATTCTGTTGTTCTTTAGGACAGAGTAAAATTACAAAAAAAAGGATAAAAAAAGAATAAAATCTAAATAAAAGGCACCGAGCAGCATTGATGTGCGTGTAATCATATAGAAGAAAGGTGAGCTAAGAAGTGCAAATAGTCGTACAATTGGTGTGTTTTAAGTGTGTGTGGTCTGCATTTACAGAGCAGTATTTCAGAGGGGATGGGATCACCCTGAATCAGCGCTTCTCAGCTCCACAAGACGGCAGCTTTTCTGAAGAAGAGATGGAGGAGCTGACGTCGGACGAGGGATTCGAGTCAAACCAGTAGGTGGACAGGCATAAAGTTTGTTTACCTGCCGAAGTAAAGTGATGGTGAAAGCAGTACATAAATTATAAGAAATATCTTCCTTTTTCTTTACAGACGCCCTAAAAATGACTCTAAAATCTTTTCTCTTGGCTTTCTCCTTCTTGTCTGCAGAGGTTTCAGTTTGGATATGAACTCGCTGCTCAGTGACGACAAGCCTCTGTTCTTCTCGAGACCAACACAGGTAAAAAAAGAAAAGAGAAATAAAGAAATGCACTCGATACTAGAGACTATTGGGAGCTCTGGTTATGACTGATTCATTAATCCTTTTGGTAAATTGACCTCAGGGCGTGAGGCTGCAGCCGGTGCGAGGTCCGGGTGACCTGAGGCACGACCTGGAAAGGAGGCGACAGGAGAAACTGGAAGGGGTTAAAGTTACAATAGCT
This sequence comes from Rhamphochromis longiceps, assembly GCF_057381845.1. Taxonomy (NCBI): domain Eukaryota; kingdom Metazoa; phylum Chordata; class Actinopteri; order Cichliformes; family Cichlidae; genus Rhamphochromis; species Rhamphochromis longiceps. Next base: position 32,791,196 of record NC_140565.1, read on the forward strand.
GGGAGCACTATGTCACAGCGCCCCCTGGGTGCATGCAGGTGGGTTTTAACCCAAGTCTTCTTATCAATCACTTGACAATGTTTCTGTAGATGCTGTTTTTGGCAGAATATGTTCATGTGCAATCGTCAGAAGGGCAATCTTTCTTAGATTAGGTGCAAGGAGGTAGTCCTTGTTACGTGGACCCTCCAGAGCACAAAGCGTAGCAAGGAGTGAGATCATTACTGGAGAGCTGAATGGACATCATGATGTTAGTTGTTGGTTTTTGTCCTCTAGTCACATGCTGGATGGCATGTGCATGTACTTTTTAGGTTGATTAAACATCTGTGCAGCAGGTCAAAGTACAGTCTCCTTATGGGGAAACATCCCTGCACCCCAAATTATGGCAAAAAAACAAAAATAAACAAACGTGAGTGAAGTCAGTAAACATTCCTTTGAGCTCCACGAATCAATAACTCATAAGATAATGTTGTAAAAACTTGGTCCAAGCTCCACCAGTAGCTCTGATTTCACGCTGCAGCCCACTGCACTGAGTTTCTGTTGTTTACACATTTTTATTAGCATTATTTATTAGCCTGTAGGAGCATAAAAATGGTCCTTTTTTAACAAAGAGTCAAATGGATTTGTTTAGCTTGGAGCTGAATGTCTTTTGGAGTCACTCGAAGAACTCTTCAAAATAAAATGACCTCAGTTTGTCACAAACAGCATGAGACAAAGAAAACATGTGAAGAAGTCAAACAGGAAGTGAGCTCCCAGTGAGCCAGGCTTTATTTATTAAGCTGATTTTTGGTATTCAAGGTGTTTTACCTGTGGTCATGTCATGTGACCTGACCTGCAGTAGGGCTTTTATTCTTTCTTGTGGTTTTCATCAATGGCTCAGTGGGATGATAATGGATAGCTGCCCCTTTAGCAGGCTGCACCTGGTGTCTGAAAGAAGAGTCGACGCATGTATTAAAAAGATGTTTGTTTGCCTCCAGATGTTTTCTGCACATTGACATTTGACTCACTGTTGTGTTAATATAACTGTCATACTGTACCAGCTGCACTTTAAAACAACCACCGTGGGCCAACATGCTGTACAGAGGAGTAAACGCATAAAAACAGCAACGAAAAAGACCAAAAATAAATAGAATACAATAAAATCAACACGTCAAAAGCCAAAGACAAGATGTGGAGAAGGTTGAGGGCCATCCAGGCTTTAATGTCTTTAGGACACTTGAGTACAGTCAAGCACAATATCCTTCAGTTTTAACTGAAGTAAAGTTTCTTTTATTCTTGTCACTGATTAAATAGTTTTGAAATGTGTTTTTGTTGTCAGTGATCCAGTAATGGGATACAGTGACAAGATGCCTCATGTGGACCACAGGAGACGAGATGGAAGCACGGTGAGCATTAAGAGCCGGGTTACAGCTTCATCCTTTGAACGCTTGAAGTCTGAGGCTGTTAAATGGGACGGTCTAGTTTACGATGTGCTGCTCAAGTTGCCTAGAAATCCTTAGACTTTCCGCCAGAAGTGTTTTAAACAGCAAAGGATGAAATGAATTAAATTTTGTATTTAATTTATTTATTTTTTTACTTTTACTGATTTTTTATTTTTATTTTTGCCATGTTAAGTATCTTAAGCTGGGATTAGCTGATGTGTCTAACCCTTTAAAGCCGATCGGAGCGGGCACGCTCCGTTTTGCGTAACTATTTTTAAATCCCGGTAGCTCTGCAACCACGTGAGCTAGCGCAATAATGGTTTTTGCATATGAAACCGGAGGAGTTGTACTTACATCTTATGCCATCAGCTTGTCCTCGGTCACGGTTTCCTTCCACATAAAGCTTTGCAAAAACTTCATAAAAAGCACTTGCAGCAACAAAAACATAATATTCCAGAAACACGCTTTGCCGATCCGATCAGCTGTTCGTAACACTTCCTACGTCGGAACAGACGTCAGCGCAAACTATCGCATGTCTGCCATTTCCTGCCCAAAACGCGGAAATGTAGTTTTTTACCTTCAGGGCTTTATGAGCCTATACTGTTGTTTTTAAAAGTTATGTTTGACTTTATGACTTTCTGTGTTGTTTCTGGGATGCTGAGGACTCATATTGCACTGCTGGAAATAGTTTATTTTGATACACATGCTGTTTTTTTTGCAAATTTGCACTATAATATTTATTTTAGTTTTTCCTGCAGTATATAAAAATTGGTGTATTTCAAAAACAAAACCATGAAGACACTTAAAATAAATGTCCTGTGGTGGGAAACTAGTTTGTGCAACTTTTTTGTATTTACAGTTTTCAGGGATGAGCCTCTTAAATTTCTCTAACTAGAAATATATGTTAAAAAAAACAAAATCGATTTTCATTTTTTTGTAGTTTATTGCACTTTTTTGCAATTTATGTAATTGCTATGCACGTAATGCAGACATATTATTATAATTTGGGGTTTAATGGTTGTATTGATGTATAGCAACTTGAAATGCTCCCACAAATGGCTCCACAGCATGTAAAAAATATAATATAAGCTCTGGCGGACTTGGTTCTGTGGAAGGTCTTAAAGGGATAATTAAAACCTTAGAGCAGTGAAACGTGTCCCTGTTTCAAATACAGAGCTTCAGTAAAGATTCAGGGCACATATTTCTGTTTCATATCATTTCAAATCTCCATCTCAAAGACAATTTTTACAGTGTCTATATGGAGGTATTGTATATACAAGAGACAAATATTGTTCTTTTAATATATTGGTGTCACTGTGTTTGTCTTATATGACTAAAAAGAAAATTCACAAGCTATAAAAGCTTAATGTAATCGTCCCTTGAAGGACGCCGTCCCTGAACTGGGTCACTGCCAGTGACTTGGGTCTTTTTCTGCTCCACAGGGACCGAGGAGAGGAGCTCTGAACAGGCTGAACGCAGGCGCCCAACACGGGAACAGTCGCTTCGGCTTTCAGAAACAGAACTTCCGCAACAGCTCTGCAGGTAAATTTAACAAGATGGCTAAAAGAAATGAAAAGTGAGTGGCTGATCCTCCTCACTGCTCATATTCTCAGGGTTTAAGGTCGTCTGACACTGATGGTCATTTCTGTGGTGAATAAATATTGTTTTTAACCAAAGCCACACACCAGCTCTCATGTTAAAAACATATAAGAGAAAAAAGTTTTCTTTTAAAAAGATCACCTTTTTCCTTCCGTACAGCATGTGTGCTCGTGTTGCTGTCACCAGCAGAAGCTCCTCCCTCTTTAACCCCACCTCTCAGTCTTTATTCTGACTGCCTCCACCTGGAGCTGGTTGTAAAGCTGCTGAAAGGCAGACGTCACAGCCGCGGCTCGCTGCTATCTGAGGCTGGCTGTGACACATTTAGTCGGCTTTATTTGGTTTGTCCCCGTTGTGTAACGGACCTTAAGCTCCTCCCCTTCTCCCTGCCTGTCTAAGGCGCTCGGTTAGTGGGATATTCCCTCTGAACTTTACCCTGCTGACACATTTTAATCAAAGGTGGTTTCCTCACCCGCCCACACAGATCAGCTTCCTGGATCTCGTCCAATCCAGTCTTCTCGCCTCATCTCTTTCCAGTTCGACCAGTTAAATCCTTGTTTTTTTGGTTTATTCTTCACCCCCCTATTAGCCTGGAGTTTCTTTCCTTTTTTTGTCTGACCTCATCTTTCTGTCCCCACCTCCACAGGTCCAAACTGGTGACCGGGCTCCTCGAGTGGTTTCCGTTTGCATTTATAAAACCAGCCGTTCTCGGGCCGACCTGCGTCCATGGTAACATGTCGGATGTGAAGAGGCCTCTGCTGTGCCGGTGTTTTTGCGACGGACGCAGCAGACTGAGAGATGAAGTAGAAAAATGTGAAATGCTGATTCGTGCAGCGTTGGTCTGTGTTTGCACCTGTTATGTTGCTTCTTCTCCCTCATAATTTGATTTGAAACCATTTCAAAATGTCTTTGTGTTGTTGGTGAGAGTCTGAGAGTTTCCTCACGAACAGGCTCGTTTTTACCCGTCCCTGAAAGTCTGTTTGTAATGAACGTTTCTGTGTTTTGGTGACAGGTTTTGTTCTTTGTCCTTGTTCTGTGGTGCTGAACAAATAAAACGTTTGTTTTTAAATCGTGTCTGTCGCTTGATTTTAAAAGTTACATTTTATTTCTGAGGGAACCCGTACGCAGAAAAACATATTTGAGTCGTTGGGGTTTTGAAAGCGTTCAAACTTGTTGAGAAGGACAAACGAGTTAAACTGTGCTTAAAGTGAACCTGTGTGCTCAGCCAGAGTGACATCATTAACCACACTTAGGGACAAACGCTCCTCAGCTCCCAGTCAAAGACGCACCGAGGGTTAGAAGAAAATGGTCCAAATAAATCAGCTTTTTCTCTTCACACATGTTCTGGCATCCATGAAAAATGAGGTTTAGTAAAATCGGCAAACACAGAAATCCTGAAAAATGTGTCAGTGTTGTGTCGACATGCAACCGACAGCAAAGAACCAATTTTAAATGATATCTTTGCTTCTAGCAGCCTGTCACAAAAACGTCGTTTGTTTGGATTTTTTTCCTTGAATGTATTTTTTTAAGCCAAAGATCGATTAACAAACAGCTGCTAGTTGCAAACTCAGAATAAATAAATAAGGAAACTGAACAAGCAGAGGCAAAAGAACAAAAACGGAACAAACCTGTACAGCAGATGTCTACACTCATGTCCTTTAAATGTAGGAAAAGTCCAGCAAAGCTCTGAGTGATGAGTCCAAATTTGAAATTTTAAGTCACCGGCAGTATGTTTGGAGGTCAGGAGCTGCAGCCATCTGTGAAACACTGCGAGGGTCATATTTGTGGCTCAGTTTCAGCCAGCAGCGTTGGTGATCACGTCACAATCGATGCAGAAAAGTGCCTGTCGGATTTTGATCCACCCTGCGAGACCATCTGGAAAGCATCTGATTGGTAAAGTCTTCATTTTTAAGCGTGACCCCAAACACAGCACTGTCAGTCATGGATCAGCCTCCCCAGTGTCCGGACCTCAACATGATCACAAGAACAGAAACATCCAAAGAAGAGCTTTGAATGTTCTTCATTAGCCCGGAGGACTGTTCCTGAACACTACTTAAAGAAATACCTGAGAGCGTTCAGGCTGTGGTCATACAAACACTGAGTTTCAGGCTTGTTATAATTGGTATATGTACATATGTACATGGACTATATTTCCAAATAGGTTTACATGTTTCAATAAATCATCTATTTTACTACTGAAATGTAAAGAAATGAGCGTTGGCTTGAGAATTTGGACGAACGTAATATGAAGTCTGAGTTTGATTATCAATGATAATTATTATTATCGGCATAAACCTTTAAAAAAATGTTCTTTAATTCAGTCTTTCGCTGTGTTCTGCAGCAGCTTTAACTTGGGACCAGTGTGGTGTGGAAGTTGCCGTGGTTACGCAGACTTAATTTCATTTACAGGTTCAAAAAGACAGTCAAAGCAAATACATCTGGTCTTTGATGGTATAACAAGTTATTTATTTCAAACAATGTGAGAATACATAAAAAAGTAGAGCTGAGGTTTTAGCGCTGAAACATTTACTGAGTAAAACCTGCTCAATGCTCTTCTACGTTACCAACTACTTCTAACTGTATATACACATGTCTACAGTCACATATCACATGACCCCGAGCTCCGGCGCCACAACAAACTGTGCGGCTTAGCGTCGCTGTGAGCAAAGGTCATGGCAGCGTCACAGTTCAGGCAGCAGCGAAGAGATAATCCGTCTCCAAACGGATCTTTTTAGAGCGCTCGCTTTACGTGTGCAGCAGGAGGGGGTCTGTGAGGAGCTCAGACAGAAACGCTCGAGAGCTGCTGGTAGAAAGGCAACGAGGAAGAAGGAGAAGCAAAACAGGTCACCAGAGAGCAGCGTTTAGTGCAAGACCTCACCGGTCACATGGCTCAGTGAACGCTCTTCAGTGGGTTTAACGCCTCAGCACTCAGTGTGTCTGATGAGATTTTGGGAGTTTTCTACATCATCAGTGGGATCCCCCCCCTGAAAACCTAAATAAATAAATACACAATTAAATTTTAGTCAATAAATTACAAAAATGATTTTGAATTGTGGCAAATGACATAATTATGTGTGGCAATTATTTCATGGTTCATGCTTTAAAGGGGAGATGTTCTTTGGGCAGTTTTAGGCAGAGAACCATGTGATCATGAACTCAGGAGATCAGAAAGCTTAGAAGCAATGATGAAAACATATTACAGGTAATCACCGCACCTGAGAGTGCCGCAGGAAAGCTTCTTTCCATGAATCCAGATTTTATGACATTATACTGTTTAAAAGCTCCTTTGTAAACTCTGTCCCTGCCACTCGATGTCAGTGACAAACTCGCAACATTTACAAAAAGTAATCTAAATGTTTTTCCTTCTGCAAATGTGTCGTCTTCAAACACAGATAAATTCTGCATTTCCTTGTGGACAGTGTGAGTTTCACAGCAGGTGAACTGTAAGAGTGAGATGTTTTTTATGTTGTCATTTGTGCTTAGAAATATATAATCGTTTGCATGCTGATCAAAGTCACATCCTTATTAGGTCTGATAAGACTGTGTGAGAGGAAGCAGCCTTGACGTTGTAATTCCATTATAGCTGTTGATACCAGACTGTTCTGTTTCTTGATGTGCAAGACTTCACACCTTTACATGTGTATTTGAGATATGACCTATTGCAACTTCCTGTTTTTATAGTTTAGTAAGACGCTTACTTCTACTACTTCTATGTCTATGTATAGTATGGCTGGAAACACACACACACATGCACCTACACACACAGAATACAGACACTGATGTTGTTCAGATATGACTGTTTGAGAATGTCCTGTGTATTTGTAATTGCATATTCATGAATGATTGCTTGCTGAGAATAACAAGGGCTGTAGCGAAGGAATCAGTTGAAGTTGGCTGAGTTCAGGTGAAGGAATCTTTTCCTCAACTTTGGCTGACTTCCCTCGCGAGCCACAAACACGGAGAGTGCCTTCTTGCCTTGTTTGTCGTGCAGTTGTTGGTCTCGCGTTCCAGCGGGTTTTGTGCCCAGATAAACCCAACATGAACGCAGACCGATGAAGCTCAGCAGCAGCTTCTTCCAGAATCTTGTTAAAAATCTCAGTTTTCTTGTAGCTTAACATAACTTTAATTAGCTTTCATCCTCCTGTTTGTTAAAACCAGGAGTAATCCACAGCACGGCGAGGAGGCTGGCAGCTCTCCTGTGTGGGCCCTCGCAGGTCCGCCTGGTGGGATGGGAGAGCCTGTAGCACCCAGAGGACGCCCGAGGGTCCTCTAATAGGATTACAGGTGAGTCCGATGGGTTTCCAAAGAGGGAATTAGGCTGTGTTAAAGTCAGAGGCGGGAGCCGCAGGGCAGAGGCCGAAACGCCACCTCTATGTTCTCCTCCATGATGATGTCGAAGCGGCACATCAAAGGCCTGAAGGAGAAAAAAATGTATCTGTTAATACAAACTGTAGCCTTTGAAGTGGACTTATTCTGCTTTTCCTTCGTCTCCTGTTCCAGTGCAATATCAAACATGGCCAAAGTGTCAAATAATGTCGGCGTATTTACAGGTAATCCCAGTTTTTTTGTATATATATGTGTACATATATATACGTATATATATGTACACATATATATACATATATATATGTGTACATATATATATGTATATATATGTACACATATGTAGCCTACGTCTCCTTAAAGCCTACGTCTCCTTAGAGGCGTAGGCTTTGGAGAACAACAGTTTAGTTTTGTTTCCTTTTAGGATGTCATAGGTCAGACTGAGAGAGACACCTCCACATAGATTTTGAGACAGTTTATCTTCTAAGACTGGTTCCTATTCAGAAACACTAAAACTGATCCACCGACCTCTCAGGAAGCTCCAGTGGCGTGAAGCGGACTCGCAGCAGCCGGATTTTGTAGCGAGGCCCGATGACGTTGCCGGTGTTGATTCGTAGGGAGATCTTCTGGATGTGCTGCAGATCCTCATCGAACTGGGCCAGCAGCCGCGTGGAGGTGTACTGCTCAAACCGGAGCAGCTTACTGTGCGCAGAGACGAGGAGACCGTAAGGTTTAACTCATTAATTTAAAGTCTGTATTTGTGTGTTTATGTTGGAAAACAAGAAACAAAAAACTGAAAGATGACTTTTATCTCCTTTGCTAAGATTATCTATCTATCTATCTATCTATCTATCTATCTATCTATCTATCTATCTATCTATCTATCTATCTATCTATCTATCTATCTATCTATCTATCTATCTATCTATCTATCTATCTATCTATCTATCTATCTATCTATCTATCTATCTATCTATCTATCTATCTATGTCATTAAAGTCTTCATTGACTCAGAATTAAAATTTAAAGTCAACTATTTTCCTGCTTTTCATAAATCCAGTCTGTGTGAAACAGCAGAAAGACTCACTGGTCTATTCGGGCCTCTGTGACGTTCCTGCCGCTGTGCAGCCGGATGTAGACGACCCCCCAGCGCAGGTACTGGTTCCATGTCACCATGTCCACTCTGTACATCAGCTCTGACACACACGGGACACACACAGCGTTACAATCCAACAAAACACTCAATCATCACTCAATCATCACTCCTTTCTGTTAAAAGGTCCTAAAATATTTTTTCTTAAAAAAGTCCAAGCACATATTGTAGGTGGGGTCCCACAGTGGGGTCAGCATCCACAGAGTCCAAATCCTTCTTTAACTCTCTGATGTCCAAGTCCTAACCTCAAATCCTTAACTCTGTGCTCACGTAAATATTGTGATATAGAGTGATTTATTTTGGCTTTTTGAAATTGTTCTTTCAAGTTCTGACAGTCAGAGTACAAAATCATAATAATCATTCTTGTCGACGCAAATTTAAACTCTTAATAAAATAATTACATTATAATTTAAAGTCAAATCCTGTTTTTACTGCTGAAATCAAACCATTTGGGACATTTACTGAACCAGCACATGCTACAGTGCTGTGCTTTTAATCTGGCTATAGGTGGTTGCTAGGCAACATGATACATCACGCGTAATGAAAGTTTTGTCAATATATTATTAAATATATTAAAATGATACAATGCTTTTCTAAGGTTACAGGTGCATTAACACTATGACTGAGCCAGTTTAGCCCGCTGATTGGTGGTTGCTAGGGAACACAATAACGTAATAATACCTGATGTAGATACGAACCATCAGGGCCTAAGTTTGGTTGATCAAGTTCTGCTTGTGTGGCAAACAGACAGGAAGTGCATTTATTTATGTGAAATTTAAAGGCCCAAAAGAGTCTAGTCTGACCCGTGCAAAAGAAACAAAACCTGTGTGGCAAGATCATTTTAAACCTTGTTTTTGGGACAAATTAATCACATTTAGGACGTCCCTGGCTTGAGGTTATGCCTTTCTTTTCATTTAGTTAGCAGCTTCAAAATTGCGGACCCCCATCACGGCGCCAGCTGCAGCCTCAAGGCTGGAGCCGAACAATCACTCCCTGATAACGACTGTGTTATGACTGTTCTTCCCATTCCATGCAAGGCCACCTGGGTTGGCTGGAGGACTGTTTACTTAGCCTGTCGGGGCGAAGGACACTGTCTCAGCTGAACTCTGGACACACACACACACACACACACACACACACACACACACGCACGCACACGCGCGCACACACGCACGCACACACACACGCACGCACACACACACACACACACACACACACGCACGCACACGCGCACACACACGTACGCACACGCACGCACACACGCACGCACGCACACGCGCACACACACGCGCGCACACACACACGCACACACACACACACACGCACGCACACGCGCGCACACACGCACGCACACGCACACACGCACGCACGCACGCACACGCGCACACACACACACGCACACACACACACGCACGCACACGCGCACACACACACACACACACATACACTGATATGCACACACTCATCCCCCCTCCCTTTCCAAACGCCTTCGACGCTTGTGCCCTACCGGAGAAGATGGCAGTCGACTGGACCAGCGCAGACACGCTGCAGGACCGGATGCGCTGTCTACAGCGGCTCTCTCTTACCCTTTACCCGCCCCTGTTGCTTGTCTTGTGTTTCTATGGTGTATTGATAGTCATGTGCTTTTTGTGCTGAGGTGTTTTTTCTGTTATCAAACTGTTCTCCCACTAGGAGCTCAGTCTGAGTGGAGTTTTTTTCTCCTCCTCTTACCTCATGTTATGTATTTTCGTTGTTTTTTCCTATCAGCCTACCTTTCTGACATGTCTCCTCAATGTGATGTTTGTGTAAAGTTGGTCAGAAGGTTCCTTTGTAAGTGCGCATGCGCCATTAGCGTGCTGCCTGCTGTAACCCTAATTTCCCTCGGGATTAATAAAGTATTCTGATTCTGATAACCACCAGGGCAAGTCTGTGCTGCAGCTGCGACTCACTATAGGAGGACGTCGCTCCCAGTGTTAGGGGCATTGAACGCATCCTACAGCGAAATTCCATTCTTTTCAAAGTCTGCTTCACCTGAGACGTGAATTTTTATGAGGTTCGTGTGTCATACTTACTCTTGTAGGGCAGCGCGTCGGTGGTGCTGAAGAAGACTTTGGTCTGTCCGAGCTGCTGCAGAGTCTCCCTCCACGGGCTGACGTCATAACCTGCAGGTGAAGCGTACAGGTGTTAAGATCAGGTGCCTGATAGATGTCCAGCATCTTAATGAAACAAATACGAACACTTTCTGTGAGTTACTGGTCGCTAAGTAGCAGGTTATCACTGACGACTAGCTCATCAGCGCCCCCTGATGCACCCCAGCAGACCTGCAGCTAATTTCTGTGAACAGGCTTCTTTAAATCTGCGCTGTTTAAAGCTTCAGAACCAATAGGTGTCGTCACAATGGTGGCTCCATCTTTTATATACAGTCTATTAGTCTGCAGCCGAGATCTAATTCTGTTTTCTCTGAAGCATCACTTAAATTTAGATTCCTTGAAATGCGTGCAGAATCGCACGTAGAGCAAATTTAAACTCAGATGAACTTTCCTGATTGAGACGATGGAAAACTTGCTCACTTATTAAGCCAAGTTCTGGATTAACGGGATTAATTGCAGAGTATTTATCTGCAGGGGAAGAACAGCTTTTGTAAACATTATGTAGCAGGAGATTGATTATTTTCTTAATCGTTTCCCTCTCACGGTCATTCAGTGTCAGCACCCACCGAGTATGGGGCAGGAGGCCGGTTTGAAGGTCTCGCACTGCAGACAGCGGGCGTCCAGGAAGTCGCTGTAGGACGAGCAGGGGTAACCGGTGAGGGTGCAGGTTCGGTTCAGAGCGCACAGGAACAGGAAGACGGAGCGCTGATGGTCACACACAAAGTAAGATTTACCTGGAGGACAGAGATCACACTGCGCTCAGCACATGTGTGTTATTTAATGTGTGTGTGTGTCTCCCTAGTTTGTGTGTGGGCTCACCTGAAAAGATGGTTTTGGGACACCCCGGCTGGTCGGCGCCTCCGTTGGCGTAGAAGTCAATGTGGCCATGAGCTCCTCTCAGTCCAAAGGCTGCGCACGGAGAGCACAGCGTGTAACACAGCGACTCTTACATGAGGTCACGAAGGTTTATTGCTTTTTAATAAATACTTTCTAGGTTCATAGAAAGGTAAGACGTGTTAAATAATAACTAGAATTAATTAAAATTATATTAACATTTTCATTCAGTTATATAACTATATTTATATAACTTGCTACTAATAATTTAAGAAAAAAACAATGTTTATAAACAGAATTATCTCTACTTCTAATGCCAACCCTTTTTTATTAAAAAAAATGTGGAATATTTCCAAATAACAGTAATAATAATAGTAATTCATAATAATATTCATGCTTTTAGTTTATGTAAAAGCATATTAATACAAATAAGTAAAATATAATTAAATATATGTCTGAATAATTTATGATCAGTAAATACATGTATTCATCTATAAATAAAATGATTTATTGTAAAAGAAGGAAAGAGATTTGAATGATTTACCAGCTAATAACGTAAAAACATTTTTAGGGATGTGGGTCTGATCAATAGAAGATCCTATAAGAGCTGCTGTGACCTCACAGGCAACACTAGTGTTTGTAAATTAACAGATTTTGTTTATTGTTCCTCACACCATGACAACTAAAAGCTATTTATTTTCCAGTTGCTTTCTTTGTGTGTAAATGATCAAAGTAAAAAGGGTCAATATTAAAATGATATTAAATCACTATTTAAATTATTATTAATTCTGCGTTAGATGCTTACAGTTCATGTCGGTGTGAAGGACGTCCACAAACATGGCGTCCGAGGGGTCCAGCCTCTCCTCCGGCGTGGCCCTGGTGAACATCGGTCCAGCAGGGTCCAGACCTGGAGAAGAGGAAGGAAAGAAGGGAGGAAGGAAAGAAGCAAGGAGGTATGTGAGTGCTTTTGTAGTTTTCCGCCTGCTCACTCCACAGCGCTGCTTTCATTAAACTGAAAGGTTAAGAACATCTGTCATAAATACATGATAATGAAGTACATTTACTCGCATACTGCACCGCTCTGAGTACTTTATTTTACCTGTGATACGGCCAATCTTCCCCTTCAGGTTTGCTCCCACAAAACCAGCCAGGTGAGCTCCCAGACTGACGCCGATCAGGTGAACTGAGCTCAGAGAGGCTCCTTCAGCCTGTGGGCACAAAAGCTCAGCGTTACAGGTGAGGTATAACTGTCATAAAGACCTTTTAAGTATACAGGATAATAAAGGACATGACAGAACTGCTGATTTTCACACAGACATGTCTTCTAATCTCTTTACTAAAATTTAATGTGCCCACACAGTGGCGGAAATACCAAAAGCACCAAAACTTAGATCCATTCTTAAGTACTTGAAGGACCTGTAACCTGGGAAATATTTAATACTTGTGATTTAAAAACATCTGTAGACTGGCTGAACTGGTAATTCTAGGCTTTGAGCCGGACTTCTTGGGTAGAGAAATGGATTTGGTGCCATTTAGAGCATTTTAATGTATGTTTCTGATAAATAACACATTAGTTGAATGAACAATCTGTCCAAAGTTTGTAAAGTTTTATGTATTCTGCTTTGTGTCTTTGCATTGCATTGGTACACTTTGCCAACTGAGACTACTAGAAACAACTTGAACCATGGCCACTGCTGGCTCTAATAATCCTAGATGGTGAGAACCGTGAAGCTAAAGTGGACATTCATATCTCAAACCTATGAGTGATGCTGCTTCTATTGGTCTATTGGTTCAACAATAGACTGCAGGATGATTACAGGAAGGGAAAATAAAGGTCTGGGCTGAAGGTCTGTCTCACCTCCATCGTCATGATGAAGCCCGTCAGGTTGAGAGCGGCCTCTCTGGTGTAACTCACAGCAGTGAAGTAGTTGAGGTTGGCTGCCCCTTTGTTCCAGTCCACCACGATGATGTTCATGTCTTCCTGCTCTGCTAGCAGGTGGACTATGTGGTTAATCCAGATAGGGGGCGCGCCGGTGGGCCGGTAGCCATGGATGACAAAGGCGGTGGGACGGGAGAGGCTGAAGAGTGGCTGGGAGGACAGGTGGTGGTGGTTCAGTTCGCGGCCACAGTCGAGGTTGGAGCGAGTGTAGAGCAGGAGCCGCACATACAGGGTGGTTCCCACGAAGCAGTGGGTCAGGTCGAGGTCGGTGAAGTTATCACAAGATTCGCCTGCTTCACTTTCCTCCTGGCCTGGAGTCACAACATGGAAGATCAGGAAGTTGTATTGCAAACTCAACTTTTACAGCTGAATTCAGGTTTTATGTAGAATTAAAATGAAAAACAGGTCCAAAGTTTCTACAGGCTACAGTGGGAATATTTGTTTCATCCATTTCAGTTTAGTAGATTTTTATATCGTTTTAAAGCTAAGGCACTAAAAAATTTCAAGGTAAAGAGTCAATGATACTAATGAGCCCCAACAATCAGTCTGACTTCTGTAGACCGCAGCTCTACAGGAATACCACTTTTTGTAGCTAAATAACAGCTTCAAGCAGACAGCCAGTGTCATCATCCTGGATGATTCACAAACTGAATCATAGATTCAGGCTGACATTAGAGGCACAATCCACAGACAGACAGTAACAGGTTCAAAAACTGAAACTGCAGCAGTTTGAAAGTCATTTCATTTTTTAGCTTCTTCACATTACTTTGGATTGTGTTAAATGAAAAATAAAGACTATTAATGACTCATTTTATGTTATTATGTAATAAATGGTTTTGAATTCAGATAATAGCCTATCTACTGACAGGTTTGCTAATTAGAGTTAATTAATTAATTAAAAGTAAGATTTAGTTAGTTAGCTTAAGCTAACTAGCTTAAGCCAAAATACTGTCATCAGCAGTGTTGTTTCATTTTACACACTCGTCCCTCTACAAATAAACCATAAAATAAAAAACATCTCAAACTGCTTGCTAAAACCAATGATTAATGTTGTGTTGCGGTCTACGTCTTAAATTAACATTAGCTACATGCTAAAGCTAGCTAGTCAGCTTTGTAGAATCAGAATCAGAATCAGAATGGGGTTTATTGCCAAATGTTGAGCAGGTTTACAACATTAGGAAATTGCTGTGGTGCTTCAGTGCAAACATAGTGTCATAAATAGCACTTAAATAGACATGAAAAAATAAAAGTAGGGATAAGAATTAAAAGTGCTATGTAGAAAGATATGTGCATGAGCTATACATGAGATATATACATGAGAATAAGAATTAAGAGTGCTACGTTGAAAGATATATACATGGGTGCAGGTGGTGATCAGTGCCCATCATGGAATGATGCAGTGAACACAGCGTAGGGTCATGTGTTAGTGGTGGGAACAGTCATACGGTTATTGTTCATGTGTTCAACAGCAGAGGGGAAGAAACTGTTCTTATGGCGAGAGGTTCTGGTGCGAATGGACCGGAGCCTCCTGCCTGAGGGGAGCAGGTCAAACAGACTGTGTCCAGGGTGAGAAGGGTCAGCTGAGATCCGAGCTGCACGCCGCAATGTCCTGGAGGTGTACAGGTCCTGCAGAGATGGGAGTCTGCAGCCAATCACCTTCTCAGCAGAGCGCACAACACGCTGCAGTCTCTGTTTGTCCCTGATAGTGGCTCCAGCGTACCACACGGTGATGGAGGAGGTGAGGATGGACTCGATGATTGCAGTGTAGAACTGCATCATCGTCCGTGTTGGCAGGTTGAATTTCTTCAGCTGCCTCAGGAAGTACATCCTCTGCTGGGCTTTCTTAATGACGGAGGTAATGGTGGGCTCCCACTTCAGGTCCTGGGTGATGGTGGTACCCAGGAAGTGGAATGAGTCCACAGAGGTGATGGGGGTGTCAGTCAGGATGATGGGGGGGAGTGGGGGAGTAGTTATATAAATGAGCTGATTTATGCAGCCAGTGACAAAATATAGGATTTGTTAGTGCCTTTTTTGAATTAATAAAGTGTAGACAGTCTCTGTAGTACTTCTTTTGTAGTTTGCAGAAACATTAGCCTAATATTAGCTTAACACAGATGCTATTTCTATTTTAGTAACAACTTTTGTCGGACCGCTACATGAATTGGGACTTGACAGTCTAAACCTTCTGGGACTGTATTCTCCTATTGAACTTGTTCCATCTCAGAGGAGAGATGAAAGGTATCTTTGTTTTCCATAATAATTTGTGAAAACTTCATCTGTCATAAATCACAGATAACTGAGCAAAGAAACTTTTTGAGCTCTTTTTTTTTTGCTAAATTTGGTCTGAATATGAAGTAGAAACATTTTCTTCTGCAAATATGATATAAAGTTGAGTTTAAAGATGGCCTGTTATGTTTTTCCTCATTTAATTTACACAAATAATCCCCAGTCTAAATGTACTGCTTCACACAGAGGGGACAGCCTTAGGCACAGAAGCCCCACCCATCTGATGCTTGAACCTTCTGATTAAAAGGGGCTTCCAATCACAGTGAGGGACGGAATAAATTCCTCGTTTCAGACAGACACAGGATGAATTGAGGGGCTACACTCAGGTCCAGTATGAGATAAATTAGGATTATTTTGCTCTCTGAACTTTGCAATACTATTGTAGATATATTTGTATATTTTATCTTTTTTGAATTGGGACTGCTCATATGTATATAGTGCCGCAGAACTGTGCACCTTACCGCCCCTCTCTTTTCCCACGTCTGCGCGTCTCATCGTACATGTGCATATTGACAATAAAAGGTATTCTATTCTATTCTATTCTATTCTATTCTATTCTATTCTATTCTATTCTAGTAAAGCTAAAAATGAGCTTAATGTCCACTTTAAACCCACACCTGATGGCAAGTGTTGTCTTGCGTGCCCTAGCTTATGTATTGCTAATTTCTTGACACATTTTCTGTCACTGGACTGATGCAATGACTGATATTTGTCCCCTACAAATATAAGAAGCATTTATTGACCCATGCAGGCAGCTCAAAATAAAACAACAGAGTGTAAATTTGGCTGTTGTTAGCCACCTTGTTTTTTTTTTGTTTTCTTTTAAGCACCCGGCTGTGAGAGAATGTTCTCATGACCAGGTCAAAGGTCATTAGATTAGTTTACAGTTCAGTGCACCTGTAAGCGCTTGGATCAGGTCTGTTTTTCCGATAGTGACGCTGGGTGTTAGTTTAGCCTCTTTAGCTCTGTGCTGATTAATCTCAGATAGCAGGGAGTCTCGTTAGCTTGTTTAAAGTGTCTGTAGCCTGCATGTTGTCAACTATACAGACTGTGAAGCACTTAGTGTAACTGGGTTATAACCATGCTTATTATTAAAAGGTTTGTTGTTTGTGAGCCCTTTCCTCTAAAGACACTCATTCATGATTATCACCATCCTAATACAGAGGCTTAAGAAACCCAGTAGAGCGTTTTTAATTAAATTAGGAGAAATAAGTGAATACTTGTGAGTCAATCTGGGCTGCACCTTTACAGTTTTTGCAATCTCAGAGCTCTCTACAATCTGCCCAAACAGGATATTTTTAACGTGGGAGTTTGTGGGGCTTGACTCGTGTTTTGGAGCCAGCCTCTGGTGGACATTAGAAGCATTGCAGTTTTTGGTAACAGTTCCCCAATTTACAACAGCAATAATCATGTTCACAGCCTTGTAGAAAACCAGGTTTCAGTTCCTTCCATCACCTGCACATGGGGTGAATCTTATTATAATACACCCATCTGGATACTGGAATTAGGGGCACCTGGATTGACAGGTGTCTTGACGCTGGAAGCTTTACCTGTTAACTGTTTGCTAAGCCTCACCTTTGCTGACTTGAGTCACTAAACTGGACCTCTGCACAGTGTTTGTGCTGCAAAAAGCCTGCACGAAGTCATCTCAGACTCAGTTAGCGTGCTAAATGTTAGACTTCATGACAGCACAATTAGAACAGACTGATCAAGTATAGAAATTATTTGAAAGAGTTGCCAGGAGAAAGGCTCTTCTCTCTAAAAAGAACGTGACAGTGCAGCTTAGGTTTGCAAAACTGGAGATGTTTGACCATAATGCACAGCACCACATTTGGAGAAAACCAATCATCACAAGCGCCTCATACCAGCTGTCAGCACGTAGGTGGAGGGCTGATGATTTGGGCACCGTGCAGTCAACCATGAACTCCTCTGTATACCAAAGTATTCTAGTCAAATGTAAGGCCATCTGTCTGACAGTCAAAGCTTGGCTGAAACTGGGTCATGCAACAGAGCAATGATCGCCAGCACAGCAGCACATCTACAACAGAGTGGCTGAAAAAGGAAAGAATAAAAGTGCTAAAGAGGTCCTAAAGAGAGCTGTGCATAGATGAATGTCCACAAACCTCAATCAACTGAAAAAACATTGTAAAGACTCCACAATCATGTGAGGCTAATAAAGCCAAACAGAAAACAGTTCATTCATATAGATTTATTACAGCTCTGCAACTGTGTCCATCTTTTATATACAGTCCAGATCAGTGTGCGTTATGAGTTGGGGGTTTGACTCCCTGTGTGAGCAGCTCTCCACACCTGAGCGCAACACTGCCCTCAATTGGATCAGGCTGCTATAAAAAAGCACTCATCCAATCAGCACCCACCCCACCCGGAACACACACACACACACACACACACACACACACATTAGTAAACTATATCAATGAGTGGATAACAGGCTGCTTATTGACTTTAACACCACCAGACGGAAACTCCTCACTGGAGCAGAGTCGGTGTTCACTTCTGTTCCTCACACTTCAATGAACTCTTTCTCACTCCACAAACACTCAGAATGTCTGTTTCTGTTTATTTAGACAAACAGACACAATTATTTTTAACTTTATCTTGAAGATAAAGCTGAGCATAAATCAGGTTTAAGCTTTTGCTCTGTCGGAAAACTGGACTTTTCTTACCTTTGCAGAGCACAAGGAGCCCCAGCAGAGCCAGGAGCTTGCGGGACAGCATCCTTTCCACGACCACAGTGACGCAGAGACAACGATCAAGCCGAGGAGACTCGCTGTGAGGAAGGTACGATGCAGTGTGAGGACAACTGAAAGGAGGAGGGACTGCTGAGAGAGAGAATAGGGGAGGGAGGGAGGAGAGAGGAAAGGGGGTGGTGTCTTTACTTGGATCAGTTTCTAGAAGAGTGGAGAGAGGAAAAAACCAATGATCGTAAGAACACTAAACAAATGAGATAAAGGGAAGGAGCATGAGCTGATGGAATGAGGAAAGAAAGGACAGAGGAAGGAGGATTTGATTTGTGGTGAAAGGAAAATAAAATCATGTAATGTGATTTAAAAACGGTGAAAGCTTCAGAGCTTCAGGGCAGACGATCACTTCATAATCCAGGAATTAAATTTTACAAAACCTGACACCTCCTTTAATGTTTAGCACAATGAGCTAAAATGTCCCTTTTTTTTATATTTCTTTCAGTTAATAGAGTGAATAGAATAGAGAATCTCGCTTCCCAAGGGTGAAAAACATGGAAATCAATGATTCCAGAGGTGAAACAGCTGTTTCACCAAAATCATTTTCATTATATGTAAATAATTATTTGCATATATTTATACCTGCTGCACTAAACCAAACAATTGATGCTCCTGACTGAAACTCTGGGGTTAAGAAGTTATTGTGGAGATGAAAAGAAGTCAAGACGTTTTTCTTCCTCTCAAAGAAAAACTTTAACAAACTTTTCAGTTTTTAAAAAACTTGCTCCTGAATGGATCCAGATGCCGTCCAGGAGAACAAGTCCACTTCCTGTTAATTCCAAAAAGTTGATTCTGTTCATCTGGATGTAGCGTTTTTATGGGAGGAACATTTTGTCACTCATCCGAGTGACTTCTTCAGTCTCAGCTGACTGCCGGCTTCCAACCTTATAAACATTACCTTTGCACAATGACTGAAAACAGCCCACTGAAACGTTTCTCCCACTGATCGCTACGTCCAGATGAACAGAATCAAGTTTTGGGATTTACTTACCCGGATGATTGAGCATGCACTTCCTGTTAACTTTGTTGTACAGAAACTGGCTGCCATTCAGACAAGAGCACAGCAGGGGGCGCTTGTGAGATAGTCCCAAATGAATGGGAGTGAATGCAGCTAAAGGTGAAAGTGCTTAAGCCTGCTGTCACACCCATAGTGGGTGGATCTGCATGTCTCATTTAGCACAGACGCCCTTCCTCACGCAGCGTTCCCATTTATCCAGGTCTGTGACCGGTGCTTGCAGCACACGTGACTTATGACCCCCCATGTTGGCGCATCTCCTCTCAGAATCGAGTGAATGGACCTAAATTGCCAACATCATGATTAAGACTTGCCTCTGGGTGTCCACGGCGCTGGCGTGCGTTTTTACAAGAAAAAACACAAAACAATGACAAGAGTTTACAGAAGAAAAGTTAATAGGATCTTCATTCCTTCTGATCTCAAACACTCCCCCAATGAAACAGGAAGTTGTTCGCCATAATTATCCAGGTCACGTCTGTCCATGTGACCACTCAGACAGGCTTTGTTTGTGTGCAATGTTCCTCTTCTTCAGCCTAAACATCATTACATCCTCTTACTATACAAACAGCAAAGTGATCCTGAGGGAATCATAAAGTCTCAAGGACACAGTGTTTATGTTTTTCAAGAGATGAACTGATCAAAGGAGTAAACTAGAAGCGCTCCACAGTCAGGATGTGAGCTTCGTTTCTCCAAAAGCAGCCCTCAGATCTCTTTCTATGTGACCCTAAACAAATCCTTTCTTTCCCTTTCATTTTCATGCCTCTCTGTAAGAAAGGGTAGAAGTGTTTGTGTGATGATCTACTGTAAAAAAGAAATAAAGAATAAAAAGACCAAGCAGGCGGAGTTTAACCTCTCAGTGTGGGTTTTATGTTGTGTCTGCAGATTTGAAGTTTCAAAGACAAATTTTGCAGCTCGTGCAGAAGGTTGAGCCTGTTGTGTTGCAAATTACCCTGCCAGCGAGGTGACCCACTGATTAGTGAGGGATGATTATGGGTGAAGTCGGAGACACCCACCCAGTGATGGGTAATAATAGCTCCACAGACTCTGACCACAGTGCACCCAGCCCATCCTGCTCTGTACTCGACATAAACACATGTAATTTACCATCTACAGAGAGCCGAGACCCAGAAGCAGCAGGGGACTCGGGAGAGGCAGAAGCAGAGAGCTACAGTAACGTCAGAGCTAAAATCATGCAATTAGTGGTGGAAACAGGAGCCTGCTTTACTGTTTAAATGCATGCAGTATGCGTAGAGAGTTTAATTAAACTGTTTCTAATCTAAGCAAGGGTTACATTCACAATTTTACTGGCACCACGAGATTTCAGTCATGAAAGAAAAATCGTACAGATTTGCTCTGTACTTGCCCTTTCAGAACTGCAAACAGGTTTTGCAAGATGGCTGCGCACGTAGTTGCAGCAGCTCAGTGTCCCACCGATCGATGCCATGTTTGGATAATTCTGTGTAGAAAAGGTGACAAGCTTCCTGGGAGCCAACACAGAGGAGAACCTTTCCTGGAGTGCGAACACCTCCGAGCTGCTGAAAAAGGCCCAACAGAGACTTCCTGAGAATTCTCGGGAGGAATAAATTCACACAGAGACTGCTGGTGTCCTTCTACAGAGACACCATTGAGAGTGTTCTAACCTACTGCATATGCATCTGGTGCCTTAGCTGCACAGTGGCTCAGATGTCAAACATCTTATCAGAGTCGGGAGTGCAGGTAAAAATAATAAGAAAAACAAAACCAGGAAATAAAACTATTTGTAACCACTGCACTCGAATTTTGAAAGTAAATTCAGAGAGTTTCTAATCTTTCTTTGCCTCTTGCAGTTATTGTTCGAACACTGAAACCATTTCACTCACCTACGCAAAGTTACTGATGGTCGAAACAAAGGCGAGGGGGGTTCAATCGAAACCGCAGATGGGCACAATTTAGCCTCAGACCACCGATGTTCTAAAAGTAGAACTGAAAGACCTACAAAAATCTGTTATTCTGTACATGGTTTGTGCCCGCAGTCTGCACTGCTGGTCTCTGTCCTGCAGTCTCGATGAGCTGCATGGTTCTCCACCTGCTGCAGTGTCTGGTTTGACTGAAGCACGTCTGCTGCAGAACAAAGACTTCCATCCTCAGCTGCAGTCAGTCTGTCAAACAGTGGTGTTTAAACGGCACACTGGTTTGCAGTGGCTGAATTTTCAGAATAAGAGATTTGGGATCGTCCAATAGTAAACCCTAAAAATGTACCTGTGCGGCCTGCAAAGTACATTTTATGTGGGAAAAGCTGCATATATACAATAAAGAGTGTGTGTTGTTTCTATTTAGTTTGTGTCTAAGTCAGTCCGGCCCACAACCCTGATGATGTCACTACTCTGTAGCTTCTTAACTGTGACATCAAAAACAAAAAAACCAACTTGTGTGCTACTCGATTAAGTTGTTTAACGTCTTTGTTTGAGTTTTTAAAAGTCACCACTGCTTCAACAACCTTCCATCCAACATTCACGCTCACATTCCCTCCTACAGCCAATTTATAATCTCCAGTTGACCTTACGTGCATGTCTATGGACTGTGGGAGGAAGCCAGAGTACTTAGAGAGGGCATGCAAACACAAAAAGATCCTGGAATCAAACCCAGAACCTTCTTGCTGTAAGTCAGCAGTGTGACCACTTTGCTTTCATGCAGCTGCATCAGATAGAAAAATCAAAATAATTCTGTTTTATTGAGCTTTCATTCTCTGCAAGTTTGTCTTCCCTGATTAAATCCTGCAAGTTTTTCATATAAATGTTAGCAGAGCCTGTGTGTGTGTGTGTGTGTTCCATCCATTCACTGTGGGTCTTTTAGGGGGTCTCTGCAGACCAGACTGAGCACTGATTGGCTGGTGAGCACCCAGGTAAAAAGGTCCCTGTGGGGTCACGATGTTCTGATGAGTTAAAGAGCTTATCTCATCGGTCACCTGACTTGACAAGGCAAAGAGGCTGAAGAGGATCTGGTCAGAGAGATTATAAAATCAGCGATGAGCGAGCAGGCTTCAGGATTTCTTCACTAGTAAACGGCTTAACGCAGCCTCAGCGGTCAGTTATCACACAGAGAAGATATTTCTGTGAAGTCTCAGATTCATGTAATTCAGTCTAAATTCAATAATGGCATTGTAAAGCGCTTTGGGTGCCTTGAAAAAGCGCTATATAAATCCAATCCATTATTATTATTATTATAATGTGTTAGGGAGTTTTTATTGTTTTATTTGATTATGCTTCAAATGTTATGTTATGTCTGTTTGTGTTCAGATACTTTGGAGATTCTTTTAAGTTTGCATGAGCACCTGGTGAGGTTCTTTGGTCTGTTTCTCAAACCATATGACTGTTAACATATGTGGTAAGTATCACTGCCCACTAATGTTAGCTGGCATTTTTATACTATATTTAGTAAATTATTTTTCATTTTTCATTTTAATTTATTGATTTTGAGCTATATTACTTCCTAAAGCTGCTTTTTTAGAATTTATTATTATTTATTTTATTTTTTCTGTTGATTTAAGCTCCTTTCTTTCATCTATTTGTCAGAGTGTGGAAGCCTAAGAAAGACTGAAATTAAAATCAAGTTTATCAGGAAGACAAGGTCTCCTGTAAAGCTGCTTGTGACCCGACCGGGCCCCATGGACTAAGGCCCGGCCACCAGACACTCGCCCTCGGGCACCCTCGGGCCTCGGACCGGTACCGGGCCGCGAGAGTTGAGGCTCAGGTGTGAAATGTGTGGTTTTCAGGGTTTTTATCGGTTTTCAGCGTTATTTTGTTATCGCTTTGGTCGTTAACTCGGTTTTCCTGGGTCTTTTCACGTGTGTTATGAATAAATCGTCTTTTTTTTTCGGTACCGGTACTAGTTTTATTTTGTTGTATTTATCCACGACACATTAAAGGCCGGTCCGTGAAAATACTGTCGGGCATAAACCGGTCCGTGGCGCAAAAAAGGTTGGAGACCGCTGCATTAACACATCTGTCCAAAGTGACGTGGTGCTTGGCGGGAACCAAAATTCAGACATTCCACAAATACAAACACTGGGTGTGACATCACTTATTTACACTTTACAGTTAGTGCAACAGTGAGAGCGCTGAATGCTCAGACAGGTTTGTTCCTTTGGGTTCTTTCTCTTTCTGTCACGATCCTGGGTCTTATGACCCAGTGTTTTGAGTTTTAGTTCATTTTGATGTTTTAGTTTATGTAAGCCCTTCAGGTTCCTAAGTTCATTTGTTATCATGCTTAAGTGTTTCTAGTTCTTATTATTTCCCCCTCGTGTTTCCAACTATGGTAAATCTCCCCTGCTTTTCATGTGTTTCATGTCTGTGTCTTACATTGTGAAGTTTGGGTTGTCATGTCTACGTCTCATTATGTTTCCTGTTTTATTGTGAAGAGGTCTGGTGTTTCTGTGTTCATCGTGTTCAGTTTTACTCTTCCCCTGTGGCGTTGTTATGTTCATGTTGATCTACTGTGCCTTTCTGTTCCATGTTTCAGATCCCTATGTTCTGTCTCCCCCAGTCTGTTAAGTCCACATGTCTTGAGTTCCGTCAGTGTGTTTCCTGTTTTACTTTCAGTCTGTTCTATGTTAATGTTTCTAGTTTTGCTTCCCTTGCCTCGTCCTGCTTAATTACTCTCAGCTGTGCTCTCCTCCTGTGGCTCATTCCCCCTCGTTATCCCTCAGTGTATTTAAGCCCCATGTTTCTCTTTGTCAGTGTTGCGTCCTCCATCATAGCTGTGTGATTTTTCCCTGTGGCTCCTTGTGCTTTAGTTTTCCCAGTTTAGTTTATTTTGTATTGTTTTTCGTGTCCCACTCCACGCCAGCAATAAAGCTGTGTTTTTTGAGTTTACCTTTTGTCTCTGTGAGTTTGCGTTTGGGTCCTACTTTTGCCTGCACACAGCCGTATTGTGACACTTTCACATTCTGGTTTAAACGTAAACTTTTTTATTTTTCCAGAAAGTAGCTGCAGAGTTTTGATGTTTGTGAGGAGCTGAGGCAGCGAGGAAACGGCGACATCCGGGAGTTCTGTAGGGACGGGGAAGACCGCGACGGACCGCGCGCTGCTCTTCATGGACAGCAGTGACCGCAGGAATCTCAGCTGTAACGCCACCGTGTTTCCTTCACATGTCGACGCCGCCTTCACCAAAGCGTGGGATACTGACACTTCCCCATTGGCTGCAATCACCTCAAACAGAAAGAACGGGCAGGTACAGACATGTTAAGATCACAGGACATATTATTGTAACTTTATTAGTACAACTTGTTTAAATTGCAGATCACAATAAAACCAAACAGTAAAACTATTAAACCTGATATATGTAAGATTTTATAACACCAATAAATAAAAAATCTAAATAATAAAGTAAAACTAAATAAAACATGCTTGTAACGAAGAAGAATGAAGAAGGATCATTGAGTGCAAGAGGAACTGACCTGAAAGATAGGATCACGGCAAAGCTTGAAACCTGGACCCTCTGTAGCTGGTTACAAGTGAAATATCCTCTGAGGATCTGCTAGATGATGTGGATGCAGCTCTACAGACATTGAGGACGGCTACAAGTACCTGGGAATCCCACAGGCACATCGGAAGAAGCTACTTGCAAAGCTGCAACCGCCAAGTACCTGCAGAGAGTCAGGCAAGTCCTGAGGAGTCAGCTGAACGGTAAGAACAAGAACATCCGGGCCATCAACACGTACGCCCTGCCCGTGATCAGGTACCCTGCTGGGGTAATAGGCTGGCCAAAGGAGGAGATAGAAGCCACTGACATAAAGACAAGAAAGCTCCTGACCATGCATGGAGGGTTTCACCCCAAGTCCAGCACCCTGAGGCTGTACACTAAGAGGAAGGAAGGGGGCCGGGGACTGGTGAGTGTCAGCACCACAGTCCAGGATGAGACAATGAACATCCACGAGTACATCAGAAGGATGGCCCCAACTAACCACGTGCTCAGTGTCCTCAGGCAACAGAAACCCAAGAAAGAGGAGGCGCCATTATGGAAGGACAGGCCCCTGCACGGTATGTACCACCAACAGTGGGGGTGGCTGATATCCAGAAATCCTACCAGTGGCTGGACAAAGCTGGACTGAAAGACAGCACAGAGGCACTAATCATGGCAGCACAAGAACAAGCTCTGAGCACAAGATCCATAGAGGCTGGGGTCTATCACACCAGGCAAGACCCCAGGTGCAGGCTGTGTAAAGATGCCCCAGAGACAATCCAGCACATAACAGCAGGGTGCAAGATGCTAGCAGGCAAGGCATACATGGAACGCCATAACCAAGTGGCCGGCATAGTGTACAGGAACATCTGTGCCGAGTATAACCTGGAAGTCCTGAGGTCAAAATGGGAGATGCCCCCAAGGGTGGTGGAGAATGACCGAGCTAAGATCCTGTGGGACTTCCAGATACAGACGGACAAAATGGTGGTGGCTAACCAACCGGACATAGTGGTGGTAGACAAACAGAAGAAGACGGCCGTAGTGATCGATGTAGTGATACTGAATGACAGCAACATCAGCAAGAAGGAACACGAGAAGCTGGAAAAGTACCAAGGGCTCAGAGAAGAGCTCGAGAGGATGTGGAGGGTGACCCAGAGGTAATTGGAGCGCTCGATGCAGTGACCCCCAAGCTCGGCGAGTGGCTCCAGCAGATCCCGGGAACAACATCTGAGATCTCTGTCCAGAAGAGCGCAGTCCTGGGAACAGCTAAGATACTGTACAGGACCCTCGAGCTCCCAGGCCTCTGATAGAGGACCCGAGCTTGAAGGATAAAGACAACCCTGCACAAAAATGTGAACATAAAAGAAAATGTAGAAGGAAAAAAAATCATTAAAATGGTTTTGTTTTACTTTAAAAACATTAAAACAAACCAGTTAATATAAAGAACAAATTTTAACTTCTTTTTTTTTCAACTTTAAGGTTCAGGGTACACTGAAGGTGATAATAGCTTTTCCTTTAATTCGTCACACAGGTGTGTATCTGAACTTCATGTCTGTATACTTTGTGTATTTCTGTTAAATTAGCCTCAGTGAGGCTGTATATGTATATAAGGATAGATGTCTCCATGTGTTTGTGATACGGCTTCTGAAGCCATGCAGCGCTGCAGATCAACAGGGGGTGTCAGGGCTTTGAGCTCCACCCGCTCCATCTGAACTCTCCACGATTTGAATTCGAGGCACAGCGCCATCTGCAGGACAAATCAGGCACAGCAGGTTGTATTTACAAAACATATGTTTCTCATACCTGACAGCAGAAAACTTAAGAAAAATAAAGATGGCACTCGCAGGTGAACTCTTCCTGAAATCACCCCAAACTCAGCTGCACACCTTTGTGATGATATGAGGTGCAAAGTGCAACAAACCAGGAGGAAATACAAACCCAGCATCGATGTATCAGAAGATCCATCCGGTCCCAAGTCTGGATAAATGTGAAAGCTGCACCAGGAACCGTCTGGGCCAACAAGAACATGGCCTGGGGGCCGTTTACAACATGCATCACCCACATGAAGGGAGAAAAACACAACAGCACTGCATCCACAGTCAAGACCTGGTGACAGCAGAAGGCAGGGAGAGGTGAGGAAACATCAGTGTGCAGAAACAAATAACTTCAGACTGTTATTGTGAAAGAAAAGCAGCTGATTCTGAGCAGGCCAGGTGGACACAGATGTGATCCTTATATGGGAATAACGGTCAGTGCGTGCCAGCTTTCAGTGATCACAGGATGCTGCTGACCTCTTGTGGCCAGATATTAAAGAACATGGTGCGCAGGTCTACTGTCTGGATGGCGTCCAACCAGGGGATGAACCAGACCAGACCTGCAGAGCGTCAGAAAGGCGAGAAGACCCCATTTTTATTAGTTGTGCTTCTTTGCATGGTAACACACAAATGTGAAAACTTGAAAAGACCAAAAGAAAAACACTGAGGCAGCGTGCAGTACAAATAAAAATAGTTTAAGTTAACTTAGTGGTGATATTTAAAGTCTCGTGTAGTACGAGTATTTGCACTTTATACCTAACATAATAATGTGTGTAATAAGGTATTTTTAATCATTACTTCAGCATCAATCATGACAGAACCACTTTAACGTTACTCTGTTTGATGCGTGATCCTGTATTTATTCTAATAGTTCTGAATCTCAGCTGTAATTTCAGAGTAAAGCGTGCTTTTCCTTCCACTCCGTCATAGCCAACGCTGCACATTTACACCCATAACGATGAAACAGAAGCTGAAGTCTTGTTGCTACAGGTCAGAAGAGAGAGAGTAACGTCTGGTACCGGGTCCTTTGGCTCGTCCTTCAACAGCCCGGCCCAGTCTGAAGGCGACAGCAACTACAACCTGCTCATCAACATAACACAAAACACTCACACATTCAAAGATGAATCCTACAGAGCTGAGGGTGCATTCACAGTGTTTTTGTGCAGTGATGACTGAAAGTTTCCATTTCACATCTGTGAAAGTCACCTGATGAAGCAGGACTGGCTTCTAAATTACAGATAATTTACTCTATTTATCCAGAAGATTGGGATTCAGCAGCTAAAAACACTAAACACATACTAGAAACATGACAAAACAAATTATGTTCATCGAGGCAAAAGAAGGAGCCTATACGAGATTATTTTAATTTTAATGTCAGTTAGCTAAACAGTTTCATTTATTTATTTGCTTTGCATCTGATTTTAGTTGGTTTCCAGAATTAAAGAACTTTTGGTTTCTCATCTCAAAGTTATTGAATTAACAACGACAGAAAACCAAAAGAAATCCTCACATTTGAGAAGTTCGGAGCAGACTCTCTCTCCTGAGTAATCATTAGTGATTAGAAAGCCAACTAAAAGTAAAGAAAGAAGAATTACTGCTTGTGTTGCACTAGTGGAAAAAGCAGCAGAGAAAACAGGAGGACAGTTTCTAACATTGGATGAGGTGGGCCTACAGCCCGCCTTCAGTCTGCCACCGCTCACCGTGCTGACGTGCATAAACTGCACAGAGGGTGGAGGAAACACACCAACTTTAAACTCTGGTGAATATATTAAATGTAACTGATGCTTACTCATGTGGTCTGCAGGGCTGCAGAGAGCCTGCTGCTGGATATAGTGTGTTCTTCTTTTATGATGTTCTTTATAATGCTCGTGTAATTTTATGAAAGAACAAGGTTGAATGAGCAGCATGAAAATAACCTCCATATGTAGTCAATGCTTTGGAGAGAGTTTATATTCTGATAATTATTTTTATCTTTCTTTTTTTTATCTGTAACAGCATTACATTTAAATCTCCCCCGATGTCTTTATGTTTTGCTTAGAAGGAGCCAGACTTTTTAAAGTGCTCTTGAGCAATAATTCTCCACACTCCTGGCTTGCTCCTCTTGGAGTAACTTCCCCACAGTTCCTTTCTTCTGCCCTGGTTTCAACACAGATGGAGGTTACAGCAGTTCTTTGCCAGATCATTGTTGGCGTTATGGTGAGCATTGGGCCACCTGTGGTGACTGTTGTTTGCAATCTCCTGTTTGTAGTAACGCCATCTCTCCTCATCTCTCCGAGTTACCTGCAGCAGCGCTCTTGGAAACTCAAAACCAAGCTTGTCCACTTCATCACGTGATTTCAGTAACTAGTCAAAAGATCCTGTCACCTGATCAACAGGCGGCCTACTCTCTGCCTGCTGCTCTCACTAAGTCTTGGTTTGCCACCAACCGCCCACAGACCCAATTGCGGTTCCATCCTCCTACACAAATAAGACCCATACTGTTGCCTATGCAAACTATATTGCTCTCTTAGACTTCTTTAACCTCCTCTGTAACGTCCTCTCTGGCAGAGCTCCTGTGTGCTCTTCTGCTCTGTCATGATTTAAGGCTGCATTTCAAAGCAGCGGAGTTTGTTATCTAGTCAGAAGTGATGGAATTATGGACACAGGGAAGTCCACTTCAGCATTGCAATGATCCCAAACACACTTCCAATGCAGTAAAAGCGTATCCGCATATCTGGAGAACTATTCCTGAAGACTTCTTAAAGAAATGACCAGAAAGCTGCCTCAGAGAGTTCAGGCTGTGTTGAAGAATGAGTGTGCTCATACCATATATTGACTTTCAAGCTCATTAGAATTGTACAAAGTTTTGTTTTGTTTGTCACATGTTTGCGCGTTTCAATGAATTTTACTGAAAGTGAAGTGGCTCATGACTTTTGCACAGTATTGCATTTATGACAAGCGTTTTAACACACACAACAAAACTGCAGTTTTTTGCTCAGGTTTTGGAAAGCTGGCCTCTTGCTGTGCTGCTCTCACAGAGAAGAAGTGTGCGGCTCTTCTGCCTGTAGAAACCATCACACCGCTTCCTCGTACAGACTGGGTTAAGTGTGTGTGTTAAAAGGTTAGCGCTTTATTCTGCTGGTTTCTCTCAGAGACGGTTTAGTAGCATCTACACAAACAGAAGCTCAAGCCAGCAACCCCCATGTTGGTTTGCTGCTCTCTGACACTGCGACCATCTAGTATTTTAAGCAGACTAAATATGGCTTTGAACTTAAAAGCTTTTATACCTGTTTGTTTTTAAGTTTTATCTTAGAGAAATACAATAACATTTAATTTTTAAGACTAGAAATAGTTTCCCCCCAAAGTTTGTATAAAAAAACGCCCAAAAGCTGCAATAAAAATCTTTTTTTATTCACTTTTTTTACTCAGTGTTTCTAGAACTTAATATGCAAACCCCAACTCTCCCACCCAAAACAACGACATTTATTGCACAATGAATGAACTTCATATTTTTGTTTAATAAATAAAACAAATGTTCTATCAGCTAATATTTTAGCTCTGCTCTCTGATGACTCATGATTTCCTCTCAGTACAGTTCATTTACAGAAACGAGAGCCTGAGTCTGAGCGGTTTCCCTTCTCTTACCTTTACACACATCCAGGCTGAAATGGGGAAGGTGACGACCGACAGTAGGGTCAGCACCTTACCGACTGCCTCTACCACCACCCCGCCGCTACTCTGGCCTCCACCTGCAGAAGACGGAGAAGCAGCAGGATGGATGAAACTATAATTCTGTAATTTCCTTCGGGATTAATAAAGTATTCTGATTCTGATAAATTGAACAAACAAAAAGATACTTGCTCTGTGCTGACCTGATCTACCACATGACTTTGTAACAATGAGCTCTCAGCCACACAGGCCTGCAGGTTGGTCCGTGACCCCCCGATCTGTGACTGTTAAGCTACGAGGGCAATTAAATATTTGTGATAACTGACGAGAGTCGGTTAAAAAATAAAATAAATAAAAACCAGAAAGCCTGCAAATCCGTTTTGACAGTAAAATGTCTTAAACAGATTCTGCTCTGAATCCTGAGGCAGACCTGCCTTTATCAAAAATATTTGT
Organism: Rhamphochromis longiceps; assembly: GCF_057381845.1. Classification (NCBI taxonomy): domain Eukaryota; kingdom Metazoa; phylum Chordata; class Actinopteri; order Cichliformes; family Cichlidae; genus Rhamphochromis; species Rhamphochromis longiceps. The sequence continues at coordinate 32,822,026 of NC_140565.1, forward strand.
TTTAATAGTTTTACAGTAATGGCGCTCTAAGACACCGTTAGAATGTAAAGTATAATATAAATGAGTTTGTAATTCATTCTTCTAAGCTTGTAACCAGACTTTACACATTGTCTGCTTACCGATCAGCAAAATCTTTCTTTGATTTCCTGTTCTCACCTCTCTCTGATTCTTCTGCTTTAACTAAAAACATTAGTCAGTTCTATCCTGCACATACCTGCACATGTGTGCTGGTTATATCACTGATGTTACTTTCTCTCTCCTCTCTCGCTCGTGTTCGCACACACGTTACACACTTCCTGTGAAACTGCTTTAGTGTGAGCGGCTTTCTTCTCTCTTCTCATTCTGCTCAGTGCCTCCAAGCGCTGCACACCGACCTCTCTCTGCTCACCTCCTTCATCCCGTCGTTTCCCACCGGGAACCTGGACTGAGCTCTTTTATGGCCCCTGCTCGCTCTCCGAGGGAACTCAGACAGTGAGTTCTCAGACAGTTCTTGGAAATGAGCCTGTTTTGAGAAAGCAGAAGTTGCTGAGAGGTGTTTTGGCTTGTTCATGTCAGTCGGTTGTCTGCTGGCTTCTCTTCACCATGGCAGCATCTCTGCCTGCGTGCTACCATGGCGCCATGACTAAGAAGGAGTGTGAGGATTTGCTGGGAAAGAAGAACAAGGATGGAGCTTACCTGATCCGAGACAGCGAGACCATCCAGGGAGCCATGTGTCTTTGTGTCTAGTAAGTACTCTGCACCACGGAGTCAGGCTCCATACACCAGACTTACCTTTATCAAAACTTCTTTCTTTTAACAGCTTCATAGGTAAAGACACTCTATGGTATCATTGGAATATGAAGCCTAATATAGAATATGGTATCATTCATAGCAGGTTGTCAGGTAGGCTAACCTTGTAACCATCCTCCTGGTGGTTCTGTCTGCAGATTCATGATCGATAGGAGACTTTTTAAGTTAAATCGCTTTAATTGTGAGATGAGCGCGATGAGGAAAAGAGGACTCTAATGTGACTTTGGTTTGGGAGGACTAAACAAATAAAAGTGCTCCCTCAAATCAAATTCAAACCTCGCTCTCCTTCAGTCTCTGAAAACCTCATAAGGATGTGAAGCGTTTGGGCAGTGAGGAATGAGGTGAATATAGTGACCTAAAATCCTCTGTAGCGAGCGTCAAAGGGGGAAGAGAGTATTTTAATATAATAAACCAGGTAATTTAGTTTTAATGAGCTTTGTTAAGAAAGGCCGTTGAATAAAAGCAATAATGGAAAAACGTAACCAGATCTTTTTGCTGATGCAGCAGTGTGCATGCAGGTTTTTCCTAACCTCTGCTGTGTTGACAGCAGGGAGCATTTAGCAATTCTATGAATTATATTAGAGGCAAAAGATGTTCCGTTGATCTAAGCAGATTATACTCTATAATAAAAATCACGATAAGAACGTTTTTGCGTGGGTATTATTACTCTAGGAAGTGTACACCTACACAAATACCACAATATCAGCTGTGGTCAAGTAAGGTTCCACTCTAGCTCGTTGCTGCTTCTGCATCTTTTTTCCATGACCTGCACGTAGTGTTTACATACAAGTAAAAAGTACATTAAAATTTGCATAACTTTTTTTGTGCACTGCCAACGTTTTCTGTTTGTGTAGTTGTTAAGGAAGCTGCTTATTACTGATAAGAAGATTCAAACTATGAGAAAATTGAGTCATGTGACCATGTGTTCTTCTTCCTCTTTTATTTTGTGTGAACAAACAAAGTCAGAATTTTGTTGCATAAAAGGTTTTTTACACACGTCTAAATAAACAGTTTTTTCCTTAACCTTACTTCTTCTGTGGTCCTCTAACAGCAGCATAAATCTCCTTTTCTTTCAGTAAACAGAAGGTGGTGTACACCTACAGACTGCTGCAGTCACACAATGGATACTACACCCTCCTGGTAAAAGAACACACACACAAATGACCACATGCAGAAACATTTGCAGCTGCAGCCAGGTCCTTGAATTCAGAATTATTCCTTGTTCTGTGTTTGCAGTAAACTGAGACTCTAAATGCTCTTTCACGCTGCAGGATTTTAAATCAAGCGGTAAAATATTTACTCTTAGAAGCAGAAGAGTCTTTTCTATTCAAAAATGTTCTTCGAGGGGCCGCCTCCTGCCAAGCGTTCTTTAAGGAATCACTTTGTGTGGTGTAAAGTTTATTTGGACGCCTCATCCTCATTATTGTTTTATGCATTTTAGCCTTTTTTGATAGGAAAGCACAAAGAGTCGACAGGAAGGCAGGGAGAGAGTGATGATGTGCAGGAAATGGTCTGGGGCAGGCTCAAACCCAGGCACCTGCTTGTGCGGCACCTGCAGTAGGTCATATGAGTCACTAGCTCAACCAAATGAGCAATAGCGATGCCCTGTTATCATTGTCCTCAAAGGTGTGCACCTGTGAACACAGGCCCCAACAAAGTTGACACCTGTGCCACGAAGCTGCCTGCTGCAGTTTGTGTGCCGATGTTGATGCCAGATGAGGTTTGCAGCTCTGTAGTTATTGAGACAGCAAAGCGCTGGTGACTCTTCTGCGTGATGCAGCACTCAGCGAGCCTGTGTTGGAACTCCACATGATGCTTTACTTCGTGTTTGGGTTTCTGTGGTTTCCAAATGCTTCGGCCTCGCAATAACACCAGCTAAAGCTAACTGTGGAAAGGAAGAAATGTCACCGACTGAATTGTTGCAACAGTCTCATCCTATTATAGCACCACACTCGAATTCAGTGGCGTTTCTAAAGACCGACTGATTGGCTAGGTGCTTGATTTCCTTAAGGATTGCGATTTTTACATGCCTGTGGCTTTGAGAGCCTCAATTCAAACCTCAATTCAAAAATTAATTGAGGATTAGTCCATGTAGTGTATGTATATTTAAACATATTTGCATATGTGATCTATAGTACATAGAAAATATTTCTTTTTGAATATGTAATATTTTAGACTAAAATAAACAATAATGACATGTCAGTTAAGCTGTTTGCTATCATAAAATTAGCAAAACTCAAAAACAGGTCTCGGCGCCGGCTTAGCACAGTCGGATGAGCAAGTGGCCAACCCGGGTTTAAGTGCTGCATGTCTTCCCCTCTGCTTTCCTGTCGATCTTTGCTGTTTCTAGTAAAGCCAGTTACAGGCACAAGCTCCTGGTCATTAGTCGGAGCTACTGAGACCTTATCTTATGTCTGAGAACATCTGAGAAAGCTCTCCTCTTCCACGCTCTGACTTCCAAATATGGAGCGTGGATGTAATATAATATAAATTCATTTAGATTGTATTTCAAATAACTAACATGAAACAAATTATTAAAAACTGAAGCAGAACATAAAACTGATGTTCGGTGGCACATCTTTGGGGAACAATTTTAATAAGAAACTCGTATTTTTTCTCCAGTAAGCGTTTGTTGAAACTCAGACGTTAAAGCGTCCTCAGAAAAATTAACCACAGTTCCTCGAATAATCCCAGAGCAGGGTCCTTTGTAGTGTCAGGTGAACAGAGAAAACCCCTAAACGAAATGACCCTCTCCGAGCAAGCCGAGTAGTTCTGAGAGCGTAGATGTTTTAAATGGTAGAGCTGTGAAGATGTGACTGTCAAGGTTAACATTATTCTGTCGCTGTGAGCCATCTTTATCCTTTGTTTTGTCTGTTTCTTGGTAAATGAGTTGCACTCAAAAGACGAGTGAAGGGAGGCAGAACTGTACGAAGTTTACATAAAGAACAATCGCACAGTTACACAAAATTACAGACAACGTCAGTACCAACAAAACACAACCACACAAGTTTCATATATTTTACTGATTTTTTTTAAATTTGAGTATTTCAGCAGGTTTCAGTTTTAAACAGATAAAACCACAGCTGGTAAACAACCCAACAACTCACCCCAGCAGGACAGTTTGCCATCAACACCAGAGGACGCAAAGAAGCAAATTTACAACCATTATAAAGAGCTCAAAGTGCTATCCTGCACCTAAGCTTTCATATTTCTATTCAATCCAACATACTACGAGCAGGACAAGTCCAAGCTCCTCCCAGAGCCAGCAGAAATTATTTTCATGATCAGAAGCGTTCTGATTAATCAGAAATATCAAAATAATCAAATAATCAAATAATTATTTGCTCAGTTAGCCGTCATTCTATTTCGGAAAAAAATGTTCTTATCATTTTCTCAAGATGTTGAGAAAGTGATAAGATGTTATCAAGATGTTGTCTTCAAATAATTTGTATTTGGTTCACGGACAGAAACCCAAAAACACACGCGACATGTCAGAGGAACAAACTCACGACGCCACAAAAACAAAATAATATGAAAAAGACAGATATTAAAAGTGCGAGAAAGAAAGAAAGATAAAAAAAAATAGAGGCTGATGGACTCCAAAATTTATTTCACCAAAAAAATAAGGGAGAAAATTCTGTCTGTATTTTAGCAGAATCTGTTCTAAATCCAGTTAAAGTATGTTTTACTCTTCATAGATAAAACGACGATGGCAACACGTGTTTCTTACCTCGTGCATACCGGTTAAAACTGTGGAGCTGCATCAGCCAAACATTCCTACAATTTGAATCTTATTTCTTATCAAAGAGGTATATATAATTATTACATTTAAAAATGTTTAAATCTATGTGAAATGATCTTCTAGTTTTACTCCTCAAACTGAAAAACATCATTAAAAAGTCCATGAATTCATTTCTCAGCATTTCATCAAATTGCCAGGCGGCTGAAACCTGTACCAGCGTCCACCACAAACACAGGGCGAGACGATAGTGGTAAACAGCGCAATGCTGCTAACCAGCTGCTAACAAAGTGTTAAACAGATCGTGTTTTGCTTATCAAACATCTCACCACAAACTATAGCGAGAAAGAAAATACGTCATGTTAAAAAAACAGAGGAGCTATTAGTAATCCCTGAGGAGCCGGCTGGGGCTCAGAGCGGGCGGCTCCCACCAGGAAGGTCAGTGGTTCAGTCCCCGGCACCTCCAGTCTGTATGTCAAAGTATTGTGGTGAAAGCTTCTGGGCCAGTGTGTGACCAGCATGAGTGAAGTCAAACAAAGGAATCAGTCACAGATAAAAAGTGCAACTGAGTGAATGAGACTCAAATCAGTCCTTCACTGTGCACTTTATTTTACAGGATTTCAAAAAAAAAAGTTGTTTGCTGAGAAAAGGAAAACACAAAGTTAATGGCAAAACCAGTTAAAATAGTTTAATATGCTATATATGTTTACATTTTGTACATGTTTTCACTGTGTTTTGAGTTCCATTCAAAAGAGGAAAATACTTTGGTCTCATCACCGCGTCTGCACAAAATCAGTTTGGAGCTTTAAACGTCACCAATGTTTCCTTTAAATGTTTCCATCTGTCTGTTAATCGTTGTTGAAGTTCAGCTCGTTTTCTGTTTATCTCAGAGTCTTTCCCATGCCTTTAAAAATGGAAAACAAACGCTAAACAGCTGACTGTACATGAACATTTCACCTCGATCATGGAAAGTCAGTTGTCGTGAAGTCTCCCCACAGGAAACTCCTCTGACGTTCGTTAGACCCCACACTGAAGGGCATCATTTTATCAGAGTCAGTTTTTTCCACAACACGCAAAAAAATAAGTGTATAAAAGCATAAAAGCCACAGATTTATTCAACTGCTGCCGGCGTGCGTGAGCTGTTCTACTTTAAAAGTAAGCCCGTGGGCTCAGTCTCAGGATGTGGCTTCTGGAGGTTTCACTTTTGCCCCTACGATTATCTATTATTAGGGGGTGATTTAAATATTTAAAGATATATTTATTGTAATTTTACGATCTATTTCACTATTCTACAATACTTCCTTTGCTAATAAGTAAAGGAAAACAGTTGTTGTTGTTGTTGTTGTTGTTGTTGTTGGCCTTTTTTATGGTCTTTTTGAAATAATGTAACTTCTCCATTAGAATGAATCTTGTGCTTCAGTGCATTTGCATAATTTACGAGACAGCCATGTCTGCGAATGGAACTGACAAAAATTTATTGTTACCAGCTGACTTTTCATTCAACAGTCTTAGCAGGACTTGAGATAGTCTGGTCTCAAAATCAGTAAATCTACAAATGCACTTGATTAATTTGTTTTCTATGAAAGGAGATGTTTGCAGGTGTGTGTGCTCAGGTAACCTTTTAAATATTAAAGTTCATGAAAGTACAATTAGAAGAAGACAGAAGGAATATGGCTTGTTTCAGCTTGTTTCAGCTTGTTTTGTAGCCACCTTACAGTCACTGAGTGTCCATGAACACCTCTGTGTACCAAAGTATTCTATGGTCAAATATGAGGCCATCGGTCTGAAAATGGGTCATACAGCAGGACAATGATCCCAAGCACAGCAGCAAATGTACAAAAGAGCGACCTGAAAAAGAAATGAATAAACAGGCTGCAAAGGACCAGTCAAAGTCCACACCGCAACCCGACTGAGATGCTGTGGGAGGAACTTAAGAGAGCTGCGCATAAACGAATAACCACAAACCTCACAGAACTGAAGCAACTCTAAAGACGAGCGGGCTAAAATTCCTCCACCAGCATGTGAGAGACTCATGCACTCAGTCACACAGAAAACTATTGCAAAGTATTGCTGGTAAAGGTGGTTCAACAAGCTACTGGATGAAGGCATGCACTGAGTTTTAAAAAACACAACTTCTGCATTTTGTTTTAGTCTTTGCCAATATTACACCACGCCGTAACAATATGTCACAAGTCATCATACAGGACTTCTTCTGAGGTTATATAACTTTAAGAACAGATAAGAACTAGATTCATTATTTGTTATTCTTATAAAACCGTAGTACTAAAAGAGGATTTCCTTAATTTTTACATCGACTGTATTTTCAAGTTTTGACGAAAACCTCATAAAAAAACAAACAAATAAACACTTGAGGTTTGGGAAAGTCCAACTTCAAATTCAGTTGGTTCCAAACGAAGTAGTAAATATTCAGTAGTGCAGTGGAAACCCCCTTTAAAAGTCACAAATGACAGTCATATGAAAAGCGAGGGGTCCTACATGAAGACTGTAGCCAAAGACTGAGCGTTGTTCTCTCATTGAACTCTTTTCACGCTCTTTAAAAGCAAAACATTTGATGATGTCATAGTTTGCTGTGGAAAAGTGACACTGACTTTTTCCCCCTATTTTGTTCACATGTGTTGCACAACAGTGAACAACCACAGTTGTGTGGGTTTCCCTCGTGCTCCCAGAACAGCTCCTACCTGTTAGGTGCTGAAAGCCTTAAAGGAGTTCCTGATGCAGCAAAACCTACTTGTGATGTCTATCGTCTGATCATCCAACCATAACTTTCAGTATGTGTCAGCTTTGGCCACAACAACAATTATAATAAGAAAACTGTTAAACTGAAGCGGTGCTGGGAACATGACACGCATAAAGTTCAACAACGTTTATCGCACCATCATTCTGCTTCTGACAATTTGTTGAGTGAACGTTTTTATAGTCTTGAAATTCTTTAAACGATGTTTCAAGGAAATAAGTTGAATACACTGGCTGCAGAGTGTACCCCACCTCTGGCCCTGTCACAGCTGGTGTAGACCCCACCCGGCCCATAAACTGATATTCAGTTTATCTTTATCAACTGAATATTTGGTGTGCTCAAGCAAAACGTGGTGAAATTGGCACTTTTTCTGATGTTCTGAATGTTTTTCAAACAAAAAAAGAAAAGAAAAAAAGACAATAATTTGCTTTAATAGTACAAATGTTTTAAATGTTTTCAAAGTTACAAGCCTTCGAAACACAAAGTAGTGCCTCATAAATAAAGGAGATAGCCACAGGAAATCTTCAGGCGTGAAAAACAGATAAGCCTTGTTAAAAACTGCTTCACACCCACTCCAAGTGTCGCAACCTCAACCCGAAATTCAAAATAAAAGCCAAAGAAACAAGGTTTTTTTGGACAAATGTTCGAGGGTCATCTCACCATGTGAGAGCACTAGCTGCTTAAATAAAACGATGATATTTTACACTTTATTTTTAAACAGCTCATCTTGTAACTGTGATTACTCGGCTGATTTTTGGAGGATGATGGACCTTTGTTATATTTACTTTATGCTGTTCTTGTTTCATCAGACAGCGGGGGGTTTGGATGAGACATTTTTTAAGACTATTGACGATCTGATTCGTCACTACAAGAGGAAGAACCAGGGTCTGGCCATGCATCTGCGCCACTCAGTCAAAAGGAAGACGGCCTTGCTGATCCAGCCACAGAGAGAGCTGCAAGCACAGCCTTCAAAGTCACCTGAACAAAGGCCGCGCAGGACTGAACGTGAGCCATGGAGGCAGCCTGACACCGTACCTGAGGAAGAACATGATTACGAGAGTACGCCTTACATTTTCTCCGTTTCTGTTCTTTTCTGTCCTATTTCTGTCTCGCAGCATCTTCTTTGGTTTGTGTGTTTGACCTTCGCTCTGTTTATTCAGATGCTCCTGAGTCTGAGTACGTCGAAGTCCTTCCTGATTAACGTCGGCCATCAAACACCAAATGAGATGTTTGGGGGAAATCAGTGACAAGAAGCTCACAGGCTGGATCTTATTCAGGATGATGACATGTGGACGTATACACACTGTGTGCTACAAGGGTATCAAAGCTTTTACTGCAGCTGAACTATTCACAATGCTCTCGGATCAGGATTCCAGGAGATGCACTGGATTTGAAGAAATGCAGCCTCAGTGCTCCCATCAGGATGAACTGCAGTAACTCCACCGTCCTTTTTCCTCCACTGACGTCATCTGGTCATGATCTAACTGCAATACTGTCACAAACCTGAGACGAAACAGCTGTTTTAAGTTATTCCACTGGTTCCTGGGCCGAAGGAGCCAGGCCGCTCGTGGATCCACCCAAGTGATAAACTTTTAGGTTTTGTTGTTTTTATTATCAAACGCATATGTAAATATAGATTTATGTATATTTTTTATTGCAACAAAATTATGTATTTGGTGCGATGCTGTCACCTGGTTTATGAAATGAGGAGCAGAAAGTGGGCAGGAAGAAACTCATCCTTATGAAAAGCACGATGAACAAACTCTAGCGGTTTATTTTCCATCTAAATGCTTTAAGGTTAATGTTGTTCTGTGAGGTTTACTCTTTATTTTTCCCGTGAGGTACAGAGCTCGCCGACGTGGTTTAGATTTATTTTGTGCATACGTCTACTAATTAAAGACAAAAAGAAACTGTCCGTGGCAGCAAAATGAAATAAAATGTCTCACACTGCACACTTGTGAGAGAAGTCCTGAATCTCTAAAACTGAAATCACTCCAAAATATGATGCGTCACTGTGGCTCCAGCGCAACGTGCTGGAAAGCCTGGACATTCACAAAGTGACTTCCTTCTTCCTTGTTTTCTTTAGTAATTCAGAATGTGTTTAGTATTTCTATATTAGTGACGTCAATATAAATATACATTTTTACTGTCAGAATAGTTTTATTCAACAAGTTGCTGAAGACATTCCTCTGAGATTTCGGTCCATGTTGACATCACAGCGTCACATCCATGAGGTGGATCTCCCTCCACCACATCTCAAAGGTGCTCTATTGGATTGAGATCTGGTGACTGAGGAGGGTGCAGCGAGCTCACTTTCATGCTCAAAAAACAGTTTGAGATGCTTTGAGGTTTGTGACATGTCCTGTTATTCTGCTGGAAGGTGCTGTGTTCATAAAGAGATGGAGACGGGCAGTAACAATACTCAGGTAGGCTGTGGTTGTCAAATGATCCTCAGCTGATACTAAGAAGCTCAAAGTGTGCCAAGAAAATATCCCCCGCATCATCAAACCTGCGGCTCGAACATACGAGGCAGGAGGATCCGTGCCGTCGTGTTCTGACCCTACCGTGTGAATGTCGCAGCAGAAATCGAGACTAGTTGTTTGTTTTCATTTTCTGTTGTCTGATTTTGGTGAGCCGTGTGAACTGCTTCAGTTTCCTGTTCTTAGCTGACACTTGTTAATGCGTTTAGAGAAGTTCTTTTGCATACATTAGATCAGCCCATCTGGTTGTAGCTCCTAAACCTTCAAATCGGCTGAATCTGTGGTTTGGTTTAAAAGTCTGAAAATTAATTTCTATAGGTGATCTTTTCTTGAACCTTTTCTATAATCTGGGCCCTTTGGTTCTTATTGTGTTTGTATAAGAGTGTATGCAGGAAGAAAAGTGTTGCACTAATAATATTTAGTGAGAGATGAGGAAAAAGGTCATGCATGAAGGAAAAAATACACACTAAAAAAGTAAAGAAAAGAAAAGAAGGGAAGACTGCAACAGGAAGTATCAAGGAAATGCCTGAAATGACCAAAATGACAGCAAAGGGAAGTGGAAGCTGGTTGAATAGTCGTGACAGGAGGTGCAGACAAGAGAAATTAAATGAAAACTCTGTTGAAGGGTTCAGTCTTTGGACTGTCTCAAAACTGCATTGATGTTATTAATAAATCCAGTAAAATCAAATCAAATACTCTGCTTTTCCTGCTATGTGACTTTTTCGCTCATAAAAATAAATAAAAATTTAAATATCATCTTTTTGCTTGTTTTTTGGAACATGAACAAAAGTTCGACTCTGACTCTGCATTCAGCTTTTATGCTCCTTATATCTGGAACAAACTCCCAGAAAGCCTCAGATCAGCTGAAACACTCAGTTTATTTAAATCCAGGTTGAAGACTCACCTGTTCTCAGCTGCATTTGAATAAAGCACCAAATCCACACTTTAAGCTTAAATTTCAAAACTTACATTAACTACTGATTTTATCTACTGTTCTGATTTTATCTGTTTTGATTTTATATACTGTTTTGTTTGTTTGTTTGTTTGTTTGTTTGTTAATTAGTTAGTTTATTTGCTTGTTTTAATCAATTTTAAATCATGCTTTTTATTTGTTCTTGTTTCTAATGTCTCTGTAAAGCACTTTGAATCACCTTGTTGTTGAATTGTGCTATACAAATAAACTTGCCTTGCCTTGCCTTGCCTTGCCTTGCCTTGAATAGTTCAGAGTCAGGGGTGATTTGTGGCAGAAGGTCAGCAGCAAGAGTGAAAGGGGAGGTTTACAATGTGGTGCTGAGACCTGCTACGATGAGCGGTTTTGAGGTGGTGGGAATGACAAAAGGGGTAGAGTTAAAGATTTCAAGTTTCATTGTGAGTGACCAGAATGGACAAGATTAGAAAGGGTTAGATCAGAGGGACAGCTCGGCGGTTTGAAGACAAAGTTAGAGAGGGAGGGCTGAAATACTTAAATAGCCATGTGCAGAGGAAGGATAGTAGAAATACTGGACAAAGTATGATGACTTTCCTCCAGCTGCAAGGCTGAAGGAAAAGATGGAGACCACAGAGGAGGTGCATGGATGCATCAAAGGTTGACAGGCAGAGGACTGGACTGTGAAGTCAATCCCAGGCAGATGGTGGAGTCAAACTCAGGACCTTCTTGTTGTGAAGCAACAGTGCTAACCACTGCACCACTGTGCTAAAGCTGTGTTCGTCTCTGGTCCTTGAGACTGCTTATTTTAGGATTTTAGGCGATTCCCATCAAGATGCTTCAGTCAAACAGCCACCTCAGAGAGTTGCAGCATGGCCTGGAGGTGTCAGTATCACAATCTGCGGGAAGTACGATCATTTGTTATGAAAAAAGAGGACCCAGAAGATTAAAGAAGATTAAACAATAAACACACAGGACGGTTATTAGGGAAGAGGAGATGGCAGGGACAAATCAGGAGTAACGAGACAGTTACAACATAACCAACAAAATAAAATAGGAAGCACGTGTTTTGATCGCTGGCTCCAGTCTGCATGCTGAAACTTCCTTTGGTTACAAGATACAGAACCAACGTTAGTGTGAATGAGACTATGAGAATGTTATGCAGCATTTTCTCCACTTTGAATTCAGTTTGAAGAAGTAAAGAGACAAACAAACTTAAAAGAGACCATAAGATAAAAAAAACACAGACATCGCAAACGGACGAAACACGGGCAAGAAAAAAGTAACCAGAAAAGGAAGCAAGGGAATAGAAAGATAAGATCCACATGAATAGAATAGACAAAATATGAGTGCTTCAAGCAAACTGTGCAGGAATAAAATATAAATAGCAAACAGCAGAAATAAATAACAAATGGGGGAAAATATGTAGGATGAACAGGAACAAAGACACTGGAGAACAAAGTGGTGAGGGTTACTCAGACCACCATTAACTGACTAAATACATGAGAACTGGCACAGTGAGACGCGGTCACAGAGAGTGACAAGGTACAAGGTGCACAAAAAGAGGGACTGGCAAAATTAGACGTCTATCAGAAGTACAGAATACAGAGACAGACAGGCAGACGGTGAAACAAACATGGAGACAAAACCTGCCACACACAGAGACAACACTAACACGGCCTGAACATGAAAGGAAACAAATTTAGACCAGCAACTAAGAGGAAGCACTAATTTGGAAGGGAAATAATACCAGACATATGGTGCACTCTGAATATCACCAGTCTGTTGCAAAGCTAACAGAGAGACAGACAAGCATTCACACCTACAGCTAATTTAAAGATACCACTTCAGCGTCACAGCCGGGTCCTTCTCTGTGTTATAAACGACACAGAGAAGGACCCAGCTGTGACGCCACAGTAGTTCATTTGTTGACTGATACATCGTCTCTCAGGAACGAGGGCGAAATGCCAACGACCGCCTGTCTGTTTTCAGGGCTGTATTTGAAGCCATGCTCAAATTAGGCAAAGTTTTAAGTGTTGCACATTTCGATGGGTTTTTTTCAGCTGACATAGTTTCCATTTGGGTCATGTGGCGTTAGATACCCCAGCGTGTGGTCATAGGGTGAAGAGCCCGGACGATTAGTGGGATTTTAGGTGTGGTGTAAAAATGACGCTGCAACTTTAAAAACGTTGTTGCTTTAAGGATTAACGTACAACCATACTTGGGCTGAGTTTGACACTGGTTCTCTTCAGTAATTAAAATAGCTTTAACACATGATAAGATCAAATGTCAGCTACACTGTGACAGTCGAGGGGCCACACTCAGATATATTTATTCGCTTGTTCTCTTTGTGTGATAAGAGTTTCCATCTGAATTTAACCCTTGTGTGGGGCTGATCTTTCATTTCATTTTATTTCAAGCTCAGATTCTTTGCCTTTGGCACATTTTCTGTGACGAGACTTCAAACCATTCCCACCGTCCTTATTAATCAACATGGTGAAGTGATTCTTCGGAAGGTGATGGGATAGGAAGAGTTTTCAGAAAATGAGGCCTTTTGTCTTTATTGGAGAGGTCAGTGCAGACAGGACGGATGGGGGAAGGCGAGGGGGGAATGACACACAGGAAACGGTGTTGGTCAGACCCAAAGACAGGCGTGGGCAGTGAGGACTCTCACCTTCAGACTCACTGTCTAATCAGTCTGACAGTGAGTCTGAAGACAGAGCAACCCAACACACGTTACTGTGTTCATCATCATCATCATTGTTTATTTATATAGCACTTTAAAAACACACAAGGCTGACCAAACTGCTGAACAATAGAAACATAATAGATACCATAAGAATAATAAATACGATAAAATAATAAACATAGCGAAAAACAATAAAATACAAGTCAGTCAACCACTGAGTCAAAAGCCAGTGAATAAAAATGTGTTTTCAATCTGGATTTAAAAACCAGCACTGATGTCGATCGCCTAATGTGAAGAGGAAGATTATTCCAAAGCTTAGGAGCCACGATAGAGAACGCTCGGTCTCCTCTCAGTTTCAGCCGTGATTTGGGGACTGAGAGCAACAGCTGCTCAGCTGACCGGAGCGAACGAGTGGGGACATAGGGCTTCAGCAAATCAGACAGATACGCAGGCGCCATTTAAAGATTTAAAAACCAACAAAAGAACTTTAAAATGAATCCTAAATTCAATTAGAAGCCAGTGCAGGGAGGCCAAGAGTGATGTTATCACTAAGCAGGACATTAAATCAAATTAATGAGACACCAAAACAAGAGCTGGAGCCCAAGACAGCCATGAAGTCACAGTGTACACAAATACACAAGAAACACAGAAACCAGCTGGGTGGATGTGGCTCGGGAACCTTCTGTTACCTTGAATGTCGGTGTTTTGAACGCTGGCTGCTCCAGTCTGCTTGTATTTGTCCAAGATTTCCCCTCATATCTTGGTTATGGTTATTTTTTCTTTTATTAAATTGATCACACTTCTGTTCATGAATGTGCTCTAACATCTAGCCATCACATAACCATCTACACAGTGTGTATTGTTTGGGAGTGAGAATCACAGGAACACTACACAAAGGGTTGATCTCGATCTTACTTTCCTCTGTTTCTGAAACCTTTTGAGCTTCAAAGCAGAAGAAATGTTGGTGTGAACCCTCCTTTCACTTCACAGCACTTGCTGGTTACATTTTTGGGTGCTAATGTGTGAAAATCTGAAATATGACGATTCACATCTCTGCAGCTACGTATCTCAAACAAGATTTACATTTACACGCAGGTTTTTTCCCCTCACGCAAGCAGAGTTATCGCTTCTATGATTTTAGTTATTTTTAGCACAGAGGAAAACTCTGCTGTCCTTTGTACGTGGCAGTTCTTTTTTAAGCTATGGAACCTTTTTAAAATTAAACGAGTTTTAAATAATGTGATTATAATGAGGAGGCAATCGCCTAATCTGCATATCTGTCTATTTTACTTCCTCACCCTTTGTGTTTGCTCATTGCTGTTACACGCCATTAAATTTCAGTCTTAAAGGAGCCTGTAATTCGGTGATTGTCTATCATTTGTGCAAAACGCGCTTCTTTCTTCAAACTCTGAACTCTGAAAAGTGAAGGGCTTAACCCTCGTTGTCGGCACGGGCAAAACGCAGTTGCACATCCTGTGTTTGTTTTCACACCCTTTCAGCACGAACTGCTTCTGTTCCTCACTGACCTTTGTTAAACACAATGCCCGCTGTGCCTGAGATCAGCTGGGGTTTCATCACTGGGCGCAATTTCTTTTTTATTGAACATCATCATCCGTTTAAATACATGCAGTCTTTTTTTTCGTTTTTCAAAATAAAACCTGCAGACAGGAAAACGCCAAAGACACATAAGAAGAACAGAGCGCGGCAGAAAGCAGTGATGGGCCCCTAAGACCATCAGCAGGGTCTAACCACAGTTTCCACACTCAGACACTGAATCAAAAAGATGCGCACACCACACACATCCACCCACCATTGTCTGCAGTCTGCAGAGAATTCAATTAATTTGATCAAAGTCACTGCAGCTTCTCTTGTGTTCTTTAATTTGTTAGACTTCATAGTGTTTGCATGGGCTGCTGAGGTCAGCTGCACATGCATCATCATGTGGATGGATGCAAAGTGCTGCATTTTGCAGTCTTCTTTTCGTCTGCATGTGTCCTAAAAACAACATGCAACCTATATATGGCAACAAGAAACCTCAGTGCTCGATATCCTCTTTCGGCTAGTCACATCACCCTTGAGACATTATTTATGTTTCCTTATGTTTACCTTGTTATGTTCATGTCATTTATTATTATTTTTTCTTTCTTTCTGTGGAATTTGGTCACAGTTCTTGAGCTCCTTTCCAGACTAAAGTGATGTGTTGTAATTGGTATGTTTAACTAAATGACTCATATTATGATAACACAACATGCATCATTTATTTGCCTGCTTCTAAGAAACCAGGCAAATGCAAATGTAATTTTTTAAAGCGGTCTGAGCAGTAGGTAGGGTCTCTGAAGGTCTTTCAGCTTTTCTTTTGTTTTTATTTCAGTGGCTACTTTACCACTTATCTTCAGTCACTCGTACTTTATCGTTTTCAGATTAATGTTTTTTTGTTTGTTTGTTTGTTTATTAAGCCACATTGGTGTATGATGATCAAACTGGAAGACCCAGGAGTATGGTGAAGGGAAACAGGAAGCAAATGATGAGATATGACAAATACTACAAGAACTGGACTGAAACATCAGTGACAGACGGTGTCGTGGAGTGCTGAATCCAGATTTAGGAGGAGGAGGATTCAGGAGGAGAGAGTTACAATAATTAATTTCCACAGCTTTCTGTAAAACACAGTGGAGGCTCTGTTGTGGTTTGGGGATGCATTTCAGCCAGGGATGTTGATCTTTTCAAAATTAATGGAATTGTGGAAATAGAAAAATACAGACTGGTTTTGAGGCATTTTCAGCACAATGATGAACCCATACACACTGCAGCCAATGCAGTTAAAGCATTCCTGGATAGAAAACACATTGGAGCACTATCAGTCGTGGATTGGCCTCTCCAGACCCTGATCCTACTGAAGACTACTGAAAGAAATGATGAGAATGGTTGCCTAAGAAAGTGCAGACCACGTTGAAGAAAACAGGTGGTTATATAAAAAACTGATGTATACTCTTGTTGCTATTCTAACAAGGGTATACATCAGGACAGGAAAATATGCTGTATTTTCTTGTATGACGATTCAATAAATTGATGACCCCCCCCCACACACACACACACACACTGTTTTGGTTTCTATTTTTTGGTGAAAAGTATACTGTGGAAGAAACAGTTTGCTGTTATTTCTTTTAGAGTAAACCTTACAGGGGTTTGTGTGTAAAAATCAATTACATTTGTTGATAAGTAATTCAATAAAATAAAATTTTCTGAAAGTCATGTTTCAATGTAAATTTATTACATTTAAATAAATGTAATAATTTAATTTAATTTAATTCACTTTTCACTGTTGAACTACTACGGGTAATTGTTGCTCCGCCCCCTCTTGTTACGTGTATTCTCACATGGTCTCGTCCCTGTAATAAGGGTGTGCATTTTCAACAGCTTAATCTATTTTAAGCCATTACCATTAAATTCCTAAGCATTGTTTCAATCTGGCTCTTAAAACCCTTGTTCATTTTTAAAAATTGTGTAAATATGGCACCAAATAATCAATTATAATGTCGTTAATATTGATTTCATTTATTGTCTCCCCCTTTCTCGTACATGGTACGATCCCTTCCCGTTCGAAGTTGAAGCGGGAGGAAGCTGTCGATGTGTTGCCGGTTGTTGATGTTTCTCTGAAAAAAGAAAAGGCACCGCAGGTATATTATTTATCGAATTGACATTTATCATATTTATCGTAATTTAATCTTATGTTTTGAATAAACGAGTCACAGTTTCAGGCTTTTATGATTAGTTTATTTTCTGTTGTCATTACAATGAAAGATAAGCTGGCTAGCTAGTGTTAACACGGACATTGGTTGTTTCTCTCTTGTCTCTCTCTTTGACAAAGTCTCCTTACAGTGCAGTTTTTGTTGTACAAGATGGACGTGACGACCTGTCTGAAGTCTCTGCTGCTGGCTATACAGCAGTACAGAGACAGCAGGACAGCGCAGCACGCAGCGCAGCTACAAAAACAGGTGGAGGTGAGCTAACTGTTCAGTTTATACATCCGTCAAACTGGAGAATAACACCTGAGTGGCTTTATGAGGCACCACGTGAGGCAAGCAGTGGTTTGGGAGTAGAATATACAAAGTAGGGGTTTGCTGTGCAATAATTTGGCCTGTGATTACAACTCAAAATGCTGTTGGGGATATGTGTATCGTATCCCTGTGTAGTTTACGTACATGCCGTGTGTTTGCAGAAGCTCTCGGGCCTAAAGTGCGAGCAGCTGCTGTCCTCAGCTCAGGTTCTGCCCAGCGAGTGTGTGAGTGGGCTGGTAGAGCTGGCTGGAAACCCAAGCACCAGCCCCACCCTGACGAGCTCCATCATCTCCCTGCTGTCACAGCTAGGTACGGAAGACCTCTTCATACTTTATACACACTTCAGCACCAGTAATGGACCATCACCTGAGTGCTCTGGCATTTTGAATTCAAGTTTATTAGTTAACTAAAACTTTGTTTTTTCACAGAAATGTGAAATTCCAGAAAAGTCCCAGATTTGAGTCTTTATGTGATTGCTTCTGTCAACCCAACAAGCATTAGGGGCCTTTGCAATCATGTCATAGGGATGTAGTTTTATCTAAATGGCATAAACTATTGCGTTTATATTGTAAGCAGAGGAGTAGTTGCCAGAGCAAAAGTATTTAAAACATTCACAGACAACTTAATCTGTATCGGTTGTCATTATGAAAGTGTTGTAAAGCCTTCTTTAGGCATCACAAAGCTGCTGGCGGGGTTTACCAAAGAGGCACCGTGTCAGTTTTGTGGCTGAAAGCTGCCGGGCAGATTAATGTGACAGTGGTTTTACAAAACAATCCCATGGGAGCGGAAAATTCTTTAGGTGATCTACTAACGGTGTACTAATTTCTTGCATTCAGTTCATTTCAATAATTATCTGCAAAGAGCATCACAGATTAGTGGCTCAGAAATGAGCACACCCGATGAGGGAGTCTGTTGAAGCCAGGGATGCTATAACAAAAGTAATATAGTGAACACGCAGGTTTTACACATGTCCCTCTCTGAAAACGGTGTGACAAATGAGAGGAGGTTGAAGAACAATCAATATATTTTTCTATAAGGTTGAACTTATCTGATAGAATTCGTTAGGGACTGTTATAAGGTCCTGAGGTCTGAGACTTGGGTGGAGCGGAGGATTTATCTTGAAGACAGCTGTATTACCACAAACTGTCCCACCGTATACATCTGTGTGTAACAGCTGATCTGTACAATGTGCAGAAGAACACAAAGTAATTGCCATCGCCTCTGTCAGTGCGCCCAGGGCGGCTGTGGCTACAATGTAGCTTGCCATGACCAGTGTGTGAATGTGTGTGTGAATGGGTGGATGACTGAATGTGTAAAGCGCTTTGGGGTAGAGCAGGGCGATATGACCAAAATTATCACGATGTACATTTGAAAATTTGCGATAACGATATAACTGACGATATAATTGACACTAGACAAAATGCTTTACAACTCCACAACTTTATTAGTGGGGGAAAAAACCAAACCATCAATGTATTTGCACTTAAACAAGCAGCTGTTTTTTATGTGCATTAAAGTTATATAAAAATGTAACAGTGCAAATGCAAATTCTTTGCTGACAGTTTAGCCAAAAGGCGTTTCCAGTGGAAACTGGCCGACATATCCTCAGCATAACCATGTAGAATATCCACAAAACTTAAAAAGAGGTTAAACACACACAATACCGTAACACTATGTTGAAGCACAGTACGTATCACTCCGCGAGGCTCCTGCCCACGATAGCCGTGATGCTCCGACAATCCATCAAGCGGTGTGGCTTCGTAGCTTAGCAAAGTTGTACTAAAACATGTGACAGATTTTTGAGCGCCGTGCACATAAAATCGTTTCGAGGTCAGTAAACACAACCAGAGTTCATACATAAGGCACACGGGATTATAAGGGGCTCTGTCAACTTTCAGAAAAATCAAAGGATTGATTTTAAGTGTGCTGTATTTTCCAAACAACACGGTAATAACGGTGGCCCGCTAGCATGCTCTACCACAAATAGTGCTTTGTTGTGTATCTGACGGACGAAAGCTAAACCAGTTCCACACCACTGAAGTTGCAGCATTTTTACAAACCAGTTCTGGTTCATCTGTTTCATTCAACGATCCACTTTCGCTCTTCTCATTCTGCGTAGCCACCATGTGCGTATGTAAACAAAGGCACTGCGCACGCGCGTTTTACCCATATTCTATCGCCATATTTCATTTTCTTATCATTGCCCAACATTACACCGGTATCACCGTGAACGGTATGATAGGGCCCAGCCCTACTTTGGGGTCCTTAGGGACTAGTAAAGCGCTATACAAATACAGGGCATTTGCCATCAGATCTCAACTTCTCTGAAGACATATGGCATGTGTGTGTGCATTTTTTTTTTTTACCTTGAAATACCAATCATTACATGACATAAAGAAAAAAGATCAGTGTGTCGATTTATGCATGTGACACAGTAATGTGTAACTTCAGCACAGGGACGGGTTAGGATCAGAGTGTAAATAACATCTTGTGTTCTTTGCACATCGACACTGTCAAAGATTCCTATGTGGTTGAATAGTTTGGAATAAAACAGCTCTACTCTGGATGAGTCCTACCTCCACCTGAGTCGTCAGATATATGTGTAACTCTTGAGGTTAATGCTAGAATAGAGGGACAATTCAAAATTCACCAGATAATGAGGCAGAGGGATGGCATCGCAGTCAGAGGGGTGACCTATCATACAGGGAAGAATAAAAAAAGAGAGGAGAAAATGTAAGCACCATGTAGGAACTAATGAAGATGGGCACACAGATGACTTTGTTCTTTAATTCAGTCTGAAGTTTTATTACTTTTCCTGTGTTATAGCCGAGCAATTTAAATTTACCGCTGTGGTGAAATAACCTTAAAAACAAGTCAAATGTGCACACCTGTGACCGATATGCTCTTCTGCATAAAAAACTGCACTTCACATGCGATTACAATGCCTCCCTGAGCTGTTGACAAGAACCTTTCATAGTATAACTGGTCCAAACACTAAGTCTGTGAAGGTTCTCAGTCATCCAGGTCATCGTAGTCTAAGGAGCTTGGAAATAAAAGCGTTCTTTAAGTTGCTTGAAGACGTTTCACCTCTCATCCAAGAAGCTTCTTCAGTTCTAGGGTCAAATGGTGGAGAGTCCCAGATTTAAGCACTGCGGGAGTAACCCCCCCCGAGAGGGACAAAATGACCCCCTAATGATGCTTTACCTAATCACATGAGCCAAGGTGTGAAAACAGATGTAGGTCACAATCAGCCAAGGTTTTGGGTGAGCTCATTGTGAAACCTGGTCCCACCCTATCATGTGGTTTCCTGAGGTCAGATGGCAAAGGGTGTGAGTGGGCATTAAGGCGTCTGGGAAGGGATCTCAAGCTTCTCAGATGAGAGGTGAAACGTCTTCAAGCAACTTAAAGAAGTCCAGACGCTTTTCTTTCCAAGCTCCTTAGTCCAAACACTAAAACTGAAAACTAAACTCAAACGAGCAAATCTGGAACTGAAATTAAACTGAGTGGAAATCAAATTCAAAGAGAACTAATGTGGAAGAAGTCATAAGAAAATCTAAAGCATCAGTAACTTTGTTTACAGCTGTGTGGACATCATACAAAGTGAGTTTTTCACTGCCACAAAGACTGTTACAGGTTCGAGCTCACACATCAAATCTCCGGCTTTATATAAAATATTGTCGTTCCACGCTTTCAAAGTATTTCTGCGATGCAGTGTTATTTTATGGAGCCGAACAATACTTGACAATTGTTGATTATACAGGCATAATATATAGAAATACATGGTGCCACTGGCTTGAAAATGTGTGTGTGTGTGTGTGTGTGTTTTTGTTTTGTTTTTTCAAAATTAAAACAAGTCTTAACTTTGATTTCAGGATTTCAGAAATCTACAGTAACTTTTTCCAATTCAAAACCAAAACTTTCATTCATTGCCCTTTACTACAGTGTTCTTACTACCTCACATGTTTAACTCATGTCCATACTGCAGGCAGAGGGGAGGGGAGTCAGACCTAGTGCTGTAAGACCGGACATTAGAACAGGAATGTTTTGAGAAGCCTGAGCATGGACAATGTGTAATCTGGGGCTTTGAAGTTTAAGTATTATGATTCCTAGAAGGGAAATAAGAACCTTGTCAGGTAATCAGTAATCTAGGATCCAGATGTTCTCATCCCTGGTTTTATCCAGTTCAGTCAGTTCAGACAGATTCTTCGATATAAGGGAGTCCAAATTAAGAAATGGTCTGTGGTAAGGGGGAAAGAATAAATCCCTCTGAAAAGTGAGACCTCTCTTAAAGATAGTTCAACAAGTCTCCCTTAATCTGCTAAGACCATAGAAGGATGGTTCACAGCCTGGTGTTCTACGTGTAGCTTATACATATATATATACTCCTGCACAGGCTTCTCAGACCCTGGTATGTCCTCTGAGGTTTCACCGTCTTTTCTCAATGTCAGGCCCTCTTTCAGCTCATCTCCTTACAGCACTAAGTATGGCTGCCCTCCTACGGTTCTGAGTAAAATCATGTCTGCCTCAAATATATGTGCAGTATGTGGATTTCCACTGTTTTTACAAAATTCCGATAATAACAGCAAACTATTTGTTTGTGTGCCGAACTTTTCACAGTGTGCTGGAAGCTAACCTTTGAATGCATAAATAATCAGAGGCCAGTTGGTCAGTTAGGTTTATTATTGTCTCCCAAAGAATCCTATCGTATTGGGTCAGGAAACTGCTGCATCAGTAAGCAGAGAATAGTAAACAGAATGTATAGTGTAGTAAGAATAATAATAAAAAAAGGATGTTTATGATTTCTGAGACAGAAAATCTAAATGCTAACGACTTCATAAACACTCATTCCTCACAGCCTGCGACGATCAGAGCCGGGAGATTTTGCACAGCAGCTACAACCTCACCAGCACCCTGGCTGCTGTCATACACTGTCACAGCAACACACCTGGGGAGGCTCTGGTGCTGCAGGTAAGCCCATCAATACAGTCGGTGTGCTGCTAGCTGGGGGTGAGACTCAAGCAATTACAGGAAACGTCGTAGCTGTTTTCACACAAACTGAAGCCCTGAAGTCTTCTAAACATTACCGTCAGCTTGTGCGAGCACAAATGTCTCTGCCAGTTCACAGTGACAGAAAGAAAGACAGAAAGAAAGTGCCGTGGTGCTTCTGCTCTTGGTGTCCTTGACATTTATACAAGTTAAAGCATATTTCATGAGCAAAATGTAAAATTGAGAATTGTGTTTTACAAGAAACTCTTTACCCCTTGAAGGCATACAAGGACTAAGCGCTGAAGCCCTTTCCTGTACTGAGCAGAACAAACTGTGTGTGCACCAGGAGCTCGTGAGGGTAGTTTCTGCCTGTGCAGACAAACCCAAAACTATTCCAATAGTGGTCAAACCAAATCTTTATTAATATAGATGTAGTAATTACCTGAAGCAGATTTATGACTGTACTATCTACTCGACAGACTTTTACCTTTTAGCTTTGAGTCTTTCTCTAAAACTGTCTGTGTCGTGTTGCTCTGTATTTCAGTGCCTCCAGGTGCTGCAGAAGCTGACCTACAACACTCGCATCTTCCAGTCCGCCAGCTGCATCCACGAGCTCATCACTTTTCTCATGACCAACATGTGAGAAACACATCTCATCTCTGCCTTTATGTTATACTGAAATACTGCTCTTTATGTTTTGATTCATTATGTTTCAATTAACGAGATTACCGACGGTCTTTCATCACAGCCAATCTCAAAATGAAGACGTTGTCATGTCATGTCTCGGCCTCTTGGCCAATCTCTGTCGCGACAACATCTCCGTGCAGATCTACATCAAGTCTCTGGTGAGTTTCTGCTGATTCACATACAAGAGGAAGAGTTCTAAGAATTGGAGGCCCGAGAAATTCATGAGCTGTAAACCGCAATCATCAAAATTAAACCAAAAAAGGCCTTTAAATATTTCACAATACAATAATAGGATACTCTAATGTTTTTGAGATGCACTATTCAGTTTTTTGGGCCACATGCATTTATTGTTGGTGACCAGTAGGAGTGAAACTGGTTATGTTGTTTTGTAGGACAACGTGAAGCAGTTTTATCGCACACTGATCAACTTTCTGGCGCACAACAGCCTGACTGTGGTGGTCTTCACGTTGTCTATACTGGCCAGCCTCAGCCTGAATGAGAAGGTTGGAGAGAAGGTAGGTGAACTCTGCTGGGATCTGCGCTTAACAAAGTGTCTAAAGACGAAACAAAGAAATCTTTCTGTAAATGTTCAGATGCACAGACTGGACTGAAAAAGAGTGAAAAAGCAGCTAACGTCCAAAAATCAGAAAACTTTGAAAGAACTCCAAAAAAACCTGGAGAACTTTTGCTCAAAAAACACTTTTTATAAAAAATTACAAGACAATCTGACAAAATGTCATCAAATGAGACTCAAGACTTCTGCAGGTCTCTGCCATGACTCGATTTTTTTTTCTTAACAGCAGAAACAATTGTTCCTTTTTTACTTTGTTCCTATTTTCTCTTCTCGTTTTTATCTGTTGAACAGTAAACAACATTCATGCTGATTCACATAATATCCTGTCTCTAATCTCTGGGATTTCCTCGTAGCTCTTTGATGCAAAGAACATCCATCAAACGTTCCAGCTTGTGTTCAACATCATCGTGAACGGTGATGGTACTCTGACGAGAAAATACTCAGTCGACCTTTTGGTTGATTTGTTAAAGAACCCCAAAATAGCTGATTACCTAACAAGGTATGCAGATAATTCACAGCTCTTTTCCTGAACAGCTGCTTTAAAACTCCGCTGAAAGCCTTTGTCCATTTCCAGGTATCCCCACTTCTCGGCATGTGTGTCTCAAGTGTTAGGACTGCTGCATTCGAAAGACCCGGACCCTGCAGCCAAGGTGAGAGACGACAAATATGATAACCCACACCAGCTGTGCTTAACTCTGTAAGTTCCCAGTATTTCCTGAAACCATCACGTGTGACACAGTTTGCATCAGACGTGATGCCGCTGACGTCAACACTGACCTTCTTGTGGCAACAAAGTGGGTCGCTCTTAGACAGTAAATTCCAGTGCGGTCCGTGATGAGGTGCAAACTGTGCAACAAGCCCAGCCATGTGACTTCCTCGCTACTAAATATTCCACAGTCAGCTGTTAGTGGTATTATCACAAAGTGGAAGCGATTGGGAGTGACAGCAACTCAGCCACAAAGTGGTAGGCCATGTAAAATCACAGGGCGGGGTCAGCGTATGCTGAGGAGCAGTGCACAGAGATCACTACAGACCTCCAAATTTCACCTGGTCTTCAGATTAGCTCAGAGGCAGCGCATAGAGAGCCTCATGGATTGGGCTTCCATGGCTGAGCAGCTGCGTCCAAGCCTTACATCACCAAGCGCAACGCAAAGCTTAAAATGCAGTGATGTAAAGCACGGCGCCACTGGACTCTAGAGTGGGCAGATGTGTTCTCTGGAGAGACGTTGGTGGAGGGGGGATTATGGTGTGGGGTTGTTTTTCTGGAGTTGTGCTCAGGCTCGTCGTTCCACTGAAAGCAGCTCAAGGATACCAAAACATTTTGGACAATTTCATGGTCACAACTTTGTGGGAACATTTTGGAGATCATCTCTCCGTGTTCCAACATGGCTGTGCACCAGAAACAACACAAGGTCCACAAAGACATAGATGAGTGAGTTTGATGTGCAGGAATTCGACTGGCCTGCACAGAGTCCTGACCTCAACCTGATAGAAGGCCGACCCTATGAATGAAGAATGGGCTGTCACTCAAGTTCATATGCACATGAAGGCAAACAAGCAAGTCCTGCTCAAACAAAAGGTAGCACTCAGTTAAACTTCAGGGATATGAGCATGTCCAGGTAAGAAGCAGAAGCCTGGGTGGATCCGTTTCACCTACTTTGATGCAAATGACAACAAGAGGAGCGCGTTCAGCATGGCTGAGGGATAGAAAGCTGTACTTTAGTCTTAGTTTTGTCTTTATGGCTCTGAGACGTCTGTCTGAACATCAGCGAATTATTGTTAACGTCTGCACCATCACGGCGTCTTCAAGCAGCACAAAAGCTTTGCATCAAATCACGGAGCAACTTCAGGATATGCTCACGTCTGTTCAGTGCAGCCACTGAACCACATTCTCCTTTCAAGGCTTACAGACACAAACTCACTCATTTCTGCACTTTAACACATAAAATTAATATATTTAAAAACATATAAAACAATAAAATGAATTTCTGAGGTAAATACAAATGTTTTTTTGTTTTTAGACAAATAATTATTTTAAATATTTCTTACTGCTCGTTAATAAGACAGAAGTATTTCATATCCTGTTACTTAATCGATTGTTATCAATTTGACAACACACACCACACTTGTACGAATCACAGTTTCAAAGTTCTAGACTTGGCTGACATTGAAGACCTTTGAGGTTTGACCAGAAGAACGATCGATCCAGCGAACGCTGAGGGTCACAGAGGGAGAGCTGCTGTTTCAGCACTGCAGAGAGGCTGTAATGTGCTTCAGTGGAGCTGTTTAGTGTTTGGTTTCACAGCTTATTTTGGGACCTGGTGTTGAAATTCTAACATAAATATCTGTGTTAACTCAAAATGAATAACTGAAGTCAAACGGACAGAAATGTCCTTGGTGAGCACAAGAGCTGAAAGGAGTCTCACTCTGGATTACTGAGCGTGCGTACAGATGGTCCAAACGTGTTCCTGTGTGGTTTTGCTGTTGTTGTTTTGTTTTGTTGTGCAGCAGTTAAAGAAAGCTATTCTCACACAGACTCACATGTTTTTTCTTCCTCTTATAACTGGACAGCAGCGTTTCTGATAAACCGGTGTCTCCTATTAACTGATGACAGTGAAACAACGCTTTCAGGAGCTGCTGCCGACAAACCAGGAAATAAATGCAAGGAATATTTAGTCTTTAAAAATGTTAATGTTGCTTTTTTGTAACAGCCTGTTCTCTCATTATTTGTGCGTGCAGGTTTAAGTGGTTACGTTTGAGTTGAACGATTCTGCAGCTGTCAGCGTTTTTATCAACTGCTGCCTTATAAAGAGACTGTGCAATACATTAAATGTCATGATGAGTTCATTTTTAGTTATTCTGGAAGAACAGAAGCAGAAATGACCTCATACTTTCTTAAACTGAAAAACTAAACTGAAATGATAAAAATCTTCTATCAAAAACTGGAACTAAACTGAACTAAAAAGAAACAATAAAACGTCCCAAAACCCGAAAGGATTCAACTTGAATTTCGATTTTAATTGTCAGATCTAGAGGTTTTCTTACATTTGTTCAGGAGTTTAAACAGAAACTGAAATTGATTTTTAAATTTAGGAAACTGTTGATTTTAAAGTCACTCAGTGTGTTTCCTTGAAATGAAAACGTGATGCTGTAAAATATCAAAAACCGCGAGCGCAAGAGGAAGCAGGGCAGGGGCTTCACGGCATTTTGGTTGCACTTTACCTTTGATGTTTGAATTGAAGAATGAAACGCTGTAAAAACTGTAGTTAATAGTTTTAATATTAACAAGCAATACAATTATGTTGTTTAACTGGTTCATAGCTGGTTTGCAAACCTTTTTTTTGTGATCTCAGCTGAAAAGCTGTTGGACATTTGTTGGTTATTATTTGGTCGATGGTTTTATATCACAAGACCGAACTTGTTCAGTTTTGCTTTCATCTTTCATGTTTTGCTTTCGCTACCTTTTCCATGATGCTCAGGAACTAATAATGCAGGTTTAGGAACTCATCATGGTTTGGGTTAAAATATCAGGAGTGAAACCTGTGACAATGTGTAACGTGACATGTGTCACAAAAGCAACGGCAACAGATTTTTTTTAAATAGATACTTTTTATATACATACTAACATAAATATACAAATGTGCCATAATAATATTATTAATAATGATAATAATGTTGCAAAAATTTTGTTATATATAGATTCGTCTGTTCACAATTTATCAATAAATAAATAGATATTCAAGTTTCAGTGGTACAAAACTGAGAAAAGTATCAGATGTTTGTTGCAGTTTTATTCGATTTTTAGTCAATTCTGTGATTATTATAAGCTTGAAGCTGCTGCTCGTATTACTCACAGGTTATGTTGAAATTTGGGTGTTTTGTTCTCTGAAGTTTATCTAAAGATTGTAAGCAGATGCATGAAGATGCTTCTGCTGTCTACTGTGAATATGATCAGACTGTTCCTACTCTTAATCAGCATCCATTCTAACATATAAGACAGAAAATGGAAAAGCATTATCGGCCCACCTTGAGTTTTACTGCATGATTGCACACTTGCCTTTTTCTGCAGCCTATTTTTGGATAAAGGGGAAGGAAAGCCTTTGTAAGCCATGCTCAGCTGCTACAAACCTTCATCTTGATGTGTGTTACGTGTGTGCTTCGCAGGTGTTGGAGCTTCTCCTTGCCATGTGCAGTGTCTCAGGTCTGCGCTCGCTCCTGTGCGAGGTGGTTTTCAAACCGGCGGGACCTAAACTCAGAGCCGCAGGACGGGACGGTGGACGCAAGGCGCAGTGTGGGCTGGCACTGGTGCAGTGGCTGAGCTCGCCCGTGGAGGGTGGCGAATCTTGCTCTCTGCAGGTCCTGCAGCTATTGAGCGAGCTACTGGAGGTAAGGTAGCCCCACTGGGATACAGGGGAGCGGTCTGACAGTGGCAGAACCTTTTCTTCTGATTACCTGGAAGCTGTAGTCATGATTAAAATAAAATTTGTTAGCTGTCCACCCACTTCTCTTCCTGTCCTCTCCATCCAGGAGACACTGGGAGCAGAGAGTATGCCTGATTCTACACTGAGCTTTGTGGAAATGTTGCTTCCGACACTGTTAGGGCTGCTGAAGGGCCTCAATCTCTCACAGGGAGATGCTCACCTGAGAAAACACTGTCTCCGCATCAGCTACGTCACCAGCCTGCTGCTAAATATCCTTCTCGTGACCCTGCCGCCCTGCAGTCTGTCTGTATCTGCACATTAGGGGTGGGGGAAAAAATCGATACTGTGTAGTATCGTGATATTTTGTTTGCTAATAATGTATCGATACAGGGACAGCAGAAATCGATATTTTGTTACAAAAAAAGTTTTCGTGGACTGGAACTCTGACTTCAGAGCATGTTGATCCTTTTTCTGAGCAAGAATCCTGACATTCCTTCACTGTCCAAATGTGTTTAACTTTTTTTATTGCAGCAATAAACATGACAGTTTGCTTATTTTAATTTAAGCCATGTTTTATTTTAATTAAGTTTAAAACTTTATTTAATGTAAAATTATATTTTGTTTTAATTTACTTTCTAATTCTTCAGTTGCTGAATGGGCTGCATAGTTTTCATAAATTGCATAGTTCAGAATAGCTATAATTGTACCAGATTGTTGCATTCAGTTAAGTTGGACTAGACTGTAATACAAACCGTTCAGTTTGTCAACAATAAAACTGAAATGAGAGAAAGACTGAGTGCGAGACTTTGATATTAGATAAAATGAATATTGATAAAGTTTACCTTTATGTACAGAATCTGAATATCGCAAAATATTTTAAAAAATTGCAATAATATCGTATCGTGCGTTAAATATTGTGATAATATCGTATCGTGGGTTGTATGGTGATTCCCACCTCTACTGCACATGTCTGATTCCCTCGAAGCCTTAACTCTCCCACTCCTGTGCACAGAGGATGCCACCAGATCCTTGGTGTCCTGTCAGATAAGCGCTCAGCTGTGCCTCTCACAGGTTGAAGCTCTTCTCTCATGTTGTCATAGCAGCAATCCACTCAGCTGTCTGCTTCCCAGCTCTGACGATGATCTCAGGTGAGTGAAAGCTCTGACGATGTTTTGCTCAGATTTTTCTGGGTTCAAGTGATTTTTAGAGATGCTAGAAAAGCAGTGGGATTTCCAGACCGTGCATTATTAATGCAAAATACAGCTGCACTGCTTTATGTGATCAGTACTTTGTACTCACATTGTCTCTAAAAATCTTTAACTCTTTACCCCTTGAAAGTCTACCATGAGTAATACTTGAAGCTCTTTTCTGAACTGAGTGGTTTCTGCCATTTTTCAGGTGTTTGCATCAGAAGTTAGTGAGGGTGGTCTCTGCCCATGCAGCTACCCGAAAATGATTCTTAGTGTTGTCAAACTGCATCTTTTTGATATTTACTGACGTGTCAAACCTCATCAGTAAAGGTGCAGTGGAGATAATCAAATGTAATTATGGAGGGAAACGATTTCAGAAAATCCCCTAAAACAGCCGTGCTGAGCCAAGTCAGCCATGCTCCATTTATTGGTCACTGTTGGTGGTTGTTATGAAACTTCACCCACTGGCTCTGATATGTAGAGAAAAACACCAACCAACCATCAACACAGCCCACGAGCTGAACCAAAGATGTCAGCAGCCCAGGTGAATCCTCTGCTGGGATAAGCTGGCTAATGCTAACATGATGCCCAACAAGCTTTGGGAGAACGTCTGTTTGTTGTTGTTGTTTCTTTAAGAGGCCATTCTCAATTACACAAAGAGCCACAAGCAAGAGTAAACATGAGCGACACAGCGCTGATCTACATAACAGATAAGGAAAGCAATCCACCAAATGCTGTATCAACTTTTATTTTTATTTTTAAAGAGCTGTGCAGACTTGCTACAGTCATTCACTTCACTTCTACAGAGGCATCCGCTAAGCAATCCACTATGTAATTAACTAAAACTAGACTAAAAACTGAAACTACATATGAAAAAACATTTGAGTTCATTCAAGTAAAAATATAACAAACAAGACTTTTGAGAAAAGTTTAAGCTATTTTAGGAACTCGAAAAACAAATGAAAATATAAAAACAGGAAATATCCTCAGTGTTACTGCTTGTTAATCTGGTACAGTTTGGTATCATAACTTAGCTGATGAGGCTTTGGTGGGCGTGTTTATTGAGTCATTGGCTGTCTACAGACCCAAGACTGTCCTTCATACAATAACATATTAAACTTAACGCTGAAACTAATGTAATGAGGCCCTTTTAAAAGGACACCACACTTGCAGACCTCTGCAGCTGGCGTGCAGACTGCACAGACGACGTTCAGAGAGCTGCAGTCTGTGCATCAAAAGAACAACTGACACGGGCCACTTTACACCACCAGTATAGATGTGTCTGTGACTTAACAGACACATGTGAAATGGATCACTCTATACTTAGTATTGTTACTATTGATAACAGGATTTAAGCGAAGGCGTTTGCCCACTTACATACTTAGAAAGGCCTTAAAATGCTTCCTTCCCACAGAGCTGCAAATAACATTCAGGCACAAATGTAAGTTTGAAAAGTCAGCTGCCACCCTGATCCTGAAACAGCTTAAATCAGCTTTTCATGATGAATTAAAGAACTCATAGACATAATGTTATGTTATTATGTTGAGTTAATTTAGCTGATGAAAGTTTTCTAACTACTTTTGAGGTATTTTAAGATATTAAAGTGTGTGTGTGGTTTCAGTCAGGTGTGTGCAGAAGCTCTGCTGAAGACCCTGGAGTTGATGAGCAAACTGAGACAGCATGTGAAGGACATGGAGACCAGCTTCTACAGGATGCTGCAGGTATTACATACAGGCTGACGTTATTTACCTTCCGTACATTCTCACTGACTGCATGTTTTTAGTGCACGCAGGGTTTTGTGTTCAGTTGAAACGAGTTGTTATTCTCTCTGTTTTATCCCTCAGGACCAGAGGATTGTGACGCCGCTCTCTCTGGCCCTCACGTCCCACCACAGAGACAGTGTGCAGACCGGGCTCTCTCTGCTGTTTGAAGCCACTCCCCTCCCAGACTTCCCCTCGTTCGTGTGAGTCTCATGATCCAAACTACACATTTTTATCCAGAAATATTTAATAGTTCTGTGAATCGTGGACAACATTTCTTTGTTTTTTCTCAAGTCTGGGAGAAAGCATCGCCGCCAACAACGCTTATCGCCAGCGAGAGGCCGAGCTGTCTGTGAAGCGCGTGGCAGTGCAGGAAGTCCCGCCTCTCAGGACAAACACCAGCACGCTGGACTCTTCCAGTGTCCACAGCAAAAGTGTCCACAGTCTGGTGGAGAAGATTCAGACTGGGCTGGAGGTAGAGTGTGCAAGAGTGTTTCTCTGTGACTGTTGAAACGTGAACATTTCCATGGGGGAGGCAAACAGCTGTGATCAGAACATAAGACCAAGATGAAGCATTTTCTTCTTTCATTCAAACAGATTTGATCTTCAGGTGATTTGCTTCTACGGGTTAATTTTTATTAAAGCTGTTAAAGTTTTAAGACCAAAAAAGGTGAAAAAGTTTTACAATAAACGCCTTCAGATCGACTCCTGGAAACTGGGATGGTTGGGTTGGTTAGTCTCTTTCTTTGTTTGTTGTTGTTGTCATCAGATGAAGCATGCTTTACAGACTACACATGTACAAACTAGATTACAGATGCTAGTCAAGGATCGTGGCCTCTCGGTGGCTCACAGCGTGAAGTCCTGCGTTCATTAGTCATACATGATGAGGATCAGTCAGATCAACACAACCAAAAGGGGGAAGACGCCATCTTTTGGTGCACTTTAACAAATGCAAATTAAATTTCATCCTCAAATTAACTATTAAATAATGTAATGTAAATTATCCAAGAACACCACCAGGGTAGCAGTGACCTGTTTAGGCTTTTATTTTATTTATTTTCATTTTAATATTCACATTTTACCGGAAACCATAAGTTGTTTAAATGTCCAAAATTAAAATCAATTGATACAATAAAAATAATTTAAATAAAATCACCTTTTGAGCGTACTGCAGATTATGGGTTCTCTAAAATGTCGTGGCGCCCAACCACATGCGTGTCCTGCATCCATGTTTAACTTTTACTTTGAAATATTTTAGGACCAAAATGTTTTTTGCTTGATTTTTGTAGGTCAAAACAATAAAACGTTGTTTGGACTGCTGCTAACAAAGGAAACGTCTTAAATTACAGAAACAAACGTGATTTATCAAACTTTATAATGTAGCTACAGGCTGTGCACACACAGTGCAGTTTTATTAGATAATGCACAGAAGTAAAAACACTAAAATATTAGATTCTGATATTATTTTCCACTTTTCTTTGTTCCCTGGATAATTTAAAGTCGTCGGGGCCTCGAAAACTGTTTCACAAATAAATATTTTATTATTTAAAGTGTTTAAAGGTCGTAAAGTTTGGGAACATTTGGTGTAACCCCTGGAAACGGTGTCGGCAACATTTCCAGACAAACAAAACTGTGTCATAAATGTTTTCAATCTTCCCGTCGACGTTTCCACTGAAGTCTGTCTGATGCTTGCAGCTGCAGGAGCAGGTCAAAGACTCGCACGTGTCCGAGATCATCGACGTGTATGAACAGAAGCTGGGCGCGTACGCGGTGAGTACATCAGGCCTAAGCAATGAACACTGCTGTAATGTTGCAGACGAGTAACCACGCAGTTTAAAAATCTGTCATATGTTTGCAGTTTGTTTTTAACAGTCTGATTTTTACTTCTTGAGAGTTATTTGTTGATGTAACACTGAAGCCTCTGCAGGAGCATTCAGACTTTATCTGGATTTTAGCATTTCTGTATCTGATGAAGGTTTCTGTGTGTCTCCTCAGTCTAAGGAGAGCCGTCTGCAGGACTTGTTGGAGGCGAAGGCTCTGGCTCTTTCTCAGGCCGACCGTCTCCTCGCTCAGTATCGCTTTCAGAGAGCTCAGGCTGAGGCTGAGGTAACATGTTTTTATTCTTTCCTTTAGATTTTGATAATACACTGTTTGCAGTGCCAGCTTCTTAAATGTGAGGATCATGTGCTTTATCTTTTTTGTGATGTTAAAACATTAAAAAAAAAAAAAAAATCATAACGAGCTATTTAAACTTTGTTTTTCCTGTTTTTTCTCACATTTTGTGCTAGAAGATTAATAGTGAATAAATACGTGTAATTACGATGTTTAATGCAGTCCCAGGTTGTAGTTTGCAGATGCACTGCGTCACGCTGTCCGTGCCAAATGCTTTTCTGATGTTAAATGTGAAGCAGTGTCAGTGTGAGCACCTCCTAAAATCATTAAATTAAATCAAGCCATGGGAAAGTTCATCTTTGCTTAGAAGTTCAATCACTGATCCTCGCTGTTTTTAGTAAAATCCACTTTTCCTGTATGTTAATTTTGCCCCGTGTTCTGCCCGCAGGCTCGTAAGCTGGGCGGTCTGCTGAAGGACGCCGAGCGGCGGCGCGAGGAGCTGAAGGTGGAGCTGAGCGGCCAGGTGCTGGAGGTGGAGCGCTCCAGAGCTGACATGGAGGAGCTGCTGCAGCACAACTCCAGGCTACAGCGGGACTCTGAGGAGCACCAGGCCCTGAAAGGAGCCTACAACACCCTGCTCAACAGGTCAGAGGCACTTTGGTGAAACCATGGTGGGATTTATTTATTTGTTTGTTTATTTGAGCTCTTTTTTTTTTTTTAATAACAGCTGTAGTTAAACAGTGAAGGTTTTTCTCCTCACACTTCGCTCTCTGAGCCAACACAGTTCAATCTGCACTATTTCCTTTTAACGCCAGTAAGAAGAGGAAAAACACTTTTTTGTGTTTTGATGAAGTTACAGACGCTGGGGTCAAACGTGTTTTGACTTCTTAACCACCAAAGTCTCTTTTTTCTGTTCCTTTTTTTGTTCTCACTTTTAAAGTCCACAGTCCTGATCTGTGATCACTGCTGCAGATTTAACCAGTACTGTCCTGCTTTGTTTCCGCCTGAGAGAAATGATCTTATAACACGTGTATAACAAGACTTTATTTCAGGCTGTGGAAATGAAACTTTGGGCTGGTTTATTGGGACGTGCAGATGTGTGACAGTTCTGCTCTGCAGGTTCAATGAGACGGAGCGGCTGCTGAAGGAGGTGCAGGCGGCTCACGTTTCTCTCACCAAACAGACGGACACCCTGAAGAAGAACCACGAAGCCCTCCAGCTGCAGCAAAACAAGTGTGCCACACACACACACACACACACACACACGTGCGACACTTGTTTCCTTTGACCTGAAGACGAGGTTTCTGACGCTCGTTGCTCTTTGTTAGGACGGCGTCATTGTTGCAGGAGAGAGAAGAGGAGATCAGATCGCTTAATTCAGATCTACAGAAGAAAAACGGTGAAATCTCAGGTTGGTTTTCAGTTAATTTCACCGTAACAGACAAATGTGTGTATCCTAAATATGGGAAAGGACCTTTCCCCCCTGAAATCTGATCCCAAGACTCTTCATTCATCAGAGATGTGAGAAAATCTGTGTAACTTTTATTTGTTTATTAGAGGAACGTTTTTATTGTCGCCTGCAAATGTTTGTCTAAAACCGCCTCTGACTGATAAAGTCAAGATTATAAGACATGTTTTTATCAGCGCTGAGATTAAAGACAACCTAAAGGATTTGTAACCTATCCATGAGCCTCAGGAGCACTTTGCTTTGTTCCTGTCAGGTCTGCGTGCTGAACTCCGGGCTGAGGAGGAGAAGGTGAAGGAAAAGGAGCAGGAGAGGAGAGACCTGGAGGAGACGGTGGATGTTTTAAGGAAAGAACTCAACAAAACAGAGCAGGCCCGGAAGGACGCCAGCATCAAGGTAACAACAGGAGTGCCGATCAAACGCGACACGTTTGCTCCAAGCTACACCTGCAGCTTCTATACCTTTGTTTCCTTAACATGTAAAGTATTTTGTTGGGCTTCTTTTTCTTTTATTTGATGCCTTAATTTTAGCTCATGCATGCACCTGTGATTTGATGGACAATTGACAGAAAAGTCGTTCTCTGTTCTCACGTGTGTGAAGAGATGCTGATAAGAAACAAACGATGCTTGAAAAATGAACAAAGAAAGAAACTAAAATCCTCCAAAAAGGGAAAACAAAATGTCCAAATTCACATAAAGTGAAACGCCTTTTTGACAACTTAATAAACGTAATAAAATAAAATAAAATAAAACAGCCTTTTAGATTCAGATCTTTAAAAAAAAAAAAAATCCCAAAATTGAAGAGCTTGTAACCATCGAGGCGTGAGACGGAGTCAAAAACAGATTCCTGCAGCCTGTCCCAAAGCTTCTGTCCACAGACGAATCCAAGCTTGTCACAGTTTAAGTCGATGATCAGGCAGCAGACAGGAGATAAACCCAGGCTGGTTTCTTGATGTAGAACATTTTCTGTTTTCCAGGCGTCGTCTCTGGAGCTGCAGAAGAGTCAGCTGGAGACGAAGCTGAAGCAGAAGGAGGACGAGTTGAACAAACACTCTGCGATGATCGCCATGATCCACAGCCTCAGCAGCGGCAAGATGAAGAGCGACGTCAACCTGTCGCTCTGAGCAGCGACCGAGCTGCACCGGAGAAAATCTGATTTGAAAAACATCCCCATCAACTTTCAAGACTATAAGCTTGAGCTTTAAACCTTCAGGAAACTTTTTATAGAAAACACTTAATGAACTGTATTAAACACAACTTATATTTTAAAATATGTCAGTTTTTCTGTGTCTGTGTTTTTATTTGGTAAATAAATGATAGATATGTGTGTACATCCTAGATCGTTTTTGTAAATTCCTCTTTTAAAAAATATTTAAAAACGTAACTAAAATAAACTGTTGCCTCGGCCTGCTTTTTGAAATAAATTTTTAATTATCATTTACATATTTATAGAGCTGACGGATGTTTTCAGGCAGATGTTTCTGATTTGTTCAGTATTTTTTCATAATTCTTGTGAACAGAATATTATCTGGCTTCCCAACAGATCAAATAGCGAGATGGTCCAGTCGTCTGATAGGTGAGCCGCAGTCTTTAGGGATGCAACGATACCAGTTTTTTCAAACCGATACGATACCGATACTATAATACAATTAATTGGAAGACAGGTTTTATTATATTCTCTGCCGATAAAAAAATTAAATCTAAAAATGACCACAAAAAAAATTTCAAGTGAAAAATAAGCACTTCTGTTAAATTATTGCAGTCTCCACATTGTAATTTTACAAAATATCACTGAACTATTGGCACAGTCTCGAGCTTTCAGAATAATAAATAAACACTTCTGTTTGGAATAAAATAAATACAAATTAGATTTGCGAATAAAATAAACTTTTAAATTATTGCAGTGTCCATATTGTAAACAAACAAACAAACAAAAGAACGAAAGTATTTGGCATTGACGAACGAACTCCTCATCTGCGCGTGGATCATCAGTCCACTGTGCCGTTAAACCGAGGACTGACATCGCGCACACACTGCTTGTCTTTACCTCTTCAGAAAGTTTTGGCACCATTACCTCCCTGATGTATGGGCGGTTGGGAATTTCATATCGCAGCTCGAGGATGCTTAGAAGACGATGCAATCCTATGTTTTCCACGACCGGCATTGGCTGGTCATCCAGAGCGATAAAATGAGTCAGAGCCTCTGTTATTTTAACTGCCCGTGGATTTTCTCTTGACATTTTTCATCGCTTTTCCAAAACCTGAGTTAAAGTTGGCTGTTCCGGTCCACACTGCTGACATTTTGTTTAGCCTAGCTACAGCAGCCTCCAGTTTCTCTCTTTTTTTTAATCTGGAGTCACCAGTCTCACTCGCCTAACCCTGTGCCTGTTTAGCACGGGATGTCCCCCTAGTGGCCAATCTAAAAAACTACAACAGAAATGACAAGCCACCCTCTGATTAATGAAATAAGTTGGTATCGGTTCATGGTATCGGTTAACTTTTACGAGTATGAGTACACACACAATTTACAGTATCGGCCCCGATACCAGTATCGGTATCGGTGCATCCCTAACAGTCTTGTTTAGCCTCCCTGTACTCTAAGCAGGTACAGAGGATGGCTTTATCAGTCCTTAAAAATGGTTCCCATCCTCTAAGGGCTGAATTTCAGCTTCTTTCCTCAGGACGGAGGTTTCTGTTTCCGGGATGCAGGACAAAGCGTTATAAAAACAGCTTAGTGCTTATTTAATTCAGTGACAGCAACAGGGACAGTTTTTGTTTTTGATTCGAAATGTTTAAATTACTATACATGTGCTACAGTGAGGTTTATATTTTTATTAGGTATGTGTGTTTTTGAAGGGATGCCAAATGCTGTCATTTTTCTTGCCTGTGGGTATAAATAAAGTTACCTTGAACCATGAGAGTCAAACACAGCTTAAAGCTTACTGTGAAAACATTAGAATAATAGTAACTAACGATGTAATGGTATGAGCTTTGAATCCAGCAGGTCAGCAGGGAGAAACAGGAATCAGGATTTTTTTTCTGCCCAAATATAAATTAGAGGGATGATCGATTTATTTGTACCTGCTTTCATATTTA
This sequence comes from Rhamphochromis longiceps, assembly GCF_057381845.1. NCBI lineage: Eukaryota > Metazoa > Chordata > Actinopteri > Cichliformes > Cichlidae > Rhamphochromis > Rhamphochromis longiceps. Next base: position 32,859,750 of record NC_140565.1, read on the forward strand.
TTGGTGTTTGAATATCGCCTGTCTGTGACATCATACAGACCCAAGAGTGAAAAAAGTGTCTCAAACTGAGTGTTGTTGTTGTTTTTTTAACTTATTCAGATCTCATAATTTAAAACTCCATGTTTATTATCAGTTTCCCGTACGGGGTGGAGGTGACAGCAGCTGGCGGCTCAGGCCTGCTCTGTGCTTTCTATTTTCTGCTCGGTGTGTCTGCAGCTGTTGTTTGTCACTCTGCCTCTCGGGTTCTGGCAGCAGGTCGGTGGGTGAAAGGGCTCTGGACCTCTCACTTCCACTCAGCCATGGAGCTTCAGCGTGCAGCACTGGCCACTCTGTTCCTGCTCACACTGCTGTCGTCGGGTAAGTTAGTGAAAACGTTAAGCTGATAACCTGACGAAATGTTTTCAAAGCAAATCTTTTATTTTAAAGGTTGAAAATATCTTTAATCATAAAGCAGGAAGTTTATTCTTACTGGAAAATGTAATCTACAGCTAAAGCAGTTGGTCTGTTATGTGACCGACTAAACTTTTGTGTCAGACTTATTTCAAGTCTTTTTTTTAAATGGAAGTGTTTTTGGGGGGGTTTTTAAGGAAGGACTCATTGAGCAAATAGTTGGGTATTGAGACAGTACAGAGTTTTTTTTAAATCCAAATTAAAACCTCGTTAGTGAAAAATGATCATCTCAAATAGAAAAATGTAAACTCAGTGATGTGCAGCGTTCCCTTTGAATCAGATTGGTGAAAATCAAAGCGCTGCAGTGTGGTGAGCTGTAGGATGGGAAGCCGGTTATCCGTCGTGGTCGATGGATCTGCAGAGCAGCTGTGAAATCTGAGCAGCATGAAGCATTCATGCGCTTGGATCCCGTCGGTTTTCCTCTCTGAATGTCATGCTTGTTTACAGTGTATTTGTGTCACTAGGCCTGGCCGTTAGTCAAAAACCAAACTAAAAACAAACACAAAAAGATGTCACCTGGACTTTGTGGGATTGTGGATTTCTAAATTGAGCAGCACATTCTTTGAGTTTAGAGATGAGTTTATGTTTGACCTTGGAAACAGGAGCTGGAAGCCCATTAGGAAGCAACATTGAAGCTTTCAAGTGTCGCTCTGATTCAGCTTTGGACTAATACTGGGATCAGACTCCACACTGTAAACCAAACTGTCACTGGTGATACCGTTTGATTTATTTTGATCTTAAGACTCAGATTTTAATTTAAAGAGTAAACATGTCTAAATTCAAACACCGTCAACAGAAAGAAGCTGGTTGGGGGGGTCTGAGCTAGTGCAGGGAGCCGAGTTGAGCTGCACTGCTTCATACTCTCTACACGCCTCATCCACGTCATACCCCACCTGTCCCTCTGATGTCAGCACTGCTGCACCCACCCAGCATCCACCTCTAATGTTTGCAGTTGATCTTTAGACCTTCCCATTGTTCTGAGCACTGGTCAGTCCAAAGAGTTTACTTCACCTTACAATATAAAACACCTTGAAGTGACTGTGGTTGAGATTAAGCTCAGTGTAAGGAAAATTGAATTGAACTGAAATGAATTAGCAGTATAATATGAAAGGCGTGTGTGTTTTCATGCATGTCTTCCTTCCATATTCGGCAATAAATGACTTTAAGGCTGGAAGGTGACGAGAGGAGCTGGGATTAAAATCACTCTGAGCAGGGTCAGAAGTGGCAGCGAGTCAAGGAAAAAAGTGGCCCATCTAATCATAAAGATCCTGAAAAGCATTGGACTGCAACCAGAAATTATTAACAACAGCAAAAAATCGGAAAGCTGTTTAAATAATAGATTATTACGTGATGAGAAAAAAATGAAAACTGACATCTTTGTGCAAAATTTTAAAGATAACTTGAAAAAAGGTAGAAAAAAGTAAAGTTGCTTTTTTTCTTTTAACTCATGTTTAATTATAGAAATGGATTTACTGTTGAGTGTCTCATTCCTCCATCACAGTACTGGTTGCTTTCTAGATTTCCAACAGAGTTTTTTGCCCACTGCCTCCTCAGCAGGTTTGGTTTGCTCATCTTAAATACTGAAACGTGTCCTTTGTTGGCCTGCTGGACTTTTGTATAATCTCTCCCAGCTTTAGTAGAAGCAGCTTAGAGAATATGAACAGCAGTTGTAAAACGTGTGTGTTTTAATCTGTGTGTGTGTTAGAGTGCAATGGCAGGAACGAAGAGGAGCGTGTTATTGAATACGTGTTCAAAGAGATGGGATACAACAAGGAGCTGCGCCCCGTCGAGAAGCAGCAGGATGTTGTCGATGTTAACCTCGCCCTCACGCTCTCCAACCTCATCTCTCTGGTTCGCAGCTTCTGTGTGTTTATGTAGTTCATCCTGTCATTAAAACTTTAAATGTGTCCGTTAGGTTTAAATCGAACACATTCAAACAGAAACATCGATGTTTGTCTTTGTTCTCCTCTGTAGAAAGAAGTAGACGAGACGCTGCTGACGAACGTGTGGCTGGAAATTGTGGGTAACAATTCATTCTTTTACATCTTCATATTCAGTACTTGCAGCTCTTTATTTACTTCTGTGTGTGTGTGTGTGTGTGTGTGTGTGTGTGTGTGTGTGTGTTATGGCAGACGTGGACTGACTACCGGCTGACGTGGAATTCCACAGAGTTTGGTGGCATTGAGATACTCCGGCTGCCGCCCAGCATGGTGTGGCTGCCGGAGATCGTTCTGGAAAACAAGTGAGGTCACACAAAAAAACCTCATTTTTATGTCAATGGAAAATTAAAAATTTTAAATGTATTTGTCCGTCTCTATGAAATAAGTAAATGAAAACTATTTTGTCATGATAATCCCAGTCATTAAGGCCTGGCCCTGTTTTTGCCACCCTGAGTGAAAACCACTGCTGGTATTCTGTGGATTTATGAGACAAAAGCTGAACTTTTTGGGAGGTTTGAGTCCTGTTACATCTGGTGTTAGACCAAGCCAACAGCAAAAGAATGGTGGAGGGGCTACTTTGCTGCTTCAGGACGATTTGGTGTAATTGATGGAACCATTAATTCTGGTCTGTTTGGCCATTAATTTGCTGTCTTGAACCTTGGGAGCACTTGTATTATACAGCAGGACAATGATCCAAAACACAGCAGGAAGTCTATCTGAGAATGAGTGAGTCAAATGCTTTGGTGTGACCTTAAAGCTGCTGTTCATGCTCAAAAATCCTCCAATGTGACTGTATTAAAACAACTCTGCAAAGTAAAGTTGGCCAAACTTCCTCCACAGTGATGTGAAAGACTCACTGGCAGTTATCTCAAACACTTGACTGCAGTTCTTGCCGGTAAGGCTGGCACATGTTATTAGGTTTTTTCACGCAGGTTTGAATGTTTTTTCCCCTTAATAATTAAAATCATAATTTAAAAACTACATTTCTATTTACTCAGGTTGTCTTTAAAGATCTCAAACATTCAAGTGTTGCAAAAACCTTTTCACAGTACTGCAAAACCAAATCAGTTTTAAGGTTACACTTTGTGTTGATCTCCTTAAATTACAGCTGAAAGTCTGCACTGATGTAAAACCCACTGTGGTGAAGTAAAGAGCCCAAATAAAATAAATAAATCATTGGGCAAAAACAGATTTTCCTAACTGTATGTCCTTTCCTCCTTCCTCCATGCCTCAGTAATGATGCCCAGTTTGAAGTGGCCTACTACAGTAATGTACTGGTGTATGAAAATGGTTTCTGCTACTGGTTGCCACCGGCCATCTTCCGCTCCTCCTGCTCCATCAACGTCAGATACTTCCCCTTCGACTGGCAGAACTGCACGCTCAAGTTCACGTAAGAAAGAATTATTTAAAGCTCTCTGTTGACAGTTATGCATCCAAAATCAGAATTTACAGTCTGCTGTGAAGCAAATCTGTAAAGTTTTTATGGTGTTTTTCTCCTGAAAGATCTCAGATTAATTTAATCCGTGTTTGTCACGGTGCTTTGCAGCTCTCTGACCTACAACGCCAAAGAGATCCGGATGCTCCTGAAAGAAGAATACGCCGGAGAAGTCGCCAACTATACAGTAGAGTGGGTCGTTATTGACCCTGCTAGCTTTACAGGTAGATGCTCTTTTCTGCACTCCAGTGTTATGTTCACACTTTACTTTTCCCTGTCAGAAATGCCCATGCCATACTGTACTGTAACTCGATCCTGTCCAAATATATATTTCTGGCTCATCTGGAAAAGTGTCCGTGCAGCCGCCTGTCCACAAAGAACCACACCTCCTCCCACAGTGTTGGTCAGGATTTAACTTGCACATAAAGATCATGTAGCTGGTCTTCTTGTCTTGAGCTTTGCATCTTGTTGTAAACCGTCTGTATTTGTATTCATGAAGGCGTCTCTTGATTGCTAACAGTGATACTCTTACCTCTTTGAGTCTCTTCTTAAGGTTAGATCTTGTGAAGTTAGTTTTCTTAACCATGGAAAAAATTCTGTCATCATCCACTTTAATTGTCTTTTGTGGTCTTTCTGGGTTTTTGGTGATCCTGAGCTGGTCAGTGGATTCCGTCTTTTTATGAATGAACCAGACTGAAAGTGTTGCTCTTTCTTCGATGGGTTTATTCAGTTTTTTCAGCCCAACTCTGGCCTCTTTTATTTCATCACCAGTACATCAACACCTCATATGAAGAGTTGAAACTCCAACACTTTTATTGCATCTTTATAAAAAATGTATAATTACTGTAGTGTGCACAGGCAAAAAAAAAAAAAAAGTTTGGACTTCACTGCATTTAGATACATTTTTCACAAACATGGACATGAAAAACACATTTTAGTGCTTCTAATGTCAAAGATTAGACATCTTTTCACTTTAGGCTGAAACGACGCAGTCAGGTTTGGCAGTCAAACGTGGAGGAAGCGCCGTTATGTAAACTTTCTTCTGTCTGGGTCTCATCTCATGTTTTCCACTAATGTTGGCAGAAAACGGCGAGTGGGAGATCGTCCACCGGCCAGCCAAGAGAAACATCTACAAGCACATCCCCATGGACAGCAACAAGCACCAGGACATCACCTTCTACCTGATCATCAAACGCAAACCTCTGTTCTACATTGTCAACATCATCATTCCCTGTGTGCTCATCTCCTTCCTGGCCTGCCTCGTCTACTACCTGCCCGCTGACAGTCAGTGCACGTTTAAAGAGCAATTTCAACCAATTCTCTGTAACCTGTGGTGTTACCGAGCTGTGCAAATATTCCTCGACATGCACAGAGACACACTCAGTTTTGTTTTTTTTATAAGACAGAGAAATGTGCCAACTCTGAAAGCTTAAAATCTTCTGCAGGCTGTCAACAGGAAACTGCAGCAAGGCAGATTAAATGTATTTGTAAACTAATTATAATTAAATCATTTATATTTTTAAACATTAATCTGGGAAAAAGTCAGAAATCACCGTAACTGGGAATCTCCTGTCGATTCCTCTGGTCTTAGTGTAAACAGAGCTCACCTGCAAACACTTTGCAAACACTTTGCTCTTAAACTGCCCAGAAATACTTTGTTGGAGGTTTAAAATGATCCCAGTCTGAACTGGTTTCCTTCACTTGTTGAAACAGTTTGTGCGTTTTGTGTGCAGGTGGCGAGAAGATGACCTTGTCCATCTCTGTGCTGCTCGCTCAGTCTGTCTTCCTGCTGCTGATCTCTCAAAGGCTGCCGGAAACTTCCATGTCTGTGCCGCTCATTGTTAAGTAAGAAACGCAAAACATACTCCCAACAACAGCTGGAAACATCAGCTTTAGATTCAGATTGAAGCTTTTCCAAGTGCTTCATTATAATATGCTGGTTTTCTTCAGTAAACATGAATGATTTCTGTTTGCACACAGCAACACGATTATTTCAGAGAACAGTCAGAGTTACCAGGGTCAGTGTTATTAGCCTTCTGACGCCCTTTTTATTGAGCCAGAGCGCAAACCACTGCTGTGCAGAGATGTACTTAAACTTTGCAATGCAGTTTAAAAACTTCAACAAGGCTTTAACATGTCACCTGAGAAAGCGTCACGCCAAAACCAGATACATTTGTTTAGATTTGAGAAAAAGAATCGTTGATGCTCACAACGCAGGAGATGAATATTCAAAGTTAGTATCACAGCGTGTATCATGAACTGGAGTGAGAAGTGTCGTCAAGAAATTCAGAGACACGCAGGACAGAACGAGCCTGGCAGAGGCAGGAAGCAAACGAAAAACGACTGAGATATGTGACGTCCAACAGTTGGGAATTGTAGCCTCAAAGGAGAGAGTCATGAGAGGAATGGACTGCAGGACAGAAGCCTTCAAACGAGACTGAAGTAATAATGAGATCTTGGAGAAAGAGTCTGCATACTGGAAGCGCATCATTTGTTCAGTAAAGTGTAGCACAGCTGAATTACAGAATTACAGTTTTCCTGTTTGGGGTGAAGACTCTCCAAATATGGACTGCTGTTTTTTAAAGTTCCCAGTCTGTAAACACTCGCTGACAAATAACAAGAAATGAAAAGTGAGAAAATAATGTGTATATTTAATTTAAAAAAGAAAGAAATAATAGATCAAAGTTAAAGTTAAACTGTCTCCCAGGTATTTGATGTTCATCATGGTGCTGGTTACTGTGGTCGTTTTAAACTGTGTGGTCGTCCTCAACCTGCACTTCAGGACGCCGAGCACGCACGTCATGACTGAGTGGACCAAGAGGGTAAAACACACACACACACACACACACACACACACACACACACACACACACACACACACACACACACACACACACACACACACACACACACCATGTGATGTACATCCTGTCCAGGTGAAATGAATTTATAAAATATACCATTCAATGCACAAACATATTACACATTTTAAGCAGCAGCCAAAGAATATTTCTGTGCATTTATTTTAAATATCTGTTGCACGTTTTAAAAACGTATTAAAAACTGATTTATTTATTTAGAACTTATTTCTAATAATAATAATACATTTTATTTAAGGGCGCCTTTCAGAAACCCAAGGTCACCTTACAAAAAACAGAATTAATAAAAGAAACAATAGTCATAAAATACATAAAATAAGTTAAAATTACAAAACAGAGCTTGACAACAGATAAAATCAGCATTAAAGCGAATAAGCCAGTTTAAACAGATGTGTTTTGAGCTGTGACTTAAATACGGAGAGGGAGTCAACAGGAGGAAGGAGGAGGAAGAGAGCTCCAGAGCCGAGGAGCAGAGCGACTGAAAGCTCCGTTCCCCAGAGTGCTAAGGTGTGAGGATGGAGCAGTAAGATGAATAGCAGATGATGATCTGAGAAGGCGGGAAACAGTGGTGATATGGAGCAGGTCACATAAATATGAAGGAGCAGATTTATGGATACACCTGTATGTAAGAAGTAAGATTTTAATATTTATTCTGGCCTCTATGGGCAACCAGTGAAGCTTCTGAAGAACTGGGGTAATATGAGCTCTCAACGGAGTGCGAGTTATGACCCGAGCTGCAGAATTTTTTATTTGCTTTGCATCTTTCTCTCACAATATTTTCCCAGCTTATTTTAATGCTTTGCTGCTTATTGATGTGTATTCACTGATTCACACTGACAGCGCTGAGGCAGCACAGCTGAAAATAAAATAATAAAGTACAATTAATTCAAAAGCAAAAATAGGAGAATCAATATCAAGGTACATAACTACAGAATTAAATACTACAAATATCTATTTATGGCGTATTTGAGCATTAATTCAATGACTACATTTTTAAGAATATTTATGGCATTAAAATTCATTTGTTTATATTTGATTTACTTTTGTTTGTCCAATATATGCCAACTTAAAGTGTCAGCTTTCAGACACACTGCAGTGTAGTACTGTAATAGTGCCATACAGCAATAGTAATGTATAAAATATAAAACTTTCTGAGTTTTATGTAAATAAACACGTTTCTCTCCACGTCCAGTTTTTCCTCGAACGGTTGCCTCGGCTCTTGCTCATGTCCCACCCTGCGGAGGCAGAGCCAGCGTGGGATGGAGCGTTGCCGCGACGATCGAGTTCAGTGGGTTACATCGCCAAAGCGGACGAGTACTACACCGTCAAGTCTCGCAGCGAGCTGATGTTTGAGAAACAATCGGAGAGACACGGCTTCACCACTCGAGTCACCCATGCAGCATGTACGCACCGTCGCCTGAGTGTGTTTATAAGATGCTGCGTTATTGTGACAGGAAATCAGAATCAGATGTAGTGATGTGGCCTTCGTCGCCAGGCTTCAGCACATCAGTATTACACGTAGTTTTGTGTTGGAGTCTGATGCTGCTGGGGCCAGCTGTTTGGTCGTATACGTGATCAGTGGACTCTGCAGTAAAACCTGCAGAGAGGATGTTTAAATTGAGGTGTGTGTGTGTGTGTGTGTGTGTGTGTGTGTGTGTGTGTAGTGGTGAAACCCCAGGATGACGGAGGTGTGACGGATCAGCTGTACTCTGAAATGAAGCCAGCTGTGGACGGAGCGAACTACATCATCAAACACATGCGCAACAAGAACGAATACAACGAGGTGAGAGCGAACAACCAGAACGTGACGATGCTCTGCTTGATTCAAGATGCTTTGAATTGTGTAAAAAATGTTAGCACGTTTTCATCAACATTTTGCATTTTTTTCAGTATTTCCCACACGCACATGTTTCAAATCAACAAACAAATTCTAATATTTGTCAAAGTTAATCCAAGAAAATACAAAACACAGTTTTCAAATGATGGTTTCATTGATAAAGAGAAAAAGCTGCCCAAACCGACCTGGCCCTGTGTGAAAGTCATCGCCCCTTAAGCCTCAGAACTGGTTGTGCCAACCTGGGGGGGGGGAAGTTCATGCATTGATAATAAATAAAAACAAATGTTACACATCACTGGGGAGGAATTTTGGCCCCACTCCTTTTCGCAGAATTGTGTGAATTCTGCCACATTGGAGGGTTTTTCAGCATAAACAGCATCTCCATTGGACTTTAGTCTGGACTCCAAAGCCAGTCCTAAACTTTCATCTGTTTTTTTGGGCTCATCATCCAGCTGTATAACCCAAGTGATCTTGAGCTTCAGTGTATGAACTGATGGTCGGACATTCTCCTTCAGGATTTTCTGGTACAGATCAGAATTCACGGTTCATTTACAGCAAGTCGTCCAGGGCCTGAAGCAGCAACGCAGCCCCAACCCATCACACTACCTCCATGTTTGATTGAAAAGTTGTATTCGTTTTAAACCTGATGTAACTGGACTTAAACCCGTTACATCTGGTCAGTCTGGGGATCATCCAGATGTTTTGTTGGTCAGCAGTGGTTTTCGTCTTGGATCTCGCCCATGGATGACATTTTTGCCCAGTCACTTTCTTATTGTTTTTTGTTTTGTTTTTTTTTTTTCTAAATGACATCAGAAACAGCAGTATGCGACATTACGTGATGGCAGAGCTTCAGTTCATCCTTTGTCATTTTTTTTTTTTTTTTTTTTTTTTTTTTAAATAAATAGGACAGGGGGAATGAATGAGAGAAAGAGGGGGAGAGAAAGAAAGAAAACCAAAGGGGAGAAGAGACGGTGAGAAGGGGGGGGAAGAGAGAGAAAAAAAAAAAGAACTCCTGGGTCACCTGTATGGAGAGAAAAAAAAACAAACAAACAAAAAAAACAAACAGAGGAGACAGCAAACAACAAAGAGCAACATAATAATAGAGAAAACAAAGCACCATCACAATAAACTAGCTAGTCATAGATATCAATATTTACTAAATAATAAACGATATTGTGCAGCATGCAAGATAGACAGCGCACAGTGTGCTTTGAGGCAGCAGCCAAGAAAGCTTTAGTCCGCGTCTGTGAATACCCATGTGTGCATACCTGTGTGGATCAGCATGCTTGCATTCCAAAGGTTTCTCCATGTAATGATCTGCTAGGGAGTGTGGGGGGGCCACAGCCCCGTCCTCCAGGGTGTGAAGTGGGTATGGAGGAGATCAAAACTCCAGACATCCAGAGGCCCCCAGAACACAAGAGACCATGGAAGACCAACGGAGGGGCAGCCGCGCCACTGTTCCAGTAAGAGCTGAGGAGAGTCCCAGATGAGGGCTCGCCCAGCAGCCGCGGAGCAGAAGTCAGGGGGAGTTGCAGTGACGCGCCCGTGAGCTCCGCCGGCCCCCAGCTGTGCCTGAGTGACCGAGCCCCAGGCCGAGAGGCCGGGGGCACCCCACCTCCAAAGGGGCCCGAGCGAGCCCCAGGTCCCAGGCCCCGACAAGCGGCCGCCAAGGAGTGAGCCGGTGTGTACCCGGACGCCCACCCCCAGACACAAAGAACCACCAACACACCGACACCTGAGGGAGTCCGCCACCGGCAGGGGAAGTGGTGGTGGGTGGAGATAGGCCTCCAAACCTTGGAGGGCCTGAGATGTCCCCAGAGAGGTGGCGTCTGATACCCAACCTGACATATAGACACAGACATACAGGCACACACAGACACAAACATCCATTCCCACCCTCATGCTCTCATATGCACTCACTCCACACTCAACCAACGTGGAGACAGACATAAAGAGACGCTGTACACACAATCACACTCCCCAAGCGTACTCTACAAACCGGGTCTAGGTACCCTTGCCCCTGGAGGGGGGAATTGCACCCAGACCCAGGTGGTGTTACCCTTTTCCCTGCGGTGGGGAGAGGCAGACCACCCCGACTCCGCAGCAGCAGGGAGGCCCCACACCCCAGACCGCAGTCGGACGGCCAACTCCTCCTACTAGCCCTCCCGCTCCAGCAGGCCGCAGAGAATGGGGGTGGGAGAAGACTCCAAACCTCCCTCCACCCGCTCATTGTAGTGTTGATGCATATGTGTTCTAAGGTGCAATTAAAACCCAGGAGGGCATGGAGCTACCTGCCAAGGAGCAGCAGGTAAGCGCATAGTCCCTCCTGCTAGCCCTCAATGACTAAGTGTATTTAAAATTGAGAGGTGGGCAACGACGTCAGGGGTGAGGTATACACCCTGATGGTAATTTGGACTCCGTGATTGTGCCCACCCCCAAGATCCTATATGTATGTGTAATGAGAGTGTGAATAATGTGAATGTCTAAGTTGTGGGATAAAATTGAGGCAGAGGCAGCCAGAAGGGGACAGGGGGGGGGGTAGCCTCCTCTGCACCCTGGTGACATACCCCCACTCCAAGGCCCTGCATGTGTGGGTGGTTGTGGAGGAGCGGGAACCCCTAACCCACTTTCTTATTGTTGAATCGTGAACTCTGACCTTAAGTGATGCCTGCAGTTCTTTAGATGTTCTTTTGTGACATCCTAGATGAGTCGTTGATGTGCTCTTGGAGTAATTTCGGTAGTCTGGCCACTGCTGGGAAGATTCACGTCTCTTCCAAATCTTCCACTGTGGTTCACTGGAGTCCCCAAACCAGCAGTTTTTAACACTGCTGTGTTGACTTCATTATTCTTGGATCTGGGGCCAGACTGTAACAACATCTGATGAGAGGACTAGAAGCTCATTAGTTCCTTTGGTTATGGCTTTATTGTTTTTATTGAATAAAAAATGAGGTGAAACATAAAACTCTGCCCTCGCTGGTGTCGTCACAGGAGAAAGATAACTGGAGCGGCATCGCTCGCACCGTCGACCGTCTCTGCCTCTTCCTGATCACTCCTGTGATGATCTTTGGCACCATCATCATCTTCCTGATGGGAGCCTGCAACAGTCCTCCACGTCTGCCCTTTGAAGGAGACCCGCATGACTACATGGAGAACCATGCACGTCTGCTGTAGCACATGAACAAAAGCACCCAACACAGCAGAGAGCGCTGTTACTGTGTTCATATCCTGAGGTTTGTTACTCTGTATGACAAAATATTGTAGCTGTGTGTTTTCTTGTGTTGAATGAATAAGTCTGTATTTGATTTAATCCAGGGTTTGTGGTTTGAATAAAGATTTATAATCAGAAATCTTTGACATGATTTGTTTCTGTTCACAATGATTGAACCAGCAGAGAATATTCACTTTCACTCTTTAACCTTTTTTTCTTTGCATGAACTAAAGACTGTTTTTTTTAAACTCTCCAAGGTTCGGTGTGTAAAATGTCACCACTAGATGTTATTAGATTGCATAGTGCAGTCAGTTAAATTCTATGTTTGCAACTCTCCCAATTCGAATGCATGTCCAGCTGCAGCAGGACAAACAAGTCTATGATGTGACTCCTCTGTCAGTCAGCTGTTTACCTCGGCTGGTGTCCACGTCGATTCACTCTGGAGAAAGCTGTCCAGTGACACAGATATCAAGGTGAGCTGGTGAGGATATCCTGCATGTTTCTGTTGTTAAGTGCTGCTGTTAGTCAGCATTAGTACAACAGTCTGTAAAGTGGATGTAACTTTGTTGGATTCTGAGACTTGGATAATAAACTCGTATGATGTGAGAATGTACTTTACCTTTAAAAAAACTGTTTAAGTGTGATTTTTAGGACACTTCAGTCCTACATTACCTGTCATAATGGCGGAAAGGCTTTTACAGACAAAAACATGGCTGTGCCATGGGCTCCCCCGTGTCACCTATTGTAGCCAACCTTTACATGGAGGAAGTGGAAAGGAAGGCTCTTGGCTCTTTCAAAGGAAGAGTACCCAGCCACTGGTACAGATATGTGGACGACACCTGGGTCAAAATCAAGACACAAGAAGTGGAATCCTTCACTGCGCACATTAACTCTGTGGATAAAAACATCAAGTTCACCAGGGAAGACACAAAGGACGACTGTTTGCCTTTCCTGGACTGCGCTGTGCACATTGAAGAGAACGGCAAACTCAACATCGAAGTTTACCGGAAGCCCACACACACGGACCAGTACCTCCTCTTTGACTCCCATCACCCTCTGGAACACAAACTTGGAGTAATCAGGACCCTACACCACCGGGCAGAACATGTTCCCTCTAAGCCTGAAGGAAAAAGAAGGAACACACACATGTAAAGGAAGCACTCAAAACGTGCGGCTATCCTAAATGGGCGTTCTTAAAGTCAGCAAAGAGGCACAGAAAAGAAGACCAGACACCAGCGAGGGAGGATAAGAAGGACAGACGCAACAACATTGTCATCCCCTATGTAGCCGGTGTATCAGAGAAACTCAGGAGAGTTTTCTCCAAGCATGACATCCCGGTGCATTTCAGACCCAGCAACACGCTCAGACAGAAACTGGTTCACCCGAAAGATAAAACGCCAAAACACAGACTTAACAATGTGGTGTATGCTGTACAGTGCAGCGAGGAATGCCCAGACCTCTACATTGGAGAGACCAAACAGCCACTTCACAAGCGCATGGCACAATACAGAAGAGCCACCTCCACAGGACAAGACTCAGCAGTCCATCTGCATCTTAAGGACAAAGGACACTCTTTCGAGGATGCCAATGTTCACATTTTGGACAGAGAGGACAGATGGTTTGAAAGAGGAGTGAAAGAAGCCATCTATGTCCACTGTGAGCGACCATCTTTGAACAGAGGCGGGGGTTTACGACACCAACTCTCTGCCATCTATAATCCAGTTTTGAGATCCTTCCCAGACGCCTTAACGCCCACTCACATCCTGGGCCATCTGATCTCAGGAATTCGCATGATAAGGTGGGGCCAGGTTTCACAATGAACACACCCGAAACTCTGGCTGATTGGGACCCACACCCAGTTTCCCACCTTGGCTCAGGCGATTAGAGGATCATCAGGGGGTCCTTTTGTCCCTCTGTGGGGGGTCACTCCCACTAGGTTTATATCTGGGACTCTCCACCATTTGACCTTAGAACTGAAGAAGCTTCTCGGATGAGAGGTGAAACGTCTTCAAGCAACTTAAAGAAGTCCAGATCTTATCCGTGCTGACTCAATGAGCCCATTTGAGAAACTCACACCTCTCCCATCATTCCAATCCCAGTGGGCAGCCTTGTGGGGGTTTGAACAGCCAGTTCTGCTTTCTTAATTCTTCGATAAGTCAGGGCCAAGCCAGCTCCGATCAACCAGAACAATGTTACCATGGTTCCTAATAGGTAGATATCTTCAGCACTCAGGCTCACCCAAGCCCAGACTTCTCGTTGAGAAAGGGGTGTCAATTGCAGGGAAGATAAGGGAGAGGAGAGGAGAAAAAGTGCGACCGCCTTCGCTGAGAGCCAAACGAGATAATTATCATGTTTATTTCTTCCATGTGAAGTGTAGTTTGGATCTTCTTTTGCTGCTGGTTTGGTCAATATTGTTTGGTGAGAGATAAAACCTGCAGCTTCAGAACTTGAGCAAAAAGGGCGTAAACACAAAGCGCGGACCCGGCGAAACATTAGAATCAGCGAGCTGTCGGCTTTCAGCCCCGACCGCATCCCCGTACGAGCCGTCGGGTGAGAAAGGCGACATCTCACTGCTTCTGACCCGTCGGAGGCTCCGTGCTTTGTGTTTACGTCTTTGTGCAGAATCCGTGTTCCTGCTCTCATTTACTGCTTTAGCTGTTTGGTGGTTGTTGAAATTTTGTGAGGTTTAACCTGAGATTCTGGCATTTCGGGCAAAATACATTTATATAAAAAAATGATTCAGGATTTTAATGAATCGATATGACGTTATCCAAGAATCGATTTTAATCGATAATCAAAACCCACCCCTAGTAACTGTGTAATCATGCTTATGTACATCTGGATAATGACACAAACTAGTGTGTGGCGCTTCACTTTTTAAAAAACTAAAAGACAGAAATCAGATTATAGGATATGTGGTGTTGTTTATTTATATTATGGTACTAATCATTCGTGATATTTAGTACTGTGTGCATACTTTATTAGAAGAGATGAGATAAAAAAAATCTCTTCCTTGCTGGTTCCATCGAACAATAAATGCTCAAGTAACTATGTAACACGTACGTAATCTGTTCAACAACACTGATGGGGAAATCAGCTGTGTTTTGCTGCCCATTTTATTTCGAATAAATTTATTGAACTTGAGGGGGTAGGGACAAATAAGTAAATACTTCTGCCTACTCCTTTTCAAACAAATAATGGAATGATATTTTGTAATGATCGTGAAGGCACATGTTTGAAATGTTTGAAATAAAAATGAACTGAACTGAACTGAATCTGGCGCGAAAACTCGCCGAGATTACCCGACACAGGTATCGAAGCTTCGACACACAGGACACATCACTAATTATCAGGCTTTATTCCAGTTTTTAAAAGAGAGTAAACATTTGGGGAGGGTTTGAGGGTCGACACTCCATACCAGTTGGTGGCGGTAACGCACCATTTTATTGTTTGCAAACCGCCAATAGAATTTAAGAAGAAGAAGCAGAAGAAGAAGTAGGGGAGAAGACGAAGACGAAGGGTTGTGCGTACTGTGCTCTTTGCTGTGTCTTTCCGCCGTTTAAAAAAAAAAAAAGGGCACTTTTTGAAGAACCCGCATCAAAGTATTGTGGAGAAGCGTCGTGTTAAATCTAATTGATGAACGGCTTTTTGTGAGGTATGTATTGCAGCTGCGAAGACGAACGTACGTTCTCCTGCTAGGTTACAGCTGGTAGGAAGGTGCGTTCAGTGTGTCTTTGTAATTTTAAGTTTCCATGTCAAACGAGATGAAACAGTTATTTCTGGATGCGCACTTATTTGCTGAGATTAACAATGTGTTTTTGTAAACCACGTGATGATTTAAGTCATTTAATCTTTACAGAACATGTGAGCGAGGCTAATAGAGCAATATTTTTATGTTTAGTAAACTGACGTTTCTAAATGTTACTGCTTTTATTTCATTAGTTCTGACGAGGACAGCTGAGTGATGTTGTTGGTGAGCTTGGATTAAATCATCTCTAAACAAAGAACTTGTCCTCGTGGTGACTGACTTGGGGAGTGGAGGTCAGTGAGCCCATTGTCTCTGCTGGTCCGACTCCAACTACAAAGCCGGCCCGCTCGTCCCCTCCTGAGTCTGAGAGGAGATCCAGAGTAAGTCAGTTATAACTACACTGGTTGCTTAACTTCATCATTTTCTACAGGGTCTCTCTCTCTTAGCTCATTTTGGTTTGATTTCTGCCTTCTGTTTAGCCTCTCTGTTTGTCTGCCTCAGGAACTTAATGTTTTATCATTTGAGTTACACTCTTTGTTTCTCTTCATATGAAGGTGATGTCTGTGGAGTGATCATGACTTCATTAATAATGCTCTGTTTTCCTTTTCCACTTTTCTTTCATATTCTTTCTGACGTCTTTTCTTGTGTAAGCTGCTAACTCGTGTGATGGACATTTCTTTATTTTATGTGTTGATCATATGTTTTGACAATATCACTTTAGTAATATCTATAGTACATTTTGTGCGACTTTGTTCTACATATAGGAAAACATCAAATATGTTATTCCACACACAGATGGGTATTGTGAGTGAGTTGGACTGACACTCCCAGGCACCATGAGACATTAGGCAGATAGTGAGACTCCTCCTTATCTCCAGGGAGGAGGTGTTGAGATGAAAATATTTGAAGTGCCTCAATTCTATGCTGTATATTAACTAAAATGCCATATAACCATATAGTGCAGTATTAAGTGGACATGGTCATGAAAAATAAAGGCATTAGACTACGTGTCCTTGGGGGGTAGAATGCTGTAGACTCTCACCCACGCTTGCCTGTGAAAAAGTAGATAACAGGGGACCATCTTCTAGTGGAGATACATTATAACTCACCTATTGGCGCCTGTCAAGCCTTTGAGTTGCCGAGCAGCTGAATAGGGGAATAATGTTGACGCGCCCGCAGTTCAAAACGTATGTCAAAGTTCCAGATTGCAAGCTTCTTTATTTGTTATCAAATCCTTAAAATCCGTAGAAAAACAGTGATCAAAAAACATTCTAAGCTTGAGCGGTCAGCAAAAGTCGACTTCTCCCATCACCCACTCATTCACAAAAATTCCCTCGGGATGTGAACAGGTGATATAGCAATCACTATTACCGGCACCACGTGACCCAAAGCTACACCTATCCATAACATTCCGGCCCCTAATTATTACATTCTTACAGTAATAATTACACATCCAACACCATAACTCACAACACACACTTCATCACATCACAGACACACTTCATCACATCACAGACACCCAGTGAGACAACGTAACATACTCAAAAGTCCACCAAAGTTATTTTCTCATTTCTTCTCTTCTTTTCTTCTGTCTGCACACGGTCAGTCATTCATAGGCCAGAGGTTACCAGCACTTAGCCTAAATATAGTCAGTCTGTGATGTACATCTCATAACATTAAAGTCAATTCAAAGTTAGTTATGTCACTCTGTGTCAAAAATGTCATCGTCATGGGTCAGAGGCCTCCTGAAGAAGGCATATCTTTGTGACGGGTCTGCACACATGGCTGGTTGGGGTCTTAATCCAGACCTGACGCACAAGCCCCTTTTCATCTGGTGCAGCTCCGGTGACTCTCCCAATGATCCATGAACCACGAGGTGCAGAATCATCCACTAGAAGGACCACATCTCCAGGAACAAAGTTGCATTTAATCCTTCCCCATTTCTGGCGCTGCTGAAGTTGTGGCAAGTACTCTTTAGTCCATCTGTTCCAAAACAGGTCAGATATATATTGAACTTGCCTCCATCGTTTACGTGCGTAGAACAGGCGGAACAGGCCAGGTGGTAAAGACGGGTTGGACTTGAGAAGGAGATGGTTTGGTGTTAATGCTTCCAAATAATTTGGATCAGTGGATTCCAGCGTAATGGGTCTACTGTTGAGGACTGACTCCACTTCACAAAGAGCAGTTTGGAGCCCTTCCTCGTCCAATGTCTTGAACCTCAAAATCCAACCCATCACCCTGATGAGACGAGTCCAGTATGAGGCACGATGGATTAAAAGGGTCAGAGGATGATCATCATCGTGTGCTTGTAAGACCTCGATGGCAGCAGACACCTTAACTTCAGGATCTTCATGTGGAAGTTCTTGCAAGTTTTCTGGGTTCACAGGCCAATTGTTCTCTGGCTGTGTAAGAAATGCAGGACCAGATATCCATTCAGTGTCACGTAAAAAGGTCTCTGCCTTCATACCTCTGGAGGCAAGGTCCGCAGGGTTATGTGTGGTGTTCACATACCTCCATTGGGAGGCACTAGAAGCCTTGAGGATTTCTGACACTCTGTTCGCCACAAAAACACGGAACCTGGAAGTCTCATTGTTTATATATTTCAACACTGCGGTGCTGTCCGTCCAAAAGACAGTTTAGGAGAGGTAGTCTCAACTCCCTCCTCCACATTCTATCCATGCAAACTGCTACCACTGCTGCCGTCAATTCCATGCGAGGGATTGTGACTGGTTTTAAAGGTGCCACCCTGGATTTTCCCATTATGAAGGAACTGTGCATCTGTGAGCGACTGTTGTACAGCAACAGGTAGGTAACGGCCCCATAGCCCTTCTCACTCACTCGCATCTGCAAAGTGGTGCAACTGAGCAGTGGTCGTCTGTCCAAAATCAGAAGGTTTTAAACATCGTCCCGTGCTGATGTTGTTCAACAGATGCAATTCTTCTACCCAGCTTTTCCACTCTTGAGCAACTGCTGATGGTATAGCATCATCCCATCCTATCCCCCTCTGGCACAGATCTTGAAGGATTCTCTTGGCTGTGAAGATAACAGGAGCAAGGAACCCCAGAGGGTCATAGAAGGAGCTTACTGTGGATAGGATCGCTCTCCCAGTCAATGGTCTGTTTGGGATGGATATGCAGAACTTATATGCATCTGACTGCAGGCACCACTTCACTCCCAATGCCCGCTCAATAGGTAAAAGGTCACAATCCAGGTCTAGGTCCTTAACTTCATTTGCTCTTTCCTCCTCAGGTATAACTGCCAAAACGCTGCGGCTATTGCTGATCCACTTTGTTAAGTGGAAACCACCCTTGGTGCAAATGTCTCTGAGGTCTGAGTAAAGATTGATGGCTTCTTCTTCAGAGCATATTGAAGCAAGGCAGTCATCCACATAAAAACTATACAGAATGGTGTCAGTCACCTGCTGGCTGAAGTATGCTTTGTTGTCCTCTGCGCATTTCCGCAGGGCGTAGTTAGCACAGCTCAGAGAGGACGTTGCCCCAAACAAATGAACACCCATCCTGTACTCCTGCATGCTCTGATTGTAATCACCACCGGGCCACCAAAGAAACCTCAAAAGGTCAGCATCTTCCTCTGGCACATGCACCTGGTGAAACATAGCCTCGATGTCAGACATCAAAACAATAGGCTCTTTTCTGAACCTCGTCAGTACGCCAACCAAACAGTTTGTTAAGTCAGGACCACTCAGGAGCTGCGCATTAAGAGAGACACCCTGGAATGATGCTGCACAGTCAAAGACGACCCGCATCTTCCCCTTGGTAGGATGGTAAACCCCATGGTGAGGGATATACCAAAGCTTCCAATCACTGCGCTCTAATTCTGCGACTGGCACTCTCTTTGCATATCCTTTAGATATGAGATCTGTCATGAAGGCAGTGTAGTCTTTGTGAAAGTCTTTATCTCTGATTAACCTTTTCTTCAAACCTAAGGCTCGTTGCTCAGCGATTGCACGGTTGTCAGGCATTCTTATGTCTCGGTCTTTCAGTGGCAGGGCAATGCTGTAGTGCCAATCCCCCAAAGTCACCGACTTGCTGGCCAATTCCAGGAACTTCAAGTCTTCCTTTGACAGCCCCATCTGTTCATCATCGCTGCTCTCTGGAAAGTCCATCTTGAACTGCTGTTTCCATAGCTTGTCCAGGTTGACAGCAGAAACTCTGTTGGCAGTAACTGTTGCCAAACATCCTGGCCTTCCACAGCATTCTCGATTAAGTGGCCCATTCACTGTCCAGCCAAGCACAGTCCTAATGGCAAAAGGTCCATCACCTACACTCCGGATGACCTCCAAAGGTTCTAGAGCTCTGGGCATATTCATGCCAATCAAAAGCTCCACATTGGCCTTAATTTCTGGCAAATGAACATGCTTCAAATGTGGCCAGTCATCCAGGTCCTGTTGATTTGGGATGTTACCAATATCTACAGGCATTTTATGCTGAGTGAAGAGGTTAGGCATATCACAGTACATGTCACTGTCCAATCCAGCAACTTCAAGTTCAGGTACAATGAAACTGTCCACCACTTTCTCCTGTCCCATGGTGCGCAGGAGAATCTTTGTCCTCCTCCCAGAAAAATTCAGCTTGTCCATAAGACCCACTGTACAAAAGGATGCTGAACTCCCTTGGTCCAGAAAGGCATACGTTTCCACTATTCTTTGACCTCTCTTTGATTTTACTTTAACTGGCACAATGGCAAGCTTACAGTCCTGTTCACCGGCCCCAGTAAGACCACTAGTCTGGATCGTAACAGGAATGTTATCTGCCTCATTATTAGGTTTGACTTCATTCTTCTCTTTGTGGTGGATATGGAGTATACTTGCATGTCAGAGACCACAGATTTTACATGAAAGGCGTTTTCTGCATTCTTTGTTTATGTGCCCAGTATACAAACAGCCAAAACAGATGCTATTCTTTTTAAGAAAAGAAATCTTCTTATTATGAGGTTTCTTATCAAGCAGAGCACATGACTCCAGTGTGTGTCTGCCTTTGCAGAAAAAAACAAGCCTTCACAGTGCTGTGACGATCTTGAGCCCCTGTCTGATTCTGTCTCTCAACATCAGAGACTGTTGTGGCAAAGCTACTTCCTTTAGCTCTTAGATGTGGAGAACGTTTCCCTCCATTGCTGCCCTTGGCTGTTAGATGTGTTGCTGGAATGTCACATAGATTTCCAAAGACAGGATCTGTTGCAATTTTAACTTGACGCTCAAGGAAGGAAACAATGTCAATGAATGCGGCTCTGCGATGTTGCCTCTCCTGAATGTCACATGGTACTGTTCGCCATTTGTCTTTTAACTTATATGGCAGTCTTCTAATCACAGCAAGCATATTGGCAGGTGTATTTAATTCAGAGAGATCATTAATCTCTTCCATTGCATTGCAGCATCCACGTAAGAACAAACAATATGCCTGAAGAGCTTTTCCATCTTCCGATCTAATCAGTGACCATGAGTGAACTTTGTTCAAACAAGCAGATGCAATCACATGTCCATTCCCAAAGTGCTCATACAGCAGAGTCTTTGCCTTTACATATCCAGCACTTCCAGACATATGTTGACAGCTTTTAACAAGTTCATTGGGCTGCCCCTTGGTGTACTTTGCAAGATAATGCAGGCAGTCGCCAGCATCGCCAGTCTTTGCTTCTATGACCTGTTCAAACGAGCGCATAAAAGCCTGAAAATGTAAAGGGTCACCATCAAAGGTTTGAATCTCCCTTTTGGGCAGTGAAGAAAGACTTTGCTGATGGACCAACATACAAGTTAATTCATTTTGTTTTTCCATAATGGACAACAGATTTTCATTGGCTACTGGATGAGCAGCTTGTGGCTTAGGCAAAGGTGGAATTGATCCAAAAGCGTCAGAAGGCCCATAAGAGCTGGTGCAGGCCTTTCCCTTTTCATATTCTGTTGCACTGTTTTTACTTGAAGCTCTGCATTCCCAGTGATTGCATTTCCTTTTGTAAGCGTCTGTGGAACAAAAGTCTCTGCATCCGCATTAAGAATTTCAAGGCCGTTTTCCCTTTGTTTTAAAATATGATTCCATTCCATTAGATTTCCGTGAAGTGACGCTCCGCATAGTGGATCCAGTTCTTAGCACGTTCACCTTTGCAACAGTTGCAGCTATATCTGCTTCAAGCTGAAGTTGTTCTTTCTCCTCAGTTCCTCTTGTTCTTCAAGAGAGTGTTTTTCTTTCAGCACATGTTGATGTGCGAGCAAGGCGGCCATTTCAGCTTCTGCCCTGAGACGTGCAGATGAAGTAGATGATACTCTTGAGCTTGACCTACTGCCTTTATTTGACACACTGTCGGATGGCGACACTTTATCATTAACATCATTCTGGGGATTAAGAGATGATTGAGGTTCTTTTCAGAATAGAATAGAATAGCCTTTATTGTCATTATACAGAGTACAACAAAATTGGAGTGCCACTCCCTTGGTGCAAGTTTCAATAATAAATATAAATGTAAAATATAAAAAGTACGAAAAAAAAAACAATCGTAAGTACTCAAACAATAGTATGTACAATATATACAGGATAGCAGCATTAATATAATGACAGCATGAATAGCAGCATAATATAATGACAGTGACTGTATGGAATAGCTATGGTTCAATTGTTTTTGTGCTTATTTACTACGGTGATAGCTCTGGGAAAGAAGCTATCCCTGAATCTGTTTGTCCTGGTTTTATGTGACCTGTACCGTCGGCCTGACGGTAATAGTTCAAACAGTTGGTTGCTGGGGTGAGAGTGGTCCTTGATGATATTGCCAGCTCTGCTGAGGTACCGAGAGTTTGCAGTGACCTCCAGGCTGGGCAGAGAGCAGCCAGTGATGTTCTGGGCTGTGTTGATGACCCTCTGCAGTACTTTCCTGTCCGCAGCTGAGCATCCTGCATACCATGATGTTATGCCGTACGTTAGGACGCTCTCTATGGTGGCTCTGTAAAATGTCACCAGCAGCCTCTCCTCCAGGTTGTTCCTCCTGAGCACTTTCAGATAGTGGAGACGCTGCTGGGCCTTTTTAACCACCGCTGTGGTATTTGCAGTCCAGGAGAGGTCATCAGAGATGTGCACGCCCAGAAACCTCATGGAGTGTACCCTCTCCACACAGTTCCCGTGGATGTAGAGTGGGGCCGGGTCTGCTCTGTCCTTCCTGAAGTCCAAGATAAGTTCTTTAGTTTTCGTGGTGTTCAGTTGGAGGTTGTTAACTGAACACCACTTAGTCAGTCTGTTGACCTCATCTCTGTAGTCCGACTCATCCCCCCTTGAGATGAGTCCAAGCACAGTGGTGTCATCCGCGAACTTTATGATGGTGTTTGAGAGATGGGTAGGGGAGCAGTCGGATGTGTAGAGCATAAACAAGAGGGGACTCAAAACACATCCTTGTGGAGACCCGGTGCTGAGTGTGATGGTGCTGGTGGGGGCCGAGTCTGACAGACTGTGGTCTATTTGTCAGGAAGTCCTTGATCCAGAGGCAGATGGGGGTGGAGAGTCCCAGGTGAGACAGTTTCTGGACCAGGATCTCCGGGATGATATGATTGAATGCTGAGCTGAAGTCCAGGAAGAGCATTCTCACATAGCTTCCTTGGTGCGCCAGGTGACTCAGCGCAGTGTGGAGCGCTATGGTGATAGCGTCCTCGGTGGATCGATTTGTCCTCTAGGCAAATTGGTGGGGGTCCAGAGTGGGAGGCAGACTGGCCCTGATGTGCTGACAGACCAGTCTCTCAAAGCACTTCATCACTACAGGCGTAAGTGTAACAGGCCTGTAGTCATTTGGGCTGGCCACAGCTGTCTTCTTGGCGATGGGGATGATGGTGGAGGTTTTGAGGCAGGGCGGGATGGTGTTTGATGACAAGGAAAGGTTGAAGATTTTAGTGAAGACTCCGGTCAGTTCGTCAGCACATGCTCTGAGAACCTTTCCATGTATTCCATCAGGACCTGCCGCCTTCCTGGGATTCACTGACCTTAGAACACACCTCACTTGATGCTCCCTGAGTGTTAGTGTGCCAGTGCTGGGGGCGGGTGGAAGTGGTGTGGCAGCTGGGGGCCTGGTCGTCTCAAAGCGGGCGAAGAAACGGTTTAGATCCTCAGCCAGCGAGGCATCAGTCCTAGATGTCGCCTGGTTATTGCTTCTGTAGTTGGTAATGTGATTGATCCCCTGCCACATTTTTCTGGGGTCGTTGTCAGCAAAGTGATCTTCAATCCTCCTCCTATAGGCAGCCTTAGCTTTTCTGATTCCTCTACTCCTGTCTGCCCTGGCCGCCCTATATGCAGCCCTGTCCCCTGACTTGAAGGCAGTGTTGCGGCTTTTTAGGAGGGATTGCACTTTGCTATTCATCCAGGGTTTTTGATTTGGAAACACCCTGACCCTTTTGTTGACGGTGACATTGTCAACACAGTTCCTGATGTACGAGAGTACAGTGTCCGTGTACTCCTGGAGGTTGTGGCTGCAGAATAAATCCCATACAGTTGTTGAGAAGCAGTCCTGCAGTTGAGAAAGGGCTCCTTCAGGCCAGGTTTTTATTGTCTTTGTCTGGGGCTTTATTTTTCTCAGCAGGGGGGTGTAGGTGGGGGTGAGGGACATGCAGAGGTGGTCAGATCCAGCCAGGTGGGGGAGGGGTGTCGCTCTGAAAGCATGCCTGATGTTTGAATAGAGATTGAAAATGTGACGTCATTCAGGGGTAAAACCGTAAAGAATTCTGGGAACTCGTGGCAAGAGGTACTAGCGCACGCAGGCTTTCAATTGAAATCGGTTATACAGCGATAAAAAGAAACACAAAAAATGGCAAGAAGCTGTTGTATTATTAACTGCAATAGCCGGTCGCATGACAGCCACGGGAAGCCGACGGGTAAAGAGATCGGTTTTTATCGGATTACGTCGTTGAAGAGAAATTGTTCGAGCCATGTTTCCGAAGTAACAAAGAGGCGACTGGATTACAGCCATTCAAAGACCAAATATAACGTCCCAGAACACTCCAGCTCACAGGTTAGTCTGCTCCAAGCATTTCCACAAAGGTCAGTCTGCTGTTGTAGTTAATGCGTCATTTTTCTTAACATAATTAGTGATATAGGTTACAAGCAAGTCTGGCGCTGAACAGAAATTATCGCGCTATGCTCCTTTGTTTATTGTGCATAAATAGTGAATTGTCCTGACACAATATTGCGTTTCGCTTCTGTTATTACCATGGTACATTGACAAAAACATATACTTTTATTCACAGGATAAAACAGTTGTTTTGTATCACTAATTGCCCAGTACGATTACAGCATACAATATTTGTCACTGCTACATTTCTGTGATGCGTACCAGAAATTATTTCCACTACTAATTAATTATTGTTGAGCTCAAAGGTCCTATTAATAAACTGTTAACGAATGTGTATTTATGAAGACGATTTGTAAGACTGGTAAACTTATGATACGTACGATGGTCTTTCGTTCTACACGGTGCATTTCAAGGTCCTGCACCCATCCGTCGGTAAACTGTACCTGGGCTTGTTGCAGTGACCTGAAGTTACCGTATTTTCACGACCATAAGGCGCACTTAAAAGTCTTAGATTTTCTTCAAAAAGTGCGGCGCGCCCTATGTGTTGTAAGGAGGACGTAGTAGAGAACACCATGAGAACGCTAAAGGGTGAAGTGTGGGCGTTGATCGTATATACCGGGACAATCGCACATACCTGTATAAAAGAACAGGTATGTGCATTATGCAGGACATCGTTGTTTTAACAACCCTGAAAATGGCAAAGAGACACGCTTACGAAGCACAGTTTAAACTGAAGGCAATCAGCTACGCGGAGGAACATGGAAATCGAGCAGCGGCGAGAGAATTTAAGATTAACGAATCGATGGTTCGCAAATGGAGGAAGCTGGAAAACAAGCTCCGGCAGGTCAAGAAAACGCAGCTGAGTTTCCGCGGACATAAGGCGAGGTGGCCCGAGTTGGAGGAAAGACTCGAGCGGTGGATCATCGAGCAAAGAGCGAGCGGGAGAAGCGTTTCGACGGTCACCATTCGGCTAAAAGCAGTTTCACTAGCTGAAGAGATGAACATTGAACATTTCCAAGGAGGTCCGTCTTGGTGCTTTCGTTTTATGAAACGGTGCCATTTTTCCATCCGGACCAGGACTATGGTAGCGCAGCAACTTCCAGCGGATTATAAGGAAAAGCTGGCCATCTTCCGCTCCTACTGCAGCAAACACATCGGCGACAAAAACATCCAGCCCAGCCACATCACAAACATGGACGAGGTCCCGCTCACTTTTGACATCCCGGTGAGTCACACTGTGGAGAAGAAGGGGACCAGCACGGTAGCGATACGCACAACGGGTATGAAAAGTCTTCTTTTACTGTTGTGCTTGGCTGCCATGCTAATGGACAGAAACTGCCGCCTATGGTGATTTTTAAGCGAAAGACTTTGCCTAAAGAGAAGTTTCCAGCAGGAATCATCATTAAGGCAAATGAAAAGGGCTGGATGGATGAGGAAATGATGAAAGACTGGCTGAGGGAGGTGTATGTAAGGAGACCAGGTGGTTTTTTCCACGCAGTTTCACTAAGAGTGGAAGGCGGCGCCGGGCGAGTTACGCCACAATTTGCCAATGGATTGTAGATGCTTGGGCTAACATGTCTGCTGGCACTGTTGTTCGAGCTTTCGCAAAAGCCGGCATCGTTTCCGAGGAGCCGCACGGCACGGAAAGTGACTCTGACAGTGAAGACAGTGAACCTGGCATGTTTGATGGAGATTTAGCGCAGCAGTTCAATTCAGACACAGAGGATGAGGACTTCGATGGGTTTGATTGATGATAAAAATGTGAGTACCAAACTCAGTTTTGCTCCTGCTTTATTTTTAAATACGCACACTTGTATGCTTGTGTGTTGTTGATGATGACGATTACCGGCAATAGAAATGTGAGTAAGGTACCGAATTCAGGTTTGCTCCCGCTTTATTTTTAAATACGCATACGGTACTTGTATGCGCCCTATGGTCCAGTGCGCCTTATGTGTGTGTTAAATACAGTAAGGGCACACATAACTGAGACTGCGCCTTTTAGCACAGTGCGCCTTATGGTCGTGAAAATACGGTACTAAACTTCACGAGTGTATGCACTCACTCCAAGAACCGTATAATTATAAATATGAGCATGGTGAAAGTTGGGCAGCATGCTAACGTATTTTGTCCCTCTGTGTGCTCGTAAGGGTCTAACCCTTTCACTGGTTTGATTTTTTTCCTCGTATCTTTTCTTTGACTTTTCATCAAGTCTGTCTTTGTACGGACCGGGATTGTTCTCCTTCGTTTTGTACATACCTTTTTGGGGGGCAAAGAAAAAGCAAGAATTTATTGGAACCGAAGAATGAACGTTTTGCGGTGCTGCAAATGCTTGCATTTGATGCGGTACTTGGATTGTTTTGCAATGCGCGAAAGTCACGTGGTCTGTCAATCTCTATAGACATGGTCCAAAGTGGGTTCTCCTCTCGTAGCAAAGTCCACAAACTGGGCAAATTTAGGAAGCACAGTCTTTAGGCACGCTTTGTTAAAGTCGCCGGCGACAATAAAAACCCCATCGGGGTGGGCAAGCTGTTGTTTGTTTATGGTGTAGAGCAAGAGGCAAAGAGCCGTGCTAACGTTAGCATCCGGCGGTATATAAACAGCTATCACAATGACTACTCTAAACTCCCTCGGGATGTAAAAAGGTCTGTACGAGACTGCCAGAACCTCCAAATCAGGAGAGCAGTGTGTGTGAATGATCCTGCTGTGTTACAACACCACTCGTTATGCACGTAAACATATAGCCCCCCTCCTCTGCTTTTACCTGAGTTGCTGTTTCTGTCATGCCGGTGTAGCGTGCGGCCTGCTAACTCGACTGCAGCGTCGGGAATCAGCGGGTGAAGCCACGTCTCCGTAATAAGAATAATGCTGCAGTTACGTGCAAAGCTCGTGGTGGCTATCTGTAGCTCCAATTTGTGGGTGATGGATCTGGCGTTCGATAGGAAAAGGCTCGGAAGTGCTGGCCGGTGTGGATGTTTGCGTAGCCTAGCGTCTGAGCCCGACCGGCATCCCCTCTTCTTTCTTTCCCTCCGTCGCCTTCTACGCTTGCTGGGCGGGCAGACCATCCACGGTGACCCCGGCGGTCTCGCTATCTCCTCCAGGATGTTTTGTGTTCGCTGATAGTCGCCAGAAACAGACAAACTATATTTAAAACCTAGGTCAATTAGGTTCTGGCGACTGTAAGAGATGGCGGCGTTGCAAACATTAAAAAATATCCACATTAAAAGTAAAAATGAGCACCAAACTGGAGAGCTGCACCCGTGCACGCCGCCATCTTGATTTTCCAATGTGTTCTCGCACCTCCACTTCTCCTCCCAGGGAAGTTTCCTGTGACTGTGCTTTGTCAGATGATGGCCTCCCCGAACGTTTCAGAAAGCCATATCTTAACATCCTCCATAAACCCTTTATTGTATTTAGCGATGCTTGAGAACCATGTATTTTGTTTATCTTTCTCATCAAATGAGATTAGAGAAAGTAAAGATTCATGCAATGCACTGGCATCCTTAAACAGGTGTGTTAACTCATCAAACTGTTTTTTGACTTGTGAATGATTTTTATCACCTTTCATTACCTCTTTAAGTGCCATAATAACACTTTTTATTTTGTTTACATGCCTTTTCCGATCTGTTTGGATGGTTTCAATTTTGTTTGCAAGAGCTTTCTCAGTGAGGGAAATTAATCTTTTATCCTTTTCAGTTTTTCCAACAACAGATGCAGCCTGCGATCCAGTCATTTTAAGCATTCAACATAAGCAGCATGCCAAAATCCAAAACAAAGGCAACAGCGATTCCTTCAAACTCAGTTGAATGCTTGCAGAGCCACAGCACACACACACACACCAAATCCAACAGCAAACGTAGCGGTGGGCGTGTCACGAAAACATCTTCGTATGGTCAGAATCCAAACTGCGTTCAAACAAACAACACGCAGCACAATAACACAGTTTACATACCACCGTCGTCTTCTCCTTATCTGTCAGACTAGCCGATTTTATGGGTGTAGTGGCGATGGCGTGTGGGCTCGCGTCGGCGTTTATTCAGCGCTGATTGCGGGAGGCTCCATTGCCGTCGCACGTTTTTGCTGACAAATATTGGCGACTGTCAAGCCTTTGAGTTGCCGAGCAGCTGAATAGGGGAATAATGTTGACGCGCCCGCAGTTCAAAACGTATGTCAAAGTTCCAGATTAAAAACTTCTTTGTTTGTTATCAAATCCTTAAAATCTGTAGAAAAACAGTGATCAAAAAAACATTCTAAGCTTGAGCGGTCAGCAATGGTCGACTTCCTCCATCACCCACTCATTCACAAAAATTCCCTCGGGATGTGAACAGGTGATATAGCAATCACTATTACTATTACCGGCACCACGTGACCCAAAGCTACACCTATCCACAACATCACCTGTGCATTATAATAAAAGGTTGTGGAGTATACCAGGCCCAAGCGCACACACACACACACGCAGATCCGTATTGCCAAGGACCACATTTATTGATATTTACACAGCAGACAATATGACGCACAGACTGACAGCTCTCGATCCCAGCTGATGTGTGTCTCTTTTCCCTTAGCGCTCCTCCACTCCTCTCCGCCTCACTATATAAAGGGAAGGAAAACCACCATCAGTCCAAAATCGCCATCAGCTGTTCTTACCAGCACCGCCCCGTCGAGCTCACTGCACCACTCCTCCCCTGCAGCCGCGCCCCGGACCACACCTCCGCCACAAAGGTGTTGATTGCAGCTGACAGTGTCTGCAGACTTTGATAACTGTGACACCCTCGTGGTTAATCAGAGGGAAATCTGAGTCAGTGTGGATTTGGTTGTACAGCTCTCACACATACAACCTGAACTGCACATTGTAAGTGTGATGTTCTTCAAATTTGAACAAAGTAAAAACTAAAAAACTTTGAAGTCACACAAGCCAAAATTTTATTCACAATCTTGAACTTTTACTACTTTTATCCCCAAAATGAGCTCACTTCGAATGTTTACCACAGCATAGCGTCCCCAGGCACCTGAGACGTTTGGCAGATGGTGAAACTGTTTATCTTTGTGAGGTAAGAGGGGGCACTTGTGGATGAGCTGAAGGTATAGACCTGATGTCACTGTTTGGGTTCTTTGTCATTACAGGAGAAAGAAGTGAAAGCAGGCCCAAACCTCAGCACATGGATGACATCAACCAAAAACATCCAGCACCAGAAAGTAAAGATGAGCCAGCGGCGATCCCTGTGGAAAAGACTTTTCCTGCTATGAAGCAGCCCAGAAGACGCAAGCGCGCCAACGGGGAGGAGAGAAGCTTGAGCTGTGACCAGTGTGGAAAGACCTTTACTCTGATTGGTAGCTTAAAATCACATCAGCTGATCCACACCGGTGTGAAACCATTCAGCTGTGATCAGTGTGGAAAGACCTTTACTCTAAGATGCAACTTAAAATCACATCAGCTGATCCACACCGGTGTGAAACCATTCAGCTGTGATCAGTGTGGAAAGTCTTTTACTCAGATTTGTAACTTGAAATCACATCAGCTGATCCACACGGGGGTGAAATCATTCAGCTGTGATCAATGTGGGAAGACCTTTACTCATAGATGGAGCTTAAAAACACATCAGGTCGTCCACACGAAATTTAAAGCTTTCAGCTGTGATCAGTGTGGAAAGTCTTTTACTCAGATTGGTCACTTAAAAGCACATCAGCTGATCCACACAGGGGTGAAACCATTCAGCTGTGATCAATGTGGGAAGACCTTTACTCATAGATGGAGCTTAAAATTACATCAGGTCATCCACACTGAAGTTAAAGCTTTCAGCTGTGATCTGTGTGGAAAGTCTTTTACTCAGATTGGTCACTTAAAATCACATCAGCTGATCCACACAGGGGTGAAACCATTCAGCTGTGATCAATGTGGGAAGACCTTTACTCATAGAGCCAGCTTAAAAAGACATCAGCTGATCCACACCGGTGTGAAACCATTCAGCTGTGATCAGTGTGGAAAGTCTTTTACTCTAAAAACTCACTTTAACAGACATTATATGATCCATGTTGGAGGTAAATCATTTGTCTGTGATCTGTGTGGAAATTCTTTTACTGGGATTAGTAGGTTAAAAATGCATCAGCTCATCCACTCTGGAGTTAAATCATTTGTATGTGGTGACTGTGGAAAGGCTTTTACTCACATGACTGGCTTAAAATCACATCAGCGCACCCACTCTGGAGTTAAATCATTTGTATGTGGTGACTGTGGAAAAGCTTTTACTCATATGACTTGCTTAAAATCACATCAGCGCACCCACTCTGGAGTTAAATCATTTGTATGTGGTGACTGTGGAAAGGCTTTCATCCATTACAAAAGTCTATTGAGCCATCAAAAGACCCACAAAGTGTCCTCCTGTGAGAAAAGTGGCAGACCAATGGGACATTACCCTGACAGGGTTCATTTGAACACAGTGGGAGAAACGGGGGTTCTGAACAAAAGTTCTTCTGGATGCTGCGTCAAACTTAAAAAGCTTGAGATCAGGCTTCACAGAATTCAGCTTTAATTTCCTGAGAAAGTCAGAGCTTCACTGTCTTTGTAGATCTAGTGAAAACATGAAAGGGTGCAAAAAGAGGCACTGTGGTACTGCATGATGAAGTCAGAAGTGACAGAGAAGTATGTGAGCGTGGTTCAGGACATGTTTGTGTGGTAGCAGTGACTACCACACATACTTGGGTTGAAGGTGGGGGCAGGATTACATCAATTCTGAGCCCCTTCTTCCTTTTTCAAAGAGAGGGCAATACTCAGGAAAGGATGATGACAATAGAGCTGCAAGACAGGATGGAAAGAAAAAGAGTTTAAGAGAAGATCATGAATGTTGTGAAGTGATCGAGCCGCGATTACAAAATCTTAGCTTATGGAGTTAGTTATCCCAACACAAGTTTAGCGAGTTTAACTTCACTGGCTGTGTCCACAAACAGCATGCAGAGCAAACATTACTCCCATCATCTGATCACAAGAAAAGCAAAATGTCAGAAGAGTTCACCTTCTGGGTCAAACTGTCAGACCTGTTACTGTTTATTTGGCTGTTCATTGTGAGGTAATTATCAGTGGCAGTGCTGTGCCACTTCTGTTGTAACTCACAGGAAATGTGTTTTAAATGGGCTCTATTGTCTTACAATATTGTGTGAGTCTGTTTTGCTCCAGAAGGACACAACCATTCCTGCAATTTTTAATGTTACAGTAAAAAAAAGTAAATTCATAAATTTGTGTCATTTTAAACAGGCAGTATGTGGAAAATTACACGTGGGTAAGAATATATTTAATGTTTTCAGTGGTCTGTTTTCTTACAGGATGTGAGTGTGTTTTGCTCCATGAAGACACAAACCTTCATTTTTTGTTATGTTGCAGTAAAAATATTTTTATTGTAAGTCATATATTTTCGTCATTTTATCCAGGCAGGATGTAAAAGATTAACTGAATCCTATGAAAAATAAAATGTAGAAAGATGTGACGTATCTTTCCGTCTTTTTCTGAATAATTACACACTGCTTAAAATTAATTTTAGTATAATTATTTGTTTATTTCTTCCTCTGTAAGAAACTGACTTGCTGTCCCTTTGTTCCCGTGTACCTAAGTAATTGTGGGTAATATCTAGATGCACGCTCAATCATCCAGGTAAGGAAATCCCAGAAGTTGATTCTGTTCATCTGGACGTAGCGTTTTCAGTGGGACAAACGTTTCGTAACTCATCCCAGAGACTTCTTCAGTCTCAGCTGACTGCAGGTTTCTCCAATCTTATAAACACTTGCATAATTTTTGCATAATGAATGAACAATGGGCTGTGAGGTCAGTTCCTTGATCATTAGCATGCAAAGTGTCATGACCACTGATCACTAAATCCACTATTGGAGTGTACATTGTCCGCTCCATTCATAGCTGAATGCATCACATTTACTTCTTCACATTTTGTACCAGAAGATTTACCAGCCTTTAGAAGACAGTGGTCCCGAACCAGAAATGGTAAAGTCACTGTGTATAAGAGCAAGAATATTTTATAGGGTCTGACAATATAAATGGTACTTGATTAAATATTAACAGCAGTACTAAGTAGCAGCCTGACCATTGATTCAGATTGAATACATAATTTTCTCTGGGAGCAGGCCTGTCGTCTGGAACATGCTTTATATTTACAGCATGGAGGGCATCCGGGTGGGTCTTTATAAATTGCTTGCAAGTAGTCTTAAGATGACACTTTGCAGATCCCAGTGCCAACACTTCTCATAAGCCTTCACCCTTGTGTACTTCTGCTCTGTGCTCACTTGACAAGTTGTTTCAGATAGTGGTCCGTCTTGGTAGTGATGGTGAGATGAAGCCTTGTGATGAACTGAAGCTTTCCATCCAACTGGTCGACTCATGGTTCGAAGCATTGTGATGATTCATTTGGAATTCATGACGACGTTTATGTGAAGCGTAGTTTGAATCTTTGTTTGCTGCTGGTTCGGTCAATATTGTTTGGAGAGAGATCAAACAGCTTTAGAATCGGTGCAAAAAGGGCGTAAACACAAAGCGCGGACCCGCCGAAACATCAGAATCAGCGAGCTGTCGGCTTTCAGTCCCGACCGTGTCCATGTCCACGTACGAGCCGTCGGGTGAGAAAGGCGACATCTCACTGCTTCTGATCCGTCGGAGGCTCCGTGCTTTGTGTTTATGTCTTTGTGCAGAATCTGTGTTCCTGCTCTCATTCACTGCTTTAGCTGTTTGGTGGTTGTTGAAATTTTGTGAGGTTTAACCTGAGATTCTGGCATTTCGGGCAAAATACATTTATATAAAAAAAATTGATTCAGGATTTTAATGAATCGATATGACGTTATCCAAGAATCGATTTTAATCGATCATCAAAACCCACCCCTAGTAACTGTGTAATCATGCTTATGTACATCTGGATAATGACACAAACTAGTGTGTGGCGCTTCACTTTTTAATAAACTAAAAGACAGAAATCAGATTATAGGATCTGTAGTGTTGTTTATTTATATTATGGTTCTTATCATTCGTGATATTTAGTACTGTGTGCATACTTTATTAGAAGAGATGAGATTTTAAAAAAATCTCTTCCTTCTTCCAATCAGCTGTGTTTTGCTGCCCATTTTATTTCGAATCTGGCGCGAACCGGCGAGCCAGTTACTGAATCAGTCACTGCATACGTAATCAAAGCGAGCCTCGATACGCGCTTCACAAAAACTCGCCGAGATTACCCGACACAGGTAGTGATGGTAAATTTGATACTTTTTACTGAATCGAGTTTTAATGAGTCACTCACCAAAGTGAATCGGCTTTTTTGAGTCATTTGATTCACTGAGTCAGTTGACCAGAGAGTGCAAAAAAATTTACATTTTCACTCAAACTTAATTTGTTTCTCTTTTCATGTAAATCCCACTGCTAAGATGAATGATTCTAAAAACAACTATTTTATAGAGCAAAAAAAGAGTAAAAAAATTTCTAAAATTAAGCAATTTCCTATCAAAATTGCTTAATAAACATTTATTTTGTTTATTTTTATTTTATTAGTATTTTCCTTAAATGTGTTAAATATATATTTTCTCATCTAAATGTCCACTGAAATGTGAGCCTGGGGGCGGTAATGCGCTTTAACATTGGTTAAAGCGCATTGAGTAGAAGCTCAACATTGGTTGAGCTTCTACTCAAGGTCTTTTCTTCCAGTTCAGAGCAGAAATGTTTTTGTTAAGATACTGGATGTTGTGTTTTTCTCCACAATTTTAATTATAAGCTAGATACATTGCTGCTAACAGCAACAGGGATGAGTCAGTGAGTCAGTTGGACTTGTGAATCATGATTCATGAGTCAGTAAAGTGATTCTCCAGTATTGAACGATTCGCGCATCACTATTGATGATGTAATGTGATGTATCAAATGTGATACACGAAGTATCACAGGGTTGAAAAAATAAAGTCTCAGTTCTTCACTTACATATACATTATGACAGAAATCTTTATTGGCATGCGACCACTGTTTTTTAATTAAGACATTTACAGAAATTCACATTTTCATTCAAATTGTGCAAATATCAGCAAATTACAAACATATATCAATCGAAAAAGGCGTTTTTGAAATTTTTTAAATGGGAAACATTTCAATGTTAAACATTAGGCCAGAAAAACGTCAGAGCGTGACGTCCCCCCTCTATAGAGGTCTGCATCAGCAGTTTAGATGCTGAACCTGATCTGTGTTTAGCTGTGTTGTGATCATAGTGATCATAATACTGTCAGAGTATTGGCCAAAAATGTTTTCTAGACTAAACAACATAAAAAACTAAGCGCTAAAAACTAATAATTAACATTATTTTAGCTGTTAGCTTACACACACAAACTAACAGCTGTGGCTGTTTTGAAACCTTTGTCTAAACTGACAGTTGGCCACATTTTCACTGGGATGTTTTCACTTCAGGTAAGAATAAAACTGGAGACAATTCTTGAAAGAAAAGGAATCAATTGAAGCATAAACACATTCAGCACATCCTTTAAACACAACAGATTGTCAAAGGCAAGACTGCTGATTTACAAACGTTGTTTTCAAGAGTTCTCAGTGATGGTCCTTCATCAAACATCTTTGAACAGACAAATATGCTTATGGTCCATTTCCCCACCTCTAATAATACTGATACAGCATGTTTAGTCTATCAATTGTTTCGTAGACTAAACAAGTACAAGTGAGTCAAGTTGAACTAGTTCTTGTAATTAAGACTTTGTCCACCAGGGGTCAGCATTTTTCAAATCACAGCAGCGTCTGATCTGAGCTGACTGCATACAGAGACTGTTGGTGAAAACAGCCTAATGGTTAACTCTACGTCACTATGTTTTTACTTTGTTCTTCATCAGGTAGTAAAATAAGGTTTCTCTTTGTTGTGACTCTGAACAAAACAGAGTCCATCCTGGTTTGTGACGACGATACAAAGGCCGCGTGTCTGTAGCGCGTTAGCAGCAGTGGGTAGCTGTATATTGTAATACACAGAAAAAGAAGGCTCATGTGATTATTGCTGTTCTATCCAACTGTCCTGCGGATGATTGATGAATCCTTTCTTAACTTCCTGATTATTAAATTTAGTACAATTAATGAATCAATGTAATATTAACTATGTATTAGAGACGTTGGCAATGATGAGGTAAACTCAGCTGATGCCATGAACAAAGGTTATGGATGAGGCTCGGCTTCATTACACAGTCACCCGCAAAATAAAAAGACAGTAAGACACATATTCGTCCTCAGAATAAGAAGGTCAGAAAGTCATTCATGTCTAATCTACAGTAGCTGTTACATCATATCAAGTAGAAAAATTTAGATTTTTTAAAATCTATTTATAGGATCCGTTAGTTTAGTATTCATTTTTCTGTATCCACAATGAATTAGTTTATTTCCTGTTTCATTAAGTTGTTTGTTTCTTGTTATATTTGTTATATATTTTTATTGTTTTTGTACTTCACTGATGTTTTTGGTGCTTTCTTTTCACCTTATTGTAAAAAACCCTGAGAGTTTCATTGTCTTGGTGCATGCTCAATCATCCAGGTAAGTAAATCTCCAAAAGTTGATTCTGCACGTAGCGTTTTGTGGGAGCAGACGTGCACCATAAACCCACACATACGGATCAGTATTTAAGGTTTGACTCTCGTCATCCACTGGAGCACAAACTGGGTGTCATCAGTAACATAGTTCCCGAGTTCCTTCATCTAAACTCTCTGCTTAAGATTAAGGAACTGACCTCCCAGCCCTTTGTTCCTTCAGTGGGCTGATTTCAGTCATTATGCAAATGTACTGTTTATAAGATTGAAACCTGCAGTCAGCTGAGACTGAAGAAGTCACTTGGATGAGTGACGAAACGTTTCTCCCACAAAACGCTACGTGCAGATGAACAGAATCAACTTTCTTTTTTTTTACTTGAACAAAAGTACCAGCTGTTCAATATTTATCAGCTCAAAGTGTGACATGAACAGATTAGTTTCCCTCATGATGGCAGAACGATGCAGACAGACCAGCACAAACAAACGCCATCACACTCTATGGTGTGTAGACACTGCAGTGATTCAACCCTGGACTATAAACAACTCAAAGTCAAACAAAGTGATTAAAGTGTAGCACAGACCTCCTGATGGAGATTAGGGCAGCGATCGACAGGCCGATCAATACCAGTCCACACATAACAGCTGTAGTAATGACTGCAGTGTTAGAGCGAGCCCCTGTGGAAAAATGTGTAATGAAAGTACAGTTACTAATCATAATGTTGGTGATTATCAAAGAATGTACATGATCTTTATAAGTATAAACACAGCTGACTTAATACTTCATACTAGTTTGCGCACCAGAATATTACTGTAATCCCGACAGGCTTGTTTTACTGCTGAATTATTCAAAAACTGAAGTGTATGATGACTAAGTGACAGTAAAACTTGCTGCTGCATCAGGATTAGTTATGTTTTCTGTTTTGGTTCAACTGACAGATTCACTTCCTCAATAAGCTTTAACTTGTTAACTGAACCATGAAGAGAGAAACCTGTAAAAAAGTCCATTTCCCCTCCAATTGTTCCCCTCACAGTCGCTCACATGTCTTATTTTAGGAAATTATGAGTAAAGCTCACGTGCAGTAATAACACGAGGTCATAGCTGCAGAAACACTGATAGGTTCACTTTTGATACAGTTACACTGAATCTTTACTTTTACGTTATTGGTCTGTGTAGTTATGTTTCAACAGCAAACATTTCTGGGTGTGGGCGACCGTGGCTCAGGGGGTTGGGAATTGCATCTGTAACCGGAAGGTCGCCGGTTCGATCCCTGGGCTCTCTGTCCTGGTCGTTGTGTCCCTGGGCAAGACACTTTACTGGTGTTGGCCAGAGGGGCCGATGGCGCGATATGGCAGCCTCGCTTCTGTCAGTCTGCCCCAGGGCAGCTGTGGCTACAACTGTAGCTGCCTCCACCAGTGTATGAATGTGAGAGTGAATGAATAGTGGTATTGTAAAGCGCTTTGGGTGCCTTGAAAAGCGCTATATAAATCCAATCCATTATTATTATTTCTGAGTAGAATAAGTCTTTGTCTGGCTGAATGTCCCCACTTTACAAATGCAATAATAAAAGCTCTGGCAGGTGCATGGTTACACATTTAGTCAGGACTCTACAGGTAAGAAGTTATTTGTTATGAGAAGTTGAGATTTTGGGTCATGTTGTTTCACTTTTTAAACCAATGCAAAGAAAATGTCCAAAATACACATTTAGTAGTTTATTTTATGCTTTTGTCCAATTATCCAAATTTATTTGCATAGCCACCCTGGGGCGCACAGACACTGGCGCCCTCTGACCACCACCAGTAGGCAATGGGTGAAGTGTCTTGCCCAAGGACACAACAACCGAGACTGCCCAAGCCGGGGCTCGAACCGGCAACCTTCCAATTACAAGGCAAACTCCCAACTCTTGAGCCACGATCACCCAATGATTAATTAATTTCTTTAGAAATCTGGCTTTATCTGGTCATCAGCTGGGCAAGTTTCTCCCTGCAGTGTTTTATATCAGCTCGATCTTACCTTCAGTTATTCTCAGGTGGATGTGGGTAATGTGCGTCTCCTCAGCATTACTGAGCTTACAGGTGTACATCCCCTCCTGCTTTGTGGATAAGTCCTTTAGCATGAGGCTGCCTGACTTGGACACATTCTCCACCTTCTGCCTCCACCCGTCTGACACCGAGTAGGTGACGTCGGTCCAGGACTGGCTCAGGACGGTCTGAGTGTGGTTGAATCTCCAGAGGAGGGTGAAGTTGGTGAGTGAAGTGTTTGAGGGGGTGCAGGGGATTGTCACACCAGTGCTGGGACCACTGATATCAGCTGAAGGCATACAACGTAAATGATTAACAACAATATTAAAAACTACAGTCTTGGGAAATTACTAAGAGGTCCATGCAGCCCCAAGCAACACCGAGCCGAGGCGAGCACTCCCACACAGAGCGTCATGTATCCATGGTAATCAAAGGAGCTTGCAAAGAAAAGCATCTGGACTTCTTTAAGATACTTGAAGACGTTTTGCCTTAACGCCCACTCACATCCTGGGCCATCTGATCTCAGGAATTTGCATGATAAGGTGGGGCCAGGTTTCACAATGAACTCACCCGAAACTCTGGCTGATTGAGACCCACACCCAGTTTCACACCTTGGCTCAGGTAATTAGAGGATCATCAGGGGGTCCTTTTGTCCCTCTGTGGGGGGGAAACTCCCACTAGGTTTATATCTGGGACTCTCCACCATTTGACCTTAGAACTGAAGAAGCTTCTCGGATGAGAGGTGAAACGTCTTCAAGTAACTTAAAGAAGTCCAGACGCTTTTCTTTGCAAGCTCCTTTGACTACGATGACCTGGATGACTGAGAACCTTCACAGACATATCCATGGTAACCACATAGTGAACCCTCACCAGCCAAAAGACCCCAGCAAAGAGCGTTGTCCAACACTCATCAGTGATGTGATATTTGCTTGAGTTTTCAGGTTCTGTTGCCACAGCATCTTACAATGCAGAGAAGACAGAATGCAATTGGACGAGAAGCGAAACTTAAACTCACCGGCAAAAGTTAAGGATACAAAGTTTGTGTTTGGTGATTTTAATTCTGTAACAAAAAGCAGGAAAAATGGTAAAGAAGAGGAGTCCTGACTCTGAGGGACTCTCAGACAGCCATCAATTTGGGATATCAACAGGAACTCGTGATGTCGTCTACGAATGTCATCACACACCCACTGTTGTGCTTCACTTCTAGAACAAAACATCCAAGTCAATATCCTCAGATATTTGTAACAGGGTATCAGACTGATCCATGCTGCACTGTTCCTCCTGAAGCTTGGAGTCTTCCTAAAAGTATCGTAGCACGGACCTTCCCAGGATGGCTGAGAAATGTGAACCCTCTGGTTCCTCTGTGGATCCAGAGCACCAATCCGGAGGAGCTGTCCCCAAACCCCCACTGATGTCACCCAGGAGAAGCCTTCAAGACCCAAAGCCTAAAAGAACTTGAGTTGAATTTCATCCACCTCAGTGCACCAACCACCAAACAGCTTAATAAATACCTCAGTGACCTCTGCCCCGCTGGCAGACCAATCTTCCTTGTTTTCACTGAGCTCATATAGACCCCTGCAGCTGAGCCCTCCACATACTGATATATGTATGTTATTACTGATATTTAAAGAAATTCCTGTATTTTCTAACAGTGTTTTGATGAGAGAGAGCTCAACAGTTTTTTCTTCTTTTTTGCATAAACCACATCCAAAGTCCGCCTTTAACTTTTCTGCTTTTTGATCATTCTGGTGCGCCTTGTTCATCTTGACACTTTTTAAAGGTCCACAGTCTTTGTGTGGATGCTGCATTTTATCTGAAAGTGCACGGTGACGAAGATACATCACGGATAGAGATTTCCTTGCATTGTTTCATCAGGATAGATAAACAGGTTTTGTGTTTTTTGTTTGTTTGTTTTAATTTTACAGACAACATATTTAATGCAGTTTTCCTTCATATTTTTCCTAGTTATCTACGTCCCATCTGCAGTTCTCCTAGTTTGGTTGAAATACTCACATAGTCTCTGCAGAGTGGCTCTCCTCCTGTTCCTGCGAGTGCTGATGGTGCAGATAAAGAGCAGGTGATAAACACCGGCTGAAAGCATCTGAGAGCTGCTGATGTTGTAAAGCAGCTGCTCAGTCCGCTCGACTGTGGTGGTGTTAGTGAAGGTGATGTTGGATGGAGGGCTTGTGGACCAGGTGAGCTGAGGTTCAGGGTAGATCCCCTCTGACCTGCAACTGATCCTGTTTTCAACCTGATTCATTTTGACCTTATTAACTGGAGCTGCAACAAAAAATCACGGATCAAAAACTCATCATTAATCTGATGACAAAAATGAACACAAAATCTTCATTCATCTGACAGTGCACGGAGAACTGAGCTGATGTTCACTGCAAGTTTCTCCTACCGTCCACTTTTAGGTTGACAAATGACTCCTGGTTTCCCGTGATGGTGCTGGTGTGGCACTTATATCTGCCCTCATCCTGAACCTCCACACTTGTCAGCTGGAGTGAGGCATTTCCACTGGAGATCTGGTCCTTGAACAGTGAAGTCCTGTTTCTGTAGTACTGGTCCTGGTTTCCAAGCTGGTCTCTGCTGTAGTAGAATGAGTGGACATGAAGGTCTCTTGGTGTCTTAAACCAGTGGATGACGATTTCATTCCCAATCTTGAAACTGCACGGTAAGACGCATCTCTCCATGAAAACACAGGACACCTCAGTATCTGAAACATCAGAACAGACAAACACTAAAATTAAACACATACAGCGGCTTGCAAAAGTATTCGTCCCCTTGAACTTTTCCACAAACATGAATCAATTTGATTGGAATTCCACGTGAAAGACCCACACAAAGTGGTGAACACGTGAGAAGTGGAACGAAAATCATACATGACTCCAAACATTTTTTACAAATAAATAACTGCAAAGTGGGGTGTGCGTAATTATTCAGCCCCCTTTGGTCTGAGTGCAGTCAGTTGCCCATAGACGCTGCCTGATGAGTGCTAATGACTAAACAGAGTGCACCTGTGTGTGATCTAATGTCAGTACAAATACAGCTGCTCTGTGACGGCCTCAGAGGTTGTCTAAGAGAATATTGTGAGCAACAACACCATGAAGTCCAAAGAACACACCAGACAGGTCAGGGATAAAGTTATTGAGAAATTTAAAGCAGGCTTAGGCTACAAAAAGATTTCCCAAGCCTTGAACATCCCACGGAGCACTGTTCAAGCCATCATTCAGAAATGGAAGGAGTCCGGCACAACTGTAAACCTACCAAGACAAGGCCGTCCACCTAAACTCACAGGCCGAACGAGGAGAGCGCTGATCAGAAATGCAGCCAAGAGGCCCATGGTGACTCTGGACGAGCTGCAGAGATCTACAGCTCAGGTGGGGGAATCTGTCCATAGCACAACTATTAGTATCTGACCCACCTGGCCTTTTTGACAGCCACGTCTGGCCCATGTACCTGAAACATAAGAACATCTAACTTTAAAATATTAGAAATAAGCTTGCCTAAGAGTTCAGGCTGTGTTGAAGAATAAATATGGTCAAACCAAACGTTGACTTTCAAGCATGTTACAGTTGTGTAAATGCCGATTTTGCCCTATATGCTGTATTTCCATGAATGTTTGCAAATTCCTAAATTTTTCTAGTGAATTATAAAAACATGAGTGGTGGCTCAAAACTTTTACACAGCACTGTATACGTAACAGCTGCAGCACTTCTTCCTGCAAGGTTACATGTTGTAA
Organism: Rhamphochromis longiceps; assembly: GCF_057381845.1. Lineage (NCBI taxonomy): Eukaryota > Metazoa > Chordata > Actinopteri > Cichliformes > Cichlidae > Rhamphochromis > Rhamphochromis longiceps. The sequence continues at coordinate 32,901,603 of NC_140565.1, forward strand.
CTTCGTACTGTTACTAGAGGAGAGCTTAAAAATTGTGTTGGACAGCCATTATTTCTGTCTTAATGGACAACTCCCACTAGGGTTTAAATAGTGGGAGATTTACCCGAGGCACTGACCAGAGGGCAGCAGTCAAACAGGTGGTGGACGGGGTGCGAGAGGTCACCTGAGATAGTCCTGCTTTTTCTGACACAGGAGGATCTGGCCATGGCCTCCAGGGGTCGCAGAGGGCAGCCAGTGATTTTTGGGCAGTGTTAATTACCCTCTGAGCAGCCTGTTCTCAGTCGTGGCCCCTGCACATCTAGCTCCAAACACCCAGGCAGGAGGAGAGCACGCTCTCTTCTTGAAAATGGCTGTGAGTTCACTGCTATAAAACGACAGCCAATAAAGCAACTATGAGATGTGGTGGAACGGCAGATTCACATCACGGATCTGACAAATCTCCAGCAGCTGTGAGAAGCTATCAAGTCAACGTGGAACAGAATCTCAGAGGAGGGTTTCCAGAAAATAGCTGCGTCTTTGTAATGAAGGATGAAGGCAGCTCTGAAGGCAAGAGGACGCAACAAGATGTACCTGCTGGTGATGAGTGTGTGCAGGCTATTACATTTGTATTCATGTTGGACAGTCGGCTGTGATTTATCGAACTTCTCTTGTTTGAAATCTGCTCTTACGTTTGGTTCAGTTCACTAAGTGAAACAGATTTTGAGTGATGGGATTCTTAGTTTCGGTCTTTGTAATCAAACATTTTGACTGTAGGTCTCAGACATTATTAACAGGCACGTGCAGAGGGGGGGCTAGAGGGGCTTGAGCACCCGCCCCTTTCCTGATGAGTGCCCAAAGTGCCCTTTTGTTGAGGCAACTTTTAAAAGATTTTTTGTGTGTGTGTGCGCGCGTGCGGAGTCCTGTCTGTGCCCCTCAACAATGTTATATTTAACTATTAATCACAGTTTTGCTAAATAAAAGGATCTGGCTTGCATCAGTCACATGATCACATTTAACCAATGATCGCCCTCGACGGCAGAACGCGCTGGTTACGAGCCGGGAACGAGCTCACAAAGAGCACGCGCATTTTTAGCGGTCCAGAGCTGTAGGAGAAACACAAGTTAACTCAGAGACACAGACTGATGCGACACAACCAGTAAGTAGGTGTACAGCGTACACTGTAGTGTGTAGCACACAGGAGTATTAGCTTATTACGTACACGTTGGTAAGCTGTCTTGTTGCAACTGACGAACTGAAACAAACGAGCGTGCTGTGTGTGCAACAGCGCGACAAACATTACCTGTCCTTTTATTAACTGCACAGGTAGTGCTGGTCACAGCTGCTGGCTACCTGTGTAAGGCTGTCATGGGTCTGTAGCTCTGTCACCGTTTTAGGGAACATATTTAGTTTTAAAGTAAGTTTCAGGGCTTTTCCTGCCTTTCTGGAGGGATTATATTTCACTAAAAACGATCTAATATGCATGTCCACATAATAATAATTATAATTATAATATATTAAAAACACACGCTGTATTTTAAAGAACATACATTAAGAAGCAATTATATTAGATTTATATTTTAAATAAGACAAAATTTGGATTTTACAGCAGTAAAATGATTGTATCTCTGCAGTTTAAACATGTAATAAGCTTTGCCCTGCACAGAGTGGATAGTGAAACAAATGGAATCATCATAATGACATTATTTCATATTTATTACTTCCCCCTCCTCATTGCTTTATTATTGTAGCTCTAGTAATAAATAATAATGTAAGGATTCTGGATCAGCACCATGATGCCCATAGTATATACAGTATTCTGAAGAAGGTCTAAAATGTCACTGTGTGCGTGCATGTGTGTGTTTTATTTTGATGGATTTTTAAAAAAAAATATTACTCATGATATAACATTGTCCAGACATGGCTGGTAAGGACATGAGGAGGAAACAGCAGGAGCTGTGTGAGGCTACTAAAGGCAGGGCTATAACATTTTTCTGTCATCATTTTATTTTAGATTAAGTGCAAGAGTTGTTAGGTGTGGATAATTAGCTTATAGTTTATTGCAATAGCAAGTTGTGCTTTGTTCTCACATAGCAAGTGGAGAGTGATATATGAAAAGATGGGATGGAAGGAAGAAGAGAAGCAAAGAGTGATTCACAGGCAGAGCCTAAATTATTTCTCACAGTTTTTTGTTGCCTTATGGTTCCAAGCGCTGTCACCAATCTTTGCATTTTGTTATTATCTCATGACACTTGTTTAATCAGCTACCATCTCTCCTATGGACTTTTTAATGTCTACAGTCTCAGATCAACACAGCCCTGCCCACCAGCACTATCCACAGCAACCCCTCAACAGCAACATTGTACCCATCAGGTAAAGCATCGGCTACGTTTGCTTTGCCTTGTTGCCCATATTAGATTCTTGATGAATGTGTTGTTGTTGTTATTCAGCCTGGTTCAATGTGCCCCTTTAAACCTCTCTGCACGGCCCTGATTATTAACATTGTGTCTAACCCTGAGTGTGAGCTTGTTATTACAGCCTGCACTCTTTTAATTATTGTAGATCTTTAGCTATGTTGTGTTTTGATATGCTGTATTTTTACAACCTAAATTACAGAATTTAGACTTCTGTTTAATATTTTGTAAGTGAAAGCGGGCGGACTGATTGGAAAGCAAACTGAAATGTTTAAAGTACTTAGAATGAGGTTTTCAGAAGAGGAAGGGAAAAAGGAAGTAACATTGATACTTGATCTTCGCAAATATTCAGACATAAGGACTTCAGTGTTCAGAGATTTCAGTTACTGATTATATTTACATGATTAACAAGCACAGTGATGCATGTCTCCTCTGCTCTAAGCCCCAATAACCAAACTACAGTTTCCTCTAATAATCAAAGTTAACTATGGAGCCCATTCACTGACGTGCCGTCCAGACTCGTGTAACTGGCTTTGGCTACGAATAAAAGCCGAGATGTGCTTTTGCTGCTGTCCCATTGTAGTCGCTCAGGAAGAGGACGTCTCCCACCCAGCCCGACCGTTAACTTCTCCGCTTTAAAAGCATTTCCAGACCCACTGATAAATACGACGCATTACTCAAATCCTGACTGCGACATCATGTCTACGTTTAGATTTTTGTTCAGCCTGCTGAGATTTTCAGGGCTTTCCCTCCGTCGCAGGAAATCCCGTGTAGTCGGGCTGAGTTTGTTTCCTGATTTTTAATGTTTTTAACTAAAAAGTTTATGCGTCTTTTGAAGAACACAGACGCCAAGCTTCTTATTACAGCCTGTACTCTGTTAAGATGCTTATTGTAGATCTTTATTTTCGTTACTTCTAAGCAAAAGTTCGTTGGTTCAGTTCCAGCCAGGGATAATAAATAAATAGATAAATGAACAAACCCCGCCTTGTCACGAGGGAGCAGTAAATGCCTTCACGAAACATCGAAAGAAGTCCAGTCGCAGAGCCAAAGCGTGAAAACTGAATACAGTGAAAAGTTTCGACCAAGTTCCCCAAAATGTTTTTTTTTTTTTTACAAACGCTCTGATCAACTGACAGCAAACATCTCACTCACCTCCATCTACAATCGTCAGAAAGATCCAGAGCAACAAATACGAGCTCCGTTGACGCACCATTACTGTTACTGTAGCCGTCGCATTGAAATGTAATTATTTTGTGATTGCAATGTTCAAACTTTGGTGTTTAATCTGGATTCATGTTGTGTTGTCGCCACCTACTGGTTGGCCTGAGTGTGGCGCTTTGTGGTGCGCATGCTTTGGGGTGATGCTCAATTAAGTGCACGTGTCACCAGAGACTGAAGGCTCGAGCCAGAAAGAGAATGCTGGCCTGTGTAAAGGGTGGAAATATAGAAGATATGGACTACAATTGCTCATGAATGTTCAGTAGAAAGGCGCGCACGGTATGTTGGTGCATTTACTTTGTGTGTATGTTTTATTTGAGTTGTAATTTTTGTTCTGCTGATGTAATATCCGTGTTTTTCATTGATCGTTTCACCATAGTTTTTCACGGTGTTTGCTGGTGAAAAGAAGATTAAAATACTGGCTGAACATCAGTTGGACCATGGCCCTTTATTCTACTTCGAACATGAAAAACCTTCAGGAGCAGTTAGTTACATTCTCCGCTGTGTCCCGCCTCCTCACCAGGGACCTACTGTCCACAGTTTTCTTTTAAATCAAATCAAATCACTTTTATTGTCACATCACATGTGCAGGTACTTTGGTACAGCACATGTGAGTGAAATTCTTGTGTGCGAGCTTCACAAGCAACAGAGTTGTGCAAAATACAATAATGTAAACAAGCAAAATACAAGAATGGCTACATCTGAAATAATAGTATATGCATTTCTGGATGTGTATACTAAATATTTTTCTACACGTGTGTGTGTGTGTGTGTGTGTGTGTGTGTGTGTGTGTGTACACATATTTTACAAATTAAATAGAGTAAACAATAAATAAAATATATAAAATATACAGAGTTGAATATGTGCAAAACAGTGGCATTACTGTACAGTATGGAATGCATAATGTTAAAGTTCCAGTAGTGGAGGTGAGGTGTCTATGACGTGTTCAGCAGTCTGATGGCCTGATGGAAGAAGCTGTCTCTCAGTCTGCTGGTACGGGACCGGATGCTGCAGAACCTCCTTCCTGATGGAAGTAGTCTGAACAGTTTATGGCTGGGGTGACTGGAGTCCTTGATGATCCTCCCCGCTTTCCTCAGGCACCGCTTCCTGTAGATGTCTTGGAGGGAGGGAAGCTCACCTCCGATTATCCATTCAGAGCACCGCACTACTCGCTGGAGAGCTTTGCGGTTGTAGGCGGTGCTGTTGCCATACCAGGTGGTGATGCATCCAGTGAGGATGCTCTCAATGGCACAGTGATAGAAGGTCCTGAGGATGCGGGGGCTCATGCCGAATCTTTTCAGTCTCCTGAGAAAGAAGAGGCGCTGCTGCGCCGCCTTCACTGTTTTGTTTGTGTGTACTGACCACGTAAGATCCTCAGCCAGATGTACTCCAAGGAACCGGAAGCTGCTCACTCTCTCCACAGCAGCGCCGTTGATGGTGATGGGGGTGTGTACTTCTCTGCACCTCCGGAAGTCCACTATCAACTCCTTTGTCTTTGTGACGTTGAGGGTGAGATGGTTGTCTTGACACCAGTGGGTCAGGGCGCTGACCTCCTCCCTGTAAGCCGTCTCATCACCGTTGGTGATAAGACCCACCACTGTAGTGTCGTCCGCAAACTTCACAATGATGTTGGAGCTGTTAGTGGCCGTGCAGTCGTAGGTGTAGAGTGAGTATAGTATAGTTTACATGAGGTGGATGAAGTCAAACACAAAGCTCCCTGTAGTCAAAGTTTTTTTTCATTAACGTTTTCATTAAAATCATGAAAGTTATGGTGCAGTGACTGTTTTTATGTTTCTTTAAATTCAGAACCATAATTCCTGCTGCAAAGGTTAAAAAGGGGCCTGTTTACACATGCAAGTGAAGTTACGGGCATGAAATACACTTCAGACTGTTACAGGTCAAAATGAATAATATGCGATATTAAACTCAAAAACAAACTTATTAAATCTGCGGGGGTTTTTGTAACTTGTCGTGTTATTTTCTGTTGAACACCCATTTGCATATTTCGTCACCAAAAACTCTCCCAAACAAACCAGAAAATGTTGCAGGATCATCGGATTAAACATGTAACTGGTTTTCAAAGCTGTGGGACAAATCTGCAACAGAAACAAGAAAAATGATTTAATGTGATGGGTCCTGCAACACTGACGCACCGACGCATGTATCAAGCTCACATAGCAAAGCCTGCGTGCGTCGCTTTAAGAAAAAGTCACGTGATCGACACAGCTGCAGTATCGCTCATTGCCAACGACCCAATCTGTGTTTAAAAGGTTCCGCATCTGTCAACGGAATGAGTCGCCACCAAAAAACACAAAATTACTCTCGCAAAGATAAAAAAATACACATCTCTCCATAACAAAATGGAGCCCGAAAGAAAAAGAAATGTTTCTGCTGTGTGGGATCATTTTGATCTTTTAACTGCAAATAAGGTAATAGTTTGTCTGTCTTTGTTTCAGTGTAACCTATCATAATAGGAAAAACAGCAATGTGACTTGAAGTGTAAATTATTTATTTCATTTTATGCAGGTTAAATGTCGCATCTGTTCTGCGGAGCTTTCTTACACAAACAAAAGCACCTCCTCAGTGTTTAGGCATTACAGAGCCAAACATGAAAATGAGGAGACAAACACACCGAGGGTGAACACTGGTGGGCCTATATAGACACTGAACAGCTTTATCATCATTTGTTTTAATTAATGTGTTTTATTATTTTCATCTAGGAAGACTGTCCTGGACCAGGCAGTCCTGGATTTTATTATAAAGGACTGCCAACCCCTTAGTATTGTGGAGAGTGTCGGAGAGAAAAATTCCAAGATCAGAGGATCCTTTAACGTACTGGGGGGAAAGGAAGACATATTATCAGAACCTTATCCACCTGGCTTTACAGTTTTTGTGTAGCCCAGCTTCATCTGTGCCTGTGAGTTTTCCAAAGCTGTGGAAATGGTGCAAAAAAAAATGCAATAGACTGAATTCAAAAACATTGGATAAACTTTTTTTTCTGAATAGAAATTTATAATAAACTCTGAGTCAAATGGGTAATATTACATTCACAATACTTTCATTTTAATTTTCACTTAATGTCATTCACAATATATTTGTAGAGTATAAAATAAAGATGTGTAAAATATTTGCAATGTAAAAGATATAAAATGATTCCATGGAAAGTACAATACCTTACAGTGTACAAGTGTGACTTGGCCATTGAATCAGTGTCTGTTGTGAGTCTCAAGTTGCCTGCAATGGTATTTAAGGTCCAGCAGGTGTCAGCATGGAGCAAAACAGCAACACTGTGTCGACACAGCATGGATACAGTTTGTGCTGAAACGCTTCACGAGGCCTCATCTACCCATCGCTACACGAAACCGAACATGACCGTATTCAGTCATAGTCCCCTGACCTGTAAAGCATCATCGATGCAAGCAGCATGTAAATTCAAAAGACGGCATAATATCATTTTACCTCTTTTCTTCGTCCAGTGCAGAACCACACCAGCTGCTGTCGCTGATAATGCAATGACCAAAATGTGCTTTTGGTATATAGGTTTTGCCTTCTGCACTTAAGATGCGTTTAGATGAGGCCTGCTGGCTTTTAATTCAATCACCATTTTCTGCACAGCTGTCACATGACTACACTCAGACATCACGCAGACTTCATTACAGGGAGATAAAAGATTAAAGATCTGCTTAATTGCAAAGAAAGCCTTTCAGATGTATCTTTTAGAAAAGTTCAGGGCTGCAGTGAGTGTGAGTCCAGGTCACATGCCCCAGCAGAGGGAGTGTTCGCCCAGGGCGCCAAACAGGCTAGGACCGCCACTGACGCCACAAAATGTTGAAGTCCTTCTCTTAAAGCTCTTTAGCCTTTTCGGTTAGTGTTCATACTCTTTCGCTTTTATGAGCAGTCTGTAGTTCTGTAATTTGCTCAGCATCATCTTCTTCCACTGCAGTAAGTGGTACAGCATAGTGCTCTTGGAGATCTTTGTCAACCGTCTTGTGAGTATAGTTAAATGTCATTTAATGGTCTGTGTTTAGATTTCAAAATCCTTAAGTATTACTCTGGGGTTACTGTTGCATATACTTTAGCTGTAATGACATTCACTCTTAATGCAGATGCGTTTGTACTGAAAGAACCCTGCGAACTTCACTCATAGTTCGACCTTAAACAAGCACACAGAACTCTTCCCTAAACTACAAAGCATCACTTTGAAGTACAGTAGAAATTAAGTTACCTTTGATGAACATGTTATAGAAACTTATTGTGGATCTTTCAACTTGCCTTACACCACTCTCATTCTACTTTTAACACTGTCCTTTGTTAATTTCCACCTTACTCCAGTTGTATACCGTAGTTGCTGCTGTGCTTGGCTGCTTGTGAGCAGTAAGCTTGTGTAATGGCGCCCTCTTGTGTCGCTCTACTGTACCGTCACTCTCTGCAGCTGCCGTCTTTGTGATGAGCTTCTTGAGAACTGAAGAAGCTTCTCGGATGAGAGGTGAAGCGTCTTCAAGCAACTTAAGGAAGTCCAGACGCTTTTCTTTCCAAGCTCCTTAGACTACAATGAACTGGATGGCTGAGAACCTTCACCGACTCTTAATATAAGCAGTCCTTACCCTTAAATCTCACCTCTCTTCTTCCTCTCCTGTCTTTATTATCTTTCTCCATCTCTGCGTGAAATTAGCTCCCCTTCTTTTCTTTCCCAGTGATATACAGCAGATGGACCTTCTGTGCCATTTCATGTTTAGGTCAGTTATATTTCTTTGTGCAGTCATTTGGTTTGTTAAGTTTGCAGTTCTTTGCCTGAGTTCAGTTTTGTTTCTTTGACCTTTTTTATGAGCTCAACATTAATTACTTTTGTAAATATAATTTTTGGGTTAAATGAATAAAAACCCTGTTTTTCTAATAATTCTTGTGACTCCTGCTTTTCCAACTCGGTCCATCACACAGACCTAAATATTTGTTTAATGTCCTGGTCAAATATTACTCCAAGGTGTGACTGGAGGCCAAGGTAATGGCATCCAGAGCAAGTATCTGGTTAGACACCACATTTCTAGGTATTTTAGGGCCAAGTATAATCAGCGGCATAAAGTTGGTTGTTACCCAGGTCTTTATATCAAGCTCTGCTGTGTTCAAGCTATTAATTACTGCGCGCAGGAGAACCACAACACACATCAAACATTAAGGTTCAGTTATGCCAGCTTTACCCTTGGGATGCCTCAGCTTCTCCTTTATCCCCCCACACACAACTCTCTGGCACTGGTCATCCTGGGAGTTTCGTCCTTCTACGCCCTAACAGTTAGCAGATAACAGTGAAGCAGCGCCAAGCAGTTTTCACAAGGTCATGCTGACACATAATTTGACTATGACTTTAAACATTGGTAACTTCAGGTGTTGCTCTGATATACAGGAAATGACATCACGGCTCAAACTCTTTGTCAGTAAACCATTTCTTTATTTAACATGTAAAATTTTGGTTTAACTGTTGCAGGATCTCATAACAAACAAGCTGAAAAAAAACTGCAGAAAACATGGATCGATGCATTCATTAAAAACATGATAACAGGAAACAGATTTTTGATTCAACTGCTGGAACAAAGCTAACCACTCAACATGAACACTACAGTAGAACAGTTTAGAAAGCTTAAAATGTAACGAGGCACATTTTCATTCATATTGTTTGAAGTCCTTTGAAGTGGTGAAGCCTCTCCCACATTCTTTACAGTAGTTCAGTTTGTCTCCAGTGTGTCTACGTTGATGTATTTTAGGGTCTTTTGATGACTGAAAGTTTTTCCACAAAGGTTGCAAAAAAAGTCTTTCCCACCACCACAGCGATGACAGGGTTGAGAACTGGATCCATCTGTGTTGCTCTGCTTCTAAACAAAGACACAAACACAGTGTAAGTCAGTCCTTCAACATTTTCATCCTGAACATCGCCCGAAATAAAGAGCATCTCTGCCAAAGTCCAATTACATTTTACTGTTTACATTATCACACTCGGCTCAATTTAATGTGCTGTAAAAACGATAATAGTAAAAACATTAAATTAATACTAGTTTAATGCTACAATAACAGTAATACAATCCTCAAACACTATCACTAAAAACCTGTGATTAGAGTCTGAATAATCATTCAGAGGTGTTTATCCATGCAGTAAAATTGCTAACATGCTAACACAACTTGATAGGCAGAGTTGTTTCAAACAGTCAGGCTGACAAGATAACAATATAAATACATACCTCACAGTAACTGCACTTGTAGAGTCTTTCTGGTGTGGATCTTTTGGTGTGCTTTCAGGGAACGTGGAGATTTAAAAGTCTTCTCACATAGATCACATTTATAAGGTTGTTCCTCAGAGTGGGTAAACATGTGTTGTTGTAACTGTGTGTTTATAGCAAAGTGTTTGGCACACTGACCACAGCTGTACACATGTCTGGTGTGAATGCGTAGGTGTGTATTTAGGCCGTCTATCCGGCTGAAAGTTTTGCCACAGATGTCACAGCTGTATGCCTTAATTCCAGAGTGGGTAACTAGATGACTCTGTAACTGGTTACTGTGGCTCTGCCACACTGATCACAGCTGTACGCTTTAACTCCACTGTGGATGAGTTGGTGTTTGTTTAAGCTTCCAGACACAGTAAAAGACCTTCCACACTCGTCACAGCTGAACGGTCTCTCTCCAGTGTGGATGAGCTGATGCATTTTTAGGGAAGCTTTTACGGTAAAATCTTTCCCACACTCGTCACAGCTGTGTTTTTTCTCTCTCTTTCTTCTGTGAGGTTTGTCGGCCTCCTGAGAGCGCTGACTTCTCGCTCCACGTTGGTCCTGCAGTGACAGAGATACAAACAGAGGCAGTGAGTTGTGGGAAACACATTCTTCTAACTGGGCTTTTATTAGTGGTACTTTGTGCAAAGCTTGTGTTAAATAAGTAGTTATACTCATTTTCATACACACATTGCAAATGTGCTCATGAGAGATGGCATTGAGTCTTTTGAGGGTCAAACACGCTTCCAGACAAAGATAAATATTCGACTTGTTTCTAGGGCAACGATTAGAGACATTTGGCCTGCAAAGTGCCCGTACACCTGTTCAGTGAGATGAGCACAGGAACACACACACACACACACTTTCACCTCTGACATGGCTTTAAACTACATTAATTGACGTGACTGATTATTTGGTGAAACTGTGATACTTTCCTCACCTCCTGTGTTGAGCTCATTGTTTCCTCTGTAGTGACTCAGCTGAGTCCAGATGGCTGAAAATGTTCCTCTGCTGCTCCGTCAGACTCTTCTCCTCCTGCTGATCAGCTGGGACACAAAACAGATCTTTGTTAGGCTCCACACTGCACTGAAGAGTCAAAGTGTCTCATATGTTCATCTGACAACACAAAGTACAAATTTCACTCTGATTGCTTGTAGAAATCTTGTGAGACGTGTTGTGCTGCAAAGTGAGGAAACTCTCTCACTCACTTATACTTCAGGAGGAACTTTGTGACATTGGCTCTAATATTCTAAGCAGCCCTTTACTATGACAGGGCCAGAAAGTCCTATTTGAAGGTTTGGGAGAAGGACCATGTTAAAGGTGGATTGGGGTTTATACACTTTGTTATGATACAGGTAAGGCTGTAAGAGCCTGAGAAGGTGTCCTGAATGAAGCTCTAAAACCAGTTTTCAGCTAACGACTCTGCTTCAGTCTGGAAAACAGCAACTACAAGTTTAAAGACTCCATCAACAATTCACACCCAGCAACAGCCTGAACAGCTCCTCCTGTGGTTTCCACAAACAGGGACAGACCTCTTACTCCCCCACCCCACACTTTCAACTCCTTCAGGCCCCCCAGTCCCACCACTTCCACCATGTAAACAGACTCTTTAACATACAGACCCCAACAAAGCAGCTGAACCAGACTCAGGGTCTCCATCATAAACCATACAGTTGGTTTACACAGCTTTGTGTATGTATGTGTAATGTATATATAGACGTGTGTGTGTGTGTGTGTGTGTGTTTGTTTGTTTTACATTGCTGTGCTTGAGAGCCTCCATCTACTGGAACCAAATTCCTTGCACAAGCTCCTCCAGTCCTCCTGTCAGGCCTGAGCCACTATGCTGCCCATTTTTCAACCCTGCAAACAAACGAGCTGAAAGCTGAACTCTACAGCTTGTTGTGGTCTCCTGTGGCTTTAGGTGCTGACAAGCCTTCCATCTGTTCTCCAGAATTTTCATTTACAGCCGTAAAATATTTCCACATGATGCTCCTCTTTCTCTCTCTCTCTACAGCCCAAATGCGTTTTCTGGACATAGCTGAGTCACGTGACAGCACAGTAACAAATCCCAGCAGGGCAGGAAGAAGGGGGCGGAGCAAAGTGAGTCTGCCGCATAAGAAGCGGTGTTCAAACAGACAGCTGCTTCTTCATCCGCAGCGAGTAAAATAGTGAACTCGGAGGAGTATCGATCGTAAACCACTACCAACGTCCTGATCGATATCTGCATCGATCTGCCCACCCTTGTCTCCTGGATCGTAGTTGAGATCAGCGTGAACCACGTGGGTCTCTGCTCCCTGATCTGTTTCCTGTGTTTGGAAAGAGTTGCAGCTTCATCGCGGAGTTTCTCTCGGTTTGTGGGCTCATCTAAAGGTAAGCACCGAGCTAACTTTACTGTGAGTTCAGTTCATGTTGAGTTTAGCTCCTGAATGAGGTCTTCTGCTGCTCTCCTCGGTGTCTGCTGTTGAGTATTGCAGCATCGACAGCGATCAACTCGAAGGAAAATGATGACGGAGGCAAAAATGTCCTTAATATTTTATGAACTTTATTCCTCTTCAACACGCGGCAAAACTTTTCTCATAGGTGCCGTATCTATTTTCTTCTTCTGTTTTAGGAGCGCGATGATGCAACATCCGTGCTCTTACAATGAAACAGTGCCTCATTGTGGTGACAACTAAAATACTGTCTCTGTTAAACCACAGTAACCATAATGCTGTTAAACAATGTACAACATGAGTACACACAATGAATATCTTAACATCTGCTCACAGTTTATTGTGAACACGTTGAGAGAAGAGTGAGAGAGTGTTTGGAGAAAAACACCAACTAATCATTAGCTCAGCATGCTGGGAGAAGTTGGAGCAGAAAAGTCTTTTCATTGTCCCTGCAGCTGTTTTTCTGCCTGCACCAAACCTCTACAGCCTCGTTTCTATTTGAAGTGATAACAGGAAATGGATGAGAGCGATCTGCTGCAGTATCAGGGTCACAATAAACTTTATTGTCCAGCTGCTGTGGATGAACACATGAGAGGAAGTGAACTCCTACAAAGTCTCATTTTAATGAGTGTGGCTGCTGTAAAGTGATGCACAGGAAGATGTTAACAAAAACTAATGAAACAGAGATGAAAGTAAACAGTGTTCATATTTGAAAGCACAGAGAATAAAATATATTGTGGTGGTTAATGTGCAGCTCTTGGTGATTTGGGAGAATCATGTTTCTAATCATGTTGTGGATTGAATGTTGGGTTTTATTTATTTTGTTTACAGAAGTTTTTCCCACCTGTGATCGTTCAGATTGATTTGTTGGGTTGAGTTGAATCATGTAAAGGTTTAAAGCTGCACTTCCCCCCAAAAGAATAAAGTATAATATTGAAGAAATTAATAATGTCTTCCTGTGTCAAACACAGCTGCAGTCAAAGCAGGAAGGAAAGCTGGTTAAAACTGTTGAATGTGTAAGTTTAAAGGCCCCATCATTAAAGCACAGGTAGATCTGAGTATAATTACAATTCTTCTTTCTATGAAATGAATGTTCAGCATCGAGTGAATTCAGATGTTCTGTTCAGTTTTCTTTCTATAGTGAAAGTTCACAGCAACAATCGTCTTAAACTGCTTCATATTGTGATCCCCCTGTATGGTTTATGATGGAGACCCTGAGTCTGGTTCAGCTGCTTTTTTTGAGATCTGTATGTTAAAGACGCTTTTTGCATCTCTACTCTCCAGTATGGAGGGAGGCATAATGGGTCGTGGAGACACTAATGAAGTGGTGATCAGGTCCAGGCTATTTTGAATGGTGGAGGTGGTGGGTCTTAGGGGGCTGAAGATGTTGAAGCGGGTGGGGTCGGGGGGGAGATTATTTATCTCCTTGTGACAGAAGCCAGGTTGTCTCATTCGCTACAAAGAATCGAGTTTAAGGTTGAGTTTGTTCCACGACTGCATTTCACTCACTGCCTCTGTATCTTTGATACTGCAGGACCAGCGTGGAGCGAGAAGTCAGCGCTCTCAGGAGGCCGACAAATTTGTTGAAGATTGAAAGAGAGGAAAAAATATAGCTGTGACGAGTGTGGGAAAGATTTTACTGTGAAAGCTTTACTAAAAATGCGTCAGGTCATCCACACTCGAGAGAGACCATTCAGCTGTGATGACTGTGGAAAGTCTTATACGCAGATGTCAAAGTTAAAAAGACACCAACTCATCCACACTGGAGAGAGACCATTCAGCTGTGGCGACTGTGGAAAGTCTTTTACTCAGTCTGGAAGCTTAAAAACACACCAACTCATCCACACTGGAGAGAGACCATTCAGCTGTGGCGACTGTGGAAAGTCTTTTACTCAGTCTGGAAGCTTAAAAACACACCAACTCATCCACACTGGAGAGAGACCGTTCAAGTGTGATATTTGTGGAAGGTCTTTCTCCTCAGCTTCATACTTAAAAAAACACCAGGTCATCCACAGTGGAGTTAAAGCGTACAGCTGTGATCAGTGTGGCAGAGCTTTTACTCAGCGTAAGAGCTTACAGAGTCATCTAGTTACCCACTCTGGAATTAAAGCATACAGCTGTGACATTTGTGGAAAAACCTTCAGCCTGAAACGGAGCCGAAATACACACCTACGCATTCACACCAGACATGATGTGTACAGCTGTAGTCAGTGTGGTAAACTATGTTTAACAGGCGCACACTTACAACAACACGTTTACCCACTCTGAGGAGACACCTTATAAATGTGACCTGTGTGCGAAGACTTTCAGATCTCCACGTTACCTGAGACGACACCAAAAGATCCACACAAGAAAGAGACTCTCCAAGTGCAGTTACTGTGAGGTATGTATTTATATTTTTATCTTGTGATTGTAGCCTGACTGTTTGAAACAACTCTGCTCATCAAGTTGTGCTAGCAATTCTATTGCATTGAAAAGCACCTCTGAGTGATTATTCAGACTCTAATCACAGTTTTTAGTGATAGTGAGAATTATATTGCTGTTATTGTAGTATTAAATTAGTATTAATTTAAGGTTTTTACTCTTATCATTTTTGTAGCATATTAAACTGACCTGAGTGTTATAATGTAAACAGTAAAATGTAATTGGACGTCTGCAGAGATGCTCTTTATTTCAAGCGACGTTCAGGATGAAAATGTTGAAGGACTGACTTACACTGTGTTTGTGTCTTTGTTCAGAAGCAGAGCGACACAGATGGATCCAGTTCTCAACCCTGTCATCACTGTGGTGGTGGGAAAGTTTTTTGTGACCTTTGTGGAAAAACTTTCAGTCATCCAAACACCCTAAAACTACATCAACGTAGACACACTGGAGACAAAATGAACTACTGCAAAGAATGTGGGAGAGGCTTCCCCAAACCAAGTATCTTAAAAAAACATGAACGTATTCACAGTGGCGTTAAAACACATCTCTGTGATCAGTGTGGGTCATCCTACATATCTGCATTTGAGCTCAAAGTGCATAGACGAGTCCACACAGGAGAGAAACCATACAAGTGCAGACACTGTGACAAAAGCTTCTCACATACAGATAGTCATAACTGTCATGAACGTACACACATGGAAGGAAACTACAGCTGTGACCAGTGTGACAAGAGCTTCAGGATTCTCAGTTCATACTCCAAACACAAACGATCCCACGTTACTAATAAACTGTTTCACTGTTACCAATGTGCCAAAATATTCACCACATTGTCTTCTCTATGCAAACATCAGCGTGATCACTCCCATCTCTGTGAATCTGCAGAGACAGAAAGATCCTCTTCTGGTTTCAGGGTCAGACTCAAAGCCCTTGAGATCAGGCTCCACAGAGTTCAGATGGAATCTCCTGTAAAGATCTGATGAGGCAGCTATGAATGAAAATGTGCCTCTCGTTACATTTTAAGCTTTCTAAACTGTTCTACTGTAGTGTTGGTGTTGAGTGGTTAGCTTTGTTCCAGCAGTTGAATAAAAGAAAAATCTGTTTTGTTGGTTTTTTTTTTTTTTGTTCAGGCTGTTTGTGTTATGAAATCCTTCAACAGTTAAACCAAAATTTGAAATGTTAAATAAAGAAATAGTTTAATGACAAAGAGTTTGATCCATGATGTCATTTCCTGTATATCAAACCAAAAACTGATGTGACAAATGTTCTCAGTGACACAGATGGAGGTTTATCAGAGGAGACTTGGCTGTTCTGACACTGAACAGGGTTCCTGCAGCTTACTGAAAATTCTGACCTGAAATTTATGAAAAAATAAGATCTTTAAAATCTTTTGTATTTTAACAAAGTTGCTGTAGGTATCAAAAATTCTGATTTGTGTTTGAGAAATAAAAAGATTAATTTTGGAAAATGATCTTTTAAAGTTGTGGTTTGATTTGCACAGCTTATCAGAGTTTCCTTTGTTGGCACTGCCTCTCAGAAGTTGTTGGTCTATATTGATATGACAGCTGATTTTTCAGCTGGACGTCCATGATGTGAATCTTATTTCACCACATCCCAAAGGTGCTCTATTGGACTGAGTCTCAGGTAGGCTGTGGTCTGTAAATGATGTCAGTTGGTACTAAGGGACCCAAATTGTGCCAACCAAACATCTCCACGCTATTACACCAGCAGCAGGATGGATCCATGCTTTATGTTGTTTAAGACAAATTCTGCCCCTAAAATCTGAAAGTTGCAGAGATTGAAAAAAGTTGCCTGGACTGATGGGTCTCAATCTTTTCTTGTCCACTTTTGTTGATCTCGAATGTAAAAGAGCCCACCCATCACGTTAATCACACTCTAGAATGGAAAGAAGCCAGGGAACACACACCAATTAATTAAATTGCTGAAATGTCTTAAAGATATAAAGACCTGGGTGATGTCTAACTTTCTGCTGCTGATTGTAGTTTGCCCTTAAAATTCTAGAAATATGTTATCTAACCAGCTCTGGGTGGCTACCTTGGCCCAAACATCGCAAAATATCCTGACGCTGAAAATCTACTTCATGCATTTATTATTTCTAGACTAGACTTCTTCACAGCGACGCGATGAAGGCTGTCCCAATTTAAAGGCTGCTCGAAATGCAGCCCTCAAAATCAATCAATCAATCTATCTATCTATCTATCTATCTATCTATCTATCTATCTATCTCATAATGATCTGACAACACATATAATATTGACTATATTATATTTACATTACCACAGTGAGATGCTTTTAGTCTCAACAACATTAACTAATTGTTAGCACAGAAATGAAGCCCAACAATCATGTTTTACAGTCCCGTGGTCTCAGCCTCAGATACTCAACTAATCAGAGTGATGTCATGACTAAAACGAATGACTAACAAAACATTTTTCTCCTTCATTTCTGTCAAACAAAGCTGTATGTAACGTTTCTCGTGGTTAGTATCATGGTTGCTAGGCAACCTGAACAGCGCGACGAAGGCTAGACCGTCCCATTTCACAAGCCTCTCACTTCCGCACTTCTCGTTCTTATAGTACGCACCATATGTAGTACACGTAGTGCGCGTACTTCAAGCGAGCGGTCTCTTGATTGGGACACAGCCGTAGTTTTCCAGAGGCCTGGTAATGAGCTAATCATGTGATACAGGTGTGTTGACCCAGGGTGCGATCTAAAACCTGCAGGGACACTGGACTGAGATTGGGGACCCCTGCAGTAGATGCTATGCAGATGACAGTGAGCTTTGTCTATCCATAAAACCAGGTAACACACACCAATTAATTAAATTGCTGAAATGTTTTAAAGATATAAAGACCTGGGTGATGTCTAACTTTCTGCTGCTGATTGTACGTGGCCCTGGAATTCCTAGAAATATAATATCTAACCAGATACTTGCTCTGGATGGAATTACCGTGGCCTCCAGTATCACTGTCAGAATCTTGGAGTAATATTTGACCAGGACATTATACAAATATGTAGAGCTGCTTTATTTCATATGTGCAATATCTCTAAACATCTCAAAATATCCCGTCTCAGAGTGATGCTGTTCATTAATTTATTACTTCTAGACTGGACTACTGTAATTTGCTATTATCAAGATGTCCTAAAAACTTGCTTAGACGCCTTCAGTTAATCCAAAATGCTGCAGCAAGAGTACTGACAGGGCTTACTTCTTGTTCCTTGAGTATTTAAAAGTAGAATGGGAGGAAGAGCCTTGAGTTTTCAGGGCCCTCTACCACGGAACCAGCTTATTAGTTGGGATTGGTGAGGAAGACACTATCTCTAATTTTAAGATTAGGCTTGAAACATTCCCTTTTGATAAAACATACAGTTAGGGCTGGATCAGGTGGCTCCGAATTCTTCCTTATTTATGCTGCATTAGGTGTAGGCAGCAGGGGAATTTCCCATGATGTGTTGAGTATTTCTTCCTCAGTCACCTTTCTCACTCACTATGTGTTAATAGACCTCTCTGCATTGAATCATACTTGTTATTAATCTCTGGTTCCCTTCCACAGCATGTCTGTTGTCTTGTCTTCCTTCTCTCACCCCTGCCCGGTTGTGGCAGATGGTCGCCCCTCCCTGAGCCTGGTTCTTTGAGAGCTCTGCTTTCCTGTTAAAAGGGTGATTTTCCTGCCGTTTTCATAAGATTCCACTACACTGCATTTTCGCAGGAAATGCAACCTTTTCTAGTTTTTAACATTTAATTAACAATATATATTTTTGAATTTAAGCTAGAACAAGACTTGGCATTATTTAAAGGATATGCTTATGTCTGTGACGTTACCCCAAATAAATTGGACTCACGTCTTGAAAGTTGGTCTGCTAAAGGATTACCTACATTTGATAGTCTGATTAAAGTTGGGAATTTAATTAGTGTTGATACATTGAAACAAAAATACAATCTGGAAAGACAGGATTCATGCCGATACTTGCAAATAAGGCACTATATAAAGACGACAATTAGAGTGGCGACACTAATGTAGATTTGATAGCAACGCTCAAAAAGGCATATAGTGGCGAAGTCAACAAAAAACACATTTCCTCTTTGTATACATTTTTACAAATAAGATATTATGGGAGAAGGAGGGAGGAGTGTGCATAACACAGGATGAATGGACTCAAATATGGAAACAACAATGGAAATGCACTACCTCACAAAGATGGAGGGAATTTGGATGGAAAATTTTGATTAGGTTCTTTATCACCTCTTACCAAAAGACTCATTATGATGGGAATCCCCCGTATGCTGGAGAAAATATGGACACAGACGAGTACACCTCTGACATTTGCAGGCAGAATTTTAAATCTTGTGTGAAATGGGGTCAATGCAGTTCTTAAGCATGCATACAAATGTTCATTAGTCAGCTGTGAGCGAGTTTTCCCCATTCATCTTTAAATTCCATATTTTCACTTCAGGAAGCACACAGCCCCACCCCACTGACGACTTGCTGTTGGCCAACACCCTCAACAACTTTTACTGTCGGTTTGATGATCCATCAAGCAGCTTTCACACCTCAATAGAGACTTCCCCAACAATAGAGACACTTTGGTCCATCATCCCCCCACCTTCCCCGCTCCCCCCACAACAGAGCCATCTACACTATCAAAGACTTCACCCACAGGAGCCCCCTCCTCACTTCACACCTATGAGGATTTCAAACCACCTTCTCCCACTACAGCCCTTCATATTCATGAAGCAGATGTGAGGACGCAGTTTAACCCCTCTAGACCTACTAAAGAACCAATTCAATTCAATTTTTATCTATATAGCGCCAAATCACAACAAAAGTTGCCTCAAGGCACTTAATATTGTACAGTAGATACAGAGAAAAGCCCAACAATCATATGACCCCCCATGAGCAAGCACTTTGGCGACAGTGGGAAGGAAAAACTCCCTTTTAACAGGAAGAACCCTCCGGCAGAACCAGGCTCAGGGAGGGGCGGGGCCATCTGCTGCGACCGGTTGGGGTGAGAGAAGGAAAACAGGATAAAGACAAACCAGACTGTACTGCCATGTTTGTTGTTTACAATTGTGTTTTGTTTAGTTACTCCTCGTGTGTCATAGTGGTCTGATCAGACTTTATATATACCCTTCTGTGTCAGTTCATGTTTAGGTCAGTTATATTTCTTTGTGCAGTCATTTGGTTTGTTAAGTTTGCAGTTCTTTGCCTGAGTTCAGTTTTGTTTCTTTGACCTTTTTTATGAGCTCAACATTAATTACTTTGGTAAATATAATTTTTGGGTTAAATGAATAAAAACCCTGTTTTTCTAATAATTCCTGTGACTCCTGCTTTTTCCAACTCGGCCGATCACACAGCCCTAAATATTTCTTTAATGTCCTGGTCAAATATTACTCCAAGGTGTTACTGGAGGCCAAGGTAATGCAATCCAGAGCAAGTATCTGGTTAGATACCACATTTCTAGGTATTTTAGGGCCACGTATAATCAGCGGCAGAAAGCTAGTTGTCACCCAGGTCTTTATATCAAGCTCTGCTGTGTTCAAGCTATTAATTACTGCGCGCAGGAGAACCACAACACACATCAAACATTAAGGTTCAGTTATGCCAGCTTTAACTTTGGGATGCCTCAGCTTCTCCTTTATCCCCCCCACACACAACTCTCTGCATCAGGAAGGTCCTGGCACTGGTCATCCTGGGAGTTTTGTCCTTCTACGCCCTAACAGTTAGCAGATAACATAGTGAAGCAGCGCCAAGCAGTTTTCACAAGGTCATGCTGACACATAATTTGACTATGACTTTAAACATTGGTAACTTCAGGTGTTGCTCTGATATACAGGAAATGACATCACGGCTCAAACTCTTTGTCAGTAAACCATTTCTTTATTTAACATGTAAAATTTTGGTTTAACTGTTGCAGGATCTCATATCACAAACAAGCTGAAAAAAAAACTGCAGAAAACATGGATCGATGCATTCATTAAAAACATGATAACAGGAAACAGATTTTTGATTCAACTGCTGGAACAAAGCTAACCACTCAACATGAACACTACAGTAGAACAGTTTAGAAAGCTTAAAATGTAACGAGGCACATTTTCATTCATATTGTTTGAAGTCCGTTGAAGTGGTGAAGCTTCTCCCACATTCTTTACAGTAGTTCAGTTTGTCTCCAGTGTGTCTACGTTGATGTATTTTTAGGGTCTTTTGATGACTGAAAGTTTTTCCGCAAAGGTCGCAAAAAAGTCTTTCCCACAGCGATGATAGGGTTGAGAACTGGATCCATCTGTGTCGCTCTGCTTCTAAACAAAGACACAAACACAGTGTAAGTCAGTCCTTCAACATTTTCACCCTGAACGTTGCCTGAAATAAAGAGCATCTCTGCCAAAGTCCAATTACATTTTACTGTTTACATTATCACACTCGGCTCAATTTAAATTGCTATAAAAACGATAAGAGTAAAACCATTAAATTAATACTAGTTTAATGCTACAATAACAATAATACAATTCTCAAACACTATCACTAAAAACCTGTGATTAGAGTCTGAATAATCACTCAGAGGTGTTTTTCCATGCAGTAAAATTGCTAACATGCTAATACAAGTTGTTTCAAACAGTTGGGTTGACAAGATAAAAATATAGATACATACCTCACAGTAACTGCACTTGTAGAGTCTTTCTTGTGTGGATCTTTTGGTGTGCTTTCAGGTCATATGGAGATTTAAAAGTCTTGTCACACAAGTCACATTTATAAGGTCTCTCCTCAGAGTGGGTAAACATGTGGCATTGTAACTGTGTGCCTGTTAAACATAGTTTACCACACTGATGACAGCTGTACACATCATGTCTGGTGTGAATGCGTAGGTGTGTATTTCGGTGCTGTTTCAGGCTGAAGGTTTTTCCACAAACGTCACAGCTGTATGCTTTAATCCCAGAGTGGGTAACTAGATGACTCTGTAAGCTGCTACTCTGAGTAAAAGCTCTGCCACACTGATCACAGCTGTACGCTTTAACTCCACTGTGGATGAGTTGATGTGATTTTAAGCTTCTAGGCTGAGTAAACGACTTTCCACAGTCTCCACAGCTGAACGGTCTCTCTCCAGTGTGGATGAGTTTGTGTGTTTTTAAGTGTCCAGACTGAGTAAACGACTTTCCACAGTCATCACAGCTGAACGGTCTCTCTCCAGTGTGGATGAGTTGGTGTTTTTTAAAGGTTCCAGACTCGGTAAAAGACTTTCCACAGTCTCCACAGCTGAACGGTCTCTCTCCAGTGTGGATGAGTTGGTGTTTTTTAAAGGTTCCAGACTCTGTAAAAGACTTTCCACAGTCTCCACAGCTGAACGGTCTCTCTCCAGTGTGGATGAGTTGGTGGTTTTTAAAGGTTCCAGACTCGGTAAAAGACTTTCCACAGTCTCCACAGCTGAACGGTCTCTCTCCAGTGTGGATGAGTTGGTGTCTTTTTAAGGTTCCAGACTGGGTAAAAGACTTTCCACAGTCTCCACAGCTGAATGGTCTCTCTCCAGTGTGGATGAGTTGGTGGTTTTTTAAGCTTCCAGACTGGGTAAAAGACTTTCCGCACTCATCACAGCTGAACGGTCTCTCTCCAGTGTGGATGAGTTGGTGTTTTTTAAAGGTTCCAGACTCGGTAAAAGACTTTCCACAGTCTCCACAGCTGAACGGTCTCTCTCCAGTGTGGATGAGTTGGTGGTTTTTAAAGGTTCCAGACTCGGTAAAAGACTTTCCACAGTCTCCACAGCTGAACGGTCTCTCTCCAGTGTGGATGAGTTGGTGTCTTTTTAAGGTTCCAGACTGGGTAAAAGACTTTCCACAGTCTCCACAGCTGAATGGTCTCTCTCCAGTGTGGATGAGTTGGTGGTTTTTTAAGCTTCCAGACTGGGTAAAAGACTTCCCGCACTCATCACAGCTGAACGGTCTCTCTCCAGTGTGGATGAGTTGGTGTTTTTTAAAGGTTCCAGACTCGGTAAAAGACTTTCCACAGTCTCCACAGCTGAACGGTCTCTCTCCAGTGTGGATGAGTTGGTGGTTTTTTAAGGTTCCAGACTGGGTAAAAGACTTTCCGCACTCATCACAGGTGAACGGTCTCTCTCCAGTGTGGATGAGTTGGTGTCTTTTAAAGGTTCCAGACTCGGTAAAAGACTTTCCACAGTCTCCACAGCTGAACGGTCTCTCTCCAGTGTGGATGAGTTGATGTCTTTTTAAGCTTCGAGACCCAGTAAACGACTTTCCACAGTCTCCACAGCTGAACGGTCTCTCTCCAGTGTGGATGACCTGATGCATTTTTAGGGAAGCTTTAATGGTAAAATCCTTCCCACACTCGTCACAACTGTATTTTCTCTCTCCCTTTCTTCTGTGAGGTTTGTCGGCCTCCTGAGAGCGCTGACTTCTTGGTCCACGTTGGTCCTGCAGTGACAGAGAAACAAACAGAGGCAGTGAGTGAAATGCAGTCGTGGAACAAACTGAACTCCCTCCATTAACCCTTTATGGGTGGTCCGAGTGTGCTATAGAGATTATCTATAGCACATTTGGACACACACACACACACACACACACACACACACACACACACACACACACACACACACACACACACACACACACACACACACACACACACACACACACACACACACACACACACACACACACACACACACACACACACCTCTGACATGGCTTTAAACTACATTAATTGACGTGACTGATTATTTGGTGAAACTGTGATATTTTCCTCACCTCCTGTGTTGAGCTCATTGTTTCCTCTGTAGTGACTCAGCTGAGTCCAGATGGCTGAAAATGTTCCTCTGCTGCTCCGTCAGACTCTTCTCCTCCTACTGATCAGCTGGGACACAAAACAGATCTTTGTTAGGCTCCACACTGCACTGAAGAGTCAAAGTGTCTCATATGTTCATCTGACAACACAAAGTACAAATTTCACTCTGATTGCTTGTAGAAATCTTGTGAGACGTGTTGTGCTGCAAAGTGAGGAAACTCTCTCACTCACTTATACTTCAGGAGGAACTTTGTGACATTGGCTCTAATATTCTAAGCAGCCCTTTACTATGACAGGGCCAGAAAGTCCTATTTGAAGGTTTGGGAGAAGGACCATGTTAAAGGTGGATTGGGGTTTATACACTTTGTTATGATACAGGTAAGGCTGTAAGAGCCTGAGAAGGTGTCCTGAATGAACCTCTAAAACCAGTTTTCAGCTAACGACTCTGCTTCAGTCTGGAAAACAGCAACTACAAGTTTAAAGACTCCATCAACAATTCACACCCAGCAACAGCCTGAACAGCTCCTCCTGTGGTTTCCACAAACAGGGACAGACCTGTTACTCCCCCACCCCACACTTTCAACTCCTTCAGGCCCCCAGCTCCACCTACATAATGACTGAAACTAGCACCACTGAAGGAACAATGGGCTGGGAGGTCAGTTCCTTGACCATTAATATGCAAATTCTCATGACCATGTGATTGCAGCCATTCCCCAAACTCTTCGTGAAAGGTACTCATGACCATTGATCAATGAGCTTCTATCAGTGAAAAGACTTTTCTACTCCAACTTTCTGCCAGCAAATGCTCAACTTCTCCCAGCGTGCTGAGCCAATGATTAGTTGGTGTTTTTCTTTTGCTAATTAAAAAAAAGAAAACCACTTCCTGTCATGTGTTCATCCAGAGCAGCTGGACAATAAAGTTTATTGTGATCCTGATACTGCAGCAGATCGCTCTCCAAGTTCCAAGTTCCAAGTTCAACTTTATTGTCACTTCAACCATATACAGTTTAAAAATACACAGTGAGGCGAAACAACGTTCCTCCAGGAACCAAGGTGCTACAAGACAAGTTAGTGCAAAAAAAAATAATAATATATAATATATCTAGTAATAATATTGTGCAAAAGAGCATTTACAGGTTGGTGTGTGCGATGGTTTGGTGGTGTAGGTCAGTGTGTTTGCGCTTTGTGTTGGTTAGTCAGTCCAGTCTCAATGTTTTGACACAGCAGTCTCTAATCTCACGCTGTGTGGCCTGCTGGAGTCGGATGTAATCCAGTTTGTTATCCAGGGAGCAGACGTTGGATAAGATGATGGACGGTAGAGCCGGCCGGCTAGGGTTTGTTTTTAGCCTAGCACAGACTCCCGCCCGCTTGCCGCGCTTCCGCTTCCTCGCGCAACGCTTCCGATGTCTCCACCTCCGTCCGCCGGCATCAGGCAACGCCGAGGCTTCGAGGCCTGGTTCGCGGAGCAAGCCGAGTTCACGCAGCGTTTCCCGCAGCCCCTCCTGGATGTCGTCAACTAGGTTATTTAGGTTGAAAAGTGTCTGGCTGTTGTATGCACGAACACCGACACCAGTTGCGACGTTATCCATACATAGTGCAAAATAAGCACGCTACACACAAAAACGTAAACAATAAACAATGCAGCACCAGTTTTGGCTCCGGAGTGGCCGCTGCGTGCTACTGCCGCGCCGCCATTTCCTGTTATCGCTTCAAATAGAAATGAGGCTGTAGAGGTTTGGTGCAGGCAGAAAAACAGCTGCAGGGACAATGAAAAGACTTTTCTGCTCCAACTTCTCCCAGCATGCTGAGCTAATGATTAGCTGGTGTTTTTCTCCAAACACTCTCTCGCTCTTCTCTCAACGTGTTCACAATAAACTGTGAACAGACACCGAGGAGAGCAGCAGAAGACCTCATTCAGGAGCTAAACTCAACATGAACTGAACTCACAGTAAAGTTAGCTCGGTGCTTACCTTTAGATGAGCCCACAAACCGAGAGAAACTCCGTGATGAAGCTGCAACTCTTTCCAAACACAGGAAACAGATCAGGGAGCAGAGACCCACGTGGTTCACGCTGATCTCGGCTACGATCCAGGAGACAAGGGTGGGCAGATCGATGCAGATATCGATCCAAACGGTGGTAGTGGTTTATGATCGATGCTTTAGTTCGTCCCTCTCCTCTAAATTTAGAACTTTACTCCCTTTGGATGAAAAAGCAGCTCTGTCTGTGAAAACACCGCTTCTTATGCGGCAGACTCACTTTGCTCCGCCCCCTTCTTTTTGCCCTGCTGGGATTTGTTACTGTGCGGTCACGTGACTCAGATGCGCTCGGAAGACGCATTTGGGGTGCAGAGAGAGAGAGGAGCACCATGTGGAGATATTTTACGGTTGTAAATGAAAATGCAGGAGAACAGATGGAAGGCATGTCAGCACCTAAAGCCACAGGAGACCACAACAAGATGTAGAGTTCAGCTTAGTTTTTTCACATCTCAGTTAAATGCTTTGACTGAATTCTCACTGCACAGTCTGTCAAGTAAAATATTCACAGTCTTGGAGTAATATTCGACTCTTCTTTGGGCCTTGACTCTCATGTAAAATATTTTTCTCGTTCCTGTTTCTATCATTTAAGAAACATCTCTAAACTGCGACATGTGGTTTCCTCAGCTGAACTGGAAAAACTCATTCATGCATTTGTGTCATCACACTTAGATTACTGTAATTCCCTGTTTACTAGCTTGGATAAATCATCTCTCTGTCGCCTCCAGGCAATACAAAATGAAGCAGCCAGACAACTAACTCGCTCTACCAAGCGTGTTCACATCACTCCCATCTTATATTCTTTACATTGGCTCCCAATACAGTTTAGAATTTGCTTTAAAATTCTTGTTTTAACATACAGAGCACTAAATGGCCAGGCCCCAGATTATTTATCCAAGCTTCTTATAAAATACACTGCTGCTTGTCATCTCCGCTCACAGACTCAGAGTCTGTTAGTTGTTCCCCGTACACAACTGAAGACAAAAGGGGACAGCCTTTCAGTCAGTTGCACCAAGCCTGTAGAACAGTTTACCACATCAATTACGTTTGCTTGACTCTGTGGATTCTTTTAAAAAACAGTTAAAATCTTTTCTGTTCAAACAAGCCTTTTGTTGATCTACATATTTTATTTTATTTTTTTACATTATTTACATTTGATCTTTTACATTGTATATAATGTCTATTGTTTTTATTGTTTATTTTAATATTTGTGTACAGAGGGGAAAAAAAGTTACCGGGCCACCGAGGAAATGCCCGATGGCCATTCCAGCATTGGTTGTGCCAACACTTAACCCTTCACGTGCAAACTGTGGCACGCGTGCCTAGGGTTGCTGACCCCTGATGTAGATGCTAAAAATGACAGCCTCAACATGATCAAACTATCTCTAATAATCAGCTATGTACCACAGGCCTTCAAGGTGGCTGTAGTTAAACCTTTACTCAAAAAGCCATCTGTAGATCCAGCAGTCTTAGCTAATTATAGGCCAATCTCCAACCTTCCTTTCATATCAAAAATCTTTGAAAGAGTAGTTGTCAAACAGCTAACAGATCATCTGCAGAGGAATGGCTTATTTTAAGAGTTTCAGTCAGGTTTCAACAGCTTTAGTGAAGGCTACAAATGATCTTCTTATGGCCTCTGACAGTGGACTCATCTCTGTGCTTGTCCTGCTAGAC
Organism: Rhamphochromis longiceps; assembly: GCF_057381845.1. NCBI lineage: Eukaryota > Metazoa > Chordata > Actinopteri > Cichliformes > Cichlidae > Rhamphochromis > Rhamphochromis longiceps. The sequence continues at coordinate 32,928,833 of NC_140565.1, forward strand.
CTCAGTGCAGCATTCGATACTATTGACCATAATATCCTATTAGAGCGATTAGAACATGCTGTAGGTATTACAGGTACTGCACTGCAGTGGTTTGTATCATATCTATCTAATAGACTCCAGTTTGTGCATGTAAATGGAGAGTCCTCTTCACACACTGAGGTCAATTATGGAGTTCCACAGGGTTCAGTGCTAGGACCAATTCTGTTTACATTATACATGCTTCCCTTAGGCAGTATCATTAGAAGACATAGCATACATTTTCACTGCTATGCAGATGACACCCAGCTCTATCTGTCCATGAAGCCAGATAACACACACCAATTAGTTAAACTGCAGGAATGTCTTAAAGACATAAAGACCTGGATGGCCGCTAACTTTCTGCTTCTTAATTCAGATCAAACTGAGGTTATTGTACTCGGCCCTGAAAATCTTAGAAATATGGTATCTAACCAGATTCTTACTCTGGATGGCATTACCTTGGCCTCCAGTAACGCTGTGAGGAACCTTGGAGTCATTTTTGACCAGGATATGTCCTTCAACACACTTATTAAACAAATATGTAAGACTGCTTTCTTCCATTTGCGCAACATCTCTAAAGTTAGAAATATCCTGTCTCAGAGTGACGCTGAAAAACTAGTTCATGCATTTATTACTTCCAGGCTGGACGACTGTAATTCATTATTATCAGGATGTCCAAAAAACTCGCTGAAAAGCCTTCAGCTAATCCAAAACGCTGTAGCAAGAGTCCTGACAGGGACTAGAAAGAGAGAGCAGATTTCTTCTGTATTGTCTTCCCTTCATTAGCTTCCTGTTAAATCCAGAATTGAATTCAAAATCCTGCTCCTCACATACAAGGTCTCAAATAATCAGGCCCCATCTTATCTTAATGACCTTGTAGTACCATATCACCCTATTAGAGCACTTCGCTCTCGCTCTGCAGGCCTACTTGTTGTTCCTAGAGTATTTAAAAGTAGAATGGGAGGCAGAGCCTTCAGTTTTCAGGCCCCTCTTCTGTGGAACCAGCTTCCAGTTTGGATTCGGGAGACAGACACTATCTCTACTTTTAAGATTAGGCTTAAAACTTTCCTTTTTGCTAAAGCATATGGTTAGGGCTGGACCAGGTGACCCTGAATCCTCCCTTAGTTATGCTGCAATAGACGTAGGCAGCCGGGGGTTTCCCATGATGCATTGAGTATTTCTTCCTCAGTCATCTTTCTCACTCACTATGTATTAACAGACCTCTTTGCATTGAATCATATCTGTTATTAACCTCTGTCTCTCTTCCACAGCATGTCTTTATCCTGTCTTCCTTCTCTCACCCCAACCGGTCACAGCAGATGGCCCCGCCCCTCCCTGAGCCTGGTTCTGCCGGAAGTTTCTTCCTGTTAAAAGGGAGTTTTTCCTTCCCGCTGTTGCCAAAGTGCTGCTCATAGGGGGTCATATGATTGTTGAAGCACCTTGAGGCGACCTTTGTTGTGATTTGGCGCTATATAAATAAAATTGAATTGAACTGAACTATATGCCTTTTTGAGCATTGCTATCTGTCAGGGAATTTCTTTTTTTTTTTTTCCTGTCCCATTTGGTTCTTTAGTCGTCAGAATTGTTGTCTGAAGACCTACAAGGATACCCAATGGATTTATTTTGCCAAATGGGTCATCATGGCATTGCCCTATTGGTCCATTTGATCGACTTTTGTTTTTATTATTTATTTTATTTTATTTTCAGTTGTTACAGACGGGACAGACATGAGTGAGGGATAGGAAAGGGAGAAAGAAAGAGGAAGGAAAAGAAAAATAGAAGGGGAGAGGGACAGTGAGAAAGGGGAAAAAAATCTCCTGGATCACCTGCTGAGAGAAAAAGAATAGAAAACAAGCAAAAAAACCCAAAGCAACATACTAAACACAACACATTATTCTAGCATCGCATTAATCTAGCTAAGTGTAAACAGCAGTAAACACTAAATATTGAATGTTGTTGTGCAGCACGCAGGACAGACAGCGCACAATGTGCTTTGACGTAGCAGCCAAGAAAGGTGTGATTTAAGTCTATGAACAGTGAACACCCATGTGCACACCTGTGTGGATCAGCGCACTTATATTCAAATGGTTTCCCCATGTAATGGTCTGCAAGAGGATGTAGAGAGCCATAGCCCTGTCCCCCAGGGCATGAAGTAGGCATGGAGGAGATCCAGGCCCCAGACATCCAGAGGCCCCAGAGTGCAAGAGCCCAAGGAGGACCACTGGAGGGCATCCGTGCCACCCTCATGGGAAGGGCTGAGGATCCCCAGACGAGGGGTCACCCAGTAGCCATCGAGCAGAAGCTAGAGGGGGCTGCACCGGCGTGCCCGCCGGCTCTGCCGGCAGCCAGCTGTGCCAGAGTGAACCGAGCCGCAGGCCCAGAGGCCGGAGGCCCGAGGGCCCCCCCGCACCCCGGAGGAAGCCTGACCGAGCAACAGGCGCCAGGCCCCGGGGTCATATGATTGTTGAAGCACCTTGAGGCGACTTTTGTTGTGATTTGGCGCTATATAAATAAAATTGAATTGAATTGAACTATATGCCTTTTTGAGCATTGCTATCTGTCAGGGAATTTCTAAGAATCTCCCAACAGTTCTTCAGCTGAGACACCTGAGTTAGAAAACACAAACACTGCAGTTGTCTTTACTCCCGAGGGCAGCCAGAGCGCTCGTACTCGCAGAGAGACGCTCACGGATTCGTGCTCTGTCACTGTCTGCGTTCTTTATTTATACAAGCTGGTTACACGTGTGTACAAAGATAACAAAGTTATTCCAAGAACTCAGAGCTGAGGTTCCCCTTTTCTGCATCTGTATGTTCTCAGAACAGAGGAAGCTGTTAGTTGCTAAATAAGTTTATCACCACTGTAGCTGCCTCCACCAGTGTGTGAATGTGAGAGTGAATGAATAGTGGCATTGTAAAGCGCTTTGGGTGCCTTGAAAAGCGCTATATAAATCCAATCCATTATTATTATTATTATTATTATTATTATTATTATTATTAAAAGTTGTTATATGAAAAGTCACGTAGACATGAGGTTTGCTTAACTATCCTTACAAGGGCACATTTCATAAAACTGATCACATTATGTATAATTGACTCTTAACACTATCAAATCTACATTAGTGTCCGACACCACTGTAATTGTCATCTTTATATAGTGTCTTATTTGTAAGTATCAATAGAAATCCTGCGATCTTTTCCAGATCGTATTTTTTTTTCAATGTATCAACACTAATTAAATTCCCATCTTTAATCAGACTATCAAATGTATGTAATCCTTCAGCAGACCAGCTTTTAAGACTTGAGTCCAATTTATTTGGGGTAAATCTCCCTTTTGACAAGAAAGCAGAACTCTTGCAGAACCAGGCTCAGGAAGGGGAGGCCATGTGCCACAACCGGGTAGAATGAGAGAAGGAAGACAGGATAACAGACATGCTGTGGAAAAGAACAAGAGATTAATAACAAGTATGATTCAATGCAGAGAGGTCTATTAACACATAGTGAGTGAGAAAGATGACTGAGGAAGAAATACTCAATACATCATGGGAAACCCTGGCAGCCTAAACCTATTGCAGCATAAATAAGGGAGGGTTCAGAGTCACCTGAACCAGCTCTAACTATATGACTTAGTAAAAGGGAAAGCTTTACTTTTGTTGTGATTTGGCGCTATATAGATAAAAATTGAATTGACTTGAATCGGTTCTTTAGTAGGTCTAGAGGGGCATGCGTCCTCACATCTGCTTCATGAATATGAAGGGCTGTAGTGGGAGAAGGTGGTTTGAAATCCTCAAGGTTGTGAAGTGAGGAGGGGGCTCCTGTGGGTGAAGTCTTTGATAGCATCGATGGCTCTGTTGTGGGGGGAGCGGGGAAGGTGGGGGGATGATGGACCAAAGTGTCTCTATTGAGGTGTGAAAGCCGCTTGATGGATCATCAAACCGACAGTAAAAGTCGTTGAGGGTGTTGGCCAACAGCAAGTCATCAGTGGGGTGGGGCTGTGTGCTTCCTGAAGTGAAAATATGGCATTTAAAGATGAATGGGAAAACTCGCTCACAGCTGACTAATGAACATTTGTATGCATGCTTAAGAACTGCATTGACCCCATTTCACCCAAGGTTTAAAATTCTGCCTGCAAATGTCAGAGGTGTACTCGTCTGTGTCCATATTTTCTCCAGCATACGGGGGATTCCCATCATAAGTGCGCATGCGCCAACCAGCGTGCAGCCTGTTACAGTCGCTCCTGCTTTTCTCTTAGTTTAGCTCTTTTTTCTTACGTATTCTTTTTTTTTTCTGACTTGTATTTTCCTCCGTTTTCTATCTCTTACTCAATCATGTGGATTGAGAGAGTTTTTGTTCTTCTGGTGGCCGTGGAACTGTTACTTTTATCATGGAACGGGACCGCGGCACATCTCCTACACGCACGGACTGTTTACTCCAGAGATCAGCTGATCGCCCTGATGCCGGCCGGCTCGCTGGCCAGGCCCGCAGAAGTGCCCGCAGAAGTACCAGCTGAAATTTGGAGGAAAACACATCGGGGATGCAGAGGTCAAGGACAGAAGAGAAGAAAAAAGGTGACGGTGAGACAGCGGAGGCTCGAAGCGAGGAGGAGGTTTAAACCGTGTCTGCCGTCTATCGTGATGGGAAATGTGCGATCGTTGGCAAGTAAAATCGACGAGCTCTCAGCACTGGTACGGAGTCAGAGGGAATACCGAGAGTGTAGCCTGATGTGTTTCACCGAATCATGGCTGCACCAGGTCATTCCCGATGAGAATGCTTCCGTGGAAGGCTTCCACACTGTTCGGGCGGACAGGGACAGCATCGCTAGCGGTAAGCGTAAAGGAGGTGGGCTTGCTGTTTTAGTTAACAACCGGTGGTGTAACCCGGCCAACATAACAATCAAAGAAAGGATTTGTTGCCCGGACACTGAACTGTGTGCTGTTGGACTCAGGCCGTATTATTTACCCAGGGAATTCTCTCACGTCATCTTGGTGGCTGTTTATGTTCCCCCCTCTGCTAACCCCACAGCTGCATGTGACACTATCCACTCTGCCATAGCTCGGCTACAGACTCAGCACCCGAGTGCCTTTATTGTGATCTCGGGTGACTTCAACCATGTATCACTGGACAATACACTACCAACATTCAAACAATATGTGGACTGTCCCACCAGGGGAGAGAAAACTTTAGACTTTAGACGCGGTGCTGGACCAAGGCCAGGAAGATCGTGAAGGACCTCAGCCATCCCAACAACAGACTGTTCTCTCTGTTGAGGTCAGGAAAGCGATTCCGCTCCCTGAAGACCAACACAGAGAGACTGAGGAGGAGCTTCTTCCCGCAGGCGATACGGTCTCTCAATCACACCACCACACAGTACTGACCCACACGTACAGTTCTTACACACACTGGACTTTCTGGACTTTGGTTTTGCACAACACTGGTCACTATATTCTTCATTTCCGGTTAATACTTGTACAGCTGCTGTTATTGTGTATATATTTATTTATATTTAGATTTCTTCATACATTCTTATATAGTTCTATATTGTGTATTGTGTATTTTGTTGTACAGTTATTTTATTTTCAACTTTAATTTATATATTTATCTTTATCTTATTCTTCCCAGTTAAATTTACCCTTCATTCTAATTTGTGTTGTACAGTTATTTCATTTTTAACCTTAATTTATATTCTATTCCTTCCTAGTTAAATTTACCCTTTTTAATTTTTCATATTTATTTCCTATCTTATTCATAGCCTTTCCTTTTTTGTTTTCTTTAGGTCACGAGCAGTTGTCCAAGCATTTCACTACATATCGTACTGTGTATGACTGTGTACGTGACAAATAAAATTTGAATTTGAATTTGAATTTGAATTTGAACTTACTGTATGCTAACGTCAAGGATGCATACAGCTCCTCCTCCCTCCCCCCACTTGGTAGGTCAGATCATAACCTGATTCACCTCACCCCCCGCTATGTGCCAATTGTGAGGAGGGAACCTGTGACCACCAGGACTGTTAGGAGGTGGTCAGAGGAGGCAATAGCGGAACTACAGGGCTGTTTCGAGGTGACCGACTGGGAAACACTCTGTGAGCCTCACGCCGAGGACATCAATGGGCTTACTGAGTGTATCACAGACTACATAACTTTCTGCACCGACTCCATTGTTCCAGCTCAGACTGTTCATTGTTACCCAAATAACAAGCCGTGGGTGACTAAGGACATCAAAGCCCTCCTCAACAACAAGAAGAGGGCTTTCAGAGGGGGCAACAAAGAGGAGGTGAGGAAGGTCCAGGTGTTACTAAAGGACAAGATCAGAGAGGCTAAGGACAATTACAGGAGGAAGCTGGAGTGGAAACTCCAGCAGAACAGCATGAGAGAGGTGTGGAGGGGCATGAAGACCATCACTGGATTCAGGCCAACCAACAGCAGGGGAGCTGAGGGAGGTGAGAATAGAGCCAACGAGTTGAATCTGTTTTTCAATAGATTCGACACCACAGTGTCTGCTCCCACCCCCACAACCTCACCTGCAGTCAGCCTGGAATCCAGAGCCACACCACTGTGCCAGCCTCTCTCTTCACATGTTGCCTCCTGTGAGATTCCTGACACCCCTCCCCCACCCATCACCTTCACTCAATACCAGGTTGAGATGCAAATGAGGAGACTTCACTCAGGCAAGTCTGCTGGACCAGACGGAGTGAGTCCCCTTGTCCTCAAGGCCTGTGCCCCCCAGCTGTGTGGAGTCTTTCATAAACTGTTTATGCTGAGTCTGAGTCTGCAGAGGGTCCCGGTGATGTGGAAGACATCATGCCTCGTCCCTGTACCAAAGACGCCTCGTCCCAGTGGCCCCCAGGATTACAGGCCCGTGGCACTGACCTCCCACATCATGAAGACCCTGGAAAGGCTCATCCTGGACCAGCTGCGACCCATAGTAAGACCACATCTGGATCCCCTTCAGTTCGCTTATCAGCCTCGTCTCGGAACAGAGGACGCCATCATCTACCTGCTCAATCGTGTCTACACCCATCTGGACCAGCCGGCGAGCACTGTGAGGGTCATGTTTTTTGACTTTTCCAGTGCTTTCAACACCATCAGGCCGACCCTCCTGGGTGATAAGTTAGCAGCGATGCAGGTGGATGCTTCTCTGGTGTCCTGGATTGTTGATTACCTGACAGGAAGACCACAATATGTACGTCTCCCACAGTGTGTGTCTGACAAGGTGATTAGCAACACAGGGGCACCACAGGGGACTGTCCTCTCCCCCTTCCTCTTCACCCTCTACACCACAGACTTCAGCCACTGCACAGAGACCTGCCATCTTCAGAAGTTTTCTGATGACTCTGCGGTGGTTGGATGCATCAGCAGGGATGATGAGACAGAGTACCGGGCTGTGGTCGACTCCTTTGTCACGTGGTGTGAGCAGAATCATCTGCAGCTCAACGTGGCAAAGACCAAGGAACTGATCGTGGACTTCAGGAAGACCAGGAAACACTTGACCCCTGTTTCAATCCAGGGGGTCAGTGTTGACATTGTGGAGGACTATAAATACCTTGGAGTACACATTGACAATAAACTGGACTGGGCTAAAAACACCACAGCACTTTACAGGAAGGGCCAGAGTCGTCTCTATTTTTTGAGGCGACTGAGGTCCTTCAACATCTGCCAGAAAATGCTGAGGATTTTCTATGAGTCTGTGGTGGCCAGTGCGATCCTCTATGCTGTTGCATGCTGGGGGAGCAGGCTGAGGGTCGCAGATGCCAACAGACTTAATAAACTGATCCGTAAGGCCAGCAATGTTGTGGGGATGGAGCTGGACTCCCTCAAGGTGGTGTCGGAGAGGCGGATGCTGTCCAAGATAAAGACAATGTTGGATAACACCTCCCACCCACTCCATGACATGTTGGTCAGTCACAGGAGCTCGTTCAGTGAGAGACTGAGATTACCGAAAAGCACCACTGAACGACACAGGAAATCATTCCTGCCTGTGGCCATCTCCCTGTACAACGCATCCACTTAACACACTGTTTGCTGCTACAACTACACATGTTTCTTTTCCAAATATTTATTTATAAGTGACTTATGTATGTATGTATGTATATATATGTATATATTGTACTATTCTTAGTTAGCGTATTGTCTGTCTTGTCTTAATGTTGGTTTAAAATGGAGCACTGTAACAAAAAATAATTTCCCCCAGGGATCAATAAAGTATTCTGATTCTGATTCTGATAATGAGTCTTTTGGTAAGAGGTGATAAAGAACCTAATCAAAATTTTCCATCCAAATTCCCTCCATCTTTGTGAGGTAGTGCATTTCCATTGTTGTTTCCATATTTGAGTCCATTCATCCTGTGTTATGCACACTCCTCCCTCCTTCTCCCATAATATCTTATTTGTAAAAAATGTATACAAAGAGGAAATGTGTTTTTTGTTGACTTCGCCACTACATGCCTTTTTGAGCGTTGCTATCAAATCTACATTAGTGTCCGACGCCACTCTCATCGTCGTCTTTAGTTCCTTATTTGCAAGTATCGGCATGAATCCTGTCTTTCCAGATTGTATTTTTGTTTCAATGTATCAACACTAATTAAATTCCCAACTTTAATCAGACTATCAAATGTAGGTAATCCTTTAGCAGACCAACTTTCAAGACGTGAGTCCAATTTAATTGGGGTAACGTCACAGACATAAGCATATCCTTTAAATAATGCCAAGTCTTGTTCTAGCTTAAATTCAAAAATATATATTGTTAATTAAATGTTAAATAAAAGCTAGAAAAGGTTGCATTTCCTGCGAAAATGCAGTGTAGTGGAATCTGATGAAAACGGCAGGAAAATCTCCCTTTTAAAAGGACAGCCGAAGCTGCACAAAACACCTACAAACTTATCTCACTACAACGTGGTGCCGAAAATATGACTCGCAGCTCCAGCACGACACAGCTGCTGACATCCAGCTAGCCACAGCTAAAAAGATATTTAGAGAAAACGTACCATTTCCTCAAGTTACACGAGTTGAGTTTTTTCACGCTGAAAAGTTGGTTTGTTTTGGCTCTCACCGAAGACACCGACACTGCAGACATAGCTGTTCCTTTGTGCTGCTTTTAAACGAAACATTCTTTGCATGTGAGGAAAATGCTGTTCATCCTCTTCAGCTCTAGCGTAGACTCTGCAATGTTTTCATGTTTCTTCTTTCCATGTGTCGCTACTTTGAAACGCTTGGGCCGCTCTGCCCACCACAGCTTCAAACTGGTCATGTGACTGCATGGCCACATCTCATTGGTAAAAAAAGTTACCAGAAACTCCACTGACGTCATGTTATCTAATGTGTTAAACTAATTATTTTTTTAAAAAGTAACGAGTCGAATTTTGCAAATGTAGCGGAGTAAAAGTACCGTTTCTTCTTCACAAATGTACTCAAGTAAAAGTAAAAAGTATCGTGCAAAAAAGATACTTTAAAAGTGCATTTTTTTCAAAAACTTACTCAAGTAAATGTAATGGAGTAAATGTAACTTGTTACTACTGTTACCTGATTCGTATTTTGAGGAAAGACAACGACTGCAGAGTCCCAGTACGGTGCGCCAAAACAAGGATTTTATTGAAACGTATATGGGGGGAAGTCGAGCACGATCACTCAAACAGCATCGATCTTCCCCGAACAATAGTTGGGGTGTGATACTTATAGACATGATGACCATGGTGACATGCGTCACTACAGATGAAAAACAACATGCATGTTCCAGTAATTCTATCTCAGGAGATATTCCAAAAAGAACAGTTCCTTCCGATGTTCCTCCACCTAACAGATGCATCCTGTCATTACACTCTTACACTGGACTAATCAGAACTAAACTGTCACGTATACAGGTACACAGCCTTTGCAATCAGTTCCCTCAGGCAGACTATGTGTCTGTGTTGTGACCTTAGCGCCTGACCCCCCTCTACGTCCTCTGTTACCAGGCAAACTTCAATGCAGGAGGCTGCTGAATGCACACAGGCAATATGCAGTAAATTATACGATAAACATGTAGGCAACCTTTCAATAGCTGAACTTTGCTCCATTGATCGGCCAGACATCGCGCTGCCCGTAGCTTCAAACCATTAATTAACTTGACCGAGCTTCAACCCTTTAATTATGCAATATGTGTATAACATGATTACAGTTGCACCTGCAATGAAAGATTATGTGCTTATGCCAACCCGTGAAATACAGACTTTAATATAACCTCACCAGTTTCAATAAATGTGTCAATGAAAGATTACAATGATAAATCATAAATGATACAACAGTAATATTGATTATGAATATAAAATAATATTTCATCTCGACATTACCCACCTCTGTCCAAGAGTGAATGTTAGAACAAGTTCAGAATCAGCAACTGACCTCACAATAGTGTCAGACTCATTGGCAGGTATTTGTTCATGGCAGGTACCGACTGTAGGTAAAGACCGCTATCCTATGACTGAGATAGAGCTGAATGTAGAGAAACATGACAAAGGGGGTGTTTAGAAGTGGTGTTGCAGTACTGCTGATTGGTAAACATTTAGATTAGTCAGTGACCAGGAAATACAAAAGATTGATATAAATGTTGAGGTTGCTGATTAAATTCTTCTACTTGTAATGCAGTCTCAGAGGTCTTAAGATCAAGCTTTTATATTTGAGGCAATTAGCCAAAATAAAGCCCATCTTATCAAAGGAGTGTTATGAGACAGCAATACATGCCTTTGTTACATCTAGGCTGGAATATTGTAACACACTTTATTGTGGGGTTAGTGATGCATCCGTTGTTGTGGAATAATCTGTCCTTGCACGTTAGGCAGGTCTTTTTTCTTTCTGAGTTTAAAACTTATCTGAAAACATACTGATTTGCTGAAGCCTTTGGCACTATTTTAAGGGGTTGACTCAACTTTCTTTAAAAACATTTTTAATGAAATTATTTTATTTTGTTTATTTGTTTATTTGTTTAAATCTACCTGTATATATACAGTACTTTTTAAAGCGCTATATAAACGTTAACATAAAACCATATAAATAAAGCTGGTACGGTCAGATGGATGGAATAAACGAGGAGTATGGATGTCCAATCTTGAGGAATGGAGAGGCAAGAGCAGTAAAAAATGAGGAGAAGGCAAATGTGTTGGCAAAAACGTTTGTTAAAATCCACAGTTCAGGCAATATTAGTGAAGAAGGGTGAAGAGGAAGAGTAATGCCATCATAGAGAATAGGGCTTTACTGAAACAGATAGAAGATACGGATGATTTATTAAATCACTTTAAAAAAGAGGTTGTGGTTGTGCCCATACATGAACCAGGAAAGGATGATACAAATCCAGGAAATTACAGTCTCATAGCTTTAACATCTGAGTTGGGAGTTCGCCTTGTAATCGGAAGGTTGCCGGTTCGAGCCCCGGCTTGGACAGTCTCGGTCGTTGTGTCCTTGGGCAAGACACTTCACCCGTTGCCTACTGGTGGTGGTCAGAGGGCCCGGTGGCGCCAGTGTCCGGCAGCCTCGCCTCTGTCAGTGCTCCTCAGGGTGGCTGTGGCTACAATGTAGCTGCCATCACCAGTGTGTGAATGGGTGGATGACTGGATATGTAAAATGCTTTGGGGTCCTTAGGGACTAGTAAAGCGCTATATAAACACAGGCCATTTACCATTTATCTTTAAAATTACGGAGCGAATAATAAATGACAAATTAATGTGTTATATAGAAAATAAAGGATACATATCTAAACATCAAAGTGGTTTCAGAAGAGGGAGAAATACAATGGATAAAGAAAGGAGGGGACGATGCTTGTAATAAAATTCAAAGGAGAGCAGGAGAAATGAGGAGCACAGTTTGGAGTAGGCGCGAGGAGGTGGTCATTTCTAGAATAAGGTTTGGACATACTGGTTTGAACACAAAACTATTCATGACAGGGAAACATGATGCAGGGAAACGTGATCACTGCAGAGAAGGGTGAACTATAGAACGTGTTAGATTACACTGTCAGAAATATCAGGTGGAGAGAAGGTAACTGATCCAAAACCTCAGTAACATAAAAATTAAACTGGATCTTATTGATTTACTGCAAAAGGACTCAAGACGTGAGTGTTATCAGGCCCTATTCCACTTTTTAAAAGAGAGTAAACATTTGAGGAGGGCTTGAGGGTCGACACTCCATACCAGTTGGTGGCAGTAACGCACCATTTTATTGTTTGCAAACCGCCATTAAAATTTAAGAAGAAGAAGAAGAAGCAGGGGAGGAGACGAAGAAGAAGAGGTGTACGTACTGTGCTCTTTGCTGTGTCTTGCCACAGTTTTAAAAGTAGGGCACTTGTTGAAGAACCCGTATCAAAGTATTGTGGCGACGCCTCGTGTTTAATGTAATTGATGAACGGCGTGTTGTGAGGTGTGTATTGCAGCTGCGAAGACGAACGTTCGTTCTCCTGTTATGCTGGGCTCACACTGTGCGATTTTTGGCCCATTTTGAGCCAGTTTTTGAGTCGTGCGACCGTTTTGTCGATCGGCCCGGTTTTGGCCTTCATCGTGCGTCGTGTAGTATACGTGGGGGTAACGAGAAGCGATTAACACCTCCGAGCAGCTCCCGAACATAAATCGCTTGGTCGGGAGGGTGTCACCGCAGCTTCTCGCACTGCGCACGCGCAAACACAACAACCGTGAAAATAGTTGGATTTACATTGCTGCTCAAACACAGCTGATCATGTTTTTCATTAGCAATTTAGCAAAGTTGATGGTGGTGGTGTGTCTGTGTGAGTGAAAGGCAGAGAGGGAGAGCGAGCGACAGAATTTCTGTTATAACCTTCATTTTATGGACGCACAGTGTGAGCACTCGGGTCGCATCAGAGCATCGGGCCGTATAGTGTGAGACTCTGCATCGTGACCTACGAACTTCTAACCCCTGCGAGTCAATCGTGCAGTTCGAGCAGAAGCTGAATAATGCGACTGAAAAAATCGCACAGCGTCTGCCCAGCTTTAGGTTACAGCTGGTAGGAAGGTGCGTTCAGTGTGTCTTTGTAAATTTAAGTTTCCATGTCAAACGACATGAAACAGTTATTTCTGGATGCGCAATTGTTCGCTGAGTTTGGTAACAATGTGTTTTTGTAAACAGCGTGATGATTTAAGTCATTTAATCTTTACAGAACATGTGAGCGAGGCTAAAAGAGCAATATTTTTATGTTTAGTAAACTGACGTTTCTAAATGTAACTGCTTTTATTTCATTAGTTCTGACGAGGACAGCTGAATGATGTTGTTGGTGAGCTTGGATTAAATCATCTCTAAACAAAGAACTTGTCCTCGTGGTGACTGACTTGGGGAGTGGAGGTCAGTGAGCCCATTGTCTCTGCTGGTCCGACTCCAACTACAAAGCCGGCCCGCTCGCCCCCTCCTGAGTCTGAGAGGAGATCCAGAGTAAGTCAGTTATAACTACACTGGTTGCTTAACTTCATCATTTTCTACAGGGTCTCTCTCTCTTAGCTCATTTTGGTTTGATTTCTGCCTTCTGTTTAGCCTCTCTGTTTGTCTGCCTCAGGAACTTAATGGTTTATCATTTGAGTTCAACTCTCTGTTTCCCTTCATATGAAGGTGATGTCTGTGGAGTGATCACGACTTCATTAAAAATCCTCTGTTTTCCTTTTCCACTTTTCTTTCATATTCTTTCTGACGTCTTTTCTTGTGTAAGCTGCTAACTCTTGTGATGGAGATTTCTTTATTTTATGTGTTGAGCATATGTTTTGACAATATCACTTTAGTAATATCTATAGTACATTTTGTGCGACTTTGTTCTACATATAGGAAAACATCAAATATGTTATTCCACACACAGATGGGTATTGTGAGTGAGTTGGACTGACACTCCCAGGCACCATGAGACATGAGGCAGTAGAGGTGGGAATCACCATACAACTCACGATACGATATTATCACAATACTTAACGCACGATACGATATTATTGCAATTTTTTAAAAATATTTTGCGATATTCAGATTCTGTACATAAAGGTAAACTTTATCAATATTCATTTTATCTAATAACAAAGTCTCACACTCAGTCTTTCTCTCATTTCAGTTTTATTGTTGACAAACTGAACGGTTTGTATTACAGTCTAGTCCAACTTAACTGAATGCAACCATCTGGTACAATTATAGCTATTCTGAACTATGCAATTTATGAAAACTATGCAGCCCCTTCAGCAACTGAAGAATTTGAAAGTAAATTAAAACAAAATCTAATTTTACATTAAATAAAAAAGTTTTAAACTTAATTAAAATAAAACATGTCTTAAATTAAAATAAGCAAACTGTCATGTTTATTGCTGCCAAAAAAAAAGTTAAACACATTTGGACAGTGAAGGAATGTCAGGATTCTTGCTCAGAAAAAGGATCAACATGAAGTCAGATCATGTTCCAGTCCACGAAAAAATTGTTTGTAACAAAATATCGATTTCTGCTGTCCCTGTATCGATACATTATTAGCAAACAAAATATCACGATACTACACAGTATCGATTTTTTCCCCCACCCCTATTAGGCAGATAGTGAGACTCCTCCTTATCTCCAGGGAGGAGGTGTTGAGATGAAAATATTTGAAGTGCCTCAATTCTATGCTGTATATGAACTAAAATGCCATATAACCGAATAGTGTAGTATTAAGTGGACATGGCCCTGAAAAATAAAGACATTAGACTACGTGTCCTTGGGGGGTAGAAAGCTGTAGACCAGCGGTCCCCAACCTTTTTTGCACCACGGACCGGTTTATGTCTGACAATATTTTGACGGACGGCTTTGTGAGGTAAGAGGGGGCACTTGTGGATGAGCTGAAGGTATAGACCTGATGTCACTGTTTGGGTTCTTTGTCATTACAGGAGAAAGAAGTGAAAGCAGGCCCAAACCTCAGCACATGGATGACATCAACCAAAAACATCCAGCACCAGAAAGTAAAGATGAGCCAGCGGCGATCCCTGTGGAAAAGACTTTTCCTGCTATGAAGCAGATCAGAAGACGCAAGCGCGCCAACAGGGAGGAGAGAAGCTTGAGCTGTGATCAGTGTGGAAAGTCTTTTACTCAGAAAGGTCACTTGAAATCACATCAGCTGATCCACACCGGTGTGAAACCATTCAGCTGTGATCAATGTGGGAAGACCTTTACTCTTAGATGGAGCTTAAAATTACATCAGGTCATCCACACTGGATTTAAAGCTTTCAACTGTGATCAGTGTGAAAAGTCTTTTACTCTGAGATGCACCTTAAAAAGACATCAGCTGATCCACACCGGTGTGAAGCCATTCAGCTGTGATCAATGTGGAAAGACCTTTAGTCTAAGATGCAACTTAAAAAAACATCAGCTACTCCACACCGGTGTGAAACCATTCAGCTGTGATCAGTGTGGGATGTCTTTTACTCGAAAAGGTCACTTAAAGAGACATTATATGATCCATGTTGGAGGTAAATCATTTATCTGTGATCTGTGTGGAAAGGCTTTTATGGATAGAGATCACTTAGAGAGACATCAGGGCATCCACAGTGAAGTTAAACCTTTCACCTGTGATCAGTGTGGAAATTCTTTTACTCAGAAGAGCAACTTAAAAGCACATCAGCTCATCCACAGTGGATATAAACCGTTTGGCTGTGATCAGTGTGGAAATTCTTTTACTCAGAAGAGCAACTTAAAAGCACATCAGCTCATCCACAGTGGATATAAACCGTTTGGCTGTGATCAGTGTGGAAAGGCTTTTACGTCTATGACTGGCTTAAACTCACATCAGCTCATCCACTCTGGAGTTAAATCATTTGTATGTGGTGACTGTGGAAAAGCTTTTACTCGTATGACTAGCTTAAAATCACATCAGCGCACCCACTCTCGAGTTAAATCATTTGTATGTGATCAGTGTGGAAAGTCTTTCATCCATTACAAAAGTCTATTGAGCCATCAAAAGACCCACAAAGTGTCCTCCTGTGCGAAAAGTGGCAGACCAATGGGACATTACCCTGACAGGGTTCATTTGAACACAGTGGGAGAAACGGGGGATCTGAACAAAAGTTCTTCTGGATGCTGCGTCAAACTTAAAAAGCTTGAGATCAGGCTTCACAGAATTCAGCTTTAATTTCCTGAGAAAGTCAGAGCTTCACTGTCTTTGTAGATCTAGTGAAAACATGAAAGGGTGCAAAAAGAGGCACTGTGGTACTGCATGATGAAGTCAGAAGTGACAGAGAAGTATGTGAGCGTGGTTCAGGACATGTTTGTGTGGTAGCAGTGACTACCACACATACTTGGGTTGAAGGTGGGGGCAGGATTACATCAATTCTGAGCCCCTTCTTCCTTTTTCAAAGAGAGGGCAATACTCAGGAAAGGATGATGACAATAGAGCTGCAAGACAGGATGGAAAGAAAAAGAGTTTAAGAGAAGATCATGAATGTTGTGAAGCGATCGAGCCGCGATTACAAAATCTTAGCTTATGGAGTTAGTTATCCCAACACAAGTTTAGCGAGTTTAACTTCACTGGCTGTGTCCACAAACAGCATGCAGAGCAAACATTACTCCCATCATCTGATCACAAGAAAAGCAAAATGTCAGAAGAGTTCACCTTCTGGGTCAAACTGTCAGACCTGTTACTGTTTATTTGGCTGTTCATCGTGAGGTAATTATCAGTGGCAGTGCTGTGCCACTTCTGTTGTAACTCACAGGAAATGTGTTTTAAATGGGCTCTATTGTCACAAAACACGGAGTGTACAGGTAACAGAACCCCAAAAGCATACTCAGTACACCCAAGCTCAGAACTATGTACAAGTTTTATATAACTGAGGAATCTTCTAACACAGCTAAGGGAACCAAAATTATATTTAAATGTTCATTTGCTATTTCATCTAGGGTTTGAGAGTCACGAAATTTCTATTCTCTGTATGTCCTGTACATGTGGCAGAATTGACAAATAAAGTTGACTTTGACTTTGAAAAAGTAAGGCTCATGCCGCGGGGGACGAGGTAATGTGTAAAGTTTTCAGTGGTCTGTGTTTTCTTACGATGCTCCATGAAGAGACAAACCTACATTTTTTTTTTATGTTGCAATAAAAATATTTTTATTGCAAGTCATAAATGTGTGTCATTTATGATAAAACTGACTTGCTGTCCCTTTGTTCCCGTGTACCTAAGTAATTGTGGGTAATATCTTGATGCATGCTCAATCATCCAGGTAAGGAAATCCCAGAAGTTGATTCTGTTCATCTGTGCATAATGAATAATGAAGGCTGTTAATCATTAGCATGCAAAGTGTCATGACCACTGATCACTAAATCCACTATTGGAGTGTACATTGTCCGCTCCATTCATAGCTGAATGCATCACATTTACTTCTCCACATTTTGTACCAGAAGATTCACCAGCCTTTAGAAGACAGTGGTCCCGAACCAGAAATGGTAAAGTCGCTGTGTATAAGAGCAAGGATATTTTATACAGTGGCTTGCAAAAGTATTCGGCCCCCTTGAACTTTTCCACATCTTGTCACATTACAGCCACAAACATGAATCAATTTGATTGGAACCCCCCTTCCCCCGCCACACACACATAAAACATATTAACATAAAAGTGTTGTCGGAACCATACTGAATTTCCCCAAAAACACACACACACACATATGAAGAGAGAGAGAG
Source organism: Rhamphochromis longiceps (assembly GCF_057381845.1). Classification (NCBI taxonomy): domain Eukaryota; kingdom Metazoa; phylum Chordata; class Actinopteri; order Cichliformes; family Cichlidae; genus Rhamphochromis; species Rhamphochromis longiceps. The sequence goes on from NC_140565.1 coordinate 32,946,484, forward strand.
TATACATAGTATGCAAACAGCTACCAAACAGCCATCATAATTCGTCATACAATGAGAACAGGACAAATCAACAACTGACACTGACTAATTAATATTAAAATCTGTAACATAACATATTGTTTTGAGTTTAGTCCGTTACTGTTACTATTTTTACCATTTCTTCTTGGAGCAACTGTAACCCACATTATTTCCTTAGGGATTAATAAAGTATTCTGACTCTGATTGTTTCAGGATGAGCTGCCATTATCCAATCACACGTCTGCTTACCTGTATCTTTTGCTCGTTTCTCCTCCTCTTCTTTTGAATGAATGAATGAATGAATGCTTTATTGGCCATATGCAGGTTGCCCCACAGAGGAATAGGACCCCCCCCCCGACTTACACACACAACAACAAGACAACACAAGGGAATACAGTCGGAGACCGGCAGCGTTGAGAGAATAACACTGAAAAAATTACACAACATTGGGAAAAGTACAAGAGGAAAAAAAGAGACCTCTTCACACGCTGGGCAACCTATGGGAGGACAGCATGAGAACAGGAAACAAAAAAACTCCTCTGCACAGAGAGCACATTAATGTCCACATCACAACATCAGAGCACATGACAAGCCACAGGGGATGGATAGGGGGGTGGGGGGTGATTCGAAGGAACACAGCAGTCGTCCTGCACCATGCTATCATTTCAGCGCGGCACGCAGACCCGCTGCCTTCCCCCGCAGGATGTTCCTGCGGGGGAAGCATCGAAGGCGTTTGGAAGGGAAGGGGGATGAGTGCGTGCTTATCAGTGTAAGTGTATGTGTGTGCGTGTCCATAGTTCAGCTGAGACAGTGTCCTTCGCTGTATCAGGCTAAGTAAACAGTCCTCCAGCCGATCCTGGTGTCCTTCATGGGATGGGAAGAATAGTCATCACACAGTCGTTATCAGGGAGTTGTTTTGGTGGGCTCCAGCCTTGGGCCTAGCAGCTGGCGCCGTGGTGTCCAAATGTTGAATATTGTTGATTTCTCCTTTATGCGAGCAGCGAATTTAGCACTCTGACACTGGGGCCTCGATTTCCCGTTGGAGCGCTGCGAGCCTCCCCATGATGGTATCAAGCTTCTGTTCCGTGGTGTTGTCATTCTTTTGGTTCTGAGACCTCACAGCTGCAGTGAGCCGTTCCGCGATGTTATCCAACTTCCGCTCAAGGGTGTTATTGTGAGCAGGCCCCTCTCTGATGTATCCCATCATACGCTCAATGGTGTTAGTTTGAGTCTTCACGGCAGCTGTAAGCGTCTCCAAGGTGTTAACCATGCTGCGTTCGGTGTGGGAGGCCGCGCCTCGTCCCATCGCTTCAATTCCAGCGGTCAGCTTAGGGGGAGTTTGAACAGCTGGTTCCGCTCTCTTATTTCTCCGATAAGTCAGGGCCAAGCCAGCTCCGATCAGCAAGAACCCTGTTATCATGGCAAGAACCCTGTTATCACCCTTTTCTATTTTTTCTAAACTGAGCACCTGATGGCTTTGAACTTTTCTTGTACATCTTCCATTGGTTTTAATTTTGCACTCCAGTATGAACACCCATCCCTCAACTCGAGGATCACCACAACATAACCTAACAGACCTACACCTTAGTTCACAGATTCCCTTTGTGTAGGTTTTATTTCTGGGATTTCACACAACCCAGGATTCAAATCATGAATACATAATGGGCTTGGATTTACATCATTATGAATGAAATGTGCTCTATCTGGAAGCAGCCGGCCCCGCCCCTTTCGACAGGTTGTGTGTGAGACTTTAAATCATCAAACTGTAAATTATACATTTTAAATTGTTATTGATCCTTTACCCCGAGTCCTAATGTGTATATTTATTTTCTTACTCTTCTTATATTTTTTGTTTGTTTACTTGCACTGCTGTAACTGGAGCCTCGTCGTCTCGTCTCTCTGGACTGTCTGTAGCGGAGATGACAATAAAGTTTACTTTGACTTCAGCAGCGAGCAGGAGCACCGAGGAAAAACATGGGTGCAAATTATAAGTCTGTATCATGATGTCTGGTGTTTTAGTGTTTGTTGATTTGTTTTTATTTTGTTTTTATTTTGCGAGTCGGTTATTAGATGCTGCTCCAGCCGGTCAGAGAATCCCCCGCCGCCCCGCCCTCTCCTTTCTGTGCCGCAAGCAGCAGGCGCACCTGGCAAACGGAGGGCGCCCTTACTCCCAGCAAATGGGCGATAGAAAAACGATTGGTGCCCATGCCATTCCCAATATGCGCTGGCTGATGTTGGAGCAGCATGAGTACGAGCAATTATTTATTTATTTTTGCCGATGCCCACTAGGGCAACCGCCCGTATCAAAAACCGCTACTGGTTACAGTGATGGTTCATGCACTTCATATAAAAGCAGACCAAACAGATGTGCAGGTGACTTCGGGTCACTTCAGACAGGGTCAGTGAATGTCTCATTCAAAAAAACTGTGGGGAATGAAATGGGATAGTCCTTAATTAATACGTTTAAGCCTCTGGAAATAGGGACTGTGTTTGAAGTAAATTAAACATCTGCACTTGATTGGAAATCCGCTGTGGTTTTGTACAGAGGCTAAACTGGTGTATGTGTTCATAATTTGTAAACTGAAGATAATTAATCTCAGAAATCATGACACAATATGGAGCCCGCATAAGCTGCATTTACTAGCATCAGGAATACCCGTCCTGTAGTAACTCAGTATCAGATCGATACTGTTGCGACTTTCATCCATAAATAAAGCCGCGGCCGGCTGAGTTGGTTGTGTCCCTGTGACGCGCCTCCAATAATCCATATGAGTCGGACTTGTACTTTGCGCATTTATTTTAAGAACAAAACAAAAACAAACGTTTGCGCTTTCAATCAATTTACAAATAGCGCATGGATTAACTGGTGTGCCAAAAAATGACGCTCAACAGAAAAGTTTGCCCACATCCACTCACCCAACACACCTGCATCAGGTAAATAGACTGTGACCACACCCACATGCCATCACCTAAGACGCAGGTAAAGCTATACACCTGTGCCACCGTAACAAATAAGCAAAACATAAACATTGACTTTGGCTCTTACAGATACCAAAGCTGTTACGACTCTGCTAATCACAGTTCAATCAAGTTCACTTCTCCATCCCTGAGGGATCCTCTTGGTCATACCGTATTTTAATAAGAAGAATCGGATTTGATATTCTCCGCATGCTCATTGGACAGGAGCCTGTCAATCACAAATTATTAGCCAATGAGCAAGCCGTTTCACAGCCAGATCCGTGCTTCCAAAGTTACGTGGGTTTTCTATCACCAAGATGGCGACCGCGGAAACGCTCGTCCCGATGCTTTCAAACGGCTTCAGAAAACAGCGCGTGGCGTCACCTGTAGCTACGATCGCACCTGACAACCGCGTGAACCACGTGGGTCTCTGCTCCCTGATCTGTTTCCTGTGTTTGGAAAGAGTTGCAGCTTCATCGCGGAGTTTCTCTCGGTTTGTGGGCTCATCTAAAGGTAAGCACCGAGCTAACTTTACTGTGAGTTCAGTTCATGTTGAGTTTAGCTCCTGAATGAGGTCTTCTGCTGCTCTCCTCGGTGTCTGTTCACAGTTTATTGTGAACACGTTGAGAGAAGAGTGAGAGAGTGTTTGGAGAAAAACACCAACTAATCATTAGCTCAGCATGCTGGGAGAAGTTGGAGCAGAAAAGTCTTTTCATTGTCCCTGCAGCTGTTTTTCTGCCTGCACCAAACCTCTACAGCCTCATTTCTATTTGAAGTGATAACAGGAAATGGATGAGAGCGATCTGCTGCAGTATCAGGGTCACAATAAACTTTATTGTCCAGCTGCTGTGGATGAACACATGAGAGGAAGTGAACTCCTAAAATGATCTGCAGACAGCAGTGAGAGTGATGAGGAGAGAATAGAGATACCAGTAACAACACATAAGACAAAACACAAACTGCAGGAGACAAAAAGAAAGACATGCACCGGTGACTGCGGTCTGTGTGTTGAGGCCAGGAGAAAATTAGGCTTAAGCTGAAATTGGGGAACTCGGCTATCTATACTCCAAAAGCCAGGGAGGTTGTTTGCAGGGGAGTTACTAAATTTTTAAAACCCAACTTGGAAATATCACATTTTTACTTGATAGCAGCAGGTGTTAAAATTATTGGTCATATTTTGTGGCAGGATGCCTAAATAACATTAAATGTTTAAATGTGTCCATTTTAAAGTTTGAGAGCTCTACTGGACAGCTGTGAGGTTACAAATGAAGAGCGTGTTATGTGCAACAATGTAGCAATTTTACTGTTACACTTTGATTCTCTTTACAGACTTGTCATCTGCATTGTATCACCGTCTGATAAGGTCGCTTATTAGAGTATTGTGCACTCATAGGGGTCATTTTGATGCCCGATATGCCTGTTTTTGTGAGCATGTACAGAGCTAGGAGTAAAAGCCCAGCTTAAGAGGAAGCTGATATTCACTGTTTCTATGTAGCTAGCTACATAAATCTGGTTAATGTTTGCAAACATGCTGTCTTTTAGGCTATATCAGAATCAGAAAGACTTTATTTATCCCCAAGGAGCAATTAATAAAGCCTCACATAGAAGCTGCAACTCCACTGAGCATGTGCATGTGTTTGTGCATGTCCGCCAGACTCAGGGAGATGCACCAATGTGCTATGGGAGGGGTGAGATGGGACAGAAGACACACCGAGTTTAATAATAACAAAGAACGCAGCAGTGACACATTAACACATGTGGATTAAAAAAAGAGGTGTGTGAAGACGTGCTCATTGCATCATGGGAAGGCCTCAGCAGCATGAGCCTGTTGCAGCATAACTAATGAAGCATTCAGGGTCACTTGATCCAACATTAACTATAAGTTTTATTAAACAGGAGAATTTTAAGTAAGTTTTTTGTTATTTGAGTTTTTATTCGGGAAATACAGGCATGAATGCACTTTTGGCTCATCATTTCATCATTTTAAAGTAACAAAACCGAGAAGGAAAGAAAAATGTCTGGGCCTTGTCGTACAATGGGTACACTAAAGTTTGACTTTGCAAAAAACTGTGTTTCAGGCTAAAAAGTTCTGTGGTTCAAAAAACCTATGAAAAGCACTTTTTTATACTTGTGTTAGGTTTTGTATAGAAATGACACAAAATTCAATCTCGGGCTAAATGTGATGTAAAAAGTTTACACTGACATCCATCTTGATCAAAGATGAGTGTTGTGAAGCTTATCTCAAAAGTAGAATCTGCCTACCAAATCCAAACTGGGAGCTAGTTCTGCAGCAGAGAGGGGCAACAGGAGGTTGAAAGCTGAAGTCTCTGCCTCCCATTCTACTTTCAAATATCATAAGAACGGCAAGTAAACCTGCAGCAAAGTGGTCTGCAGTGGAAACATGGTATTTTGAGGTCATTAAGATGGGGCCGGATTATTCAAGACCTTGTATGTGAGGAGGAAGATTTAAAATTCACTTCTCGATTTAACAGAGAGTCAATGAAGGGACGCCAGTGTAGTATTCTCTCTCTTTGTAGTCCCTCTCAGTAGTCTCGTTGTCTAATAAAAATCTGTTCTTTGTCCCAGCTGATCAGCAGGAGGAGAAGAGTCTGACGGAGCAGCAGAGAAAGATTTTCAGCTATTTGGTCTCAGCTGACTCACTACAAAGGAAACAATGAGTTTCGCAGAAAAGGTGAGAAAAATATCAGTTTCTCTGTTGGTGAATCTGGGTGCACTTCATCGGCTCTCAAATCTAAACTGGGAGCTGGTTCCACATCGGCTGCTGTGTGTTAGCCCCAGGCTACACATTCATACCTATACAAACAAGAATCAAGTTAACCCTCATAATGTCCTCCCGATTTGCATACAATGTGAGCCATCAGGGGTCAAAAGTGTCCCCACTTCATTTGACTGTTTTTTAAAGTATAAAGTATAAATTGTCAATCAATTCAGTGTTACACCTTAGTTTTACTTAAGACCAACACATTAACACAAAATTTACTCAACATTTTACATTTTAGGGCCACCAGACCTTCTTTACAAAAAATAAACCCTGTTTTTTTAGCGAAAACAAATTGAGAAAATTAAATATTTAATTGTTTAGATAATTTTGACTATCTGAATAACTAGAGAGTGCTGTATGTTGAACTTTAGCGAGAATTTTTTTTTTCAAGCGTTTATAAATTTTTAATGGCAGCAAATAATCACACTGGTGGTCCTCAGGGGTCAAAAATGTCCCCACTTCATTTGACTGTTTTTTAAAGTAAAAAGTATAAATTGTCAATCAATTCAGTGTTACACCTTAGTTTTACTTAAGACCAACACATTAACACATAATTTACCCAACATTTTACATTTTAGGGCCACCAGACCTTCTTTACAAAAAATAAACCCTGTTTTTTAGCGAAAATAAAACAAGAAAATTAAATATTTAATTGTTTAGATAATTTTGACTATCTGAATAACTAGAGAGTGCTGTATGTTGAACTTTAGTGAGAATTTTTTTTTTGAACCATTTAAATTTTTTTAATGGCAGCAAATAATCACACTGGTGGTCCTCAGGGGTCAAAAATGTCCCCACTTCATTTGACTGTTTTTTAAAGTAAAAAGTATAAATTGTCAATCAATTCAGTGTTACACCTTAGTTTTACTTAAGACCAACACATTAACACAAAATTTACTCAACATTTTACATTTTAGGGCCACCAGACCTTCTTTACAAAAAATACACCCTGTTTTTTAGCGAAAACAAATTGAGAAAATTAAATATTTAATTGTTTAGATAATTTTGACTATCTGAATAACTAGAGAGTGCTGTATGTTGAACTTTAGTGAGAATTTTTTTTTTTGAACCATTTAAATTTTTTTAATGGCAGCAAATAATCACACTGGTGGTCCTCAGGGGTCAAAAATGTCCCCACTTCATTTGACTGTTTTTTAAAGTAAAAAGTATAAATTGTCAATCAATTCAGTGTTACACCTTAGTTTTACTTAAGACCAACACATTAACACAAAATTTACTCAACATTTTACATTTTAGGGCCACCAGACCTTCTTTACAAAAAATAAACCCTGTTTTTTAGCGAAAACAAATTGAGAAAATTAAATATTTAATTGTTTAGATAATTTTGACTATCTGAATAACTAGAGAGTGCTGTATGTTGAACTTTAGTGAGAAAGTTTTTTTTCAAGCGTTTGAAAATTTTTAATGGCAGCAAATAATCACACTGGTGGTCCTCAGGGGTCAAAAATGTCCCCACTTCATTTGACTGTTTTTTTTAATAGATGAAATAAGAAGATCACACATTAACAGGACACTAAAATAGCAGATTAAGAAAATTGAAATTCATATTAAACCCCCAAATTTTAAATGTAATAATTTCCCATTTAAACATAATCTGATCTACAAACATCTCAGAGTGACAGCCCTGGTCTTTATGAGAAATATTGTGAAGTCTTTAAAGCTCCCATTTCAACAATATCATAGGATTAAAACAGTGGAGTGCCACCCAACAACTCTCAGCTGATCAGCAGTGAAATATGACTAGAAGTAGAGAAAATAAACAGGATAGTAGCTGGATACGTTTTCATGGTCCAGTATTGTTCTGATTTTCTTTTTCCCCTCCCTCTGGCAGTCAGGTAATTTTCTGGGTATTGAGATTGAGTTTGTAGCATCGTGATAATCCTGCTTTAATCAGCTTCACTCTACTAATTACTGCTTGTTCTGGGTGGGGATGAGAAACATAAGAGAGATGATATTTACCACTTTTAGTTGCTTCTTTGTCATAAGGGGTCTGGTATAGTTTTAATTAATATCTCAATCTAAACACTAGGTATAGCCATTTACAGATATTCTAATGGTTAAGTTATGGAAAAATGAATAATTGATAGTAAAGTATGCTCCTGTCACCAGAAGGTTGGGGTAATCCACAAGGTATTTGGCAACTGCCATGATTCAACATCAGGTTTAAAGCTCGTGTTAATGGAGGAAGTTTGAAGGTTGAGTTTGTTCCACGACTGCATTTCACTCACTGCCTCTGTTTGTATCTCTGTCACTGCAGGACCAACATGGAGCGAGAAGTCAGCGCTCTCAGGAGGCCGACAAACCTCACAGAAGAAAGAGAGACAAAACATACACCTGTGACGATTGTGGGAAAGGTTTTACCTGGAAGGTCTCATTAAAAAAACATCAAGTCATTCACACTGGAGAGAGACCGTTTAGCTGTGACTTGTGTGGAAAGTCTTTTAGACAGCCTGGAAGTTTAAAAAGACACCAGCTCATTCATAGTGGAGTTAAAGAACATACTTGCAATCAGTGTGGGAAGTGTTTCTCTCGGAAAGAAGGGTTGGAAGAGCACAAACGTATCCACAGTGGCGTTAAACAGTACAGCTGTGATCAGTGTGGTAAAGTCTTTGCTCACCGTAGCGGCTTATGGACTCATCAAGTTGCCCACTCTGGAATTAAGGCATACAGCTGTGAGGTTTGTGGAAAAACCTTCAGCCAAGTAGGGCACCGAAATGCACACCTACGCATTCACACCAAAGAGGATGTGTACTACTGTGAACAGTGTGGAAAAGTGTTTATGACAAACAGAGACTTAAAAATCCACAAATTCACTCACACTGGAGAGAGACCTTATAAATGTGACGTGTGCGATAAGGCTTTTAAAGATCCAAGTTCCCTCAAAGCGCACCAACAGATCCACACCAGGAAGAAACTCTACAAGTGCAGTTACTGCGAGGTATGTGTTTACATTTTTATCTTGTAATTTTAGTGTTTGAACAACTCTGCTTATTAAATTTTGTTACAATATTAGCAACTATGCTGTATGTACAGGAGATTCATCACATTTCAATATCATTTTTTGTTTTGTTTCTTTCATGATTAGGTCAACAAAACAAACCTTTATGTAACTATATTATTTAATGGCACTTTCATGGTATTAAAAGATTATTTCTGTAAAAATGTGGCTGTATGTGAGTTTACAGTTACTCATTTTCTGTCTGGTCTACATAGAATAAAAAGAATTGTAGTGTCATTATAAAGATATAAGACTTAAAAAACAACCACAACTAAATAGTCTACTCTCAAGTAGGCTGTTTGGCTGTGATGCCACTGCTGGTTGTTAACATTAATGTTTTCATAACACTTCCATTACAGCTGGTAAGTGGGCCTTAGAAACTGTCCACACCTAAACTTTTGAGGCACAAATTCTTCTGTCTCCGTTCAAAACACATTTTAGTTATCTTTGACGCACCTGAGGGATTTACTATGAGGGAATTTCAACCACTGTCAGAGATAAAGTTTTCCGCTTCAGCTTCTGTACGAGGTCATATAAAAAATGTCAACCATAAAAAGATCCCCATGAGTGCCACCTAATCTAATCGAAGACATTGTCCAATGATGATAAAGTGGTGAAATATAAAGAAAATAAAAGTGTAACACTAAATTTCTACATAATTGTAAAAATATTAGATTAATATTGCAAAGAAACATTAAGTTTGTTATTTCAAGTGACAATTTTAGAGTAATGGTGCATTCACTGGTCGTGTGCGCATTCGCACCTCGAAGCACGTCCAAAGCGAACTGGTCAGGCTTTAAAATATGCAATTTTCATGCCCGTGAAGCGGAAATGTGGGAGGAAGTAGTGCCAGATGGCAGCTGTCGATCTAGCGTTTGAAGAGAGGGTCTCCCTTCTCTATTCACCGTGGAGAGCAGAGCAGCGGCGTAAAGGACGCTTTACACATTAGTCATTACAAAAATTTATTTGAAACAATATTAAGATGCTCAAACTGAAAAACATTAAACATGAATATATAAAATATAACTATTTACAGAGAGACAGGAATAAAAAGGACCCAGCTTAAAGTGGAAGAGCCTCAGGGAGAAGGAGGAGAAAAATAAGAACATTGTTTCTGCCCTGGAGGCTCCTGATTGGTTTTCGCGGCGCGACTTGACGCTGGAGTTCCGATTTTTCCAACTCAAGCGGTAGACGCAATAAGCGGGAATGCACAAAATGCACCACACAAACTGCAGTGCGTATTTTACTTCGCGCTTCAAACGCATCAGCCAGGCTTCTTTTTGCGCGAATCAGGCAGAAAAGTGTTTTTTGCGATGCAAATCTGTCGCGCTTCATCACGCTCCTCCATTGACTTTACATGTTAACCTGAAGCTCTGGTCGCTTCTAATGCGTTCGGTGTGAACGCATTAGTTGAAAGTACATGAGTGTTATTGTTGTATTCTTTTTGGTATACCTACAATAACTATATTTTACTTTTTAGTTATCACTGACATAGTAAAATGTAACTGGACATTGGCAGAGATTCTCTTAATTTCAGGCAACCTTCAGGAAAAAAGATTTTGAAGAAATTCCCTGACTCTGACTGTGTTTGTGTCTTTGTTTAGAAGCAGAGCGACACAGATGGATCCAGTTCTCAACCCTGTCATCACTGTGGTGGTGGGAAAGCGTTTCATTGTGACATTTGTGGAAAAACTTTCAATTGGCAAAGGAGCCCAAAAATACATCTACGTAGACACACTGGACACAAACTCAAGTACTGCAAAGAATGTGGGAAAGGCTTCCCCACAGCAGGCGAATTAAAGCGCCATGAACTCATTCACAGTAGCATTAAAACGAACCTCTGTGACCAGTGTGGGTCATCCTTCACCACTGCAGGTGAGCTTAAAGCTCATAAACGAGTCCACACAGGAGAGAAACCATACAAGTGCAGACACTGTGACAGAAGCTTCTCTCGTGCAAATACTCGTAATGATCATGAACGTACACACATTGAAGGAAACTTCAGCTGTGACCAGTGTGACAAGAGCTTCAAGAATCTCAGTTCATACTCCAAACACAAACGATCGCACTCTGCAAATAAGCTATTTCAGTGTGACCAATGTGCAAAACCGTTCACTTCATTATCTGCTCTGACCAAACATCTGCATGATCATGCAGGACTAAAATCTTTGCTGCCATTGGATCACAACAAATCTGAACAGACAGAAAGAACCTCTTCCTGATCAGGCTCCACATAGTTCTGACTGTTTACCCCTGTAAAGAGTCAGCTAATGTCACACCTGGTTCTTATGACATAGCTATGACTTTTGGACTGGCAGTGATACTCTTTGTATTTAATAAGTGGCAACCATTGAAAACTACAGACATTCACCACCAACAGGAGGTGCCATATGGGTTTAGTGCCATTTGGACCAGGTGGTAGTCAGAGGCCCTGGCGTTCTGAGCTGTGGCATACATGACTAACCATGGGACCAGTATAATTTTAAATTTGAACTAGACCTGGGCTGTACTTCTGTGTAATACTTATTTACAGTGGTGGCCCGCAGAAGTAAAAGCCTTTGTCCCAGCAATCAGTTTACTCCCTTCGAGCAAGTGCTTTGGCCACAGTGGGAAGGAAAAAGTCCCTTTTATGAAGGGAGCTGGGATGAAGAAGAGACATAAACATGCTGTGGAAGAGAACCAAAGATTAATGAAAGTTTTTCATTTTAACATGGATGAGTTGCTCAGTGGAAACCAAATGTACCTACAAATAATCGAATCTAACCTGAACCTGAAGCCATTCGATATTTTATTTTGATAAATATGGCAGCACTGAGACTCATTTCCTGACTCGTTTTTTTCAGTTAATTCAAATGATTTAATCTTTTAGTTTTGGTTTCTAATTTAGGCTCAGTTCGTTTCATGTAACCTTGCCCACATGTTAGTTTGTAGCTATATTTAATTAACTTTAAAGTTTGTCTTATTAAATGTTTCAGTGTGAAAAATAAAGAAATAATCGTATATTATCGTTACAGCCATTGGACCCATCCTACAATCCTACACTCAATCCTGCTTATGTTGGTGACTTTATTTCACTCAAGGTCACTTTAAATCACTCATACTGTAAACTGTAAAGCTGCTACGTTGGTCATTTTAAACCACTTCAAGGTCACTTTAAATCACAATTCTAAATTGTAAAGTTAGACTGAAATTAACCTTTTTTACCTCAAAGTGTATATTTACTCCCCTTACCTTAGTCTTATAGTGTATATTTATTCCTACTCTTCCTATATTAATTGTTGTTCTTTTTGCACTGAATGGAACTGGAGCCTCGTCGTCTCATCTCTATATACTGTACTGTATATAGCAGAGATGACAATAAAGTTTACTTTCGCTTTAAAACGAAAAACTATTTCAATGTCTTTTGCTCTATAAACGTGTCTCATGCAGTCTGGTTCGCCTCGAGGTCAATCCAAAATTCTCCATTGATTAGTGCATTGGGGCAGTAACTGAAATTAGCACGGTTAACAGTGAAAACCTTATGAATCTATGATGTATCCATATCAAACATGTAGTCCTAATCCGCCCTGGGTCCAGCATCTGTAGTTTGGTTTCACCAGGTTGAGGAGGTTTGGCCTTTTTCTCGTCTTTTTGATCTGTAAACGGGAGCCTGACAGACAAGTGATGGAAAAAGGTTTGAAAACCAACTCTGTCTCATGCATGTTTTATTGGTGTCTATTGACATACAGTAAACATTTTTTGTGTCTTAGATAAAAGAGTTCAATCCAAAGTTAAAGCAAGATTCAAGTCCATAAATTATGAAATAACTGATGGTAAAATAAAATTAACTAGAACTCAGAGTAGAACTTATAAAGCCATAATGTGGTGTGAAGATAAATAAATAAATAAATAAATGAAGTTCCATAACCAAGATCTATGCCAGGGGTGTCCAAAACCAGGCCTCAAGGGCCGGTGTCCTGCAGGTTTTAGATGTATCTTTGATCCAGCACAGCTGATTTAAATGGCTAAATGACCTTCTCGATATTTCTTGAAGTTCTCCAGAGGCCTGGTAATGAAACAATCATTTGAATCAGGTGTGTTGACCCAGGGTGAGATCTAAAACCTGCAGGTCATTGACCCTTGAGGCCTGGAGTGTGCTGCCAGCTAAATCTAAGCTTTATCACTCTGACTTTCCCACACTGTCAAACTCTTTGTGTTATCACTGGTCCAGTTCCGCCTTCACCAGACCAATCAGCAGTCATGCCCCATACTTTAAATCTAACCTTGCATCTGCCATTGGCCTTTACAGACGCCTTTGTGCAACCCACCCCCTCCTCTTCTTTGCCCCTCTTCACTCAGGCTCCATATAAACCACCTTCGTCTCCACCATCAGGATCTAGGCTCTTAGGGGTCCTACTCTAATCCCTTTCACAGCTGGGGTCCGTTCTGCCAAGACATACCATCAGAGGCTAACTGCCAAACACGTCTATCTAAATTATGTTCATCGATAATTCTGTCTTTGACAGAAAAAGGAACAGAAATCCTATAAAGTGAGATTAAATGTGTCACATTGTCAGTAGTTGGTGCCTGCATATATTTCCTCTTCCTGTTGAAGAAAGGTGTAAATCCTCCTTCATTAAGACTTTCTGTGAATCAAGTCAAATGTAGTCATGATGATCTCTAAGGTTGCAGTACAGCAAACCTGGAACAAATGCAAACTGGATTATGGTGAACCTTAAACTCACATTTTAAGATTATAGTCTTTTTACAGCATTTTTACAGCTGTTATTTTAAAAGATTTATTGCAGAAAATTCAGTATTTTTTACTCCTTTACATTTGTTTGACAGCTTTAGTTATTTTCCAAATCAAATTTAACCCAACATCCTGACTCATCCTAGCAGTCCAGTTAAAAGCCCACATCGACTCATCTACTGTTGAAAACATGTCTCAATTTATTCAAAAACTCTTTATGCTGTTTCATTCAGTTGAATAACAGAAAACATAAACTACAGCTCATACAACTGCTCTCATAGCTTACTCAGGTTTAAAAAAATTACAAATTTCAACTTAATGAGAGAAAGAGTTAAAAAAAAGTTTTTAAAAAAACACTACCACAAGAAAAACCTCACTGGTGTTAACAAAATTGAACAAAACATTGTGATGCACAGCACACATACTCAGTCCCACCGTCGATAATTTCTTCAGTTCAGTCGATACTTTTCCAGATACAAAATCTGCACGTTAGATTTCCACAGTTGAAATTTTGTGCCCAGCATTAGTTTTGAAGTGTTTGATGATGTAAAGATGGTGGCAGCAGACGGGTGTGCCACAAGGCCACATTAATGTCGAGTGCAACACTTTCATCTTTTCATTACTGCTGATTAGCTGCTAAATGTGTTTATTGCTGGAATTTCAGCTAACAGAGCACAAATGAGAAAAAAATATTACTTGTAGGATTTTTATCCTCCAAGATCATAAGGAATTGTATGTAATTTCACAAAACAAATAGATTAACACCTGAATTGATGTGAGTAACAGAGTTCAGGTATTTGCAGTGTTTCCTTTCACTGCATGCTTCTCTGTGACGTCTCTGACTGAAGTGGGGACAATCAATAGTTTCTTTATGTGCTGATGGAGACTCAGCTGGTGTTTCAAATGTCCTCTTTAGTCTCTTTTCAAACTCCAGGTCTGAAAGGTGAAGCCAATACAAAGTGCCCTAAACCTATATTTTTTTTCTCGCTGGCCACCAGGGGGCGATAGTTATGGTTGCAAAAAAGATTTAAGCTCCTGTGTAAATATCTGTCTGCCTGGACCTCTTTAAATTGTTTCCTGGTGAGTTCATGGGCTGATTTGCTAATTTCAGGTCATAGTGAACGAAACATTAGGCCAGGTTTGTGGACTTTAAGCTCAGACAAATGGGAGGTTGCATCATAAATTCTGTGCCAAGTGATGTGGATCCATCTGTTTTGGGACTTCTGTGGAAATAGAGGAGCAGCTGAAAGCGTCTATTAGTTCAACTTTTTACATTTTAGAACTAAACGGTTTTAGCTTATTTTGAGCCACCTATCACACTGGCTATGCCAAACTTGCTTTGTGCACTCCTGTGGTAAGCAAACACCGGTATCGTGTGTGTGTATAAGTTAATGGATATTTTTCACTGGAAAAACTTAATGAAGAAAAATAATCACATCAGTGAAACAAAAAGGTAAAAATATGGAAGGAAACATTTTTCTTATTGGAAATTAATTCCAAATGAAGTATAAACAAAAACAGGTTTTTCTCTGGCAAAAAATGTGGATTATTCGACCACTGAAAGTCATCCCCAACAAAGTCCCTTGTTTTTGAGAAAACCAACAGCAGCCGGCTGTTAATGGAAATAACCCACCCCCGCCCCCCAGGATTGTTTAAATGTTTGTGGAATCTGTTAACATGAGCAAAAGTGTAAAGTGAAGACAAAACCAGTCGACTACAAGCACAGCTGGTGCTTTTCGGGGAAGAGATGTCCCAGATTTTCACCGGCACACTCTGTCTCTGTTGCTCTTTACATATGTGACAGAAGTCATAACTACAATACAAATTGTTAACATGGGGGCTTTAGCAAACTAGAAGTTACCTACACTTGATTCCAGTTGTATCTGTACAGACCCTTAAAAAGCTTTAATGTTGAGACTATACAATGCTACATAACACACCAGGATGCCATTCGTACTGTAAGGTGTAGCAATGACTTACACCTAAAGACATATGCAGAAGAGAGAATCCCACAGTTAAATTTGAACTGTTTCAGCTGAGTTTGGGTTGTGGTCCAGCATAAAACCTGTGCTAAATCAATCCATCTGCTCTGAAGGCACCTTGGAAAATAAGGTTCAACAGCAGTCCTCACTTTCTGAAGTGATTTAAATAATGATCTTCAAAGTTTGAAGAGCTTTGAATCATTAACATGACTTCAAGGCAGGTTAGTTGGAAGAATTGTGGTCCAATAACTTCATTTTGGATCCAAGGTTTTCCATCGAGGGAACACCTTTCTAGGATTCGTGACTATTCTCCAGCTGATAATGTCATGACCTGTGGAATATACTTCCATTAGCCATGTGTCACCAGAGAAAAGGATGAGTATAACTTGATGGTATAAGGAATAGGGTAAAAACTGATCAAAGAAAAGGTATCTTACTTTAATGCTGAGGGTGGAGTCTAGAATTTTACGTCCAGCCCTTTACTGTTGGTTCTCACGCAAGCATTTCTAAAAAGAAATTAAAAAAAAAAAAAAGAAGCCAAGTGTTTATGAACTCTCAACAGTGCAAGGCTACAAAAACACAAACCATCAGCTCATCTCACTTGCAGAAGTACAAATAAAAGTAAAGATGGCTAATATGTGATTGCTATTGTGAAATATTAAAAATAATAAAAGTCAAGTGACAGAGGGGAGCAAAGTAGAAAGTTGATGATGCATGGAGCAAGGATATTGAAAGTGGATGAGTAAATACCTGGGGTCAAACATTCAAAGCATCAAACAATGAACAAAAGAGGTGCAGAAGAGAGCGTGGGGAGGGTGAAGCAAGTGGAGATGAGTGTTAGGGGTCATTTGTAAAATAAGGAAGCAGCAACAGTGCAAGGGAAGGTTTACAAGATGTTAGTACGGTCTGCTATGATGCGTATTTTACAGATGGTGATACTAACAAAAAGGCAAGAGGATGGACAGGATTAAAAATGAGTGCGAAACACAGAAAAAATTAGAGAGGCAGGGCTGAGATGGTTTGCACATGTGCAGAAGATGGAAAGTGAATATACTGGCCAAAGCATGCTGAAGATGGAGCTGCCAGGAAAGAAGTAACACCTCATGGATGAAGGTCGTAAAGGAGGACAGTGGGCTGGTGTGACAAACGAGGATGGTAAAGAAAGGGTGAAATGGAGGCAGATGACTAACATAAAATCTTATCCTGAGTAAAACACAGAATGAAGGCATGTGAAGTAATAAAAGTTCAGATGTATTAATATGTATGTAGCGTAGTTATGTAGTGGCAGATCATTTGTGATTTATAGTGGAGACAAAGTTTAAAAAATTAGTTTGTAAATGTCCGTCGGGTGTAGTGGTTAACAAATTCACTTGCAAGCAAACAGTCTGTGGGTCAGTTCCAGCCTTGGGGTAACTGCTGAATCAAACATGCTGAGCTACTTGCTGAGGCACCGGAAGCAGTTTCTTTAATTCAAATGTGATTATCTCTGCTAAATGTTTGTGTGTAAACAACGCATATGATTTTAGGCCAAAAAAAACATTTTACTTTTTTCATTTCATACATTTTGGATGTCAGGTTGTACAAGAGTAGTGCACATGTTGGGCCAGCTGTTTTTCCCTGCTTCTAGTTTTTAATATTACAGTAAGTGAGAGGACTTAAAGGGAGGATGCAGATGCAGGCCAAATAAGGTGATGTGAGGTAGACGCAGAGAGAGAACAAACAGATGATCTAACAATAGGTGAGGGAAGACGAGATTTTATACACAAACTGGGCACATTGAAGCCACGTGAAAGCATCAAGACCAGGGAGACAATCAAAGAGGAGTACAGTCAGATCGAAGATAATCAGGAAACTCTCAGAGACAGGGCTTTAAGCATAGGAGCTGCTGTTCACTGCGTATTTATGGGTAATCAAGCTTACTTGACGATTTTATTCTCCAAGTTAAAGTTTATCAGGTCTAGGTTGTGATTCATCAGCAGATAAAGAATCGTGGAAAACTCCACCGCATCCATCTGCAGGTCATCACTGAAAGACAGGGTCAGTCTGTCAGTTCGGTTTAAAGAGACAAATGTTGTGTAGCTGCGGGCCAAGTAAAGAAGAAGTGTGCCTCATTTCTTTAAAATCATAATTTCTTTTACGGCAGCCATGCGTCAATGTGTAAACAGTTGGAGATTTGAAAGATGAACATAGTGAGTGCAAAAGTGCTAGAAAATGTAAATCTGAATTCATATGCTAAACATACTTCAACAGTTACTGTATTTATTCACATGACTGGTTGGTATTTACACAAAAATCCATTATAAGATAAATAAGGATTATAATGAGCTGTGAATCATGCAAAGCTACCCTGATACCATCTCTGAATAAAAACACCCTTAAGGAAGAACACATGGAACAATAAGCTTGTTACAGTAACATTAAGTTGTTACATGGGTCTCACTTTGTAGGTTTGTGGTGATGGCTGAAGTCTGCACTGATGAGGCGCTCTGTGAAACTAGAGCAGCTGGTCGCTCCAGTCTCTGGTATGTGCTGATCTGTGATGCTTCCAAGATGGCATCCATCACAGGGCCTCATTTTGGCACGGCCAGAAAACCTGAACGAGATCAGCGAAGCGAACAAAGGTGCGTTCAGTAAAACTGTGGCTCGCTGGCAGAGGGCCAGGCGGATGATTTAAATCAGTAACAATACCACAGCGTGGAAACACGTCATTACAAGCATATGATCTGCACTGATGATGTTAATCACATAATATCATTGGGTCACTGCCTCCTCAGTATGTGGATACGTGCAAAATGTCCCATTACCTGTTCATATAAACCAGGGGTGCCCAATCCCGGTCCTCGAGAGCTACCGTCCTGCAGCTTTTAGATGCATCCTTGTTCCCACACACCTGAATCAAATGAATGGCTTGTTATCAGGCCTTTGCCAAACATGATGGCATGCTGAAGAGATCAAACCATTTGATTCAGCTGTGTTGGAGTAGGGATGCATCTAAAAGCTGCAGGATATTAGCTCTCGAGGACCGGGATTGGGCACCCCTGATATAAACAATTTCAATTAAAAAAATGTTGTCTTTTGTTTATCTATTTCCTGTAGCGATTAATATTTTATAATAACATTTGAATATTTATTACTAATAATATAATAATATTTTATATTTTAATGATAATAACATTTCAATAACAACATAATAATTTTTTTTAATTTTTTATCACTTGCTTACACAGTTTGTAAGTCTGTGTGCTTAAACTGAACTGGTATTTGAAGACTGGTATTGAGTCACATCTCTATAAATAGTAACACAAAGACTTCACTACTCTCAATCTTACAATAACAGACTCAGGAGGGTTTTTTTTTTTTTTACTTTCCTGGATGATGTCATGCAAACATGCCACACAAGAACACATTAACCCGGTGCAGAGGATTTAACATTTAAGAGGCCGGTTTCCTTTTCTAACATTTGTACAGTGAACCTGAGCGCCAATTTTTTAAGTGATGCATTCATGCAGAAACTTCTAAGAACAGCTTCTCGTTTACTCAGAAGATTTTGTCAGCGTACCAATCTCAACATCAGTCACCTCAAGGTGCTTTATATTGTAAGGTAGACCCTACAATGTCAAAGAAAAACCCAACTATCATATGACCCACTGATTGTTAAATCAGATATATATGTACACATTTTTTGTGTAAAGACTGTTTGAAGTTATGCCAACAGTTTCCTCTTGTTTGAGAAGTCTTCTAACATTGGTTCAATTTAATAATGAGATGAATTATCATGAACTAAAATGCGTCAAAAACACAAATCACTGATTAAGTTATTAACAAAAGTCTGGGTATAGTTTTGTCTTACACTGTGTTGTAGGACTTGAGTTCGAGCTTTTCTGTATGAATGATATGCTTTCTGAAAACTCAATAAAAACACTTTGATTAAGTTATTAACAAAACCCAGCTCTCAGACTGAATCCCTCTATACATGGTAGCATTTCTGTTACACCACTATCGCTCAAATGGTCTTAGATCATCAGGTCGGTCCTTCTGGTTGTTTAAGGGTTAAATATAAAAGCTTAAGTCATCAACAACATCCTTTAAATCGCTTCTAAACACAAAAACCCCAAACGTTTTGTAGACTTGCAATGCCACTTATTTATTGCCCTTATATTATTTTTATTATGGTAATAATATTAATCACTTTACATTATAAACAAAGATGCTTACACTGTAACACTTGAAGCACATTTTATTGATTCTTATCTACAGGCCAGTACTTTGCATGCCTGCACTTTGTTGTACTGTGTTTGGTTACTCAAGCAAACGGAGCTCTTTCTCCACCACGGCTCACGTAACACATAAAAAGCGCTAAACAAAGAAACACGCCTAGCTTCTTTTCCTTTGTCATTCAGACTTTATGGAAATTCTCTGTGTTTGTCCAGCTTTAGTAATCGTATCCTCTACTGTTTGAAATTTTACACTCTAAAGCACTTTTTACATATATTCCACAATGCACACAAAAGGCTTAAGGAAACATTTGCAGGTGTTCCAGTGTCCATCGTTCTGTGTGGGAAAGAAAATGTCAGCCCTGACGACTTTAGTTTTGAAGAAATAAACAATAGTAACATAAAACATGCACGATGGGTCAACTTGGTGGGGAATATTTTCTAAACTGCTGTAATGTTGCATTTAGTCCACTCCAGGCTGAGTTAAATAAAAAAACAGAGCTGATCAAGCAGAAGTCTGTGCTGTGAAGCTGGATGTGGGGATTAGAAAGATAAGAAGATACTGTCCCCATGTAGTGCACAGATCTGAATATTGGGAGCACTTTGTTTTACTAGTAATCTGAGATCTCATTCCGAAACACATGACACGCATAAAAAATGATGAACAATTAAACATCTTCTGTCTACTTTTTAAAAGGTGTATTTTATAACGTATTATATTACCAACTAGATATTGGTTATGGATGACCTCTGGTTAACAAGCATTTTTTATGAGGGTATTTTGAACATGTGGCTCTTGCTCACTGTGATTTCGGAAAAGCATACGGGGTGACTATTTTCACATGAATGTTTTTCAAGCAAAAGAAAACTGAAAAAAGAAAATGCAACAGTAATTCAGCTGTGAGGTTTTTCTGCTTGGGGTGCTTTGGAGAGCAGGTCATCTGCTAATCCTTGGCTGCTGCTGTCTCCATTCTTATGCCTACTAAGTGTCCTTGGGCAAGACAGTATAGGAACACACACACACACACACACACACACACACACACACACACACACACACACACACACACACACACACACACACACACACACACATCCCAAATATCTTTGAAATCCAATCCAAGCCTGACAGCTGTTCACAACTTTGACTGATCTTCTTTACTATTTCCTGCTTGTTTCATAAGGAAGAATAACCAAATTAAAGCTCGAGTCTGGAGATTTGTCATGCAGAGATATAGTGGGATTCTGTCTGGAGAGGTCAGCCCCTGCTTTTGATTTTTGAGTTGTCTCTCGTGCAGCCTGAGCAAGTCCAAGCTACACCTACACAGGTCCCAACTAATCAATGTTTGGAAAATAGCATCACTGTTCTTAAAGATCTTAGTGCAAAGATAATAAGACCTGAATTTTTGAAAGCAAGCCTGAAGTTTTTATCTTTAACTGATAAAAACTAACAAGAAAAACAGATTTTTAAGATGAGCTTTATTTTTCACATTTTTTCCTGTTTGTTGTCCACTTAATATACAGAAACAGGGAACCTGCTGCCAACACTGTCTCTGTATTGTGAATGGACTCATAGCCCTCAGCTGGTGTATTGAGCTGGAATCCACAGTCATGTAACACATGAGGATAAGTTACAGTCAGTGAGGCGTAATAAGGAAAACAAACCCTGGGTTGTTAAAA
Source organism: Rhamphochromis longiceps (assembly GCF_057381845.1). NCBI lineage: Eukaryota > Metazoa > Chordata > Actinopteri > Cichliformes > Cichlidae > Rhamphochromis > Rhamphochromis longiceps. The sequence goes on from NC_140565.1 coordinate 32,967,869, forward strand.
GTGCTTTGTTGTACGGTGCTCTGCATCAGGTCATTTCTCACACAATGCAGTGTGCCAGTTTTATACGTGTTTTTCTCTCTATTGCTTTTCCTTGACACACATGATATTCACATACTACAACATTGTAGATTTGTACTGACAGATTATCCAAAAATACCTGACACTTACTCGTGAGGTCAGAGCTTCTCGGCCCCAGGTGTGTTTTGCTGATAATCCAGCCTCAGTAAAACACGCAATAAAAATAACAACAAAACCTGCTTCTTTCTGCCTGATTGTGATCTGGATTGCAGCAAGTCAGCTTACCCTCTGGTGTTGTCTGGACTTCAGCTTCTCCTCCGACATCACAAAGCAAAATCAGAAATGTCTTCAGTGTTTCACTGCCATCAGCTCTGCTCAACTAAGAAAAATCTGGTTTGTTGACACTTGAGATTCTTGATCATTTGCCAGATTATCTTTGCCTCAACGCCACTCCTACAGTGCTTGTACAGAAGGTAGAATTTCAATGTGGAAATCAGCCAAGTCTCCTCCTCTGATAGGCCTCAGTCTGTGCCAATGAAAACAGGTATGCTGACGTTAAGAGAACTTTCCATTTGTTACATCAGAGAGAGAGAAAAATGATCTGTCACACGCCTAACAAAACTTTGTAGAATTGTTTTTCTTTTTTTACAAAATGAAAAGTAGAATTTCCAGGTTTTGGAGACCCAAACCTTTTCTTTGAAACTTTGAAACAACAGATGTGAAAATACAACCATAAATCTGTGCCAAAATACATGGAACAAAAACACAATAATACACAGCAAATTCAAAAGTGTTAAATGTTTTGGTGTTAATAGTCTCCTTGCAAAAGTAGAGTTAATTTTACTCTAAGCAGAGTCACATTCTTTTAATGTAACTCTGAGGTGTAAAATGATAGTAGTTAAAATCGAGTGTTAAAAATGAGTGTTTCTCTGTCAAATCTGGAGGTGTTACAATGGAAACATTAACTCTTGACCTCTTAACTCTGAACTCCTACAGGGGCTATGACACCAACAGAGTAAATTCACAGACTCCGCCCCCAGCACGGCTCCAATCGAAGCTGAAGTGAAGCCGCTTCAGAACATTTTGCTCTACATATTTGAGTTGTTTGCCATGCTTGGTAAGTCATTCTTTCAAAGATTGTTTCAATTATTATTATGAGCTTTTACTTCTGTGGCTCTTTGGAGTTGAGACAAAGCTGTGTGGAAGGCATTAGCCATGTTGCTCGCTGATCGCATAACATTCTGTTTTAGCTAGCTGAAAGGTATTGTTTGCGGGCAAATACCACAGCCTTGAAAAAAAGCTTGCATGTGAATTTTCAGTCAAACTTTTGGTCAAATACGCCTAAAACAATGTCTAGAATGTGAAATGTTGGTATAATGGTGCTACTGGAAGCCTGAAAACGATCGCCCATAAAAAAAAAACGAGCAAACAGCAGTAGCAGACGTCCTGACTGGATTCTACGTTAGCATAGATCCCTCCAGAGTTTTGTGCACACAGTTTAGGTAAAAATAAAAAAGGTTGAGGTTTTACATTTAGTTCAGTATTACCTGTTGCCTGTGTCCTTGTCTTTTGGGAAAATACTTTACACAAGTAATGGCTCAAAGAGGATTCCTTTTTTTACTGTGCTGGAATTGATTACCGGATTATTTGTGCCATTAATTAGTGTCAACTAATTTTTATTCAATCTCCACACAGGATATGCTTGTGAAGATGGAATATGGGGGAGAGCAGAAGTGCGCTGAAGTTCCACAAAGTGATGAATGAAGGACATGCATATTGTATTGAAGAAATAAGTGATGAGAATGCTGTTATTTGCATTTACCAGCTCACCTATGTCAGACCTTTTGATAAACACAATTCTAATGAAAGTGAGAACATGTACACTGTTACATCTTTCAGAAAATGTTTTGAAATTGTGGTGCACAGTTCAGAATAAATGTTTTTCAAAAAACCATTGCATCTTTTTAGTAAATGTTTATTTCCAAAAGGAATGTCTAGAAGTTCAGAACAGTAAAATTCCCGCTGTTTGTCCCTGATATGTTTTTATTTTATATCTATTATGTTTACAAACATCAAGAAGTCACAAGCAAAGAGAAACCACACCACAGCACATGTTTAAATAAGGATATTCATCAAAATTATTTATTAATGAAATTTCAAAACCTTTTCAATCACACAGAAAATACATGTGCAAAGCAACACAACAGTAGCCTGATATCAGACAGAACTGTCACATGATACTAAACATAATGAAGCGCTTCATTATAATTTGTAGATTCAAACTGCTCTTCATATTTTGACCAGCAGATGTCACCAAAGAGGACTGTGTTGAAAAGCTTCAAGTAATGACAGTTTGTTCCACGACTGCATTTCACTGGGTTTTGATTATCAATTAAAATTGATTCTAGCTTGGATAACATGATATCAATTCATTAAAATCCTGACTTGATTTTTAAATATAAATTAATTTTGCCCAAAACGCCAGAATCTCAGGTTAAACCTCAGAAAATTTCAACAACCACCAAACGGCTAAAACAGTAATGAGAGCATGTGCACGGATTCTGCACAAAACGACTTTCCACAGTCTCCACAGCTGAATGGTCTCTCTCCAGTGTGGATGAGTTGGTGTGTTTTTAAGCTTCCAGACTGGATAAAAGACTTTCTGCACTCATCACAGCTGAACGGTCTCTCTCCAGTGTGGATGAGTTGGTGTGTTTTTAAGCTTCCAGACTGGGTGAAAGACTTTCCACAGTCTCCACAGCTGAACGGTCTCTCTCCAGTGTGGATGACCTGATGCATTTTTAGGGAAGCTTTTACGGTAAAATCCTTCCCATACTCGTCACAGCTGTATTTTGTCTCTCCCTTTCTTCTGTGAGGTTTGTCGGCCTCCTGAGAGCGCTGACTTCTCGCTCCACGTTGGTCCTGCAGTGACAGAGAAACAAACAGAGGCAGTGAGTGAAATGCAGTCGTGGAACAAATTGAACTCCCTCCATTAACCTTTTATGGGTGGTCCAAGTGTGCTATAGAGATTATCTATAGCACACTTGGACCACCGTGTGTGTGTACACACACACACACACACACACACACACACACACACACACACACACACACACACACACACACACACACACACACACACACACACACACACACACACACACACACACACACACACACACGTTGAGCTCATCGTTTCCTCTGTAGTGACTCAGCTGAGTCCGGATGGCTGAAAATGTTCCTCTGCTGCTCCGTCAGACTCTTCTCCTCCTGCTGATCAGCTGGGACACAAAACAGATCTTTGTTAGGCTCCACACTGCACTGAAGAGTCAAAGTGTCTCATATGTTCATCTGACAACACAAAGTACAAATTTCACTCTGATTGCTTGTAGAAATCTTGTGAGACGTGTTGTGCTGCAAAGTGAGGAAACTCTCTCACTCACTTATACTTCAGGAGGAACTTTGTGACATTGGCTCTAATATTCTAAGCAGCCCTTTACTATGACAGGGCCAGAAAGTCCTATTTGAAGGTTTGGGAGAAGGACCATGTTAAAGGTGGATTGGGGTTTATACACTTTGTTATGATACAGGTAAGGCTGTAAGAGCCTGAGAAGGTGTCCTGAATGAACCTCTAAAACCAGTTTTCAGCTAACGACTCTGCTTCAGTCTGGAAAACAGCAACTACAAGTTTAAAGACTCCATCAACAATTCACACCCAGCAACAGCCTGAACAGCTCCTCCTGTGGTTTCCACAAACAGGGACAGACCTGTTACTCCCCCACCCCACACTTTCAACTCCTTCAGCCCCCCAGTTCCACCCCCCACCCCCACCATTCATAATAACAGAGGCCCACACCTGATCACCACTTCACAAGTCTCTCCAGCCCCCATGGTGCCGCTCTCCAAACTCCACCATTCCCCAAACTTTGATTCTGTTCATCTGGACGTAGCTTTTTGTGGGAGAAACGTTTCGTCACTCATCCAAGTGACTTCTTCAGTCTCAACCGACTGCAGGTTTCCCCAATCTTCAACAGTGCACTTGCATAATGACTGAAACGAGCTCCACTGAAGGAACAATGGGCTGGGAGGTCAGTTATTGAGCATTAATTTGCAAATTCTCATGATCATTGATCAACAACCACTGATCACTTGCAGCGGGAATGGTACTCATTGCTATTGATCAGCAGACTTTGATTAATGAGCTTTGATCAGTGGTTTCAGTGCTTTCCTTCCTGCTTTGACTGCAGCTGTGTTTGACACAGGAAGACATTATTACATTTTTCTTGATTATACTTTATTCTTTTTGGGGGAAGTGCAGCTTTAAACCTTCACATGATTCAGGTCAACCCAACAAATCAATCCGAACAATCACAGGTGGGAAAAACTTCTGTAGACAAAATGAAATAAAAATTCAATCCACAACATGATTAAAAACATGATTCTCCCAAATCACCAAGAGCTGCACATTAACCACCACAATATATTTTATTCTCTGTGCTTTCAAATATGAACACGGTTTACTTTCATCTCTGTTTCATTAGTTTTTGTTAACATCTTCCTGTGCATCACTTTACAGCAGCCACTCATTAAAATGAGACTTTGTAGGAGTTCACTTCCTCTCATGTGTTCATCCACAGCAGCTGGACAATAAAGTTTATTGTGACCCTGATACTGCAGCAGATCGCTCTCATCCATTTCCTGTTATCACTTCAAATAGAAATGAGGCTGTAGAGGTTTGGTGCAGGCAGAAAAACAGCTGCAGGGACAATGAAAAGACTTTTCTGCTCCAACTTCTCCCAGCATGCTGAGCTAATGATTAGTTGGTGTTTTTCTCCAAACACTCTCTCACTCTTCTCTCAACGTGTTCACAATAAACTGTGAACAGACACCGAGGAGAGCAGCAGAAGACCTCATTCAGGAGCTAAACTCAACATGAACTGAACTCACAGTAAAGTTAGCTCGGTGCTTACCTTTAGATGAGCCCACAAACCGAGAGAAACTCCGCGATGAAGCTGGAACTCTTTCCAAACACAGGAAACAGATCAGGGAGCAGAGACCCACGTGGTTCACGCTGATCTCAGCTACGATCCAGGAGACAAGGGTGGGCAGATCGATGCAGATATCGATCCAAACGTTGGTAGTGGTTTACGATCGATGCTCCTCCGAGTTCACTATTTTACTCGCTGCGGATGAAGAAGCAGCTGTCTGTTTGAACACCGCTTCTTATGCGGCAGACTAACTTTGCTCCGCCCCCTTCTTCTGCCCTGCTCGGATTTGATACTGTGCCGTCACGTGACTCGGCTACACACAGAAAACCCATTTGGACTGCAGAGAGAGAGAAACAGGAGCAACATGTGGAGATATTTTACGGCTGTAAATGAAAATGCTGGAGAACAGCTGGAAGGCTTGTCAGCACCTAAAGCCACAGGAGACCACACAAGCTGTAGAGTTCAGCTTATTTTTTCACACTCCAGTTAAATACTTTGACTGAATTCTCACTGCACACACTCAAACTGGCCCAGCGTACATTCATATCAGGACAGTGAGATCATTTTATATAGATTATTTTTAATTACTGTTATGCATGGCCCGACGATATGAGGTGCTATTAACCCACAAACAACAGATCCTGTAACGCAGCGCTGCGGCCTCTTTCCCAGACATTCCCGCGTCAATCAAGTCAAACTTCTGTTATTGCGAAGCTAGCCCCTCACAATGGCAAAGAGAGAGCACCGGTGGGAGACTGAATGTATGTTTACAGACATTGCTGGTAAACCAACAGTTTACATTGGTAGTAAACTGGTAAATCACAAAGTGAAGCTGTTGTGAAAGCAAATTTTATTGTAGCAGAGGAGACAGTCAAATCAGCCCGGTACCACTCTGATGAAGCTGTGCGATGCTATCCAGAAAAAAAGGCAGATTTTGGCAAATGTGAGCCTGAGGAGAAATACGATTGCTGATCGGGTTTGTGAGATGGCCACTGATTTAGAAACACAGTTTTGTGAAAGAAGCAAACACGTTATTGCATACTCTCTTGCTGTGATGAACGTACAGACATGATGGGCATTGCACAGCTCGCCATCTTCATCAGTGGAGAGGAAATATTGAACATTAAATCGATGCACGGGACAACGACAGGAAAAGACATTTTTAAAAACGTATGTCAAAGTGTAACCGACATGAAACTGCCCTGGGACAAACTTGTTGGACTTACAACAGATGGAGCGCCGGTGTTGTGCAGTGGACAAGTCGGCAGAATGAGAGTAAAGATGCAGGAGGAGAAATGTACCGGTGAGTTAACAGCAGATCACACACCAGGAAAGGCTGTGTGGTAAAGTCCTAAAATGGTAAATGGTAAATGGCCTGCATTTGTATAGCGCTTTTCTAGTCCATAGGACCCCAAAGCGCTTTACACTACATTCAGTCATTCACCCATTCACACACACATTCACACACTGGCGATAGCAAGCTACACTGTAGCCACAGCTGCCCTGGGGCGCACTGACAGATGGAGCATGTAATGATCACCGTAACGCCGACCGTAAATTTTATCTGAGCTGAAGGTTTAAATCACCGTCAATTTCAGTCTTTTATGTGAGAAATAGATTCAGAGTTTGCCGACATTCCCTGTCATACAGAGGTCCGTTGGCTGAGTTGGGGAAAAGTTCTTAATAGTGTTTTTGTGCTCAGCAAGGAAATCTGTCGGTTCATGGACATGGCATGTATGATGCGGTGAAGGCATTTCAAGTGAAGCTGTCACAAATGCACCAGTGCAACTTGTCTCACTTTCACTGTTGCCAAGTAATGTTGAACCATGTCGGCGCACTTTGCTGGTAAACTGAGCGCACTGCGCACTGAGTACGCACGGCGCTTTGGTGACTTTGAAGCACACAAAGAGAATTTCGAGCTGCTTCGCAACCCATTTACGTGAAAACTGCACCTGTGCAGATTCAGATGGAGTTCCACTGTAATGGGACCCTCAAGGCAAAGTATGACACTGAATGGCCCGCACAGTTTATTAGTTCCATTCCTGAAGTAATGCCCCAGCTCTTTACATGCGGCTCCAACCTTGTGTATGCTTTCATTTATTTAATCTGGGGTTTTTGGCAGCATGTTCATATTTCTAACTTGCATAATTTTGACAGGATCTATTTTTATGAAGAGCAAAATATATAAAGTTAAAGTTTTTTTAAGGTTTTTTTTTTCTGGAATAATATTCCCGTCTGTTTTTATTCATATTTATGTTTAAAAAACTGTTTAAGTGTGTTCAAAAAATGGTTATCTTGTTCGGCCTGCGACCTAAAGTGTGCCTTGAGTTTTGGCCCCCTGTGCAGTTGAGTTTGACACCCCTGCTGTAGAGAAACTCTGGGTTTGTGTGCTGACAAGCATCACTCACGGTACGTTACGAAAGCTCACTCATACCTTTCCTCATGTGACAAATTCAAAAAGATGCTGAAACCTTTAGAACATCATAAACTACACATTGTTGTACTCTTTTAGGATGGAACAGCTTTCAGATTTGTTTACTCTTAAAGAATAAAAGATGTTTTTAAGAATTTTGCATTCAAGAGGAGAATGTTTAAATAAGTCATGTAAATGAGAATTACAAAGTTGGTGGCTGCAGTATAAACAAATTGGTGTATCTCAAAAATAAAACTATGAAGACACTCAAAATTAATTTCGTCTGGTTGGAAGCACACAAACTGTTTTATGCAACTTTTTTACATTTACAATTTTGAGGGATGAACCTCTGAAATTTCTTTAACTAGAAATGTGTGTAAAAATACCACTTTTGCAATTTATGTAGTTACTGTTGACTTAATGCATACATATGATTAAAATGTGGGATATAAGGGTTGTATTGATGTATAGCAACTTGAAATGCTCCCAGAAATGGAAGTACAACATGTAAAAATATAAAGATAAGCTCAGGCAGACTTGGTTCTGTGGTAGGTCTATAAGGTTAAACTGCTTCCTCACATCTGCTTCATGAATATGAAGGGTTGTAGTGGGAGATGGTGGTGTGAAATCCTCATAGCTGTGGAGTGAGGAGGGGGCTCCTGTGGGTGAAGTCTTTGATGGTGGTGATGGCTCTGTGCTGGTGGGAGTGGGGAGGTGGGGGGATGATGTCTCTATTGTTGGGGAAGATGGAGATGTCAAGGCTGCTTGATGTCTCATCAAACCGGCAGTAAAAGTCGTTGAGGGCTTTGGCCAACAGTAAGTCGTCAATGGAGTGGGGCTGTGTGCTTATATCCTTACTCTCATTTCCCTTAGCATATCTGTAACATGCAACTTCTGTCGGTGCTGTGCTACTGGAAACTGAATTTCCCGGAGGAACCGACCCGAGGCATTAATAAAGTTCCATCCATCCATCGGACATTTGCACACATGCTTAAGAATTGCATTGACCCCATTTCCTCCAAAGTAAAATTCTAGCTACACATGCCCATGAAAATTTCTCCCACTGAAATAAGAGCCAGCACTGTTTTGCAGTATGTTTTAGATTACAATGTTTTGAGTTTGTCATACATATTTACTGCCCAGTTTAAAGCATTTCTGAATATTGAGTCTTTTTTGTGGTGAATTGTTTGTACCAAAATAATTGATTCTGTTCATCTGGACATGGCGTTTTCAGTGTTGCAAGTGACTTCTTCAAACTCAGCTGACTGCAGGTTTCCCAAACCTAGTAAACACTACATTTGCATAATGACGAAAACAGCCCACTGAATGAACAATGAGCTGTAAGATAAGTTTCTTCATCATTAATATGCAAATCATGACCATTGATCAACAGCCACAGATCAAATTCCATGAGTACCATTCACAGAGAGTTGGGGAATGGCTGCAATCCCAGCTTTGTAAGATGGTGAAAGATGTACCCTCAGGGTTAGTGGCTCCAGATTGGATCATGGAGGTAGTGGACCCCCTGCCCTGCAATAACACATACAAAACCCAACAATCCCTTTGGTGACAGTGGGAAGGAAAATCTCCCTTTTAATAGGAAGAAACCTCCGGCAGAACCAGGCTCAGGGAGGGGCAGCCATCTGCCACAGGCGGTTGGGGTGAGAGAAGGAAGACAGGAGAAAAGACATGCTGTGGAAGACAGAGATTAATAACAAGTATGATTCAATGCAGAGAGCTCTATATAGTGAGTGAGAAAGCTGACTGAGGAAGAAATACTGAATACATCATGGGAATCCCCCAGCAGCCTACACCCATTACAGCATTAAAAAGGGAGAATTCAGGGTCACCTGATGTTGCCCTAACTATATATTTTAGTAAAAGGGAAAGTTTGAAGCCTAATCTTAAAAGTAGAGATCGTGTCTGCCTCACCAATCCCAACTGGAAGCTGGTTCCACAGAAGAGGGGCCTGAAAACTCAAAGCTCTGCCTCTCACTCTACTTTTAAATATTCTAGGAACAACAACTAATCCCTGTCAGTACTCTTGCTGCAGCATTTTGGATTACCTGCAGGCTTCTCTGGGAGTTTTTAGGACATCCTGATAATAGCAAATTACAGTAGTCCAGTCTAGAAATAATAAATGCATGGAGTAGTTTTTGAGTGTCACTCTGACAGGATATAGGACAGTATCTGGTTCGATACCATATTTCTAGGTATTGTAGGCCAAGTATAATCAGCAGCAGGAAGTTAGAGGTCACCCAGGTCTTTATATGCGTGTTATCTGGCTTCATTCCATTATTGTAAATTTAAATGTTATTATCAAACGATCAGACAAGAGAGGGTTTACAGAAAACAGTGTTAAATGTTCAGTTTCTATGTCATATGTTAAAACAAGTTCTAGAGTGTGATTAACGTGATGGGTGGGTTACTTTACATTCGAGATCAACAAAAGTGGACAAGAAAAGATTGAGACCCATCAGTCCAGGCAACTTTTTTCAATCTCTGCAACTTTCAGATTTTAGGGGCAGAATTTGTCTTAAACAAAATAAAGCATGGATCCATCCTGCTGCTGGTGTAATAGCGTGGAGATGTTTGGTTGGCACAATTTGGGTCCCTTAGTACCAACTGACATCATTTACAGACCACAGCCTACCTGAGTCTCAGTCCAATAGAGCACCTTTGGGATGTGGTGAAATAAGATTCACATCATGGACGTCCAGCTGAAAAATCAGCTGTCATGTCAATATAGACCAACAACTTCAGAGAGGCAGTGCCAACAAAGGAAACTCTGATAAGCTGAGCAAATCAAACCACAACTTTAAAAGATAATTTTCCAAAATTAATCTTTTTATATCTCTGTCAGGGGTAGACATTTGTTCAAAACACAAGTAAGAGAAATGAGACAACTTCAGACCGACTCAGAGTGTAATTAGAAAACGTGCGCACGGGTGAATGTCTCTCTGAGAAGACACACACTCCGAGCACAGGCTCGCTTGCTTTATTTATAAGGCAAAAATGGGTTACATAGTACTTCCTCTTTTAACAGATGTTGACGAGAGGTTAAACATTAAATCAGCTTATCTGATCTTTCACACACTGGGATAAAAATACAGAAGTATATCATGCTTTATCTGACATCACAGACACTATAGGAAAGAATGCATCATTATATCATGCTGTCAAACATCTCAAACACTTAGGTAAGGAATGCATCAGTTTTCCTTTAACAATAAACTTGGTTAGGTGATTCTTCAACAATAGGCTTGGTTATGTGAAAATATATGAACACACAAAATATAAGGCATACTTGGTTAGAATATAAGGCTCACTTGGTTAGAATATAAGGCCTACTTGATTATATTGTATTATAGAGATTTGGTTATAATGTATAATGTAGAAAATCTTCTAACAATCTCAAACACAAATCAGAATTTTTGATACCTACAGCAACTTTGTTAAAATACAAAAGATTTTAAAGATCTTATTTTTTCATGAATTTCAGGTCACTGAGAACATTTGTCACATCAGTTTTTGGTTTGACATACAGGAAATGACATCATGGATCAAACTCTTTGTCAGTAAATTATTTCTTTATTTAACATGTAAAATTTTGGTTTAACTGTTGAAGGATTTCATAAACACAAAAAACCTGAACACAAAAAAAAACAAAAACAAAAAAAAACACCCAACAAAAACACATGGATCAAAATACATTCAATAAAAACATAAGAGGAAACAGATTTTTTGATTCAACTGCTGGAACAATGCTAACCACTCAACACCAACACTACAGTAGAACAGTTTAGAAAGCTTAAAATGTAACGAGAGGCACATTTTCATTCATAGCTGCCTCATCAGATCTTTACAGGAGATTCCATCTGAACTCTGTGGAGCCTGATCTCAAGGGCTTTGAGTCTGACCCTGAAACCAAACGAGGATCTTTCTGTCTCTGCAGATTCACCGTGATGAGAGTGATTTCAGTCCTGCATGATCACGCTGATGTTTGCACAGAGCAGACAATGTGGTGAATATTTTGGCACATTGGTAACAGTGAAAGAGTTTATTAGTAACGTGGGATCGTTTGTGTTCGGAGTATGAACTGAAATTCTTGAAGCTCTTGTCACACTGGTCACAGCTGTAGTTTCCTTCCATGTGTGTCCGTTCATGCCTGTTACAATCACCTGATTGTGGAAAGCTTTTGTCACAGTGTCTGCACTTGTATGGTTTCTCTCCTGTGTGGACGCATTTGTGTCTTTTAAGCTCACCTGCAGAGGTGTAGGATGACCCACACTGATCACAGAGATGCTTTTTGACCCCACTGTGAAAGAGTTCGTGTCGTTTTAAGTCACGTTTTGTGGTGAAGCCTTTCCCACATTCTTTGCAGTAGTTCATTTTGTCTCCAGTGTGTCTACGTTGATGTAGTTTTAGGGTGTTTGAATGACTGAAAGTTTTTCCACAAAGGTCACAACGAAAGTCTTTCCCACCACCACAGTGACGACAGGGTTGAGAACTGGATCCATCTGTGTCGCTCTGCTTCTAAACAAAGACACAAAGACAGTGTAAGTCAGTCCTTCAACATTTTTATCCTGAACGTCGCCTGAAATAAAGAGCATCTCTGCAGACGGCCAATTACATTTTACTCCTTCAGTTAACAGTTTACTGGGCTATACAAACACACACTGTGGTACCACACCCTTGTGAGCATCAGTTGAACAGTATTGTACCTAACCAGATTCTTACTCTCGGTGGCATTACCTTGGCCTCCAGTAACACTGTGGGGAACTTTGGACTCATTTTGGACCAGGACAAATTCTGTCGCCTCTTTGGTGACATCTGCTGTTCAAAATATGTAGAGCAGCTTGAATCTACAAATTATGAAGCGTTTCCTTGTAATTACCCACGCTGCAGAGCTCAGTCCCGTCGACTGAGTTTCTTAGAGTGGGCAATTATAAGGAAACACTTCAGTAACTTCCAGTAACGCTGTGAGGAACCTTGGAGTCATTTTGACCAGGATATGTCCTTCAATGCACATTAAGCAATTCATTATTATCAAGAAGTCCTAAAAACTCGCTGAAAAGCCTTCAGTTAATCCGAAATGCTGCAGCAAGAGTCCTGACAGGGACTAGAAAGAGAGAGCAGATTTCTCCTTCATTGGCTTCCTGTTTAATCCAGAATTGAATTCAAAATCCGGTCTTGAATAATCAGGCCCAATCTTATTTTAATGACCTTGTAGTACCATATCACCCTGTTAGAGCACTTTGCTCTCGCACTGCAGCCTTACTTGTTGTTCCTACAGTATTTAAAAGTAGAATGGGAGGCAGATCGTTCGGTTTCAGGCCCCTCTTCTGTGGAACCAGCTTCCAGTTTGGATTCAGGAGACAGACACAGTGTCTACTTTCAAGATTAGGCTTCAAACTTTCCTTTTTGCTAAAGCATATAGTTAGGGCTGGACCAGGTGACCCTGAATTTACAGTCATGTTTTCATTTTTACATACTGTATTAACACAACTGATCTAAAGGTCAGACAAAAAACATAAGATCAGAGTAGAAAAAGTTATATTTTTTACTGTAACAACCACAAACATGTTTAATGAATCATATTTCATAACTTTAAATGCAAATATAAATTGTCAATTTTAAAATCCTATGCACAAGTTTTGCAAACAACAAAGTTATTTGCATCCATTTACCTTTTATCCTGATTTTTTAAATAACCACTTCAAACTATTTAAGAACAATCAGCTGTTCTTCAATAAGATGCCACACAAATTATTTGTGCCACTCCAAAAATTTCTGTCCACGATAAAGGAAACATCACAGCCTGATACCTGCAGGTCTGACAGCAGCAGCTGTATCACTCCTGTTTCTACCTGGAGACAGCAGTCGCCTCATTGTTCTGACACACAACACAAAACTATCCACAACACTACACACTAACTACACAACACATTAACTACACACTGCAAACACGCTAAACATCCATCCATCCATCCATCCATCTCTCTCTCTCTCTCTCTCTCCCTCTCTCTCTCTCTCTAAAAACGCCGGATACATATTGTTTATCGTGACTCTGCTTGCTTTGTCTTTAAGTGGTCATGTGATTTGCTTACCACGACTACTTTATTCTTCCTCAGTCAAACAGCAGCACTCATGCGATTGTTTTGCCCCCTTAGCTCCAGGTGTTGTGCTAGAAAGTGATCGTGATTACCGTCCACGGGAGCGCACACAGCTGCTTAAAGCTGTAGCTTCCAGATTACTTACGTAGTCAGCTACTTCCGTTACTTGTAACGCCGTTATTCCCATCACTGATTAAAAGGGAGTTTTTCCTTCCCACAGTCGTCAAAGTGCTTGCACATAGAGGGTCATATGATTGTTGGGCTTTTCTCTGTATGTATTATTGTAGGGCAGGGGTCGGCAACCCTAGGCACGTGTGCCACAGTTGGCACGGGAAGGGTTAACTGATGGCACGACCAATGCTGGACTGGCCATCGGGCATTTGCTCGGTGGCCCGGTGACTTTTTTCCCTTTGTAACGGTATAAACAATGAAAGGTGGTGGATTGGCCAGATGCTGTAAAAATAACTCAGTTGTTTGGTGGTGGCTGTGGCGGAGCTTCCTCAGATTCAGTAAAATTAGCAAGTGGTGGAGGCCAGCGGGTGGATGAGGGAAAGGGGAGGCAGGAGGAGGAGAGACCCGAGGCGGCCGCCGGTCCGAGTGTCAGGTGAACTGAACTTCAGGTAAGAAGTTATGACCTGCAGTCTATCTTGGTCAGATATAAACCAAGTTTAGGTGGAGTTTATTTTCGTTGTGCTGACTTTTTACAGTCAGTTACAATAACTCGTACTGCGTGCTAGCTAGCATGACAGAGTTCCTATACAGCTGGGTGGGTGCTTTGATGTTAGTGATACCATAGTGAACTGTATTTTATTCATAAGGTTAGTTAGTAGAGTTGCCTGTAAAAAGACGGAATCGTCCCTCATTCAGAGAAATTATTACGCATTTCGTATTAAGGTGAAAAGGAACAGAGTTTGTCCCGAACTTCAGCTAGAATGAAAAAAAGACAAAGATTGATTTATTCTGTCTTTACGCTGCACAGCTGCCTCTTCTTCTCTCATTCTCCCCCCTGCCTCTCCTGTTGCTACTTCAATCATGAAACTGATCAATGATCAGCTGATCGGCTTTCCTCTCTTGTTTGTTTATCGCCCACTTTGCGCCAGAGAGAGGAAACCAGCGGATGTCGCGCTAAACAACAGCAGCGCGTTTAAGCTTGATCAGCTGTTGTTAGAATTTATTTAATATTCCTTTCTAGTATCAGCTGAGGTTTGCTGGAGCCACAGCTGTAAAAGCTGCTGGTCATGATGTCGGTTTGGATATGTGGTGAGAGGGAAACATGAAGATGAAACCAGGAGATGTCCTTACTGAATCATCAGAGCTGAACAGGTGATGGAGAAACAGGTTTACCTTTTAGGTGACATGAATGAGTTGAAGTTATGAACTGTTTCTGAGAGACAAATAACACCAAGATCCTTTTCTATGTAGCTGACAGCTGGTAACTGTGCAGGGTCTACCTTACAATATAAAGAACCTTCAGGGAACTACTGCTGTGATTTGGCGCTATATAAATAAAACTGAATTGAATACCACGAAACTACATGAATTTTAAATAACACCATCATATCACTTTTCAGCACTTTCAGTTTAGTTTTTTAGGATCATTTAAACAAAAATGATAACTGAATTGAAAATCTGAATAATCACACAACACCGTCTCTCCATTCTGTAGAACTCTGCTTATTAAATTGTGTTAGCAACATGCTAACACGGTTTAATGAGCAGAGTTGTTCCAAACAGTCAGGCTAAAATGACACGATAAAAATATAAACACATACCTCACAGTAACTGCACTTGTAGAGTCTCTTTCTGGTGTGGATCTGTTGGTGTTGTCTCAGGTAATGTGGAGATTTAAAAGTATTCTCACACAGGTCACATTTATAAGGTAGTTCCTCAGAGTGGGTAAACATGTGGCGTTTTAATAGTGTGTGTTTAGCAAACTCTTTGCCACACTGTTCACAGCTGTACACATCATGTCTGGTGTGAATGCGTAGGTGTGTATTTAGGCTCTGTTTCAGGCTGAAAGATTTTCCACAAATGTCACAGCTGTATGTTTTAATTCCAGAGTGGGTAACTAGATGATTCTGTAAGCTGATACTTTGAGTAAAAGCTCTGCCACACTGATCACAGCTGTACGCTTTAACTCCACTGTGGATGAGTTGGTGTTTTTTTAGAGCATTCTTCCGAGAAAAAGTGTGTCCACACTCGTCACAGCTGAACGGTCTCTCTCCAGTGTGGATGACCTGATGGTTTTGTAGTGAAGCCTTCCTAAGAAAATCCTTCCCACACTCGTCACAGCTGTACGCTTTAACTCCACTGTGGACGAGTTGGTGTTTTTTTAGACTACCCTTCCAGGAAAAACTCTTTCCACACTCGTCACAGCTGTATGCTTTAACTCCACTATGGATGAGCTGGTGTGCTTTTAAGCTTCCAGACTGGGTAAAAGACTTTCCACAGTCATCACAGCTGAACGGTCTCTCTCCAGTGTGGATGAGTTGGTGGGTTTTTAGTGAATCCTTCTTAGTAAAATCTTTCCCACACTCATCACAGCTGTATTTCTTCTCCCCCTTTGTTCTGTGAGGTTGGTCGGCCTCCTGAGAGCGCTGACTTCTCGCTCCATGTTGGTCCTGCAGTGACAGAGATACAAACACAGGCAGTGAGTGAAATTTAGGGCTGGGCATCATCACTGATTTCGATTCGGGGAAATCTTGCCTCAGACAATCAGAAATATTAGAATTCTGATCACTATGTACTTATCCATATTTTATATTTCTAAAATGAAAGCTGACATGTGTGAGACTTCATCAGAGGTGTAAGCATCACAGCAGATGCCTTTGTGTCAAAGTAACTGAGGATAAAACAGAAAAACATGAAGGAGAATTTTCTGGCCTGGGTTTAAAAATATTCTGCAGTGTATCAAACACGAAAGAAAACCATTAATCAACATATGAACATTACCTGATGCTGCTGAAGTGAAGCAGAGCAAAATTACAGACGTTTTATGACAGACACATCTAAACGTTTTGCATAATTTTAAAAAGTTTACATTTGTTCTGTATTGAACAGCAGAAATTAGGCTTTGTTGCTGGGAGTGAAAAAACAAAAAACAGCACCCGACAGAGCTGTAAACAATGGAGAGAGAGAATTCTGCTGGTTTAATTAATTTTATTTTGGAGAGAGACACAACCTGCAGCTTCAGAATCTAGCGCCGAAAAAGACGTAAACACAAAGAGCGGACCGGCAAACGCATCAGAATCAGCGAGCTGCCGGCTTTCTCACCCGACGTCGAGTCCATGTCATGTACCTGCTCTCATTTGCTGTTTTAGCTGTTTTGTGAAATTTTCTGAGGTTTAACTTGAGATTCTGGCGTTTTGGGCAAAATTAATTTATATTTAAAAATCCATTCAGGATTTTAATGAATTGATATCATGTTATCCAAGCTACAATCAATTTTAATCGATAATCAAAACCCAGTGAAATGCAGTCGTGGAACAAACTGTCATTACTTGAAGCTTTTCAACAGTCCTCTTTGGTGACATCTGCTGGTCAAAATATGAAGAGCAGCTTGAATCTACAAATTATAATGAAGCGCTTCATTATGTTTAGTATCATGTGACAGTTCTGTCTGATATCAGGCTACTGTTGTGTTGCTTTGCACATGTATTTTCTGTGTGATTGAAAAGGTTTTGAAATTTCATTAATAAATAATTTTGATGAATATCCTTATTTAAACATGTGCTGTGGTGTGGTTTCTCTTTGCTTGTGACTTCTTGATGTTTGTAAACATAATAGATGTAAAATAAAAAAAAAACATAGTACATAATAAAATACAACACAGTCATATAACAGGTTGGGAGGATGAGAGTTTTAGACGTGACTGATTATTTGGTGAAACTGTGATATTTTCCTCACCTCCTGTGTTGAGCTCATTGTTTCCTCTGTAGTGACTCAGCTGAGTCCAGATGGCTGAAAATGTTCCTCTGCTGCTCCGTCAGACTCTTCTCCTCCTGCTGATCAGCTGGGACACAAAACAGATCTTTGTTAGGCTCCACACTGCACTGAAGAGTCAAAGTGTCTCATATGTTCATCTGACAACACAAAGTACAAATTTCACTCTGATTGCTTGTAGAAATCTTGTGAGACGTGTTGTGCTGCAAAGTGAGGAAACTCTCTCACTCACTTATACTTCAGGAGGAACTTTGTGACATTGGCTCTAATATTCTAAGCAGCCCTTTACTATGACAGGGCCAGAAAGTCCTATTTGAAGGTTTGGGAGAAGGACCATGTTAAAGGTGGATTGGGGTTTATACACTTTGTTATGATACAGGTAAGGCTGTAAGAGCCTGAGAAGGTGTCCTGAATGAAGCTCTAAAACCAGTTTTCAGCTAACGACTCTGCTTCAGTCTGGAAAACAGCAACTACAAGTTTAAAGACTCCATAAACAATTCACACCCAGCAACAGCCTGAACAGCTCCTCCTGTGGTTTCCACAAACAGGGACAGACATGTTACTCCCCCACCCCACACTTTCAACTCCTTCAGGCCCCCAGTCCCACCACCTCCACCATGTAAACAGACTCTTTAACATACAGACCCC
This sequence comes from Rhamphochromis longiceps, assembly GCF_057381845.1. Lineage (NCBI taxonomy): Eukaryota > Metazoa > Chordata > Actinopteri > Cichliformes > Cichlidae > Rhamphochromis > Rhamphochromis longiceps. The sequence goes on from NC_140565.1 coordinate 32,985,994, forward strand.
AACAAAGCAGCTGAACCAGACTCAGGGTCTCCATCATAAACCATACAGTTGGTTTACACAGCTTTGTGTATGTATGTGTAATGTATATATAGACACGTGTGTGTGTGTGTGTGTGTGTGTGTTTGTTTGTTTGTTTTACATTGCTGTGCTTGAGAGCCTCCATCTACCGGAACCAAATTCCTTGTATGTGTCTGCACATATACTTGGCCAAGAAACACGATTCTGATTCTGATGTTCATCTGACAACACAAAGTACAAATTTCACTCTGATTGGTTGTAGAAATCTTGTGAGACTGGACATGGAGAAGCTGCATTCAGCTTTTATGCTCCATATATCTGGAACAAACTCCCAGAAAGCCTCAGAGCAGCTGAAACACTCAGTTTATTTAAATCCAGGTTGCAGACTCACCTGTTCTCAGCTGCATTTGAATAAAGCACCAAATCTGCACGGTTTTACTTTTAAGCTTAAATTTCAAAACCTACATTTTAACTACTGATTTTATGTACTGCCCCCCCCCCCCCCTTTTTAAATCATGCTTTTTATTTTTTTGTTTTTTAATGTCTCTGAAAAGCACTTTGAATCAACTTGCTGTTGAATTGTGCTATATAATGAATGAATGAAACAGCCTTTATTTTGCAGGTTGCCCTGCAGCGAGATGGAAACCCCCCCCCCCCTCCCCCGCCTCGTGTTCCCAGGGGGCAACAAGCATCGAAGGCGTTGGAAAGGGAGGGGGGGGATGAGTGAGTGCTTATCAGTGTAAGTGTATGTGTGTGCGTGTCCATAGTTTAGCTGAGACAGTGTCCTTCGGCCTATCAGGCTAAGTAAACAGTCCTCCAGCCAACCCAGGTGGCCTTGTAGGGAATGGGGGGAACAGACTAAACACAGTCGTTATCAGGGAGTGATTGTTCGGCTCCGGCCTTGGGCCTGCAGCTGGTGCCGTTATGGGGGTCCGCAATCTCGATGTTGATTTTGTAAATTTCCATGCGAGCAGCCCAGGAGAATTTTCAGGCTGCCCTAACACTCTAAATAAACTTGCCTTGCCTATAGAAAGAAAACTGAACAGAACATCTGAATTCACTTGATGCTAAACATTCATTTCATAGAATAGTTTTTGTTAACATCTTCCTGTGCATCACTTTACAGCAGCCAGACTCGTTAAAATGAGACTTTGTAGGAGTTCACTTCCTCTCATGTGTTCATTAGGGGTGGGTTTTTATAATCGATTCATCGATTAAAATTGATTCTGGCTTGGATAACGTAAAATCGATTCATTAAAATCCTGAATCGATTTTTTTAATATAAATTTATTTTGCCCGAAATGCCAGAATCTCAGGTGACATCTCACAAAATTTCAAGAACCACCAAACAGCTAAGACAGTAAATGAGAGCAGGAACACGGATTCTGCACATAGACTTAAACACACAGCGCGACCCGCGGATCAGAATCAGTTAGATGTCGCCTTTCTCACGGTCGGGGCTGAAAGCCGACAGCTCGCTGATTCTGATCTGTCGGCGGGTCCGCGCTTTGTGTTCACGCCCTTTATGAGCAGATTCTAAAGCTGTTAGTTTGATGTCTCACCAAACAATATTGACCGAACCAGCAGCAAAAGAAGATCCAAACGCTTCACATAAACATCGTCATGAATTCACTCTGACTTTTACTGTTTTGCTTCCACCGCGATGCGCAGCTCTCTCTCTCTGTACTTCAAGAACAGTTTCCCTTTCTTCATTATTCGCTTGCTTGTTACGCACAAGTCTACTGTTGTTTACAGCGCTGTCGGCCGCTGTTTTTTTCCCCTTTTACATTCTTCCGAAAAGAAAACCTCATTTCTGCTGTTCAATACTGAACAAATTTAAACTTTTTAAAATTATTCAAAATGCAAAACGCTTAGCCGTGTCTCTAATAAAACCGCTGTAACGTCAGAGGTAATGTTCATATGTTGATTAATGGTTTTCTTTCGTTTTTGATGTACTGCAGAATATTTTTATAAAATCCCAGGCCAGGAAAATCACCTTCATGTTTTTCTGTGTTTTATCTTCAGCTACTTTGACACAAAGGCATCTGCTGTGACGCTCACACCTTTGAAAAAGTCTTGCGTGTGTCAGCTTCCTTTTTATTGATACAAAAATATGTAAATGTACTGATCTGAATTATAATATTTCTGACTGTCAAAATATCCCAGATTTAAATCGAATCGAATTAAATCGAATCGTGGATCGAATCGATTCGGGACCTTGTGAATCGGAATTGAATCGATTCTAGAAATCAGTGACGATACCCAGCCCTAGTGTTCATCCACAGCAGCTGGACATTAAAGTTTATTGTGACCCCGATACTGCAGCAGATCGCTCTGATTTCCTGTTATCACTTCAAATAGAAATGAGGCTGTAGAATGTCAAACTCTGGCCCGCGCGCCAAATTTGGCCCGCAGCCCAATAGAGATTGAAAATGTGACGTCATTCAGGGGTAAAACCGCAAAGAATTCTGGGAACTCATGGCAAGAGGTACAAGCGCACGCAGGCTTTCAATTGAAATCAGTTATACAGCGATAAAAAGAAACAAAAAATGGCAAGAAGCTGTTGTATTATTAACTGCAATAGCCGGTCCCATGACAGCCACGGAAAGCCGACGGGTAAAGAGATCGGTTGTTATCGGATTACGTCGTTGAAGAGAAATTGTTTGAGCCATGTTTCCGAAGTAACAAAGAGGCGACTGGATTGCAGCCATTCAAAGACCAAATATAACGTCCCAGAACACTCCAGCTCACAGGTTAGTCTGCTCCAAGCATTTCCACAAAGGTCAGTCTTCTGTTGTAGTTAATGCGTCATTTTTCATAACATAATTGGTGATATAGGTTACAAGCAAGTCTGGCACTGAACAGAAATTGTCGCGCTATGCTCCTTTATTTATTGTGCATAAATAGTGAATTGTCCTGACACAATATTGTGTTTCGCTTCTGTTATTACCATGGTACATTGACAGAAACATGTACTTTTATTCACAGGATAAAACAGTTGTTTTGTATCACTAATTGCCCGGTACGATTACAGCATACAGTATTATTGTCACTGCTACATTTCTGTGATGCTACCAGAAATTATTTCCACTACTAATTAATTACCGTTGAGCTCAAAGGTCCTATTTATAAACGGTTAATGAATGTGTATTTATGACGACGATTTGTGAGACTGGTAAACTTATGATATGTACGATGGTCTTTACTTTCTACACGGTGCATTTCAAGGTCCTGTACCCATCTGTCGGTAAACTGTAGCTGGGCTTGTTGCAGTGACCTGAAGTTACTAAACTTCACGAGTGTATGCACTCATTCCAAGAAGCGTATAATTATAAATATGAGCAGTGATGCTCAGTGATGACACGACGAATCCTACTTCCGGGCCTAAAGTAGTCTGCGTTTAATATGGCTTTTGTGTTGTTAACATGTTTAATGTTATGTATTTTCTTCTATTTGATCTCAAAAAGCTCCTAAAACAGTCAGTGATCACTGTTGGCCTCCCTCGGCTTTTATTACCGCTAATCATTTATTTAAGCTCAGTTTTTAAAACCTTAGGATGTAACTACAGCCCAGCCCATGCATATGAATGACTAACCTCGTATTGTGGATGGATTATCTCAGTTGTTGTCCTGGCTGAAGTTTGGTCCTTTTACAGCATCCTGCCATGCGATTACATTTGTTCCTGACCACCGAGAACACTCACGTTAACTTTTATCGATTGGAAAAAAAGTTAGCTTGTTTATATTATGCTAACATAGCTGTGTCGCTAGCGGTCACGTAGCACATCATTATATACAAGCTAGCCCAACTTCAGTAACCCTACAAACGTCACTGCTTTTTAGTTTTCGGTCTTCATTTATGCTGGAAGTGATAACAGAGCTGTACGTTTTAATTTCTCAGATTTATATCTAATTTAGTTCTGAGCTCAGATAAAATAATTATTGTGGGTGATTTTAACATCCATGTAGATGCTAAAAATGACAGCCTCAACATGGCATTTAATCTGTTATTAGACTCAATTGGTTTCTCTCAAAATGTAAAAGAACCCACCCACCACTTTAATCACACTCTAGATCTTGTTTCAACATATGGCATAGAAACTGAACATTTAACAGTGTTTCCTGAAAACCCTCTCCTGTCTGATCATTTCCTGATTACATTTACATTTACAATAAGTGATTACACAGCGGTGAAGAGTAGACTTTATCAAAGTAGATGTCTTTCTGAAAGCACTGTAACTAAGTTTAAGAATATAATCCACCCACTGTTATCATCTTCAATGCCCTGTACCAACACAGAGCAGAGCAGCTATCTGAACGCTACCCCAACAGAGGTCGATTATCTTGTTAATAATTTCATCTCCTCACTACGTACGACTCTGGATACTGTAGCTCCTGTGAAAACTAAGGTCTCTAATCAGAAGTACCTGACTCCGTGGTATAATTCTCAAACACGTACCCTAAAGCAGATGACTCGTAATCTGGAGAGGAAATGGCGTGTCACAAATCTAGAGGATCATCATTTAGCCTGGAGAAATAGTTTGCTGCTTTATAAGAAAGCCCTCCGCAAAGCCAGAACATCTTACTATTCATCACTGATTGAAGAAAATAAGAACAACCCCAGGTTTCTCTTCAGCACTGTAGCCAGGCTGACAAAAAGTCAGAGCTCTTTTGAGCCAACCATCCCTTTAACGTTAACTAGTAATGACTTCATGAACTTCTTCACAAATAAAATTTTTATCGTTAGAGAAAAAATTACCAATAATCATCCCACAGATGTAATATTATCTACAGCTACTCTTAGTATCATTGATGTTAAGTTAATGCTTTATTGGCCATATGCAGGTTGCCCCGCAGAGGAATAGGACCCCCCCCCCGACTTACACACACAACAAAGACATCACATGGGAATACAGTCGGAGATCGGCAGCGTTGCAGAGAATAACACAGAAAAATTACACAACAATGGGAAAAGTACAAGAGGAAAAAAAGAGACCTCTTCTCACGCTGGGCACTGTTAGATTATAATATTATTTTATGCCATGTTATACCCCTAATTAAAGATTGTGAATTATTATGTAGTTTTAGTTTGCATTATTCTCCTGAATTAGAAGAAGCTGATAACTATTGCATTAGTTAAACTGATTTGCATTAAATTAGACTGCTGATTTATTGTGGATGAATGATATTGTTTTATGATGTTACAAGAAAATACTGTTTGCAGAAAGTCATCGCCTTATTTGTCTGATTAGAAGAGAACGGAACATGCTGGAGTTTTCTGCCCCATCTCAGCAGGAGCAGATAAACGGGAAGCCAAGGTCGTAGCTTAGGCGCCATGTGAGAGAAAGAATGTGAATGTTTAGGCTTTTATGATAAGGTGGGAGAACCAGAGGCTATAAGAGTTTGAGCAATGCTCCACCATTTTGAGATCTGAGGCTGTCTGCATACAGTGTCCATCTCCCACGCGTGTGATCATTAAAATCATCGTTTGACTTAACCCGGCCGGACCAGTGTTGTTATTGTGGTTTTTTCTCTTGTCTCCATCCCCAATTTTGAACTGGTAACAGCACCTATGGGAGGACAGCATGAGAACAGGAAACAAAAAAACTCCTCTACACAGAGAGCACATTAATGTCCACATCACAACATTAGAGCACGTGACAAGCCACAGGGGTTGGATAGGGGGGTGGGGGGTAATCCGAAGGAACACAGCAGTCGTCCTACACAGCGCTACCATTTCAGCGCGGCACGCAGACCCGCAGTCTTCCCCCGCAGGAAACAAGCATCGAAGGCGTTTGGAAAGGGAGGGGGATGAGTGCGTGCTTATCAGTGTAAGTGTGTCCAGAGTTCAGCTGAGACAGTGTCCTTTGCTCTATCAGGCTAAGTAAACAGTGACACTGACACTGGTCTCTCGATCTCCCGTTGGAGATAACTTTTTTGTTAAGTTAAGGCCTGATCCTTCTGAAATTCATAGCCAGTGCTCGGAAAAAGCACAGTGTATCCAGGAAACACACTATATGCTGCAATAAATGCAGTGCCCAAGTGTCCCCTCGCCTAACTTTTGTGCCAGTACGCCTAAATTTTTCAAGTTAGGCGTACCGGTGCGCCCATGTCAAAAAGTTAGTCTAGAGTAGTGATGGGACGTTCTGTATCGAGGCTTCGGAGCGTGTGTCGAGTAATGGAGGGGGCGTTTCCGCGAAGCGCGTATCGAGGCTTGCTTCATTTATGGGAGGAGCTGAAAATGATGACGTCCGAAGCCTCGCTGCCCGGCTGTACCACGTGACTGGTTCATGAAGTGGTTCGAACTTTGCCGCGAGATATGACAGCGATATAAACCCCTCAGACTTCATTCAAAAATGTGGGTGTTTGATGGAGAGTTGCGGTTAGTGAGAGTTTGGAGACCGTTTGGAGGTTTATGAGAGTGAGGAAAGTCAGGAGAGAATGGAGCCAGCTAAGAAGAGGAGGATGTCCTCCCCTGTGTGGGAACATTTTGATCTTATTCCTCCCAACAAGGTATGTAAATTTCTACAGAAGATGTATTTTCATGATACTGATGGTGCAATACAATTTATGTTAAGCTGTCTGTACTTTTGTACAAGGTGAAGTGTTTGCTATGTGCCAGGGAGCTGGGATATAACAACAACACCTCATCCATGCTTAGGCACTACAGAGCTTTGCATGAGAATAAGGGGGACACCGATTGTGGAGCAAGACCAGGTGAGCCATCAAATGCAATGATAATATAGGATGCAGTAATGTTACTAAATGATATAACAATATTATACAACTGTTATAAGTTACGTGTGTGATATTTATATTTGTGCTTTATCTTTATTGTCTTTCCTCAGGAGAACAATCTCAAATAGATGAAGACCTGGTCAGCATGGTGATTGAGGACTCCCAGCCATTTAGCATTGTGGAGGACAAAGGATTCAAAAGATTTGTTAAATCATTAAATCCTAGCTATGTTCTCCCCACTAAAAAGGTCATAAAAGCAGTGAAAATTTAGTTTTTACAGAATAAAATGTGAACAGGCAGGACTGAGGCTCAAAGCCTCAGTGTGTAGCTGTCCATACCTCAACGTTACAAAAGCACAACCACTGTCCACACCCCAACCACACCTCACCTCACAGTAAATGATCGTTTCCATTTCAAGCATTTCCAAATAATCATTTCCCATACTGCCACTATAAATATACACAGTATACTGCCATCACTACAATATACATGTTTTACACACTCCTTTTGTTGTTGACATTTACAGGCTGTGTGCAAAATGCCACACTCTTCAAATTCATGCCAGCTATTATTTTTACGTCCAGTAGGTGTCCTGCTAGAGCAAATGAAGCTTCATGAAGCTTCGCGTTGGGGTGAACCAATTGGATGAAAAGCTTCAGTGCTTCATGGGGCTTCATCTGCCTATCACTAGTCTAGAGCCCTGCTCACAGTAAAGTTAGCTCGGTGCTTACCTTTAGATGAGCCCACAAACCGAGAGAAACTCCGTGATGAAGCTTTGGCTACGTCCACACGTACACGGGTATTTTGAAAACGGAGATTTCAAAATAGTCAAAACGGACTTTTCGAAAGTATCCACCCTGGCAGGCGTTTTTCAGTGACCGAAAACGCCGTTTACGTGTGGACGAAAGGTGCAAACGCATAGAAAAACCTGCGTTTTCAAAAATACCCAGGAAACAGATGAGGGAAACGTTTGTAGTGATGGTCCGCTTGAAGCTGAAGTTCCGGTGCGTGTGTCAAAAAATCAACACACTGCTTCAGAAGCTCCGTGTCGAAGCTTGATTCGTTTGGCCAAAGTCACGTGATCAGTGACGTCCGAAGCTTTGTTTAGAACATGACTGCTTCGGTGTCTCATTCAATGCTTTATAAGGAAGTGAATAATTCGCAGGATTTGTGGTGTTTTGATGGTGACAGGTAGCAAACCACTGATATTTCTACTGAGAGACATGGAGCCAGCGAGGAGGAGAGGAGGTTCTGTTGTGTGGGAGTATTTTGAGTAGATTTTGGTCATTCGGTGGGTTTTCCAGCTTTGTGTTCTGGCTGTTTGCTTTTGTTTTGTGCGTGTTTATTTTATCTGAAAACGGGAAAAACTCAAAATGCCAAAAATCTGTTTTTCATAATATAAATATCATCAAATATCTTTAGAAAAACTTCCATTTGACTCGTTACATTTAATGTTAAAATATATATTTTATTTTTCAATTAATCTTAAAATGTTAGTCTGCCAAATGTGCAGCAATTTCATGTATTTATTCTCTTTAGCTGAGTTTGTGGGGCCCAGGTAGACTGTATAACTGCATCTCTACCAGTTTCTCTGCACTCCAGCCTCTTCTGTTCCACGTGAAGGGATTTTCCTTAATGCAGGAGAAATTATCTCCATGAAAAGGAACAGTTTCGGCCATCGCACAGTGGAACAAATTCTCTTCTTAAATAAAAATGAAAAAGGGTTACCTTAAATGCATCATGTTTTTAGTTTGCAAGTTCATAAGCACTTTCCCTTTCACAATCAATTCTACCCCCAGGTCAGAAATATTTATAGGAAAATTTCCCTAATATAATATTATTGATAAATACACCCATCTTGCGATTAATTTCACAAGTGGATGGAGGCAGGACCTCACAGCAGAAGCATACTCCATAATGTGTTGTACATTATTATATGTATATTGTATGTAACGTGGTGTTTTCCAATTATTCTATTTACCAACATCAAGAAGTGAAAAGCAAAGAAAGACCACACAATGGTGCATGTTTAAACAAGGAAAATTTGCTGGTCGAAATTATTTATTAAACAAATAAATCACATTTTTAACCCCAAAAAATAAACGTTCAAAGCAACACAACGGTGGCCCAATAGCAGACAGAATTCCACTCTGTAGAGTGAGTGGGCAATCATAATGAAGCAGTTGGTTTTATTTTGTGGATTCAAGCTGCTCTTCATATTTTTGGCCACCAGATGTCACCAGAGAGGACTGTGTTGAAAAGCTTCGAGTAATGAACCATTTTTCAATACAAGCCTCAGTGCTTCAGAAAGCTTCATTTGGCCATCACTCAAGGGCGTAGATTTGGCATGGACGGAAGGGACATGTCCCCACCAATAATTTGATCTCTTCGAGTAAAGAAAAACAAGCCCGATAGTAAGAAAAAAATGATCTGTCAGCGTCTCGGTGCAGAAAGAGTTAAATTATGTTCTCTACTGGAGTCCTACGTCATGTGACAAATATGGCCAATGTGATTGGCTGAGCCTTTCATAAGGGAGCTCTGTTTAGTTTCAGCAGCGGCAAACCTGCGCTGCCAGGAGGAGAGGAGGATGGCAGCGCAAAGGAAGAACCTGGATATAAGAAATTGTTTTTCAAAGAAACCTGTAAGTCACGTAAAGTCAAGTTCACTCATATATTGTGTCCGTCACAATAACGTTACAGGCTATGCTAGGCCATACATGCCAACACTCACGATTTTTCCGAGAAATCCCGAATTTCAGTGCCCCTCCCGATAATCTCCCGGGGCGACCATTCTCCCCCCAATTTCTCCTGATTTTCCACCCGGACAACAAAACTGAAAACCATATCGCAGACCGGCCCAGCCAATTCCAGTTTCCAACAATGGCTACTATTACTGCAGCTACTTAGTTTTAATATTACTCTTATTTCTCTTTCTGGGTCGCAAAATAAACTTTTAACACATTTTCAGGCGAGAATGTAGCTGTGTAAACGTTAAATAACATAAACATGTTATTGTTTGGCCTTTTTCAGTGCTTTAGTTGTGTTTTATTTGTTGGTGAGTAAAGCGTTTTGTCTGAGACTAAAGTTATTAGATTAAATAAAACTTTATTAATCCCTCGGGAGGATTCCTCCGTGTTGGAGGTTCCATTTTTTAGGGCAGAAATACCGTGGTAACTCGCATATCTCACGGAGGAATAAACCACACACACGTTGTTAGAGTTTTACATCAGAGGCACACGCCTTCCTCTGCGCCATCATTTATTGCACACACACTTCCGTATTTATACCTTTCAGATTAAGAGCACATACATATATGATAGGGCAACTGTAACTGTCCCTGAGACAGTTAAAATAAAGTTGGTTATTTTGTGTTTCTGTGATAGATTCATGCTTAATTTAGTTCATTTATTTATAAGATAAGATGATAAAAGTGTAACATCAATTAAAAAACATGTCTAAAATATGTGATTACAAAATATGGGTTTGTTAAATATGTAAAGTGCTGTAAAGTTTGTATGAGGTAAAGTTTGTAATTGTCACATGACCAGAGTTTGGTTGAGAGCACAACCACGGCATTGTGGAGCTAGCATGGATACGTGGCTACAGATGCATCTACAGCCTCAGCGTTAATGTTATTCTGCATGTGGTCCAAGAGGCGCACACGGTATGGTTTCATGTATATTGTTTGTATAATGTTGCATACGTGTTCTACACTGGTAATGAGAGGACATTTTTGTGATATCCATTATTGTGCATTTTTTCTGTTCTGCTTGCACAAGACTGTTTATGGACACTGATATGAGAGACTGATAAGCTCAAAACATTTATGTTGTAAACTTTGTGTTTCTTCAGTTTTCACGGTGTCTGAAGACAATAAGAGTGAGAGAGAGAGAGAAATAAATTTCCGAAGACATCAGTATGATGCGTGGCCATTCTTTGTTGGACCCCTGTAGTTACAGTGAAAACGTACCGCCAACGTGGCTGGAAGTTCGACGTTAGAAGCAATGCATGTTCCAGAATAAGAAAAGAAGAAATGTTCTTGACAGCGCAGTGTGTGTGGTTCGAGAACACAACGGAAAAGAGGCTTGCAAACTTAAAAAGAGGAAACACCATTATTGGCGCTTTGGACGGCAACGACCATGACTTCACCAATAGAGGGCGACATTGACCATCATAAACTACAGCTCTGCAAATCTCTGCCGCTGCACACAGCAAGAACTGTAAAATCCCTGGCGGTCTTCAAGGAAAAGATAACAGCTCTTCAGTCAGCGCCAGGTTGGGCTGTGATATATCCACAACTTCATGGAGAGGTTTGGAGTTTGGAGAGGTCTATTAAAATAATAATTTATTTTGTTTAAGAAAGGTACTGAGTTAAAGGTAACCAACCTGTCATTATAGCCAAAGTGTTCCCTTTTATTTTACAAGTGGTGTTGTTTAAAGTGTTCTAAAAATGTTTAAGAGTTCAACTTAAAAGAAGAATAACAAGGGGTGTAGTTAAGCAAATTGTTGCAAGAATCAGATTGTACTGAGAATTGTATATTTGCCAGGATCGCATGTACATATAGCAACAACTTGTTTATGCAGCAGGTTTGCTGAACCATGCACAATGTCAGTAAACACAGAAAAATCACAAATTGAAGAATGCAGAGAACAAATTGATTCCCTTAAGGAAGAGCTAAGTAGATTGAATGAACAATTGAAATTACAGACTGATGATGTTGAAAGGGAGAAATTGGAGTTACTGATAGGTGCTATTCATGATAAAATAGAAATCCAGCTGATAATGTTGAAGAAGCCTGCCTCTAATACTTCAAGACTAGAGCCCAGGAAATCCTCAAGGGAGCGAAAGTTAACGCCCAAAATGCTAGAACTCAAGCAACAAGAGTTCTCTCAGGAGAGTAAATTTATCAAACTATATGAAAGCTGGAAAGAACAAGTTAAAGCTACACGTTCCAAACTTAAAGATGAGTGCTCTGACCAGGAATTAGCTGACATGATGGATACTGTCGAAGGGCTAGAGTCACAAGTGAAAAATACATACGAAGATATGAGATCGCAGTCAGCCCCTTCTACTGAGACTAGAAGAAAAATTGATTCCTGCACAGCAGTAACAGCGGACTTGATGAGAATACTTAAAGTACGTATGAGTGAAGTGGGGCAAGAAGAGTTTGATGCTAAGGCAGAAAATGCGAGACTTCACATGGTGCTAGACAGAGAATATGCTCAGTCAATATTTGGGACTACAATCTCCCGACCTTCTGTACGTAGCTGCCGCTCAAGCTGTCTATCGGAGCAGCAAAGCATCAATGTAAAAAAGGCAGAGTGCGCTGCACAGCTTGCCGCGAAGCAGGCTGAGATAGAGATGGAGGAGGCTATTGCTACACAAAGGCAAGAGCTTAAAAGACTAGAAAATCAGCGAGATCTTCAGGTAATAACTGCAAAGCTAAAGGCTTATTCTCAAGCAGATTCAAGTGAAGCCTGTGGAGAAGACAAAAGCGCACACAGTGCGGTAGTCAGTTGTCCTCCATTAGCTCCTGAAGAAATCATACCAGAGCAAACCTACAAGAATAATAACAATAAACAACCAAACAACAATGAGTCATTGTTAATGCAAGCCTTGCATGACACAATGGTCCTCACCAGACTTCCTGCACCTGAGCCCCCAGTCTTCTCAGGGGACCCACTTAAGTTCTTAGAGTGGAGCACTAGTTTCAAAGCTTTGATAGAGCGGCGATGCACAAATCCAGCTGACAGGTTGTTCTACCTACGCAAATACATCAGTGGAGAAGCACGGTCTGTATTGGAGGGAAGCTTTTACAGAAAGGATGACGAAGCATATGACCAAGCTTGGGAAGCTTTGAATGCTCGGTATGGCCACCCCTTTATAATTCAGCGTGCATTTAGGGAAAAACTGAACAACTGGCCAAAGATTGGTTCAAGAGAGTCGCTTAAACTGAGACAATTCAGTGATTTTCTGACAGCCTGCAGCAATGCTATGCCATACATCAAAGAACTGCAGGCGTTAAATGACTGTGAAGAGAATCAAAAATTGCTCCAAAAACCTCCTGACTGGGTGACTTCTCGTTGGAATCGTCGCGTCACAGTGCAGTTACAGCAAAAAGAAGAATATCCAAGCTTCAAACAATTTGCTGATTTTGTTGCACAAGAAACGAAAGTTGCATGCAATCCTGTAACATCATTTCATGCCTTGAAACACACTGAAGAAAGGTCAGCTAGAGACATAAAGCGTCCAAAGGCTAATGCATACATCACAAATGTGAAAGCATCAGAGAGAACAACCACAGGATACAGCGGAGTGGAGAACAATTCAAATGAGCCTGATATAGAAAGAAAAGCAAATGCTTTGCCATCAAACTCAGTCACATGTATTTGCTGTGGAGAAAGCCATTCTATTCACAAATGCCAGACCTTTGCTAAAATGTCCGTGGAGAACAAAAGAAAGTTCATACTTGACAATAACCTGTGCTTTGGTTGTCTCAGAAGAGGACACAATTCAAAAGACTGTAAGCGTAAGGCGACTTGCGGGGTTTGTAAAAAACATCATCCAACAGCTCTTCACGAAGACCGTCCAAAGACTCCAGTGAACACATCATCACATAGAATGCAGGCAGAAGAAAACATATCTGCACTTTCTTGTTGCATGGACAGAGGAGATGGTGGGAGCACATCCATGATCGTGCCTGTGTGGGTTTCTTCAACCACCACTCCAGAGAGAGAGACCTTAGTGTATGCTCTATTAGATACACAGAGTAGCAACACTTTTGTAGATCAAGGGGTATGTGAGGAGATGGGGATGAGTTTAGAGCCAGTGAAGTTAAAGCTAACCACTATGATGGGAAGAGATTCCATTGTTCAGAGCGAAAGAGTTAGTGGGCTCAGAGTTAGAGGGTTTTCCTCCAAAAGCTTTATCAACTTGCCACTTGCCTATACCAGAGACTTCATCCCACTTGAACGTTCACACATTCCCACCTCTGAAACTGCCAAAAGATGGGAACATCTAATCAGAATAGCACAGGAGATGCCTGAGTTAATGGATTGCAAGGTCAGGCTGTTAATAGGCTACGACTGTCCTAGAGCACTGGCACCACGGCAAGTAATCGCGGGAGGTGACGAAGAGCCATATGCAATCAAGACAGACCTGGGCTGGAGCATTGTTGGTAGTTCACAAAAAATGGCAACATCAGCAGAAGTGACAGGCCTGTGCCATCGCTTATCTGTTAAGGAACTTCCACCCTTGACACCAGCCACCATCATCAGAGTGCTTGAGTCAGACTTCAAAGACACAGCTCCTGGAGAAAAGAGCATATCACAAGATGACATACAGTTCATGCAACTGCTAAATGAGAAAATACACCAGAATGCTGATGGGCACCTAGAGATGCCACTTCCCTTTAAGGCACGCCCTCAGCTGCCAGAAAATAAGCGTCTGGCTCTGGTGCGACTTAAGCACCTGAAAGGGAAGTTTGAGAAAAATCCCAAATTTAAGGACGATTATGTAAGGTTCATGGACAATGTCTTCAAGGAAGGTGATGCTGAAAGAGCTGAAGATGATCCCAGAGAAGGAAATATGTGGTATATTCCACATCAAGGCGTCTATCACCCGAGAAAACCGGAAAAAATCAGGGTTGTGTTTGACTGCTCTGCAAAGTACAGTGGCACAGCTCTGAATGATCACCTCTTGACTGGACCTGATCTCATCAACAGTTTGACTGGAGTACTCTGCCGATTTCGCCAACACCCAATTGCAATCATCTGTGATGTAGAGAAGATGTTTCACAGATTTCATGTAAACAGAGAGGACAGAAATTACTTGCGATTCCTGTGGTGGGAAAATGGTGAAACAAACACAGAGCCAAAAGAATATCGCATGAAAGTCCATCTTTTCGGGGCCGCATCCTCACCAGGCTGCGCAAATTATGCAATGAAGTATCTTGCGAGCCAAAATGAAAGGGAACATCCCACAGCAGGCAACTTCATCAGAAGAAGTTTCTATGTTGATGATGGGCTAATCAGTGTAAAAACTGTGAATGCAGCCATTGAACTAGTGAGAGATGTGCGGAAGGTGTGTGCAAAGGCAAGACTAAGGTTCCACAAGTTCATATCCAACAACAGAGAAGTCCTGGAGTCAATTCCACATAGTGAACGAGCTAGTGGAGCCCAGGATGTGGACATCAGTCATCATGAACTCCCAGTTCAGACTGTGTTGGGAGTAAGGTGGAGTGTAAGCAGTGACACCTTCTCCTTTAAAGTTGCCCTGGAGGAGAAACCAGTAACACGACGGGGAATTCTGTCCATTATAGCCTCTGTGTTTGACCCATTAGGCTTCTTGGCTCCTTTCCTTCTAATAGGAAAGAAAATTCTACAGGAAATGTGTCTAAAGAGCATTGGATGGGATGAGCCACTGCCTGGTGAATTGAAGCCACAATGGGAGAGTTGGGTCACTGATCTGAAGAACCTGCAGAGACTCCAAATCCCAAGATGCTTCGTACCTGAAAGCCTTGGGAAAGTCCAGAGAATAGAACTCCACCACTTTTCAGATGCGAGCAATCGTGGGTATGGTCAGTGCTCATATGTTCGGGTGATGAGTGAAGACCAAGTGCATTGCTCCTTAGTCATGGGCAAAGCAAGAGTTGCACCCACAAGAGTTGTAACCATACCAAGGCTGGAATTAACAGCAGCAGTGGTGTCCTCAGCAGTCAGCAGAATGCTAAAAGAGGAACTGGAGCTCAAAATTGACCAAGAGTATTTCTGGACTGATTCACAGGTGGTTTTGGGCTATATTAACAACAAAGCCCGCAGATTTCACGTTTTTGTTGCTAATAGAGTGCAAAGAATCAGAGAAGCAACTGATCCTGCACAGTGGCACTATGTTGACACCAATCAAAATCCAGCGGATCACGCTTCCAGAGGCCTCACAGTAGCGGAACTGATCAATTCAAATTGGCTCATTGGACCTCATTTCCTGTGGGAAAGAGAGTTTGTCACACCAGACTCAACTCCAGACCTTCTGGTAGGTGATCCAGAGGTCAAAACAACACAAATACTACAAACAAAGGTAGTAGAGGACAGGAACTTCTTGGAGAGACTCAAAAGGTTCTCAAAATGGCATACAGCAGTAAATGTAGTTGCCAGAATCCAGCAACTAGCCAAAAGAGCCAATGCAACAAAGGGTATAAATGTGGAAGACAGGAGAAAAGCAAGTCATGTGCTTATAAAATTAGCACAAGAAGATGCTTTCAAGGAGGAAATCCAAGCACTGAACCATGGTAAATTACCACAGAGCCATCCTTTGTTCCAACTTGACCCAATATTGCAAGACGGTGTTCTCAGGGTAGGAGGGCGGTTAAGGAAGGCTTCCTTACCGCTTG
The DNA here is from genome assembly GCF_057381845.1 of Rhamphochromis longiceps. Lineage (NCBI taxonomy): Eukaryota > Metazoa > Chordata > Actinopteri > Cichliformes > Cichlidae > Rhamphochromis > Rhamphochromis longiceps. The sequence goes on from NC_140565.1 coordinate 33,002,137, forward strand.
ACATGAGGCATCCAATAATCCTACCCAAACATGGCATAATTACACACCTGATTTTAGATCAGTGCCATGAAAAAACCCAACATCAAGGCAGAGGACAGACACTTAATGAGCTGAGAGCAAATGGTTTCTGGGTTGTTGGTGGGAGCAAAGTTGTGGCTAATCACATTAAGCAATGTGTTACATGCAGGAGAGCTCGCAGGCCAACAGAAACACAAAGGATGGCTGATTTACCGGCTGCTCGTGTTGACCCCTCACCACCATTTTCCTATTGCGGGATGGATTGCTTTGGACCTTTCCATACAAAGCAAAACCGCAAGGACTATAAGAGGTACGGTCTTATATTCTCTTGTTTGTCCTCTAGATCAGTCCACATAGAAATGTTGGAAGATCTCACGACAGATGGCTTCATAAATGCTTTGCGGTGTTTTATAGCTATTCGTGGAGCCATCAGACAAATCAGATCTGATCAAGGAACAAACTTTGCTGGGGCAAAAAATGAACTGACAGAGGCCTTAAAGGAAGTAGATAAGGACAGACTGTCTGCTTACCTGGCCAGGAAACAGTGTGACTTTGTCATGAATGTGCCTGACGCCAGTCACATGGGAGGTGTTTGGGAACGGCAGATAAGGACAGTCAGGGGTGTCTTAACCAAGGTCCTTTCACAGAGTGCTGGAAGATTAGATGATGCTTCTTTGAGAAAATTCTTCTATGAAGCCATGGCAATTGTTAATAGCCGTCCTCTCACCACCGACACCATCAGTGATCCCAAAGCCTTAGAGCCACTCACCCCAAACCATTTACTCACCATGAAAACCTCTGTACCACTGCCTCCACCTGGAAAGTTTGTGCCAGAAGATCTGTATGCCAGGAAAAGGTGGCGCAGAGTTCAATATTTGGCAGAGCAATTCTGGAGTAGATGGAGGAATGAGTACCTCTCAAACATCACACTAAGACAACGCTGGCACTCTCCAAGACGAAATGTTAGAATAGGCGACATTGTCATTGTGAAAGACGAAGGATTGACTTGCAAGTTTGTCACAATTAAGTACTGTTTGGTTCTGTAAATTCCTAGATTTATTCAAATTATTTACAGATTTCATAAATTATAGTAATTTGGTGGGAGTGTAACTGTCCCTGAGACAGTTAAAATAAAGTTGGTTATTTTGTGTTTCTGTGATAGATTCATGCTTAATTTAGTTCATTTATTTATAAGATAAGATGATAAAAGTGTAACATTAATTAAAAAACATGTCTAAAATATGTGATTACAAAATATGGGTTTGTTAAACATGTAAAGTGCTGTAAAGTTTGTATGAGGTAAAGTTTGTAATTGTCACATGACCAGAGTTTGGTTGAGAGCACAACCACGGCATTGTGGAGCTAGCATGGATACGTGGCTACAGATGCATCTACAGCCTCAGCGTTAATGTTATTCTGCATGTGGTCCAAGAGGCGCACACGGTATGGTTTCATGTATATTGTTTGTATAATGTTGCATACGTGTTCTACACTGGTAATGAGAGGACATTTTTGTGATATCCATTATTGTGCATTTTTTCTGTTCTGCTTGCACAAGACTGTTTATGGACACTGATATGAGAGACTGATAAGCTCAAAACATTTATGTTGTAAACTTTGTGTTTCTTCAGTTTTCACGGTGTCTGAAGACAATAAGAGTGAGAGAGAGAGAGAAATAAATTTCCGAAGACATCAGTATGATGCGTGGCCATTCTTTGTTGGACCCCTGTAGTTACATCAACACTCCGGGTTCTCACACAGCTGAATAAACTGCTGTGTGAAAACAGCAGTTTATTCGACCATCTACGCCAGCATCCGGTTATATTTTAGACAGCAAGGAGCAGACGGCAGGTGACGTAATTCTGAAGGCTAGACCGTCCAATTTCACAGTTTCCGGTCATTTCCGGTCTACCTGGCTTTCGGAGGACCCGGCTCACTTAGACCACAAAGGCCAGGTCCTCAGGTGGGCGCAGCCTCTGAATTTGGACACCCCCGGCCTGTTTCCGGCCGGACAATAATAACGGTGACATTTAACTTATTTTATCTTATTTTATAAATAAACAGTGTAAGATTCAAGTTTTTTGTATATATATGTACATGTATATCCCCCCCAGCCCCTTTGAATGTCTCCCTAATTCTGAGATCTCAAGGTTGGCAAGTAGGTGCTAGGCCTGGTCCACATCAGTCTAAAATTGTATGTAACCATGAATAATGTGATGCCATGTCCACCAGGAGAGACTGGACAGTATAGATGTAAAACCAATATGCCAGCAGTTCTTTGAGCTAACGAGAGGAGCAGGCATGTGTTTGTTTTGTGGGGCATGTAGTCCAGGGGTCCATTCTTCGTACCTCGCTAAGTAAGTTAGCTGGATTTGATTGTTGACGATTTACTTTATGTAAACAGGATTAGATCGCGGCCACTCAGGTATGTCCGCTTCATTATACGAAAGCAACAGCGATATTTTCCCACTGTTTTTCCATAACTAAATATTATCAATGTAACTAAAGATAATGCAGTATTTGATTCTTTTATTGATTTCATACAGATACATACAGGTCATTTCCTAAAAAAAGGGAAATGTACTGTTAATCATTCTATTTCATGTATTTGATTATTTCAGATGTAATTCATATTTTAGAGTAGTAATAGTAAATTACTTCGTGTAATCAAGATGAGAGACCACGGCTATAAAAGCGAAGGTGGATTTGGGAAGCCTGTCGCAGCCATGTCCTGTCCGTATACGCGAGCAACCCATTGCGGAAGGTGCAAGATTGATAAGGAGAGTTTTCAGAATTCAGCGTATATTGCGGGACAGACAGGATCCTTTAGCTCAGCGCGACAGTGTGCTCATAGAGAGATATCGATTTTCCCGAGAGGATATTATTTACTTAACTGGATTCTGAATCTAGGCCATCTCCACTCTGCACCCTGTCATCCACAGCCAAAATTACTGTACGGATTTTGAGAAAATTGATATTAAACTTTGCACAATTTACTGTACTATACTCTATATATTCTCATCTTTGAGCTCAGATTACAGGAAAACTGTAAGAGGTGACGCAGATATTTCACTGGATTATGACTCTAGGCCATCTCCACTCTGCATCCTGTGATCCACAGCAAAAATTACTGTACGGATTTTGAGAAAATTCATAGTAAACTTTGCACAATTTACTGTACTATACTCTATATATTCTCATCTTTGAGCTCAGATTACAGGAAAACTGTAAGAGGTGACGCAGATATTTCACTAGATTCTGACTCTGGGTGACCCCCACTCTGCACCCTGTGATCCACAGCCAAAATTACTGTATGGTTTTTGAGAAAATTGATAGTAAACTTTGCACAATTTACTGTACTATACTCTATATATTCTCATCTTTGAGCTCAGATTACAGGAAAACTGTAAGAGGTGACGCAGATATTTCACTGGATTATGACTCTCGGTGACCCCCACTCTGCACCCTGTGATCCACAGCCAAAATTACTGTATGGATTTTGAGAAAATTCATAGTAAACTTTGCACATTTTGCTTTACTGTACTCTACATATTGACATCTTTGAGCTCAGATTACAGGAAAACTGTAAGAGGTGACACAGATATTTCACTAGATTATGACTCTAGGCCATCTCCACTCTGCACCCTGTGATCCACAGCCAAAATTACTGTACGGATTTTGAGAAAATTGATATTAAACTTTGCACAATTTACTGTACTATACTCTATATATTCTCATCTTTGAGCTCAGATTACAGGAAAACTATAAGAGGTGATGCAGATATTTCACTGGATTATGACTCTGGGTGACCCCCACTCTGCACCCTGTGATCCACAGCAAAAATTACTGTACGGTTCTTGAGAAAATTCATAGCAAAATCTTCCCATTATGCTTTACTGTACTCCACATATTAACATCTTTGAGCTCAGATTACAGGAAAACTGTAAGAGGTGACGCAGATATTTCACTGGATTCTGAATCAAGGCCATCTCCACTCTGCACCCTGTGATCCACAGCCAAATATACTGTACGGTTTCTGAGATTGCTGTGTTGACAGAGTATGACAAAGGCTAAGAAAATATACTGCCTATAATAATATCAAATTTATACAACAAATTACAAAATTGCCACATCTGCTGTTATTGCCATGTGTTAGATAGAGCATTATTTAGTCATAGAAAATACATATCATTGAAATATCATCAGTAAAAGAAATACTCCCACTATGTAAGACATGTTTTTAAATTCAGTTAATAAATATTGCATCAAGTCTATACAGATGTTTAGAGACATAATGCAAAGCATGTTTGTTTCTTATGGCTTACAAATGTGTTTGCCTTTAACATAATTTACATTTCATTTATACAGTTTCACAGACGAAACAATAAAATAGGTTTCCTGAACTGTTCTTCATGGCCCAAATTTTGAATCCTTTTGAGGGTGATGCATTATCCAAGAAGGTGGGCAATTTGTTCATTGATCTCTGACCCTCGCTGACTATGACGCCTCCTAATTCTGCTTCCAGCCTTGTTGATTAATTTGGTCTTCCTTTTGGCATCCCTGTCACTGATGCTGTCACCAGTTGTACACAACATCTCTGTTTGTCCACCAGTCTAATCTGTAATTCAGGTGAACCCAGAATTACATGTATCTTTGTAATGTTTCAAAAAATATACACTATATGTTGATGGGCATTGTCACACTTTTCTTTCCTTTATAAGTAAGAATCTCTATGGTTTTAATGACAATTCATATACAGATTGTGGAGGACATTTAATTCAACACTCTAAAAAGCTCCTCATCTGCAGACTATAGTACAATTTCAGCCCACCGTTAATAAACCCATCCAATGCAGGGTTATCAGAGAAATTATGCAAATGTTATGTTTTTATGTACTGGTAATCTATTTATCATTTATCATGATTCCTGCTCTGATGATTACTTTCTTCTACTTCTGTAATTTTAATAGATAAAGGATGTTGAACATTAAGCTCCAAACAGGATGAGTGAGGAAGACCACAGAGGAGAATCATGGATGTAGTAAAATAATACATGCAGTTGTTTTTTTTTTCATGGTGGAGGAGCAACTTCTGATACTATCTTAAAGAAAAAACACATCAAATTGAAGAGTAAAAATAATGACAACAATATGTCTACATGTTTTTTATTAATTCCTTAAAGTAAATGCAGTCTTGTCATGGTCAGAGTTGCCCACTCATATTTAACTAATTCAAATACAATTACTGCATATCAATGCTTATGTTCTAATAAAAGGCATTGTTTAATACTTCTTCCATGACAACCCAAATAAATCAATGATAGGGAAACGGGAAGATTAGTCATCAGGCAAGGTTTACTGTTCATTTACCATGCCCTGATAACAGTAAGCTTAACAAAAGAAAAATGTTGGGGACGAGAACCAGGCGGCTGAGCCAGATCAAAGACATTACTAAAACAAAAAGACGCCAACAGCTTCCCTAAAGTGGAAATAAAATAATATGCAAAACAAAAGGCCTGTGTACCTGCTTGACACATAAGATCAGTCACAGGACACAAAAGTGTCATCACCTGCCTAACCCAGTGTTTTTAACACTTAAAGCTCAGTTGAATGTGTTTGGGGTACCCCGATCTTATCTGTCCAGCCTCACACCCAAACACTCTGTTCACACACATAGACACCTACTAACAAAAGTTCAAAGACAGTCTGAAGCCAACCTGCTGGCCTGGGAGCTGGTTTTTTGAAATTATCCCAGGCAAGCGATTGGTCTACTGTTCCCCAGATCAGCCAATAGAGACGTGCCAATTACCTTTGTATTGAGTGTATTGAGTATTGAATGAGGCTTGACACCTGAAAGACAAGAGTAAGAGAAAACAAAGAGCTGGGTACCATGGCATGTAACAGATGTTGTTCCATGCTCATTTTTGATTGTCTCAGTAAATATGTTAACTGCAAAAACATTGAAAATCTAATTCAACTCACTTGTTTAATAGAAAATAATATTTTCCTTCTTGTTCGTTAATTTTCACGTCACTCTAAGTAATAGTAGTCTTAGAAGTATAAAAACAACTTTCAATTCTCATAATTTATATGAAAGTCTTTAATCACATCTTTTACAATATATTTTAAGCAATATGCTTTTGCCTTTTTCTCTGACACTCATTGTCTTTAACATTAATATTATGAATTACCTATTCAATATCTTGCCTTTTGATTACAGGTTTCATAATTTTTTTTTCATACTGTAACTCGTAGAAATATTTCTGCCAATACTATTTTGATTATATTTTATACATGAAATAACAAGGTCGTACATTGCCTTAACATTTTTTAGTTTTTGCTTCATTATTAGAATTAAATTAGTATTATTTGTTAATTCAATGCAAACTGATGTGTGGGACAAGAGTCACATGACATAGAGCCAACCCACTTTTGATCTTTCGGTATTTATTGAGGTGTTGCGTCGCACGGACAGATAACGTAGCTTTCATTGCGACAGGAAACGTTTATATGTGGTTACGCTGTCATTACATATAATTATTATTAGTACACTGAACTTTTCATCGAGGCCTACGTGGACTAAAATTTTTGGTTTACCCACCAACAATAAAATGGAAAGGTGAGTAATTAACACTACAAATGGGACTATTAACAAGAAACGAGCACATTCTAGCCATTTAATGCCAGTTATTTTCCTCAGTCTAATTACAGAAAATTGTTTTAGATTGTTTGCGCTTTGTGTATAGTCTTCGTCCAGAAATGTGTCTAAAATCATAATTTTTAGAATTTGAAAACCTCAATAATATTGATATACTAACCAATAGAGAGCATATATAGAGATATAGCATATACCGAAGATTAGATTTTGTACTCTTAGGCGTACATTTAAAAGTAACACCCTCCAGTTAAGCTTAGTGAAAACTGCTCAGTCCTTTGACTTTTGATGTTGTATCTTTTCCAAAATATATATATTCATTGAGAAAAAGAAGTGATAACACATTCAGATAATTGAAAAATACGTAACATTTTGTAGTACGAAGAAATACGTTAAAACAAAATCAATGTTTGGTTGCATTACTTGTAAAAAAAAACACAAACATAATAAGTAACACTGTTCACCATGATAAATAACTCATCTTACAAAAATGTTTTTGTCACGTAAGGTCATAAATTCTCTTTTAAGCAAAGATTTGCACTGGGTATTACCAGAATTTAATCTTTCATTGGCTTGACACAATGACTCTTTCAAGTCATGGTGATTGTGATAATGATTGTAAAGTCCGTTCAGAGCAACGGTCTTTGTACTATATGTGTCTTTTTCTGTGTGACTTTTATCTTTCATTATTATATAAATGTGATGTATGTTATGTTCACAAAGTGAATACTTCAAAATGAGGAGGACATGCTACAACAAAACAGACTGGGTGAATGTGAGACTTCGAGGAGGAGTACTGACACATCCATTTCAACGGGATGGTTCTAGCTGCGGAGTAATGGTCATCATGGTATGGTACAACATTAACGCAATAATATTTTTCTGTGAAATTAGATAAGAAGATGGGGTGGGGGAAGTTAAAACAATCTTAAAAGGTTAAATTGTGTAAACAGGAAGTGTAACATTTGCAGATGTTTTCAATTAATTGTTTTTGTTGTTTTTTTTTTTATTTCAGATGGCCAAAGAAGTAATGGAAGCCATCCATCCATCCATCCATCCGCTTCCGCTTATCCTTTTTCAGGGTCGCGGGGGGCACTGGAGCCTATCCCAGCTGTCATGGGGCGAGAGGCGGGGTACACCCCGGACAGGTCGCCTGTCTGTCGCAGGGCCAACACACAGAGATTTTTGACGACAAAAAAAGAGATGGCCCAGGCACGAAGGACATTTGCACAGACAATACTTGAGGCCTCCGGTGTGTAATATCTTCTTCAAATGGACATATTTATTTGTGTCAAACTGATGAACACTAACATATATATATATATTATGTTTTAGTATTTGACAGTGACAACAACTGTGCCATGTGTGCAACGGTGAAACCACCTAATCCAGGACCCTCCATCATTGACTGGGTATAGTATTTTTAAAAATTGTTTTATGTTATCTTCCAAAAAATATTTGACTCTGTGTCTTTAATGATTGTAATTGATTAAAACATAGAATTATTTATGTAATGTGTTTATGAAAGTTCATATGTTTTTGTTTACAGATCCAGTGTGATAATTGCAACCGCTGGTTCCATTCTGAATGCCTGGACATGACAAATGAACAGCTCAGCAGTGCTCAGAAGACAGAGTGGAAGTGTGTGCTTTGTGTAACCTAATTCCACATGCGGTGAAAGCTACTTGAATAATCTGCTTATAGTTGTTATTGGTGTTTTGAGGAACACATGTGTAAAACACAATGTGTATAACATTCTTGCTTTGTGCACGTACTTCAAGTATTTCCTTTTTGATTTTTTGGGTTGATTTGTGTGATGACAGATAATGAATAACAATATATCTAAACTGTGTAGTAGTAATATGAGAAATCAGTAATCTGAGAAATGTAATTTCTCACCCTGACCGGTTGAGGCAGATGGCCGCCCCTCCCTGAGCCTGGTTCTGCCGGAGGTTTCTTCCTGTTAAAAGGGAGTTTTTCCTTCCCACTGTTGCTCATAGGGGGTCATATGATTGTTGGGTTTTTCTCTGTATGTATTATTGTAAGGTTTAACTTATTATGTAAGTGCCTTAAGTTGACTATTGTTGTGATTAAGCACTGAATAAATAATGTCTAAAACTGAAGTTGATACTTGAGGTGGTGTGTGAATGACATTTTGAAAAATTTAAATTGTGTGTGGAAAGACATTTCTTGTAGTTAAGCAAATACTTCAATGAACTCATTTTGTTTGGTAATGGAATAGGATTTAATTTTATCAGAAATCCGTACAGTAATTTTGGCTGTGGATCACAGGGTGCAGAGTGGGGGTCACCCAGAGTCATAATCCAGTGAGATATCTGCGTCACCTCTTATAGTTTTCCTGTAATCTGAGATCAAAGATGAGAATATATAGAGTATAGTACAGTAAATTGTGCAAAGTTTACTATCAATTTTCTCAAAATCCGTACAGTAATTTTGGCTGTGGATCACAGGGTGAAGAGTGGGGGTCACCCAGAGTCAGAATCCAGTGAAATATCTGCGTCAGCTCTTACAGTTTTCCTGTAATCTGAGCTCAAAGATGAGAATATATTGAGTAGTACAGTAAATTGTGCAAAGTTTACTATCAATTTTCTGGAAATCCATACAGTAATTTTGGCTGTGGGTCACAGGGTGCAGAGTGGAGATGGCCTAGATTCAGAATCCAGTGAAATATCTGCGTCACCTCTTACAGTTTTCCTGTAATCTGAGCTCAAAGATGTCAATATGTAGAGTACAGTAAAGCAAAATGGGAAGATTTTACTATGAATTTTCTCAAAATCCGTACAGTAATTTTGGCTGTGGATGACAGGGTGCAGAGTGGAGATGGCCTAGATTCAGAATCCAGTGAAATATCTGCGTCACCTCTTACAGTTTTCCTGTAATCTGAGCTCAAAGATGAGAATATATTGAGTAGTACAGTAAATTGTGCAAAGTTTACTATCAATTTTCTGGAAATCCATACAGTAATTTTGGCTGTGGGTCACAGGGTGCAGAGTGGAGATGGCCTAGATTCAGAATCCAGTGAAATATCTGCGTCACCTCTTACAGTTTTCCTGTAATCTGAGCTCAAAGATGTCAATATGTAGAGTACAGTAAAGCAAAATGGGAAGATTTTACTATGAATTTTCTCAAAATCCGTACAGTAAGTTTGGCTGTGGATCACAGGGTGCAGAGTGGGGGTCACCCAGAGTCATAATCCAGTGAAATATCTGCGTCACCTCTTATAGTTTTCCTGTAATCTGAGGTCAAAGATGAGGACATTAAAAGTACAGTTGAGTAAATTGGGTAAATTTTATTGTTAATTTTCTCTGAATCATACAGTAATTTGGGCTGTGGATCACAGGGGGGAAAGTGGAGATAAACCAAAACTGGGAGTGGATTGTGAAGTAAAATAGTATCAGGACACAAAACACTGCGTTTCTAAGCCAGTCTTCACCCATACCGTAATATACGTAAGAGTAGTGCAACCACATTTTCGGTGCGGCTGGCGGAGCGGCTAGCTTGACTGTGACTTCCTAAGTGAGGGCTCACTTGACCGCAGTCTTTAAGACGCCCAAGTCGAGGGTTGATGGTGTCATCAGTTTGTGCCACTGCTCTCTCGCTCCGGGATTATGAGGACACGTGCCTTCACGCTTGTGCTTAACGAAGGACGGATTTATGTTTTCTTCTCCAGACCTTTTTTTTGGTTGTTTTATTTGCAACGCTTGGGTTGTATGAACGCTGGGCGTTATGTTGTTGAGCCGCAGCCGTTCAACCGGGCTTTTATATGGTTGTTGAAGAAGGCGTATTAAAGAACCACCGTGGATTACCGATACCAGCGTGGGTGTGTGTTCTTCCGACTAGCCTGCTAGGTGTTTTGCCGCCTCCTCTCAACCACGCAACACAACCCGACGTTACAGTATGTATTGCAGCTGCGAAGACGAACGTACGTTCTCCTGCTAGGTTACAGCTGGTAGGAAGGTGCGTTGAGTGTGTCTTTGTAATTTTAAGTTTCCATGTCAAACGAGATGAAACAGTTATTTCTGGATGCGCACTTATTTGCTGAGATTAACAATGTGTTTTTGTAAACCACGTGATGATTTAAGTCATTTAATCTTTACAGAACATGTGAGCGAGGCTAAAAGAGCAATATTTTTATGTTTAGTAAACTGACGTTTCTAAATGTAACTGCTTTTATTTTATCAGTTCTGACGAGGACAGCTGAGTGATGTTGTTGGTGAGCTTGGATTAAATCATCTCTAAACAAAGAACTTGTCCTCGTGGTGACTGACTTGGGGAGTGGAGGTCAGTGAGCTCATTGTCTCTGCTGGTCCGACTCCAACTACAAAGCCGGCCCGCTCGCCCCCTCCTGAGTCTGAGAGGAGATCCAGAGTAAGTCAGTTATAACTACACTGGTTGCTTAACTTTATCATTTTCTACAGAGTCTCTCTCTTAGCTCATTTTGGTTTTGATTTCTGCCTTCTGTTTAGCCTCTGTTTGTCTGCCTCAGTACCTTAATGTTTTATCATTTGAGTTACACTCTTTGTTTCCCTTCATATGAAGGTGATGTCTGTGGAGTGATCATGACTTCGTTAAAAATGCTGTTTTCCTTTTCCATGTTTCTTCTTTCATATTCTTTCTGACGTCTTTTCTTGTGTAAGCTGCTAACTCTTGTGATGGACATTTCTTTATTTTATGTGTTGATCATATGTTTTGACAATATGACTTTAGTAATATCTATAGTACATTTTGTGTGACTTTGTTCTACATATAGGAAAACATCAAATAAGTATTTCACAGGTTATTCCACACACAGATGGGTATTGTGAGTGAGTTGGACTGACACTCCCAGGCACCATGAGACATTAGGCAGATAGTGAGACTCCTTATCTCCAGGGAGGAGGTGTTGAGATGAAATTATTTGATGTGCCTCAATTCTATGCTGTATATTAACTAAAATGCCATATAACCGTATAGTGTAGTATTAAGTGGACATGGTCATGAAAAATAAAGGCATTAGACTACGTGTCCTTGGGGGGTGGAAAGCTGTAGACTCTCACCCACGCTTGCCTGTGAAAAAGTAGATAACAGGGGACCATCTTCTAGTGGAGATGCATTATAACTCACCTGTGCATTATAATAAAAGGTGTTGATTGCAGCTGACAGTGTCTGCAGACTTTGATAACTGTGACACCCTCGTGGTTAATCAGAGGGAAATCTGAGTCAGTGTGGATTTGGTTGTACAGCTCTCACACATACAACCTGAACTGCACATTGTAAGTGTGATGTTCTTCAAATTTGAACAAAGTAAAAACTAAAAAACTTTTTATTCACAAGTTGAACTTTTACTACTTTTATCCCCAAAATGAGCTCACTTCAAATATTTACCACAGCATAGCGTCCCCAGGCACCTGAGACGTTTGGCAGATGGTGAAACTGTTTATCTTTGTGAGGTAAGAGGGGGCACTTGTGGATGAGCTGAAGATATAGACCTGATGTCACTGTTTGGGTTCTTTGTCATTACAGGAGAAAGAAGTGAAAGCAGGCCCAAACCTCAGCACATGGATGACATCAACCAAAAACATCCAGCACCAGCAAGTAAAGATGAGCCAGCGGCGATCCCTGTGGAAAAGACTTTTCCTGCTATGAAGCAGCCCAGAAGACGCAAGCGCGCCAACGGGGAGGAGAGAAGCTTGAGCTGTGATCAGTGTGGGAAGACCTTTACTCAGAGATGCAACTTAAAATCACATCAGCTCGTCCACACGAAATTTAAAGCTTTCAACTGTGATCTGTGTGGGATGTCTTTTACTCACAGTAGCAACTTAAAAAGACATCAGCTGATCCACACCGATGTGAAACCATTCAGCTGTGATCAGTGTGGAAAGACCTTTACTCAGAGATCCAACTTAAAAGCACATCAGCTGATCCACACCGGTGTGAAACCATTCAGCTGTGATCAGTGTGGAAAGACCTTTACTCGGATTGGTGGCTTAAAAACACATCAGCCGATCCACACCGGTGTGAAACCATTCAGCTGTGATCAGTGTGGAAAGTCTTTTCAGGATAGAGATCACTTAGAGAGACATCAGGGCATCCACAGTGAAGTTAAACCTTTCACCTGTGATCAGTGTGGAAAGGCTTTTACTGAGATTGGTAGATTAAAAACACATCAGCTCATCCACAGTGGAGAGAAACCATTCAGTTGTGATCTGTGTGGAAAGTCTTTTACTCAGATGGGCAATTTAAAAGTACATCAGCTCATCCACAGTGGAGATAAACCTCTCACCTGTGATCAGTGTGGAAAGGCTTTTGCTTACGTTAGTAACTTAAAAACACATCAGCTCATCCACAGTGGAGATAAACCCTTCAGCTGTGAGCAGTGTGGAAAGTCTTTTACTCACATTGCTGCCTTGAAATCACATCAGCTTATCCACTCTGGTACTAAACAATTTGTATGTGGTGACTGTGGAAAGGCTTATATTGAGATCGAAAGGTTAAAAGCACATCAGCTCATCCACAGTGGAGATAAACCCTTCAGCTGTGAGCAGTGTGGAAAGTCTTTTACTCAGAAAGCTCACTTAAAAACACATCAGCTTATCCACTCTGGTACTAAACAATTTGTATGTGGTCAGTGTGGAAAGGCTTTTACTCACATGACTGGCTTAAAATCACATCAGCTCACCCACTCTGGAGTTACATCATTTAAATGTGGTCAATGTGGAAAGGCTTTTACTCACATGACTGGCTTAAAATCACATCAGCTCATCCACTCTGGTGCTAAACAATTTGTATGTGGTCAGTGTGGAAAGGCTTTTACTCACATGACTGGCTTAAAATCACATCAGCTCACCCACTCTGGAGTTAAATCATTTGTATGTGGTCAGTGTGGAAAGTCTTTCATCCATAAAACAAATCTATTGAGGCATCAGAAAACCCACAAAGTGTCCTCCTCTGAGAAAAGTGGCAGACCAATGGGACATTACTAGGGCTGCCACAAATGATTATTTTGATAGTCGACTAGTCACCGATTATTTTCCCAATTAGTCGAATAATCAGATCATGCATCCATTGGACGTAAAATGTACAGCATGCATCTGCTCTTATATAACTATCATGAGCTTACAGCTTTAAGTGTTTAAGGTCTGTGCTAACTAAGAATAGAGACAAGGTGATAGTTTATTAAATTTTAATGAAATGTGCAGATTGTTTCGGTGAAGTTTAATAAACTCCTTGCTAGGGATGGGTACCTGTATCCGGTGCCATGACGGCACCAGTTCTGACATAAACGGTAGTAACCAGACCGAAAAGAAGCGCACATTTCGGTGCTTTATTTCGGTGCTTTTATTTTCCTGAGATGTCATACACTTTAGATTCTAGCCAATCATTTTACGTTTCCGAGGATAGTACGTACGTTCTTTTGGAGCAGAGCTACAGATTAAAAATGCCCAAGGCAAAGCGGTGAAAAGTCTGGCTGTACTTCACAGCAAAATATGCAAACTCAGCAGCCTGCAACAAGTGCTTTAAGGTGATACTTTGATACTGTCAAAGGAGGTAACACCTCGAATCCGATGAAACACCTGGCGACGCATAACGGTGTTTTTTAAAGCCGAAAAATGCGCCGTATTTGATAGCTTGCTGCGAGACCTCACACCGAGCACATCTACTGCGGGTGTGGTGCCTGTTATCGGACCCGGAGTTAGCAACATCCCCCAAAAACCCGAAGAGGGGAGTCCTGGCCCCTAGCCCTGCCAGTGTAGCAGAAATTATGATGCAGCAGCAGCCGTTCTTCTCTGCGTGAGTAGCTTAATGTTGTTCGTGTGTAATTTACGTTGAGTAGGCTAAACACGTTATTACATTAATGCATGTAAGGTGAACTAGCAAACAGCATCATATCTATTTGCGGCTGTCTTCTTGTTTGATGGCAGATACTCCCTTCACCCTGGCCAAAAAGGCTAAAATGACCAAAGAAAGATTGGAAAACAGTTAAACATGAGAGGTTTTTGGAGAAAGTTTGTGTTTTTTCCATTGATTAAGCACTGCTTCCAGCCAAGAGTGATGCCATATATGCCCCATAGCTGCAGAAAAGACTAACATTGTTATCTTTTTACAAAAAAACAGCTGAACATGAGAGGTTTTTGGACCAATTTTGTGTTCTCCATTCTTTAAGCACCGGTTTGAACACCGTTTAGGCACCGGCACCGTTTCAAAAGTACCAGTTTGGCACCGGTATCGGATAAAACCTAAACGATACCAAATCCCTACTCCTTGCTATCTAAAATATAACAGGACACCGGAGTATATTCTCGAGCATCTCACATTTCTGATAATCAGCTGTCTGCTTGACGTTTTTTCAGCTGTGTAAAAACTATAACTTTAATCTCAGCCAAACCGATTTACTCAGGAACAAATAAAATACTGAAAAAAAGCAGAACAGTAACATTTTTAAGTTATCTAAGTGACTTATATATCATGTTTAACCTGAGTAGCGAAAGATGGCGGTGGGTTTGGAAACCATTTGCCGGGAGTCCGGTGTTCTCACCGGCTCCAGGGAGCCTGTAACCCCGGCTAGCTATCGAAGTCTCCGAAAACGTCGGAGCACTTTTGAAAAAATTTGGTGTCTTGATAAACTGAGCAGATATTTGAAGTTTACACACCTACATTCTCGCCTGAAAATATGTTAACACATATGTTGAACACAGTGGGAGAAACAGGGGTTTGAACAAAAGTTCTTCTGGATGCTGCGTCAAACTTAAAAAGCTTGAGATCAGGCTTCACAATTCAACTTGTTCCAAGTTTAGCAAGTTAAACTTCACTGGCTGTGTCCACAAACAGCATACAGAGAAAAAATTACTCCCATCATCTGATCACAAGAAAAACAAAATGTCAGAAGAGTTCACCTTCTGGGTCAAACTGTCAGACCTGTTACTGTTTATTTCAGGAGTCCCCAATCCCAGTCCACGAGGGCCGGTGTCCCTGCAGGTTTTAGATCTCACTCTGGGTCAACACACCTGAATCACATGATTACTTCATTACCAGGCCTCTGGACAACGTCAAGACATGTTGAAGGGGATAATTTAACATTTTTAAATCATCTATGACGGATCAAGGACACCTCTAAACCCTGCAGGGACACCGGCCCTCGTGGACTGGGATTGGGGACCCCTGGTTTATTTGGCTATTCATCGTGAGGTAATTATCAGTGTCAGTGCTGCGCCACTTCTATTGTAACTCACATGAAATGTGTTTTAAATGGGCTCTATTGTCTTACAATATTGTGTGAGTCTGTTTTGCTCCACAAAGACACAACCCCTCCTGCAATTTTTAATGTTACAGTAAAAAAAAAGGTAAATTGATAAATTTGTGTCATTTTTAAACGGGCAGTATGTGGAAAACTAAATATTTTCTTACCCATGTGTAAAGTTTTCAGTGGTCTGTGTTTTCTTACAGGATGTGAGTGTGTTTTGCTCCATGAAGAGACAAACCTACATTTTTTTTATGTTGCAATAAAAATATTTTTATTGTAAGTCATAAATGTGTGTCATTTATGATAAAACTGACTTGCTGTCCCTTTGTTCTCGTGTACCTAAGTAATTGTGGGTAATATCTTGATGCATGCTCAATCATCCAGGTAAGGAAATCCCAGAAGTTGATTCTGTTCATCTGGACGTAGCGTTTTCAGTGGGACAAACGTTTCGTCACTCATCCCAGAGACTTCTTCAGTCTCAGCTGACTGCAGGTTTCTCCAATCTTATAAAGAGTACATTTGCATAATGAATGAACCCCCCCCAGCAGGCCTGAAGGTGCCTGCTGGGGGGGGGGGGGGGTTTCCATGACGAAGGACTCAAAACAATATCAGAGCCTTAGTCCAAACAATTAAAAAACCCGGCTGCACCTCCAGCAGCAGCGGCACACAGTCCAACAAGCCAAGTTCTTGTGGCCAACTTGGTTGGTGGCAAATCCGGCAAGACCGTTTAGGCAGCCTCCCATGGGTTCAGTGGCACCAAAACAGTCTAGGCGGCCTGCGATGAGACCAGTGGCGGCAGCATTGCGGCTCAGGCAGCCTGCCCCGGGTCCAGTGACAGTGGTGTTACAGATCAACCGGCCTGCCCTGGGTCCTGTGGCAGTGATAACATAACGGCTCCGGTGGCTCTCAACAGCTCCTTAGCTGTTGGCCTGGAAAGTGGCCAATGATTATTGGTCTTGGCTGATGGCTGGTGTTTCGCTGCTGGACTCGGAAGCAGCGGTGCAGTCGGTGCTGGATGAGGAAGCGGGTGTGCAGGTGTGGTAGGTATGGACAGCTTGCAGACCCCCGGTGCTCAAACCTCCGACTCAGGCAGAGCGGGACCATCCGGTGCGCAGATCCTCTGCGCTCAAACTTCCACCTCAGGTTGAGCGGGCACCTCTAGTGTGCAGACCCATGTAGCTCAAACCCCCAGATTGGGCTGAATGGCGCTCTCTGGCGCACAGACCCTCGGCCCTTAAACCTCTAGCCTGGGCTAAGCAGCCCATCCGGCACGCAGACCCCCGGAGCTCAAACCTCCAGCTCTGGCTGAGCAGACCCCTCTGGCTCGCAGACCCTCGACCCTTAAACCTCCAGCTCAGGCTGAGCGCTAATGCTAAGCTCCATTCCCAATCTGGATAGTTATCATCTGGTTATGTCTGGGGATTACAACCTGGTAATGGATTCTGTTTGGGATCGCTCTTCCCAATCTTTACTAAGACCTGTTATGTGACGGCTGTGTGCAGGCAGGAAAAGGACCCAAGGTGCAGACTCCGGAGACAGATGTGAACTCAAAACAGCTTTAATGTTAAACTCAAATATAACATAACTGGAAAAAATCAAAATAAACTTACACCAGAGGACTGACAGAACACACAGCTAGGTAAACGGTAGATCGCAACACAAACACAGGGCTCAAATACACAGAGGGAGCAATCAGGGAATGGGTAACAGGAGGGAAGCACAGCTGGGGCAAATCAGGCCTAACGAGACAAGGGGAAGCAAAACCAGACACAGTAACATCAGACATGGACTTTCAAAGTAAAACAGGAAACCCATAACACAGACTGAACAAAAGACACAGACTCACATGCAAGCACTACAACAGAGGGAACAGAGACGTGGGACCAGGGCAGACACAGACACTGACTGGACACGGGGATATAGCAGACAGGGGAGACAGAGCAACTAGAGAAGACAGAGACATAAACCATAAGACAGAACTCAAAGAAACCAAAGACTAGAAATAATAAATAATAAACTCAAAAACCCTGGGTCAACGACCCAGGCATCCTAACAAGACCATCTAAATCTGTGCAAACAATTCAGTCGTTCGTAGAGCCACATAAACTTGTAGACCCTTGGAGATTTAAGTATCCCACTAGAAGGGAGTATTCATTTTACTCTAATGTGCATAAGTCATTTTCTAGGATAGATTTTTTTTCTGGTTGGCCCCTACTTACTGAGTGCTATTACAGACTGTAAATATGATCCAATTGTCATTTCTGATCATGCCCCGGTTACAGAGGTGGGTCAAGTATCCAAAAATTGTACTCAAGTAAGAGTAGCATGACTTTGAAATATTATTACTCAAGTAAAAGTGAAAAGTAGTCTTCAAAAAAGTTACTCGAGTAAGAGTAAAGTACTTGGTGAAAAGACTACTCAAGTAGCGAGTAACTGTTTGAAATGTCCGATTTATTTTATAAATGCTATCAGACAAACAAAAATAAATAAATATACAAATTTTAGTATTTCCAAAAGGAATATATGTAAAAAGATCAACAAAATAAAGCACAACAATTCTAATTTCCAGATTTTCACAACATTTTTCAAACAAGCTTTTTTCACCAATACCTACAGTAAATAATATAAATATATAAACAGTGCAAACAATTTCCAGTGACAAGATTTGCTGTAAACTTTATATTCATTTTTGCTCCAAATGGCACAGCAACCTCAGAGAAAACAGAACGAGACATCTTCCTCATGTACATACAAGCCAGCTCAGTTCATCATAAATTGTATGGGTGTGCATCTATTTCTGCATATTTAGCAAAAATGTGCCATTTCTTCACTCAGTGAGGTGATGGTTAAGCTTCAGCAGCAGTTTGCTCTCAAGGTTCTTTCTGTGAAGCTGTGACTGTTTAGCAGTGAACAGGAGTCCTGCATGACTGAGAAGTCCTTCACAAGCTCCAGATGCAGGAAGAGCTGTATTGCCTTTGATTGACAGCTTCTTGATGTGAGGAACGCCATGCAATAGATCCACACCTCCAGTGAATGGACATGAAAGGTACCGCTCCAGCCCTGCATCTGGCTTTCCTGACCCCATGGATCTATCATCTTAGTCGGTTAGGCTGCTGTTTGCGCTGGCATCATCCAGCTTTGTGTCTAGGTGATGTCTGATGAAGTTGAGACCTGTGGAAAGATGTATGGTTTTCAAAAGAATCAGGTCTGGTCATTATAGTGCTGTATACACTGCAAAGCTGCGGATGTTTGGCAAGAAGATTTGATCACACTGGAGATGTTTTTTACTAACTCTTGTAGAAAAACAAAATCTTGTCATTCATATCCCGCACAAACAGTTTGCAATGAATTCCAGATTAAGTTTAAAATAAGAACGCGTGCAAGGCGAAGCAGTGCTAGCCAATAGATCCTCCTGTTTGGCTGTTACTCTGGGAAAAGACGAGAAAGACTGTGATGGAAGCGTGACTGGAGCTGCGATGTAGTCTATATAATATTTATATTGTACGAATGTGATAATTCTGTATATTGTAATAATGTGATATTATATTGTTAAAAAACGTGAAAGGTATATTGTTAGAACAATATACTTTTCACTTTTCTTTTGCCTGGGTGGCAGCTCTACGCTTCCATATCCGAGGCTTTTCAATGTGGCCTCACAAAGTTATCACGACTACAACAACCATGAAAAGAGTTGGATGGACATTGCTGCTCAATCACAGCTGCCTGGTCAATGTTTTTCATTAGTAATTTAGCAAAGTTGACAGTGGTGGTGTGTGTCTGTGTGAGTGAGTGAAAGACAGAGAGGGAGAGTGAGAGATTGATTTTGTAGGATAAGCATTAGAGCTGGGCGATAGAACAATAACTAAATGTATTGCGAAATAACTTTTTCTCAATAGAAAAATTAAACTATTGCGATAGGCCTCATCTATCTTGGACTCTTAAAAAAAAAAGAACAGCCAATCCAAATTAAGTTGCACAGAGAATCACTAATTCGTCATTCGGCTTTTGTCAGACTAAAGTAACTGTTAAAACTGTTTGAAAAGCTAATCTATACAACAAGGAGAGATTGAGAATTTCCTTTTAGTTCTCAGTTTATTTGATATTGACAAAAGTTAGTCAATTTTGTCTGTTCTTCTGTAAAACCAACTAAGATTTATTTATAGAATTAATATTTTGTTTCTAAGTGGAATTGACAATTTAGTCTGTTTTGTTTGTCCTATTTTGAAACTTAAACGCTTTAGCGGCTGCCTTTTGTGTAGTTTGCAATATTTGCCTTTATTTATCTGAAAAAGTCTCGTGTTCCTCAAGTACATGGGGGAACTGCGAACTGTGCTTCAGCGACTCACACATGCAGGAATTTTTAAAAGAACCAAGAGAGGCACTGAAAAGGATCTGCAACGGTGAGCTGTTTTGATTTGGGAGGATTTTCAAGCGGACCAACAGGGAAAGCCTCGCTTCCTTACTGCTGCAATTATTGGGTGCAGGTTCCTAGAAACTCAGTTTGGGTATTCTAGTGGGTGTTCTTCTTCGTCTAAAGGCGTAAATATGATGTGGGGAACATGAACAGAAGCAGTGACTGCAGCACTGCATGGCAGATTTTAATCCCTACAGCATGTTGTGTCACCAGAAAGCAAAACCTTTCCTGTGATTTCTGGTAGATTTGGTTTTTTTGTTTGTTTGTTTGTTTGTTTTAGTACCAGGCTGATTTTGCCAGATAGGTTAGGGTTGTTTTCTTTTTGTAAGAGAAACACAGGTTTATTTTTTATATATATTTAGACATGTCCTGAACAAGGCCTAATATGTTTTGTTTGTAACGGTGCACTTAGGGGGAAAAAACCTGCCAGGTATCATCCCTCTGGGGGTGATATTTTGTGTGTTGATGATGTAAAAGCAGGCCTGCAAGATCGGGAGTAAAAGTGTTATAAAATACTTTAATTGAGAGCAAATATAAGGTGAGCTTCTCTAGATTACAATGGGCTTCTGAGAAAATTCACCTACATAGGACGCTGACCATATTAGATAGTAAGTCCTCTGTTTTAAAAGGATTGTAGCGATTCAATCCATTTCAAAAGCAATAAGAATAGTTTTTATTTTTGGAATGATGAAATATTGCTGTCAGTGGATATTTAAATTCATGCGCGGTTTTCTACTATCAGCAATGATTGGTACGATTGCATGTGACTGGATGAATGCATGTGATTGGACTGTGGCTGGACTGATGATGTGGACTAAGTGTGACTGACTTGAAATTGTGAAGACGTTAACTATTTTAGCATTAGTCACTGCTAATGCCTAACCCACCCAAACAGTGAAAAAGGGTGGATGTATGTGCTTTTGTTTGCTTGTTTTTGCAGGAGCAGGAGGATGACAGAGACCAGAGGAGGGGAGACTGTAGGTTCACATGAGTGTGTGTGGGCCTTACAGACTTAACCCTTAACCCTCCTGCCATCCTTTAAAAAACTCACACCCATCACCCTAGGGACCATTCTCAGCCACGCCATAAAAAGACCATATATCCATATTTTATTCCACTTTAAATTAGCCAACCTTGTAAAACTACTTCTCCCTGAAATATTCATGTAAAGTTTTAATTATATTTTCATTGTTTTAACCCTTCAAATCCCAGTGTTATTACATGAGCGCCCTGTGTTATAAGCCCCAAAAACCAAAAAACGAAACTAAATATTTCCACAAAAAACCAGTTGAAGTAATATGTGATTGTCATTATAAGTAGGCCTTTAGATGGACCAAAGATTGGCACCAACATACATTTTGACCTGCCATTATTTTTTTTGCATTTTTTTTGCAATTTAAAAATTAAAACTTCAAGGCCCTGAGTCTTCATTGACATCCAAGAAAAGAAGAAAAAATAAAATCATATGATGATAATTTGGGGTTGAAAAATAGCGTTTATAATGGAAGTCAATGGGCAGAAAATGGTCCCCAGGGTGATGGGTGTGGGGATTTCTGCTGCTCAGCCATTTTAGGCTGATTTAAGGAATTCACACTGGAATATTAACATTGACAGGTAAAAACTATCCTGTGGCAAGTTTGGTTATATTCCACTGAACACAGTGGAAATGGCAGCCATTTAACACATAGCAGTGGCACAAAAAGGTCCCAAGAAGGCAGGAAGGTTAAGCTGCTACTTTTCTGTGTTACTGATTTTGTGTGGAGAAAACTGTGTTTTCCTGGCTGCTTGTTGGTTACAGTAACACACTGTATTGTTGGAAAATGTTAAATGCTACAGGAGAAAAATGTGTATTCAATGTGAAACACATACTGTGTTAAAATCGGTATCACTCCTTTCACAGACAAGGAGGGTTGACCACATGATTTACAGCAACACCTCTGGAATCTGTTGATCCAGGCCCGACCTGCGAGGAAACACCACTGGCTAATGTTTTTTTTCCCTCTCTAAGGGTTCTGGCGTCACGCAGGCAGACATGAGTGAAATGAAGCAGATTGTGCAGTGATTACTCATTATCATATCGTTATTCATTTTAAGGTGTTGAGCTCAAAGTGTGAAAACAAGTGAGTGACATTACTTAAGATAAAACTACTGTAACCAGTAACTTAATTAAACACATGGGATGATCCATGGTTTGAGCAAATTATGGTAACAGTAGTGTTTTAATGATTTGGGGAAATAAACTGCATATGACACACTTTTGTCTGTGTTGGATGCCTTATTACTCTCATAACCTACAGTTGTTCGTAAGTGTGAAGTTTGTATTTACTCACCAATTTTGGTTTCTAGGTAATTGTGGTGTGGATGCAGGCTCCAGGCAGAGCCAAGAGTTAGACCCACTTGACATGACATTAATGCTGATTTTAGTCTTTAACAGGGCTGAAGCAAAATTACTCCGGAGGAGGAGCCCTGATGTTGTCTGAGAATTTGTGTAACTAACCTTTTCCTTTTTGTTATTCTCCTAGTTCTGATGAGTTGACTCATGGGAGAGACCACGTGTCAAACGGAGGGATTCTAGGTTTAAACAATGTTTTCTATGTTTTCCATGAGTTTTTTCATGGTGTTTTTGTCCATGGCTTTTTACTGTGATTTGTGGGATTAACCGTTCATGTACAGGTATTAAACCTCTACAGGGGGGTTAAGTCCATGTTCAGATAAGGTTTTGATGATCTATAAGTAAACTTCACTGAACTGAAAGGAAAATGTGGTTTGAAGCCTGGCTTCTGTCAGTCTGCCCATGACTGTAGCTGCCTCCACCAGTGTGTGAATGTGAGAGTGAATGAATAGTGGAATTGTAAAGCGCTTTGAGGGTCTCGAAAAGTGCTATATAAATGCAATTCATTATTATTATTATTATGATGATGGTTGACGTGTTTTCTAAATGGTTAGAAGTTTTTCCTCCTAGTGAAGAGATACAGGTGCAGCAGCCAGAGTATTGCTGGAAGAAATCATCCCAAGGGTGGAATCTCCTGACTGAGTCTGCGTGCTGATCAGAAGTCTTCAGAGACCCAGCAAGAACAGGGACCATTCATAACAGAGCTGACAGCCCAGGCAGTGGTTAAGGTCAAAGGTCATGGGGTTTGGGGCCCTACTAGTCATCATGAGAAGATTCCAGAACCACAGCAATAACCATAAAGCTGCGTTGGAACGAGAGGGTGAGGGCTGAAAAGAGCCCCCTCCTCCAACAAGAGCGTGCTGAGCTCCAACTCAGCAACTGCAGAGTGAGACTCTGTGGCACCCAAGAGGGATCAGCGAATGAATGCTTATCACACCTGCTTAAAACAGCCAATCACTTTCCCTGGAAAGCTTAGTGTGTTTTTAAGTTACGGAGGTCGTTGTTGTGACGTTAATAATCATTTTATAAATGATATGCATTTACATGATTCTCCGAACATCACAAACTCTGTTAGAGTCCTGAGCATGAGTAAAAGTGATTGGAGTAATTATAGCATGCAAGTTTTACAGCAACTTGTGTAGATTTTGTAGGGTAGGTAGACTGATTATCTAGCATGTCAGTTCCTGATGCGTAAGTGCATTAGGCCCTCATTGTCTGAGTAAACATAGTGTGGGATTATAATATGATCTTATGCCATGTTATACCCCTGATTAAAGATTGTGAAATCATTATGTAGTTTTAGTTTGTAGTATTCTCCTGAATTAGGTGAAAACTATTACAGTTATTAAACTGATTTGTATTACGTTAGACTGCTGATTCAGTGTGAATGAATGATATTGTTTATGATGCATTATACTGCTGAGTTATAAGAAATGCTGTTTTCAGAGAGTCAGGACCTTGCTTTTTCTCATAGTGGAGGAGACAGAGAGCACATTCCACGGGAGACTACACCCCCACCGTTGTTGAAGGCAGACAAAATAGGGAGCCAAGGCCATAAGTCAGGCTCGCTAGGAGTTAGAAAGAATGTGAATGTTTAGGTTTTTACGACTAGGTGCGGGCCACTAGAGGCTATAAGAGTTTGAGTAACCCTCCACCAGTTTGAGATTTGCTGTGACCCTCTTCATGCATGTCTCCCCATCTGGATGGTTTAAGCTCGTAAAGTGTTCAATTGTATGTAATAAAAGATTGTTGATTGAGCATTTGTACACCGAGTATTGTCCGTCCTTCAGCCCAAAGATCGAAAGAATTGGGAGAATTTAACAATAGTAACAGTCGTGAGTTCTTTTGACATGTGTACTCAATTTTTACACATTTGACACCGTAAAGATTGGATTTTTGGTTTATCCCATTTCATTGAGGGGTTTTGATCGGCCTCAAAAATGCTGGAAGCACTAAAGAAGGAAGTCGTTCTTCCAGAGTTGTGGTTGTTTTGGTTTCCCCAATCACTGATGTGGGCACAGTAAAGATAATTGTAAATGCCTTGGAGAGGGTTCACACCTTTTAAACGGGCTGATGGCCCTACAATAGTAAAGAGTACAGTACGCTGCATAGACAGAGAGGAAAGATCTATAATTCTGTTGCAAAATGTAGCTCAGAAGTGTTGGCTGTGTGGAAACTCATGGCTACTTTTGGGTTTTACTTTAAAACTCGAGAAGCACTAACATCAGTGTTAGTATATGTTTGTGCTATTCATTTGCCTACAGGTTCGGACATTCACTGTCCCTGATGGCAAACATCTGGACAGGGCAAAGCAAATGGCACAAAGGAGTGTGTGATGTTTGGTGAGACATGTGTGCCTCAATCCCTAATAACACTGGGGAAGAGGGTCTTTTACAGAAACAGTTAATAAATTGGGAGATTTAATGATAAAGTGGGAAATATATCACACACCTAAAAACTTCCTTATCTTAACAACGGGTTCTTATGAGAGAGCCGCTTGATGTAACTAAGACATATAACCTGTCTATTTCATACATTCGAGAACAGTGGGAGAATGATTTGGGTGCTGTGGTGGCAGATTTCTTTTCTCATGTATTAATCACACATTTAATCATATCACATTAGTTATAGTAATATCACTTTCTCACTTTACTATAGTAAGAGCACTCCTGTCACTAGTTTACATGCATGTGGAAAGTTAACACAGTGAGGCCAATGTAATGGGAGACATTAAACAGATAGTGAGACTCCTTCTGCTTATCAGGGATGTAAATTCTTAGGTGAAGGCTAAGCAGAAAACAAGGTCATAATTCTCTCTGTGAGGGAGGAGTTATAGCCCCCTGTGAGAGGGGCCAACATGTGAGGTTGTGGAATGTTCATTGTCTGTGTGGGCGGTGGCCACAATCCGGAGATGGTCCCGGTGTTTCACTGGGATGCTCTCTCCACATCACAATGTGTTTATTAAACCCACTTCAAATCAAGCTCGCTGGGTGTGTTGCAGGTTATTGTTAAATTTTCCACGACAGTGCCCAGCTGTCTGACAAAGAGTGAGATATG
Organism: Rhamphochromis longiceps; assembly: GCF_057381845.1. Lineage (NCBI taxonomy): Eukaryota > Metazoa > Chordata > Actinopteri > Cichliformes > Cichlidae > Rhamphochromis > Rhamphochromis longiceps. Next base: position 33,027,912 of record NC_140565.1, read on the forward strand.
GCTCTTACCAGGGTCCATTCGTCTTCTATATGTTCAAGACACTCCCTAATACAATTCAAAGTGTTACACAGGTTACATTTTTCAAAAGTTAAACTAGCAAAAATATTTCCGAACATAGACATAGACCCATCGTGTGATAGATGCAAACAGACTCCAGCTACTTCCCTTCATATGTTTTGGTCCTGTCCGAAAATTGCTCCTTTCTGGTCATCATTTTTTGAAGTCATCTCTAAAGCCTATGCCTATAACATCTCGCCTCCCCCTTGGTGACAGTTTTTGGTTGTTTCTCTGGTATTGTGACTTCTGTTCCCCCTGCCCATTTACAGAGGGTCATTGCGTTTTTGTCATTATTAGCGAGACGCCTGATTTTATTTAAATGGAAGTCTACTACTGCTCCATCACACCACCGCTGGATAACGGATGTTATGCAAAATGTCAAACTGGAAAAAATCAGATGTACTCTGAACGGATCCATCGGCAAATTCCACACAACGTGGAACCCTCTGTTAACATACGTCAACAATTTATCCGGTCTGGAACTGGAATCTTCAGTGTTTTTGTTTGCCCTAGAACAGTCCTGTAAAAACAATAGAGAGGTGCACCCCCCTCCCCCCTTTCTTTTTTTTTTTTTGCTGTTGTTGCTGTGCTTTTTGTTTGTTTTTTTGTTTGTTTGTTTGTTTTGTTTTTTGTTTCCCTTTTCCCGTCTTGGTATTATCTGTCTTTATGATCTGTGGGATTGTTGTTTTGTGGTTTTCTGTAAAATAATAGGAATGCTATGTATGATAATTGGAAAACTACAAGTGTTAAAAAAAAAGAATTACTACTACATTGAAAGCTGTTATAGTACGCCTTAAACTCATAGACATTTGGAGATTCAAATATCCTCATTCCAAAACGTTTACTTAGTGCAACCTTTTGGTTAGTTTTGGAAAGTTTTGATAGCGATAGCATAGATGTAGGTGGCCTTCGCCAGCAACAGATCATAAAGCCGTATTAAAATAAATTTAACTTCCCCTAAATCTTCTGTTGTTAAATCTACATATTGGAAACTCAACAGCTCTTTTTTAGAGAAAGATGATGTGAAAAAGGATCTTAAAGAACTGATCTCAAACTATTGATCTATAGCTCGAGAAAAATTAAAGTTTGCAAATAACTGGGAATTATTAAAATTTGAAATTGACAAATATTTAAGGAAGGTTGGCAGCCTTAATGTGAAATCGAAAAGATTAGAGGAAGAAAAATCAATCTCTCAAATTGACACTAATTGAAGAGGATAAATTGAACCTTGCTAAATTACAAGATAAATTAGATGGCTTATACTCAGTGTTTTGCTTGTAAATAAATAACTGAAAAGTGGGACGTCCGTATTTATTCAGCCCCACTGTTCGCTTCAACAGTGCTCCGTGGGATGTTCAAGGCCTGGGAAATCTTTTTGTAGCCTAAGCCTGCTTTAAATTTTCAATAATTTTATCTCTGACCTGTCTGGTGTCTAAATCGAATCGAGAATCTGTGGCAAGATCTGAAAACTGCTGTTCACAAACCCTGTCTATGTAATCTGACTGAGCTGGAGCTGTTTTGCAAAGAAGAATGGGGAAAAATTTCAGTCTCTAGATGTGCAAAGCTGGTAGAGACATACCCTAAAAGACTGGCAGCTGTAATTGCAGAAAAAGGTGGTTCTACAAAGGTGGGGTGACCATGGCTCAGCGGTTGGGAAGCGCATCTGTAACCAGAAGGTCACCGGTTCGATCTCTCTGTCCTGGTCGTCGTGTCCTTGGGCAAGACACTTTACCCTACCGGCCAGAGGGGCCGATGGCGCGGTATAGCAGCCTCGCTTCTGTCAGTCTGCCCCAGGGCAGCTGTGGCTGCAACCTGCTTGCCTCCACCAGTGTGTGAATGTGAAAGTGAATGAATAGTGGAATTGTAAAGCGCTTCGGGTGCCTTGAAAAGCGCTATATAAATGCAATCCATTATTATCATTACAACGTATTGACTCAGGGGGCTGAATAATTACGCACTCCCCACTTTTCAGTTATTTATTTGTAAAAAAATGTGTGGAATCATGTTTGATTTTCATTACACTTCTTACGTGTACACCACCTGATGTTCGTCTTTCACGTGGAATAAAAATAAAATGAATTCATGTTTGTGGCTGTAATGTGACAAAATGTGGGAAAGTTCAAGGGGGCGTGTACAACCCTTTAAATAAAGAAGTGCTTGTGCTTCCTCTTTAAGATCTCCCGGATTACACTGAGGGTGGTATCGTGCACGTCTCCCACATATGTGCTTAATACATAATTGTTGTGTACTGGACCTGATCTGAGTATTGGTTGTTTGTTCTCAGCCCAACATAAAACAATCGCGACAAGAGGCTCAGCATGACCTCATTAAAAATGCTCCGTTTTCTTTTTCCACTTCTCTTCTTTCATATTCTTTCTGACGTCTTTTCTTGTGTAAGCTGCTAACTCTTGTGATGGACATTTCTTTATTTTATGTGTTGATCATATGTTTTGACAATATGACTTTAGTAATATCTATAGTACATTTTGTGTGGCTTTGTTTTACACATAGGAAAACATCAAATATGTATTTCACAGGTTATTCCACACACAGATGGGTATTGTGAGTGAGTTGGACTGACACTCCCAGGCATCATGAGACATTAGGCAGATAGTGAGACTCCTCCTTATCTCCAGGGAGGAGGTGTTGAGATGAAAATATTTGAAGTGCCTCAATTCTATGCTGTATATGAACTAAAATGCCATATAACCGAATAGTGTAGTATTAAGTGGACATGGCCCTGAAAAATAAAGACATTAGACTACGTGTCCTTGGGGGGTAGAAAGCTGTAGACCAGCGGTCCCCAACCTTTTTTGCACCACGGACCGGTTTATGCCTGACAATATTTTCATGGACCAGCTTTGTGAGGTAAGAGGGGGCACTTGTGGATGAGCTGAAGATATAGACCTGATGTCACTGTTTGGGTTCTTTGTCATTACAGGAGAAAGAAGTGAAAGCAGGCCCAAACCTGAGCACATGGATGACATCAACCAAAAACATCCAGCACCAGCAAGTAAAGATGAGCCAGCGGCGATCCCTGTGGAAAAGACTTTTCCTGCTATGAAGCAGCCCAGAAGACGCAAGCGCGCCAACGGGGAGGAGAGAAGCTTGAGCTGTGATCAGTGTGGGAAGACCTTTACTCTGAAAGGTCATTTAAAGAGACATCAGCTCGCCCACACTGGATTTAAAGCTTTCAACTGTGATCAGTGTGGAAAGTCTTTTACTCGGATTGATAGGTTAAAAAGACATCAGCGCAGCCACAGATTGGTAGCTTGAAATCACATCAGCTGATCCACACCAGTGTGAAACCATTCAGCTGTGATCAGTGTGGACAGTCTTTTGCTCACATCAGTAGCTTAAAAGAGTAAACATTTGGGTAGGGCTTGAGGGTCGACACTCCATACCAGTTGGTGGCGGTAACGCACCATTTTATTGTTTGCAAACCGCCAATAAAACTGAAGAAGAAGAAGAAGAAGAAGAAGCAGGGCAGCAGACGAAGAGGAAGGAGGAGTGTGCGTACTGTGCTCTTTGCTGTGTCTTTCCGCCGTTTTAAAAATGGGCACTTTTTGAAGAACCCGCATCAAAGTATTGTGGAGAAGCGTCGTGTTAAATCTAATTGATGAACGGCTTTTTGTGAGGTATGTATTGCAGCTGCGAAGACGAACGTACGTTCTCCTGTTAGGTTACAGCTGGTAGGAAGGTGCGTTCAGTGTGTCTTTGTAATTTTAAGTTTCCATGTCAAACGAGATAAAACAGTTATTTCTGGATGCGCACTTATTTGCTGAGATTAACAATGTGTTTTTGTAAACCACGTGATGATTTAAGTAATTTAATCTTTACAGAACATGTGAGCGAGGCTAAAAGAGCAATTGTCTCTGCTGGTCCGACTCCAACTACAAAGCCGGCCCGCTCGCCCCCTCCTGAGTCTGAGAGGAGATCCAGAGTAAGTCAGTTATAACTACACTGGTTGCTTAACTTCATCATTTTCTACAGGGTCTCTCTCTCTCTTAGCTCACTTTGGTTTGATTTCTGCCTTCTGTTTAGCCTCTCTGTTTGTCTGCCTCAGTACATTAATGTTTTATCATTTGAGTTAAACTCTCTGTTTCCCTTCATATGAAGGTGATGTCTGTGGAGTGATCATGACCTCGTTAATAATCCTCTGTTTTCCTTTTCCACTTCTCTTTCATATTCTTTCTGTTCTTGTGTAAGCTGCTAACTCTTGTGATGGACATTTCTTTATTTTATGTGTTGATCATATGTTTTGACAATATCACTTTAGTAATATCTATAGTACATTTTGTGCGACTTTGTTCTACACATAGGAAAACATCAAATAAGTATTTCACAGGTTATTCCACACACAGATGGGTATTGTGAGTGAGTTGGACTGACACTCCCAGGCACCATGAGACATTAGGCAGATAGTGAGACTCCTTATCTCCAGGGAGGAGGTGTTGAGATGAAAATATTTGAAGTGCCTCAATTCTATGCTGTATATGAACTAAAATGCCATATAACCGTATAGTGTAGTATTAAGTGGACATGGCCATGAAAAATAAAGGCATTAGACTACGTGTCCTTGGGGGGTGGAAAGCTGTAGACTCTCACCCACGCTTGCCTGTGAAAAAGTAGATAACAGGGGACCATCTTCTAGTGGAGATGCATTATAACTCACCTGTGCATTATAATAAAAGGTGTTGATTGCAGCTGACAGTGTCTGCAGACTTTGATAACTGTGACACCCTCGTGGTTAATCAGAGGCAAATCTGAGCCAGTGTGGATTTGGTTGTACAGCTCTCACACATACAACCTGAACTGCACATTGTAAGTGTGATGTTCTTCAAATTTGAACAAAGTAAAAACTAAAAAACTTTTTATTCACAAGTTGAACTTTTACTACTTTTATCCCCAAAATGAGCTCACTTCAAATATTTACCACAGCATAGCGTCCCCAGGCACCTGAGACGTTTGGCAGATGGTGAAACTGTTTATCTTTGTGAGGTAAGAGGGGGCACTTGTGGATGAGCTGAAGATATAGACCTGATGTCACTGTTTGGGTTCTTTGTCATTACAGGAGAAAGAAGTGAAAGCAGGCCCAAACCTCAGCACATGGATGACATCAACCAAAAACATCCAGCACCAGCAAGTAAAGATGAGCCAGCGGCGATCCCTGTGGAAAAGACTTTTCCTGCTATGAAGCAGCCCAGAAGACGCAAGCGCGCCAACGGGGAGGAGAGAAGCTTGAGCTGTGACCAGTGTGGAAAGACCTTTACTCAGAGATGCAACTTAAAATCACATCAGCTGATCCACACGAAATTTAAAGCTTTCAACTGTGATCTGTGTGGGATGTCTTTTACTCACAGTAGCAACTTAAAAAGACATCAGCTGATCCACACCGGTGTGAAACCATTCAGATGTGATCAGTGTGGAAAGTCTTTTCAGGATAGAGATCACTTAGAGAGACATCAGGGCGTCCACAGTGAAGTTAAACCTTTCACCTGTGATCAGTGTGGAAAGGCTTTTACTGAGATTGGTAGATTAAAAACACATCAGCTCATCCACAGTGGAGATAAACCATTCAGGTGTGATCTGTGTGGAAAGTCTTGTACTCAGATGGGCAATTTAAAAACACATCAGCTTATCCACAGTGGAGATAAACCATTCAGTTGTGATCTGTGTGGAAAGTCTTTTACTCAGATAGGCAATTTAAAAGTACATCAGCTCATCCACAGTGGAGATAAACCTCTCACCTGTGATCAGTGTGGAAAGGCTTTTGCTTACGTTAGTAACTTAAAAAGACATCAGCTCATCCACAGTGGAGATAAACCCTTCAGCTGTGAGCAGTGTGGAAAGTCTTTTACTCACATTGCTGCCTTGAAATCACATCAGCTTATCCACTCTGGTACTAAACAATTTGTATGTGGTGACTGTGGAAAGGCTTATATTGAGATCGAAAGGTTAAAAGCACATCAGCTCATCCACTCTGGTGCTAAACAATTTGTATGTGGTCAGTGTGGAAAGGCTTTTACTCACATGACTGGCTTAAAATCACATCAGCTCACCCACTCTGGAGTTAAATCATTTAAATGTGGTCAATGTGGAAAGGCTTTTACTCACATGACTGGCTTAAAATCACATCAGCTCAACCACTCTGGAGTTACATCATTTAAATGTGGTCAATGTGGAAAGGCTTTTACTCACATGACTGGCTTAAAATCACATCAGCTGATCCACTCTGGTGCTAAACAATTTGTATGTGGTCAGTGTGGAAAGGCTTTTACTCACATGACTAGCTTAAAATCACATCAGCTCACCCACTCTGGAGTTAAATCATTTGTATGTGGTCACTGTGGAAAGTCTTTCATCCATAAAACAAATCTATTGAGGCATCAGAAAACCCACAAAGTGTCCTCCTCTGAGAAAAGTGGAAGACCAATGGGACATTACTAGGGCTGCCACAAATGATTATTTTGATAGTCGACTAGTCACCGATTATTTTTGCAATTAGTCGACTAATCAGATCATGCATCCATTGGACGTAAAATGTACAGCATGCATCTGCTCTTATATAACTATCATGAGCTTACAGCTTTAAGTGTTTAAGGTCTGTGCTAACTAAGAATAGAGACAAGGTGATAGTTTATTAAATTTTAATGAAATGTGCAGATTGTTTCGGTGAAGTTTAATAAACTCCTTGCTAGGGATGGGTACCTGTATCCGGTGCCATGACGGCACCAGTTCTGACATAAACGGTAGTAACCAGACCGAAAAGAAGCGCACATTTCGGTGCTTTATTTCGGTGCTTTTATTTTCCTGAGATGTCATACACTTTAGATTCTAGCCAATCATTTTACGTTTCTGAGGATAGTAGGCGGGTCCAGGTACGTACGTTCTTTTGGAGCAGAGCTACAGATTAAAAATGCCCAAGGCAAAGCGGTGAAAAGTCTGGCTGTACTTCACAGCAAAATATGCAAACTCAGCAGCCTGCAACAAGTGCTTTAAGGTGATACTTTGATACTGTCAAAGGAGGTAACACCTCGAATCCGATGAAACACCTGGCGACGCATAACGGTGTTTTTTAAAGCCGAAAAATGCGCCGTATTTGATAGCTTGCTGCGAGACCTCACACCGAGCACATCTACTGCGGGTGTGGTGCCTGTTATCGGACCCGGAGTTAGCAACATCCCCCAAAAACCCGAAGAGGGGAGTCCTGGCCCCTAGCCCTGCCAGTGTAGCAGAAATGATGATGCAGCAGCAGCCGTTCTTCTCTGCGTGAGTAGCTTAATGTTGTTCGTGTGTAATTTACGTTGAGTAGGCTAAACACGTTATTACATTAATGCATGTAAGGTGAACTAGCAAACAGCATCATATCTATTTGCGGCTGTCTTCTTGTTTGATGGCAGATACTCCCTTCACCCTGGCCAAAAAGGCTAAAATGACCAAAGAAAGATTGGAAAACAGTTAAACATGAGGTTTTTGGAGAAAGTTTGTTTTTTCCATTGATTAAGCACTGCTTCCAGCCAAGAGTGTTGCCATATATGCCCCATAGCTGCAGAAAAGACTAACATTGTTATCTTTTTACAAAAAAACAGCTGAACATGAGAGGTTTTTGGACCAATTTTGTGTTCTCCATTCTTTAAGCACCGGCACCGTTTCAAAAGTACCAGTTAGGCACCGGCACCGTTTCAAAAGTACCAGTTTGGCACCGGTATCGGATAAAACCTAAACGATACCAAATCCCTACTCCTTGCTATCTAAAATATAACAGGACACCGGAGTATATTCTCGAGCATCTCACATTTCTGATAATCAGCTGTCTGCTTGACGTTTTTTCAGCTGTGTAAAAACTATAACTTTAATCTCAGCCAAACCGATTTACTCAGGAACAAATAAAATACTGAAAAAAAGCAGAACAGTAACATTTTTAAGTTATCTAAGTGACTTATATATCATGTTTAACCTGAGTAGCGAAAGATGGCGGTGGGTTTGGAAACCATTTGCCGGGAGTCCGGTGTTCTCACCGGCTCCAGGGAGCCTGTAACCCCGGCTAGCTATCGAAGTCTCCGAAAACGTCGGAGCACTTTTGAAAAAATTTGGTGTCTTGATAAACTGAGCAGATATTTGAAGTTTACACAGCTACATTCTCGCCTGAAAATATGTTAAACATTTACTTTGTGACCCAGAAAGAATGATAAGAATAAAACTGACTAGCTGCCGCCATTGTTGGAAACTGAGCTGTGCAATGAATTCTGGGACACAGCTTCTTCTTCTTCGGTGTTTAATGGCAGCTGTCATCCTTCTTCATGCAGTGCTGCCATCTTCTGTTTCAGTCCGTTATTACACGCTTAAATCCTACTACTTATTCCTGCGTCTTTTGGGATCTTACAAAGCTTCAAACGACGCCTTGACTATTAAATTAGTCATTGGCGATTTTGATAGTCGACGTAATCGTGACTAGTCGACTAATCGTGGCAGCCCTAGACATTACCCTGACAGGGTTCATTTGAACACAGTGGGAGAAACAGGGGTCTGAACAAAAGTTCTTCTGGATGCTGCGTCAAACTTAAAAAGCTTGAGATCAGGCTTCACAATTCAACTTGTTCCAAGTTTAGCAAGTTAAACTTCACTGGCTGTGTCCACAAACAGCATACAGAGAAAAAATTACTCCCATCATCTGATCACAAGAAAAACAAAATGTCAGAAGAGTTCACCTTCTGGGTCAAACTGTCAGACCTGTTACTGTTTATTTCAGGAGTCCCCAATCCCAGTCCACGAGGGCCGGTGTCCCTGCAGGTTTTAGATCTCACTCTGGGTCAACACACCTGAATCACATGATTACTTCATTACCAGGCCTCTGGACAACGTCAAGACATGTTGAAGGGGATAATTTAACATTTTTAAATCATCTATGACGGATCAAGGACACCTCTAAACCCTGCAGGGACACCGGCCCTCGTGGACTGGGATTGGGGACCCCTGGTTTATTTGGCTATTCATCGTGAGGTAATTATCAGTGTCAGTGCTGCGCCACTTCTATTGTAACTCACATGAAATGTGTTTTAAATGGGCTCTATTGTCTTACAATATTGTGTGAGTCTGTTTTGCTCCACAAAGACACAACCCCTCCTGCAATTTTTAATGTTACAGTAAAAAAAAAGGTAAATTGATAAATTTGTGTCATTTTTAAACGGGCAGTATGTGGAAAACTAAATATTTTCTTACCCATGTGTAAAGTTTTCAGTGGTCTGTGTTTTCTTACAGGATGTGAGTGTGTTTTGCTCCATGAAGAGACAAACCTACATTTTTTTTATGTTGCAATAAAAATATTTTTATTGTAAGTCATAAATGTGTGTCATTTATGATAAAACTGACTTGCTGTCCCTTTGTTCTCGTGTACCTAAGTAATTGTGGGTAATATCTTGATGCATGCTCAATCATCCAGGTAAGGAAATCCCAGAAGTTGATTCTGTTCATCTGGACGTAGCGTTTTCAGTGGGACAAACGTTTCGTCACTCATCCCAGAGACTTCTTCAGTCTCAGCTGACTGCAGGTTTCTCCAATCTTATAAAGAGTACATTTGCATAATGAATGAACCCCCCCCAGCAGGCCTGAAGGTGCCTGCTGGGGGGGGTTTCCATGACGAAGGACTCAAAACAATATCAGAGCCTTAGTCCAAACAATTAAAAAACCCGGCTGCACCTCCAGCAGCAGCGGCACACAGTCCAACAAGCCAAGTTCTTGTGGCCAACTTGGTTGGTGGCAAATCCGGCAAGACCGTTTAGGCAGCCTCCCATGGGTTCAGTGGCACCAAAACAGTCTAGGCGGCCTGCGATGAGACCAGTGGCGGCAGCATTGCGGCTCAGGCAGCCTGCCCCGGGTCCAGTGACAGTGGTGTTACAGATCAACCGGCCTGCCCTGGGTCCTGTGGCAGTGATAACATAACGGCTCCGGTGGCTCTCAACAGCTCCTTAGCTGTTGGCCTGGAAAGTGGCCAATGATTATTGGTCTTGGCTGATGGCTGGTGTTTCGCTGCTGGACTCGGAAGCAGCGGTGCAGTCGGTGCTGGATGAGGAAGCGGGTGTGCAGGTGTGGTAGGTATGGACAGCTTGCAGACCCCCGGTGCTCAAACCTCCGACTCAGGCAGAGCGGGACCATCCGGTGCGCAGATCCTCTGCGCTCAAACTTCCACCTCAGGTTGAGCGGGCACCTCTAGTGTGCAGACCCATGTAGCTCAAACCCCCAGATTGGGCTGAATGGCGCTCTCTGGCGCACAGACCCTCGGCCCTTAAACCTCTAGCCTGGGCTAAGCAGCCCATCCGGCACGCAGACCCCCGGAGCTCAAACCTCCAGCTCTGGCTGAGCAGACCCCTCTGGCTCGCAGACCCTCGACCCTTAAACCTCCAGCTCAGGCTGAGCGCTAATGCTAAGCTCCATTCCCAATCTGGATAGTTATCATCTGGTTATGTCTGGGGATTACAACCTGGTAATGGATTCTGTTTGGGATCGCTCTTCCCAATCTTTACTAAGACCTGTTATGTGACGGCTGTGTGCAGGCAGGAAAAGGACCCAAGGTGCAGACTCCGGAGACAGATGTGAACTCAAAACAGCTTTAATGTTAAACTCAAATATAACATAACTGGAAAAAATCAAAATAAACTTACACCAGAGGACTGACAGAACACACAGCTAGGTAAACGGTAGATCGCAACACAAACACAGGGCTCAAATACACAGAGGGAGCAATCAGGGAATGGGTAACAGGAGGGAAGCACAGCTGGGGCAAATCAGGCCTAACGAGACAAGGGGAAGCAAAACCAGACACAGTAACATCAGACATGGACTTTCAAAGTAAAACAGGAAACCCATAACACAGACTGAACAAAAGACACAGACTCACATGCAAGCACTACAACAGAGGGAACAGAGACGTGGGACCAGGGCAGACACAGACACTGACTGGACACGGGGATATAGCAGACAGGGGAGACAGAGCAACTAGAGAAGACAGAGACATAAACCATAAGACAGAACTCAAAGAAACCAAAGACTAGAAATAATAAATAATAAACTCAAAAACCCTGGGTCAACGACCCAGGCATCCTAACAAGACCATCTAAATCTGTGCAAACAATTCAGTCGTTCGTAGAGCCACATAAACTTGTAGACCCTTGGAGATTTAAGTATCCCACTAGAAGGGAGTATTCATTTTACTCTAATGTGCATAAGTCATTTTCTAGGATAGATTTTTTTTCTGGTTGGCCCCTACTTACTGAGTGCTATTACAGACTGTAAATATGATCCAATTGTCATTTCTGATCATGCCCCGGTTACAGAGGTGGGTCAAGTATCCAAAAATTGTACTCAAGTAAGAGTAGCATGACTTTGAAATATTATTACTCAAGTAAAAGTGAAAAGTAGTCTTCAAAAAAGTTACTCGAGTAAGAGTAAAGTACTTGGTGAAAAGACTACTCAAGTAGCGAGTAACTGTTTGAAATGTCCGATTTATTTTATAAATGCTATCAGACAAACAAAAATAAATAAATATACAAATTTTAGTATTTCCAAAAGGAATATATGTAAAAAGATCAACAAAATAAAGCACAACAATTCTAATTTCCAGATTTTCACAACATTTTTCAAACAAGCTTTTTTCACCAATACCTACAGTAAATAATATAAATATATAAACAGTGCAAACAATTTCCAGTGACAAGATTTGCTGTAAACTTTATATTCATTTTTGCTCCAAATGGCACAGCAACCTCAGAGAAAACAGAACGAGACATCTTCCTCATGTACATACAAGCCAGCTCAGTTCATCATAAATTGTATGGGTGTGCATCTATTTCTGCATATTTAGCAAAAATGTGCCATTTCTTCACTCAGTGAGGTGATGGTTAAGCTTCAGCAGCAGTTTGCTCTCAAGGTTCTTTCTGTGAAGCTGTGACTGTTTAGCAGTGAACAGGAGTCCTGCATGACTGAGAAGTCCTTCACAAGCTCCAGATGCAGGAAGAGCTGTATTGCCTTTGATTGACAGCTTCTTGATGTGAGGAACGCCATGCAATAGATCCACACCTCCAGTGAATGGACATGAAAGGTACCGCTCCAGCCCTGCATCTGGCTTTCCTGACCCCATGGATCTATCATCTTAGTCGGTTAGGCTGCTGTTTGCGCTGGCATCATCCAGCTTTGTGTCTAGGTGATGTCTGATGAAGTTGAGACCTGTGGAAAGATGTATGGTTTTCAAAAGAATCAGGTCTGGTCATTATAGTGCTGTATACACTGCAAAGCTGCGGATGTTTGGCAAGAAGATTTGATCACACTGGAGATGTTTTTTACTAACTCTTGTAGAAAAACAAAATCTTGTCATTCATATCCCGCACAAACAGTTTGCAATGAATTCCAGATTAAGTTTAAAATAAGAACGCGTGCAAGGCGAAGCAGTGCTAGCCAATAGATCCTCCTGTTTGGCTGTTACTCTGGGAAAAGACGAGAAAGACTGTGATGGAAGCGTGACTGGAGCTGCGATGTAGTCTATATAATATTTATATTGTACGAATGTGATAATTCTGTATATTGTAATAATGTGATATTATATTGTTAAAAAACGTGAAAGGTATATTGTTAGAACAATATACTTTTCACTTTTCTTTTGCCTGGGTGGCAGCTCTACGCTTCCATATCCGAGGCTTTTCAATGTGGCCTCACAAAGTTATCACGACTACAACAACCATGAAAAGAGTTGGATGGACATTGCTGCTCAATCACAGCTGCCTGGTCAATGTTTTTCATTAGTAATTTAGCAAAGTTGACAGTGGTGGTGTGTGTCTGTGTGAGTGAGTGAAAGACAGAGAGGGAGAGTGAGAGATTGATTTTGTAGGATAAGCATTAGAGCTGGGCGATAGAACAATAACTAAATGTATTGCGAAATAACTTTTTCTCAATAGAAAAATTAAACTATTGCGATAGGCCTCATCTATCTTGGACTCTTAAAAAAAAAAGAACAGCCAATCCAAATTAAGTTGCACAGAGAATCACTAATTCGTCATTCGGCTTTTGTCAGACTAAAGTAACTGTTAAAACTGTTTGAAAAGCTAATCTATACAACAAGGAGAGATTGAGAATTTCCTTTTAGTTCTCAGTTTATTTGATATTGACAAAAGTTAGTCAATTTTGTCTGTTCTTCTGTAAAACCAACTAAGATTTATTTATAGAATTAATATTTTGTTTCTAAGTGGAATTGACAATTTAGTCTGTTTTGTTTGTCCTATTTTGAAACTTAAACGCTTTAGCGGCTGCCTTTTGTGTAGTTTGCAATATTTGCCTTTATTTATCTGAAAAAGTCTCGTGTTCCTCAAGTACATGGGGGAACTGCGAACTGTGCTTCAGCGACTCACACATGCAGGAATTTTTAAAAGAACCAAGAGAGGCACTGAAAAGGATCTGCAACGGTGAGCTGTTTTGATTTGGGAGGATTTTCAAGCGGACCAACAGGGAAAGCCTCGCTTCCTTACTGCTGCAATTATTGGGTGCAGGTTCCTAGAAACTCAGTTTGGGTATTCTAGTGGGTGTTCTTCTTCGTCTAAAGGCGTAAATATGATGTGGGGAACATGAACAGAAGCAGTGACTGCAGCACTGCATGGCAGATTTTAATCCCTACAGCATGTTGTGTCACCAGAAAGCAAAACCTTTCCTGTGATTTCTGGTAGATTTGGTTTTTTTGTTTGTTTGTTTGTTTGTTTTAGTACCAGGCTGATTTTGCCAGATAGGTTAGGGTTGTTTTCTTTTTGTAAGAGAAACACAGGTTTATTTTTTATATATATTTAGACATGTCCTGAACAAGGCCTAATATGTTTTGTTTGTAACGGTGCACTTAGGGGGAAAAAACCTGCCAGGTATCATCCCTCTGGGGGTGATATTTTGTGTGTTGATGATGTAAAAGCAGGCCTGCAAGATCGGGAGTAAAAGTGTTATAAAATACTTTAATTGAGAGCAAATATAAGGTGAGCTTCTCTAGATTACAATGGGCTTCTGAGAAAATTCACCTACATAGGACGCTGACCATATTAGATAGTAAGTCCTCTGTTTTAAAAGGATTGTAGCGATTCAATCCATTTCAAAAGCAATAAGAATAGTTTTTATTTTTGGAATGATGAAATATTGCTGTCAGTGGATATTTAAATTCATGCGCGGTTTTCTACTATCAGCAATGATTGGTACGATTGCATGTGACTGGATGAATGCATGTGATTGGACTGTGGCTGGACTGATGATGTGGACTAAGTGTGACTGACTTGAAATTGTGAAGACGTTAACTATTTTAGCATTAGTCACTGCTAATGCCTAACCCACCCAAACAGTGAAAAAGGGTGGATGTATGTGCTTTTGTTTGCTTGTTTTTGCAGGAGCAGGAGGATGACAGAGACCAGAGGAGGGGAGACTGTAGGTTCACATGAGTGTGTGTGGGCCTTACAGACTTAACCCTTAACCCTCCTGCCATCCTTTAAAAAACTCACACCCATCACCCTAGGGACCATTCTCAGCCACGCCATAAAAAGACCATATATCCATATTTTATTCCACTTTAAATTAGCCAACCTTGTAAAACTACTTCTCCCTGAAATATTCATGTAAAGTTTTAATTATATTTTCATTGTTTTAACCCTTCAAATCCCAGTGTTATTACATGAGCGCCCTGTGTTATAAGCCCCAAAAACCAAAAAACGAAACTAAATATTTCCACAAAAAACCAGTTGAAGTAATATGTGATTGTCATTATAAGTAGGCCTTTAGATGGACCAAAGATTGGCACCAACATACATTTTGACCTGCCATTATTTTTTTTGCATTTTTTTTGCAATTTAAAAATTAAAACTTCAAGGCCCTGAGTCTTCATTGACATCCAAGAAAAGAAGAAAAAATAAAATCATATGATGATAATTTGGGGTTGAAAAATAGCGTTTATAATGGAAGTCAATGGGCAGAAAATGGTCCCCAGGGTGATGGGTGTGGGGATTTCTGCTGCTCAGCCATTTTAGGCTGATTTAAGGAATTCACACTGGAATATTAACATTGACAGGTAAAAACTATCCTGTGGCAAGTTTGGTTATATTCCACTGAACACAGTGGAAATGGCAGCCATTTAACACATAGCAGTGGCACAAAAAGGTCCCAAGAAGGCAGGAAGGTTAAGCTGCTACTTTTCTGTGTTACTGATTTTGTGTGGAGAAAACTGTGTTTTCCTGGCTGCTTGTTGGTTACAGTAACACACTGTATTGTTGGAAAATGTTAAATGCTACAGGAGAAAAATGTGTATTCAATGTGAAACACATACTGTGTTAAAATCGGTGAAGTTTGTATTTACTCACCAATTTTGGTTTCTAGGTAATTGTGGTGTGGATGCAGGCTCCAGGCAGAGCCAAGAGTTAGACCCACTTGACATGACATTAATGCTGATTTTAGTCTTTAACAGGGCTGAAGCAAAATTACTCCGGAGGAGGAGCCCTGATGTTGTCTGAGAATTTGTGTAACTAACCTTTTCCTTTTTGTTATTCTCCTAGTTCTGATGAGTTGACTCATGGGAGAGACCACGTGTCAAACGGAGGGATTCTAGGTTTAAACAATGTTTTCTATGTTTTCCATGAGTTTTTTCATGGTGTTTTTGTCCATGGCTTTTTACTGTGATTTGTGGGATTAACCGTTCATGTACAGGTATTAAACCTCTACAGGGGGGTTAAGTCCATGTTCAGATAAGGTTTTGATGATCTATAAGTAAACTTCACTGAACTGAAAGGAAAATGTGGTTTGAAGCCTGGCTTCTGTCAGTCTGCCCATGACTGTAGCTGCCTCCACCAGTGTGTGAATGTGAGAGTGAATGAATAGTGGAATTGTAAAGCGCTTTGAGGGTCTCGAAAAGTGCTATATAAATGCAATTCATTATTATTATTATTATGATGATGGTTGACGTGTTTTCTAAATGGTTAGAAGTTTTTCCTCCTAGTGAAGAGATACAGGTGCAGCAGCCAGAGTATTGCTGGAAGAAATCATCCCAAGGGTGGAATCTCCTGACTGAGTCTGCGTGCTGATCAGAAGTCTTCAGAGACCCAGCAAGAACAGGGACCATTCATAACAGAGCTGACAGCCCAGGCAGTGGTTAAGGTCAAAGGTCATGGGGTTTGGGGCCCTACTAGTCATCATGAGAAGATTCCAGAACCACAGCAATAACCATAAAGCTGCGTTGGAACGAGAGGGTGAGGGCTGAAAAGAGCCCCCTCCTCCAACAAGAGCGTGCTGAGCTCCAACTCAGCAACTGCAGAGTGAGACTCTGTGGCACCCAAGAGGGATCAGCGAATGAATGCTTATCACACCTGCTTAAAACAGCCAATCACTTTCCCTGGAAAGCTTAGTGTGTTTTTAAGTTACGGAGGTCGTTGTTGTGACGTTAATAATCATTTTATAAATGATATGCATTTACATGATTCTCCGAACATCACAAACTCTGTTAGAGTCCTGAGCATGAGTAAAAGTGATTGGAGTAATTATAGCATGCAAGTTTTACAGCAACTTGTGTAGATTTTGTAGGGTAGGTAGACTGATTATCTAGCATGTCAGTTCCTGATGCGTAAGTGCATTAGGCCCTCATTGTCTGAGTAAACATAGTGTGGGATTATAATATGATCTTATGCCATGTTATACCCCTGATTAAAGATTGTGAAATCATTATGTAGTTTTAGTTTGTAGTATTCTCCTGAATTAGGTGAAAACTATTACAGTTATTAAACTGATTTGTATTACGTTAGACTGCTGATTCAGTGTGAATGAATGATATTGTTTATGATGCATTATACTGCTGAGTTATAAGAAATGCTGTTTTCAGAGAGTCAGGACCTTGCTTTTTCTCATAGTGGAGGAGACAGAGAGCACATTCCACGGGAGACTACACCCCCACCGTTGTTGAAGGCAGACAAAATAGGGAGCCAAGGCCATAAGTCAGGCTCGCTAGGAGTTAGAAAGAATGTGAATGTTTAGGTTTTTACGACTAGGTGCGGGCCACTAGAGGCTATAAGAGTTTGAGTAACCCTCCACCAGTTTGAGATTTGCTGTGACCCTCTTCATGCATGTCTCCCCATCTGGATGGTTTAAGCTCGTAAAGTGTTCAATTGTATGTAATAAAAGATTGTTGATTGAGCATTTGTACACCGAGTATTGTCCGTCCTTCAGCCCAAAGATCGAAAGAATTGGGAGAATTTAACAATAGTAACAGTCGTGAGTTCTTTTGACATGTGTACTCAATTTTTACACATTTGACACCGTAAAGATTGGATTTTTGGTTTATCCCATTTCATTGAGGGGTTTTGATCGGCCTCAAAAATGCTGGAAGCACTAAAGAAGGAAGTCGTTCTTCCAGAGTTGTGGTTGTTTTGGTTTCCCCAATCACTGATGTGGGCACAGTAAAGATAATTGTAAATGCCTTGGAGAGGGTTCACACCTTTTAAACGGGCTGATGGCCCTACAATAGTAAAGAGTACAGTACGCTGCATAGACAGAGAGGAAAGATCTATAATTCTGTTGCAAAATGTAGCTCAGAAGTGTTGGCTGTGTGGAAACTCATGGCTACTTTTGGGTTTTACTTTAAAACTCGAGAAGCACTAACATCAGTGTTAGTATATGTTTGTGCTATTCATTTGCCTACAGGTTCGGACATTCACTGTCCCTGATGGCAAACATCTGGACAGGGCAAAGCAAATGGCACAAAGGAGTGTGTGATGTTTGGTGAGACATGTGTGCCTCAATCCCTAATAACACTGGGGAAGAGGGTCTTTTACAGAAACAGTTAATAAATTGGGAGATTTAATGATAAAGTGGGAAATATATCACACACCTAAAAACTTCCTTATCTTAACAACGGGTTCTTATGAGAGAGCCGCTTGATGTAACTAAGACATATAACCTGTCTATTTCATACATTCGAGAACAGTGGGAGAATGATTTGGGTGCTGTGGTGGCAGATTTCTTTTCTCATGTATTAATCACACATTTAATCATATCACATTAGTTATAGTAATATCACTTTCTCACTTTACTATAGTAAGAGCACTCCTGTCACTAGTTTACATGCATGTGGAAAGTTAACACAGTGAGGCCAATGTAATGGGAGACATTAAACAGATAGTGAGACTCCTTCTGCTTATCAGGGATGTAAATTCTTAGGTGAAGGCTAAGCAGAAAACAAGGTCATAATTCTCTCTGTGAGGGAGGAGTTATAGCCCCCTGTGAGAGGGGCCAACATGTGAGGTTGTGGAATGTTCATTGTCTGTGTGGGCGGTGGCCACAATCCGGAGATGGTCCCGGTGTTTCACTGGGATGCTCTCTCCACATCACAATGTGTTTATTAAACCCACTTCAAATCAAGCTCGCTGGGTGTGTTGCAGGTTATTGTTAAATTTTCCACGACAGTGCCCAGCTGTCTGACAAAGAGTGAGATATGGCTCTTACCAGGGTCCATTCGTCTTCTATATGTTCAAGACACTCCCTAATACAATTCAAAGTGTTACACAGGTTACATTTTTCAAAAGTTAAACTAGCAAAAATATTTCCGAACATAGACATAGACCCATCGTGTGATAGATGCAAACAGACTCCAGCTACTTCCCTTCATATGTTTTGGTCCTGTCCGAAAATTGCTCCTTTCTGGTCATCATTTTTTGAAGTCATCTCTAAAGCCTATGCCTATAACATCTCGCCTCCCCCTTGGTGACAGTTTTTGGTTGTTTCTCTGGTATTGTGACTTCTGTTCCCCCTGCCCATTTACAGAGGGTCATTGCGTTTTTGTCATTATTAGCGAGACGCCTGATTTTATTTAAATGGAAGTCTACTACTGCTCCATCACACCACCGCTGGATAACGGATGTTATGCAAAATGTCAAACTGGAAAAAATCAGATGTACTCTGAACGGATCCATCGGCAAATTCCACACAACGTGGAACCCTCTGTTAACATACGTCAACAATTTATCCGGTCTGGAACTGGAATCTTCAGTGTTTTTGTTTGCCCTAGAACAGTCCTGTAAAAACAATAGAGAGGTGCACCCCCCTCCCCCCTTTCTTTTTCTTTTTTTTGCTGTTGTTGCTGTGCTTTTTGTTTGTTTTTTTGTTTGTTTGTTTGTTTTGTTTTTTGTTTCCCTTTTCCCGTCTTGGTATTATCTGTCTTTATGATCTGTGGGATTGTTGTTTTGTGGTTTTCTGTAAAATAATAGGAATGCTATGTATGATAATTGGAAAACTACAAGTGTTAAAAAAAAGAATTACTACTACATTGAAAGCTGTTATAGTACGCCTTAAACTCATAGACATTTGGAGATTCAAATATCCTCATTCCAAAACGTTTACTTAGTGCAACCTTTTGGTTAGTTTTGGAAAGTTTTGATAGCGATAGCATAGATGTAGGTGGCCTTCGCCAGCAACAGATCATAAAGCCGTATTAAAATAAATTTAACTTCCCCTAAATCTTCTGTTGTTAAATCTACATATTGGAAACTCAACAGCTCTTTTTTAGAGAAAGATGATGTGAAAAAGGATCTTAAAGAACTGATCTCAAACTATTGATCTATAGCTCGAGAAAAATTAAAGTTTGCAAATAACTGGGAATTATTAAAATTTGAAATTGACAAATATTTAAGGAAGGTTGGCAGCCTTAATGTGAAATCGAAAAGATTAGAGGAAGAAAAATCAATCTCTCAAATTGACACTAATTGAAGAGGATAAATTGAACCTTGCTAAATTACAAGATAAATTAGATGGCTTATACTCAGTGTTTTGCTTGTAAATAAATAACTGAAAAGTGGGACGTCCGTATTTATTCAGCCCCACTGTTCGCTTCAACAGTGCTCCGTGGGATGTTCAAGGCCTGGGAAATCTTTTTGTAGCCTAAGCCTGCTTTAAATTTTCAATAATTTTATCTCTGACCTGTCTGGTGTCTAAATCGAATCGAGAATCTGTGGCAAGATCTGAAAACTGCTGTTCACAAACCCTGTCTATGTAATCTGACTGAGCTGGAGCTGTTTTGCAAAGAAGAATGGGGAAAAATTTCAGTCTCTAGATGTGCAAAGCTGGTAGAGACATACCCTAAAAGACTGGCAGCTGTAATTGCAGAAAAAGGTGGTTCTACAAAGGTGGGGTGACCATGGCTCAGCGGTTGGGAAGCGCATCTGTAACCAGAAGGTCACCGGTTCGATCTCTCTGTCCTGGTCATCGTGTCCTTGGGCAAGACACTTTACCCTACCGGCCAGAGGGGCCGATGGCGCGGTATAGCAGCCTCGCTTCTGTCAGTCTGCCCCAGGGCAGCTGTGGCTGCAACCTGCTTGCCTCCACCAGTGTGTGAATGTGAAAGTGAATGAATAGTGGAATTGTAAAGCGCTTCGGGTGCCTTGAAAAGCGCTATATAAATGCAATCCATTATTATCATTACAACGTATTGACTCAGGGGGCTGAATAATTACGCACTCCCCACTTTTCAGTTATTTATTTGTAAAAAAATGTGTGGAATCATGTTTGATTTTCATTACACTTCTTACGTGTACACCACCTTATGTTCGTCTTTCACGTGGAATAAAAATAAAATGGATTCATGTTTGTGGCTGTAATGTGACAAAATGTGGGAAAGTTCAAGGGGGCGTGTACAACCCTTTAAATAAAGAAGTGCTTGTGCTTCCTCTTTAAGATCTCCCGGATTACACTGAGGGTGGTATCGTGCACGTCTCCCACATATGTGCTTAATACATAATTGTTGTGTACTGGACCTGATCTGAGTATTGGTTGTTTGTTCTCAGCCCAACATAAAACAATCGCGACAAGAGGCTCAGCATGACCTCATTAAAAATGCTCCGTTTTCTTTTTCCACTTCTCTTCTTTCATATTCTTTCTGACGTCTTTTCTTGTGTAAGCTGCTAACTCTTGTGATGGACATTTCTTTATTTTATGTGTTGATCATATGTTTTGACAATATGACTTTAGTAATATCTATAGTACATTTTGTGTGGTTTTGTTTTACACATAGGAAAACATCAAATATGTATTTCACAGGTTATTCCACACACAGATGGGTATTGTGAGTGAGTTGGACTGACACTCCCAGGCACCATGAGACATTAGGCAGATAGTGAGACTCCTCCTTATCTCCAGGGAGGAGGTGTTGAGATGAAAATATTTGAAGTGCCTCAATTCTATGCTGTATATGAACTAAAATGCCATATAACCGAATAGTGTAGTATTAAGTGGACATGGCCCTGAAAAATAAAGACATTAGACTACGTGTCCTTGGGGGGTAGAAAGCTGTAGACCAGCGGTCCCCAACCTTTTTTGCACCACGGACAATATTTTCCTGCCTGACAATATTTTCATGGACCAGCTTTGTGAGGTAAGAGGGGGCACTTGTGGATCAGCTGAAGATATAGACCTGATGTCACTGTTTGGGTTCTTTGTCATTACAGGAGAAAGAAGTGAAAGCAGGCCCAAACCTGAGCACATGGATGACATCAACCAAAAACATCCAGCACCAGCAAGTAAAGATGAGCCAGCGGCGATCCCTGTGGAAAAGACTTTTCCTGCTATGAAGCAGCCCAGAAGACGCAAGCGCGCCAACGGGGAGGAGAGAAGCTTGAGCTGTGATCAGTGTGGGAAGACCTTTACTCTGAAAGGTCATTTAAAGAGACATCAGCTCGCCCACACTGGATTTAAAGCTTTCAACTGTGATCAGTGTGGAAAGTCTTTTACTCGGATTGATAGGTTAAAAAGACATCAGCGCAGCCACAGATTGGTAGCTTGAAATCACATCAGCTGATCCACACCAGTGTGAAACCATTCAGCTGTGATCAGTGTGGACAGTCTTTTGCTCACATCAGTAGCTTAAAAGAGTAAACATTTGGGTAGGGCTTGAGGGTCGACACTCCATACCAGTTGGTGGCGGTAACGCACCATTTTATTGTTTGCAAACCGCCAATAAAACTGAAGAAGAAGAAGAAGAAGAAGCAGGGCAGCAGACGAAGAGGAAGGAGGAGTGTGCGTACTGTGCTCTTTGCTGTGTCTTTCCGCCGTTTTAAAAATGGGCACTTTTTGAAGAACCCGCATCAAAGTATTGTGGAGAAGCGTCGTGTTAAATCTAATTGATGAACGGCTTTTTGTGAGGTATGTATTGCAGCTGCGAAGACGAACGTACGTTCTCCTGCTAGGTTACAGCTGGTAGGAAGGTGCGTTCAGTGTGTCTTTGTAATTTTAAGTTTCCATGTCAAACGAGATGAAACAGTTATTTCTGGATGCGCACTTATTTGCTGAGATTAACAATGTGTTTTTGTAAACCACGTGATGATTTAAGTCATTTAATCTTTACAGAACATGTGAGCGAGGCTAAAAGAGCAATATTTTTATGTTTAGTAAACTGACGTTTCTAAATGTTACTGCTTTTATTTCATTAGTTCTGACGAGGACAGCTGAGTGATGTTGTTGGTGAGCTTGGATTAAATCATCTCTAAACAAAGAACTTGTCCTCGTGGTGACTGACTTGGGGAGTGGAGGTCAGTGAGCCCATTGTCTCTGCTGGTCCGACTCCAACTACAAAGCCGGCCCGCTCGTCCCCTCCTGAGTCTGAGAGGAGATCCAGAGTAAGTCAGTTATAACTACACTGGTTGCTTAACTTCATCATTTTCTACAGAGTCTCTCTCTTAGCTCATTTTGGTTTGATTTCTGCCTTCTGTTTAGCCTCTCTGTTTGTCTGCCTCAGTACATTAATGTTTTATCATTTGAGTTACACTCTCTGTTTCCCTTCATATGAAGGTGATGTCTGTGGAGTGATCATGACCTCGTTAATAATCCTCTGTTTTCCTTTTCCACTTCTCTTTCATATTCTTTCTGACGTCTGTTCTTGTGTAAGCTGCTAACTCTTGTGATGGACATTTCTTTATTTTATGTGTTGATCATATGTTTTGACAATATGACTTTAGTAATATCTATAGTACATTTTGTGCGACTTTGTTCTACATATAGGAAAACATCAAATAAGTATTTCACAGGTTATTCCACACACAGATGGGTATTGTGAGTGAGTTGGACTGACACTCCCAGGCACCATGAGACATTAGGCAGATAGTGAGACTCCTTATCTCCAGGGAGGAGGTGTTGAGATGAAAATATTTGAAGTGCCTCAATTCTATGCTGTATATTAACTAAAATGCCATATAACCGAATAGTGCAGTATTAAGTGGACATGGCCATGAAAAATAAAGGCATTAGACTACGTGTCCTTGGGGGGTGGAAAGCTGTAGACTCTCACCCACGCTTGCCTGTGAAAAAGTAGATAACAGGGGACCATCTTCTAGTGGAGATGCATTATAACTCACCTGTGCATTAGAATAAAAGGTGTTGATTGCAGCTGACAGTGTCTGCAGACTTTGATAACTGTGACACCCTCGTGGTTAATCAGAGGCAAATCTGAGCCAGTGTGGATTTGGTTGTACAGCTCTCACACATACAACCTGAACTGCACATTGTAAGTGTGATGTTCTTCAAATTTGAACAAAGTAAAAACTAAAAAACTCACACAAGCCAAAATTTTATTCACAAGTTGAACTTTTACTACTTTTATCCCCAAAATGAGCTCATGTTGTGAAATCAGTTTTACCCCGGTTCTTTTTATTCCTCGAGCATCCAGAGATGGCTCCGGACTCAGTAGTCATTTTCACAAAATCTTTATTCATCTTCATTTAAGCATGCACTTCTAGAAGGGAAGACGAGGCCGATGTCCCTCTGCAAAAATCTTCACCCCTTTGTTAGTTACAGCCAGCTTTATAGAGGCTGTCATAAAACCCCCTACGGTGTGCTGCAAACTCTGTGTCTGTGTCTATGTGCACGAGCACATGAATGCCTACATGTGCGCGTTCCCGCGTGCCTATATGAGTGCTCGTGTGTGACTGTGTGCACATGAGTGATGTTGTGATATTTTGATACCATGGTAGCATTTACAGGATAATGTTTTGTGGTGATGTTGTGCAGAGAAACTGCTACTCAATAAGGCCCATTTACTAGTTGTTTTTCTCTTTCTCTGTGACCCAAGAATTAATGTGTAAGACTCACAAGCTGGTACCCCAAGGTCGAAAACACCACAGAGACGAGACCACTTCCTTACTCCCATCCTCCCTTTTTCTTTATCTCCTGGAAAAGGCTCGTTAAAGGCCAGGTGGTTTGTTTCAGAATTCACTAATGAAAGAACTCTGTATTCTATGTCTAGGAGTGTATTTTGCTGGGATGATCATAAATTGTAGCTGAACTGATAAACTACACAAGGGATACTTTGCTCAGAAGGCAGGAAGACGTTTCCTTATTTAGTCTGTACCGGTTTGAACTGGGAAAGCTGACACACGAACCTTTTTTTCTCTATATAAACTGCTGTGTACCAAATAAACCTTTGAGTTGATTCTGGGAAAGCAATCTGAACAGTCTCTGTATCACTTTGTTCTCCTAACTGCTCCCGATATCGTAACTAACCCAGCTGAACGGCATACCAGAGTGTTACTTTGAATAATTAGGAGTCTTATAAGGAAAGGACAAAACTCTGCTTATCGCTCACGCCTTGGAGGAAACCGGGGACGGAAATTTCCTTCAAGTGAGTGTGCGTGTGGATGTGTGTGCGTGACAGTTAAAACACTGTGGGTGTAGGTAACTCCCTAGAGGTCATAAAACCCCTCTCACTTCCAGACCACAGTTATCCAGTTACAATGTTGAAACCCCCACCCTAAAACATCCTCTGGGGAATTTCCACTCAGTGGGGGAGAAGCCTTCTACAATCTACTCCTAAGTTCACAACACAGTGAGGCCTTTATTACTTTAAGGGCAGTGTCTCTACAATAGTTCTACATTCTATGATAACACATTTCTAAACTCTAAATCAGCTAAACATTCTACACTCACTTCAAATATTTACCACAGCATAGCGTCCCCAGGCACCTGAGACGTTTGGCAGATGGTGAAACTGTTTATCTTTGTGAGGTAAGAGGGGGCACTTGTGGATGAGCTGAAGGTATAGACCTGATGTCACTGTTTGGGTTCTTTGTCATTACAGGAGAAAGAAGTGAAAGCAGGCCCAAACCTCAGCACATGGATGACATCAACCAAAAACATCCAGCACCAGCAAGTAAAGATGAGCCAGCGGCGATCCCTGTGGAAAAGACTTTTCCTGCTATGAAGCAGCCCAGAAGACGCAAGCGCGCCAACAGGGAGGAGAGAAGCTTGAGCTGTGATCAGTGTGGAAAGACCTTTACTCAGAGATGCAACTTAAAATCACATCAGCTCGTCCACACGAAATTTAAAGCTTTCAACTGTGATCTGTGTGGGATGTCTTTTACTCACAGTAACAACTTAAAAAGACATCAGCTGATCCACACCGATGTGAAACCATTCAGCTGTGATCAGTGTGGAAAGTCTTTTATTCAGAAATATCATTTAAAGATACATAAGCTGATCCACAGCAGTGTGAAACCATTCAGCTGTGGTGAGTGCGGAAAGTCTTTTATTCAGAGTAACCGCTTAAAAGCACATCAGCTCGTCCACAGTGAAGTTAAACCATTCAGCTGTGATCAGTGTGGAAACACCTTTACTCAGAGATGCAGCTTAAAAGTACATCAGCGCCTCCACACTGCATTTAAAGCTTTATGCTGTGATCAGTGTGGGAAGTCTTTTACTCACAAAGGTCACTTAAAGAGACATTATAAGATCCATGTTGGAGGTAAATCATTTGTCTGTGATCAGTGTGGAAAGTCTTTTCATTATAGAGATCACTTAGAGAGACATCAGGGCGTCCACAGTGAAGTTAAACCTTTCACCTGTGATCAGTGTGGAAAGGCTTTTACTGAGATTGGTAGATTAAAAACACATCAGCTCATCCACAGTGGAGATAAACCATTCAGTTGTGATCTGTGTGGAAAGTCTTTTACTCAGATGGGCAATTTAAAAACACATCAGCTTATCCACAGTGGAGATAAACCTCTCAGCTGTGATCAGTGTGGAAAGGCTTTTGCTTACGTTGGTAACTTAAAAAGACATCAGCTTATCCACAGTGGAGATAAACCTTTCAACTGTGAGCAGTGTGAACAGTCTTTTACTCACATTGCTGCCTTGAAATCACATCAGCTCACCCACTCTGGTACTAAACAATTTGTATGTGGTGACTGTGGAAAGGCTTTTACTCACATGAATGGCTTAAAATCACATCAGCTCATCCACTCTGGTGCTAAACAATTTGTATGTGGTCAGTGTGGAAAGGCTTTTACTTACATGACTGGCTTAAAATCACATCAGCTCATCCACAGTGGAGATAAACCTTTCAGCTGTGAGCAGTGTGGAGAGTCTTTTACACACATTGCTGCCTTGAAATCACATCAGCTCACCCACTCTGGTACTAAACAATTTGTATGTGGTGACTGTGGAAAGGCTTTTACTCACATGACTGGCTTAAAATCACATCAGCTCATCCACTCTGGTGCTAAACAATTTGTATGTGGTCAGTGTGGAAAGGCTTTTACTTACATGACTGGCTTAAAATCACATCAGCTCACCCACTCTGGAGTTAAATCATTTGTATGTGGTCAGTGTGGAAAGTCTTTCATCCATAAAACAAATCTATTGAGGCATCAGAAAACCCACAAAGTGTCCTCCTCTGACAAGGTGATAGTTTATTAAATTTTAATGAAATGTGCAGATTGTTTCGGTGAAGTTTAATAAACTCCTTGCTATCTAAAATATAACAGGACACCGGAGTAAATTCTCGAGCATCTCACACTTCTGATAATCAGCTGTCTGCTTGACGTTTATTCAGCTGTGTAAAAACTATAACTTTAATCTCAGCCAAACCGATTTACTCAGGAACAAATAAAATACAAAAAAACCCCGAACAGTAACATTTTTAAGTTATCTAAGTGACTTATATATCATGTTTAACCTGAGTAGTGAGAGACGCCGGTGGGTTTGAAAAACGATTTGCCGGGAGTCCGGTGTTCTCACCGGTTCGCTATCGAGCTTTTGAAAAAATGTGGTGTCTTGATAAAGTGAGCAGATATTTGAAGTTTACACAGCTACATTCTCGCCTGAAAATATGTTAAACGTTTATTTTGTGACCCAGAAAGAATAATAAGAATAAAACTGACTAGCTGCCGCCATTGTTGGAAACTGAGCTGTGCTATGAATTCTGGGACACAGCTTCTTCTTCTTCGGGGTTTAATGGCAGCTGTCATCCTTGTACATGCAGTGCTGCCATCTTCTGTTTCAGTCCGTTATTACACTCTTAAATCCTACTACTTATTCCTGCGTCTTTTGGGATCTTGCAAAGCTTCAAACGACGCGTCGACTATTAAATTAGTTGTCGGCGTAATCGTGACTAGTCGACTAATCGTGGCAGCCCTAGACATTACCCTGACAGGGTTCATTTGAACACAGTGGGAGAAACGGGGGTTTGAACAAAAGTTCTTCTGGATGCTGCGTCAAACTTAAAAAGCTTGAGATCAGGCTTCACAATTCAACTTGTTCCAAGTTTAGCAAGTTAAACTTCACTGGCTGTGTCCACAAACAGCATGCAGAGCAAACATTACTCCCATCATCTGATCACAAGAAAAGCAAAATGTCAGAACAGTTCACCTTCTGGATCAAACTGTCAGACCTGTTACTGTTTATTTGGCTGTTCATCGTGAGGTAATTATCAGTGTCAGTGCTGCGCCACTTCTGTTGTAACTCACATGAAATGTGTTTTAAATGGGCTCTATTGCCGTACAATATTGTGTGAGTCTGTTTTGCTCCACAAAGACACAACCCCTCCTGCAATTTATAATGTTACAGTAAAAAAAAAGGTAAATTGATAAATTTGTGTCATTTTTAAACAGGCAGTATGTGGAAAATTAAATATTTTCTTACCCATGTGTAAAGTTTTCAGTGGTCTGTGTTTTCTTACAGGATGTGAGTGTGTTTTGCTCCATGAAGAGACAAACCTACATTTTTTTTTATGTTGCAGTAAAAATATTTTTATTGTAAGTCATAAATTGTAGTCATTTTATCTAGACAGTATGTAAAAGATTAACTGAATCCTATGAAAAATAAAATGTAGAAAGATGTGATGTATCTTTCCGGGGGTTTTTTTCTGAATAATTACACACTGCTTAAAATTAATTGCAGTATAAATTTTTTTTTCTTCCTCTGTAAGAAACTGACTTGCTGTCCCTTTGTTCCCGTGTACCTAAGTAATTGTGGGTAATATCTTGATGCATGCTCAATCATCCAGGTAAGGAAATCCCAGAAGTTGATTCTGTTCATCTGGACGTAGCGTTTTCAGTGGGACAAACGTTTCGTAACTCATCCCAGAGACTTCTTCAGTCTCAGCTGACTGCAGGTTTCTCCAATCTTATAAAGAGTATGTTTGCATACTAATGAACAATGGGCTGTTAATCATTAATACAGGGAGTGCAGAATTATTAGGCAAGTTGTATTTTTGAGGAATAATTTTATTATTGAACAACAACCATGTTCTCAATGAACCCAAAAAACTCATTAATATCAAAGCTGAATGTTTTTGGAAGTAGTTTTTAGTTTTAGCTATTTTAGGGGGATATCTGTGTGTGCAGGTGACTATTACTGTGCATAATTATTAGGCAACTTAACAAAAAACAAATATATACCCATTTCAATTATTTATTTTTACCAGTGAAACCAATATAATTTCAATTCAATTTTATTTATATAGCGCCAAATCACAACAAAAGTCGCCTCAAGGCGCTTCATAGATACAGAGAATGGTAAATGGCCTGTATTTATATAGCGCTTTACTAGTCCCTAAGGACCCCAAAGCGCTTTACATATCCAGTCATCCACCCATTCACACACACATTCACACACTGGTGATGGCAGCTACATTGTAGCCACAGCCACCCTGGGGCGCACTGACAGAGGCGAGGCTGCCGGACACTGGCGCCACCGGGCCCTCTGACCACCACCAGTAGGCAACGGGTGAAGTGTCTTGCCCAAGGACACAACGACCGAGACTGTCCAAGCCGGGGCTCGAACCGGCAACCTTCCGATTACAAGGCGAACTCCCAACTCTTGAGCCACGATCGCCCAACAATCATATGACCCCCTATGAGCAAGCACTTTGGCGACAGTGGGAAGGAAAAACTCCCTTTTAACAGGAAGAAACCTCCGGCAGAACAAGGCTCAGGGAGGGGCGGGGCCATCTGCTGCGACCGGTTGGGGTGAGAGAAGGAAGACAGGATAAAGACATGCTGTGGAAGAGAGACAGAGGTTAATAACAGATATGATTCAATGCAGAGAGGTCTGTTAACACATAGTGAGTGAGAAAGGTGACTGGAAAGGAAAAACTCAATGCATCATGGGAATCCCCGGCAGCCTACATCTATTGCAGCATAACTAAGGGAGGATTCAGGGTCACCTGGTCCAGCCCTAACTATATGCTTTAGCAAAAAGGAAAGTTTGAAGCCTAATCTTAAAAGTAGAGATAGTGTCTGTCTCCTGAATCCAAACTGGAAGCTGGTTCCACAGAAGAGGGGCCTGAAAACTGAAGGCTCTGCCTCTCATTCTACTTTTAA
Organism: Rhamphochromis longiceps; assembly: GCF_057381845.1. Lineage (NCBI taxonomy): Eukaryota > Metazoa > Chordata > Actinopteri > Cichliformes > Cichlidae > Rhamphochromis > Rhamphochromis longiceps. The sequence goes on from NC_140565.1 coordinate 33,057,599, forward strand.
ATACTCTAGGAACAACAAGTAGGCCTGCAGAGTGAGAGCGAAGTGCTCTAATAGGGTGATATGGTACTACAAGGTCATTAAGATAAGATGGGGCCTGATTATTTAAGACCTTGTAAGTGAGGAGCAGGATTTTGAATTCAATTCTGGATTTAACAGGAAGCCAATGAAGGGAAGCCAATACAGAAGAAATCTGCTCTCTCTTTCTAGTCCCTGTCAGGACTCTTGCTGCAGCATTTTGGATTAGCTGAAGGCTTTTCAGTGAGTTTTTAGGACTTCCTGATAATAATGAATTACAGTCGTCCAGCCTGGAAGTAATAAAAGCATGAACTAGTTTTTCAGCATCACTCTGAGACAGGATATTTCTCATTTTAGAGATGTTGCGCAAATGGAAGAACGCAGTCTTACATGTTTGTTTAATATGTGCGTTGAAGGACATGTCCTGGTCAAAAATGACTCCAAGGTTCCTCACAGTGTTACTGGAGGCCAAGGTAATGCCATCCAGAGTAAGAATCTGGTTAGATACCATATTTCTAAGATTTTCAGGGCCGAGTACAATAACCTCAGTTTTATCTGAATTAAGAAGCAGAAAGTTAGCGGCCATCCAGGTCTTTATATCTTTAAGACATTCCTGCAGTTTAATTAATTGGTGTGTGTCATCTGGCTTCATGGACAGATAGAGCTGGGTGTCATCGGCATAGCAGTGTAAATGTATGCTATGTCTTCTAATGATACTGCCTAAGGGAAGCATGTATAATGTAAACAGAATTGGTCCTAGCACTGAACCCTGTGGAACTCCATAATTAACCTCAGTGTGTGAAGAGGACTCTCCATTTACATGCACAAATTGGAGTCTATTAGATAGATATGATACAAACCACTGCAGCACAGTACCTGTAATACCTACAGCATGTTCTAATCGCTCTAATAGGATATTATGGTCAACAGTATCGAATGCTGCACTGAGGTCTAGCAGGACAAGCACAGAGATGAGTCCACTGTCAGAGGCCATAAGAAGATCATTTGTAACCTTCACTAAAGCTGTTTCTGTGCTGTGATGAGCTCTGAAACCTGACTGAAACTCTTCAAATAAACCATTCCTCTGCAGATGATCAGTTAGCTGTTTGACAACTACTCTTTCAAGGATTTTTGATATGAAAGGAAGGTTGGAGATTGGCCTATAATTAGCTAAGACTGCTGGGTCTAGAGATGGCTTTTTGAGTAAAGGTTTAACTACAGCTAGCTTGAAGGCCTGTGGTACATAGCCGATCATTAGAGATAGGTTGATCATATTTAAGATCGAAGAATTAATTAATGGCAGGACTTCTTTGAGCAGTTTTGTAGGAATGGGGTCTAAAAGACACGTTGATGGTTTGGAGGAAGTAATTATTGAAGTTAACTCAGAAAGATCAATTAGAGAAAAAGAGTCTAACTTAACATCAATGGTACTAAGAGTAGCTGTAGATAATATTACATCTGTGGGATGATTACTGGTAATTTTTTCTCTAATGATAAAAAATCTATTTGTGAAGAAGTTCATGAAGTCATTAATAATTAATGTTAAAGGGATGGTTGGCTCAAAAGAGCTCTGACTTTTGTCAGCCTGGCTACAGTGCTGAAGAGAAACCTGGGGTTGTTCTTATTTTCTTCAATCAGTGATGAATAGTAAGATGTTCTGGCTTTGCGGAGGGCTTTCTTATAAAGCAGCAAACTATTTCTCCAGGCAAAATTATGATCTTCTAAATTTGTGACACGCCATTTCCTCTCCAGATTACGAGTCATCTGCTTTAGGCTACGTGTTTGAGAATTATACCACGGAGTCAGGTACTTCTGATTAGAGACCTTAGTTTTCACAGGAGCTACAGTATCCAGAGTCGTACATAGTGAGGAGGTGAAATTATTAATAAGATAATCGACCTCTGTTGGGGTAGCGTTCAGATTGCTGCTCTGCTCTGTGTTGGTACAGGGCATTGAAGATGATAACAGTGGGTGGATTATATTCTTAAACTTAGTTACAGCACTTTCAGAAAGACATCTACTTTGATAAAGTAGGGGGGGGGGGGTGCCCAGCAGGCACCAACCACCTTGCAACTGCAGCTCAATGAAGCAGCTTCGGCAATGGAGATGCTGAACATGGTCCATTTGGACTCAATGTCCCCAGTCTCCCTCGGAATGCTGTTGAAGCTCTGCCGGAGGTGTGCGTTGAAGATCTCGCGGACTGGGGCCTCTGCTAGACGTTCCCCAGCACACCCTAACTACACGTTTAGGTGCACCAGGTCTGTCCAGCGTCCTCCCCCGCCACCTGATCTAACTCACCACCAATTGGTGATCAGTTGACACCTCAACCCCTCTCTTTACTCGAGTGTCCAGAACATATGGTCGCAGGTCTAGTGACACGATTACAAAATCGATCATCGACCTGTGGCCTAGAGTGTCCTGATGCCGCGTGCCCTTATGGACACTCTTTGGTTCGAACAAGGTGTTCGTTATGGCCAAACTGTGATTGTCACAGAAGTCCAATAACAAAACACCGCTCAGGTTCAGGTCAGGAAGGCCATTCCTCCCAATCACGCCCCTCCAGGTCTCGCTGTCGTTACCCACGTGAGCACTGAAGTCTCCCAGCAGGACAACAGAGTCTCCAGGTGGGGCACCTTCCAGCACCCCCCCCAGGGACTCTAAGAAGGCTGGGTACTCTGAACTACCACTCGGCGCATAAGCGCAGATGACAGTCAGGACCCGTTCCCCGACCCTAAGGCGCAGGGAACAAACCCTCTCATCCACCGGGAAGAACCCCAACGTACCGGCAGCAAGCCAAGGGGATATTAGAATACCCACCCTAGCCCGCCACCTCTCACCAGGAGCAACTCCAGACTGAGACAGAGTCCAGCCCCTCTCCAGGAGACTGGTTCCAGAGCCCAAGCCATGCGTAGAGGTGAGCCCGACTATATCTAGCCGGTACCTCTCAACCTCACGCACTAACTCAGGCTCTTTCCCCACCAGAGAGGTGACATTCCATGTCCCAATTGCCAGTTTTAGCAGCTGGGGATCAGTCCGCCAGGGCCACCCGGCACACCATGCACCTGACCCCTATGGTACCTCCTGCGGGTGGTGGGCCTGTGGGAGGATAGGCCCATGTCCCCTTTTCGGGCTGTGCCAGGCTGGGCCCCATGGACTAAGGCCCGGCCACCAGACGCTCGTCCTCTGGCACCCTCCCCAGGCCCGAAGGGCATATTTTTTTAATTTCTTTGTCAATTTGTGTACTTTCTTTTTTTTTAATGCTAGGGGTCTTCAAACCTATTTTAAACATAAAGCCAATTTTAACACAAAGCTAGAAAATGATCATTTATTTTTGACGGTGATGAAAAAAAAATCTAGCTGGTTAAATAAATTTCCAAATGCCAAATTATTACTAGGTCGAGACTTTAACTGTATTATGGATGCTGAAATAGATAAATTTCCTCCAGGACATTCGAACAGAATTAATACTACATTGGGAGGAGGGGGGGGGGGGGGCGCTTGAGCATAGGTCGTAAGTAGTCGTGTCTTCCACAGCTCCCGCTTTAATATATTAAATTCATTCATTCTGCACCTTGCAACTGACTGAACTTCGTTTGAACATTTAGTAGGTGACTTTATTATCCTATGAGTGGATGAATGCCTCCTCAACTGCCCAAACGACAGGGTGGGAAAGCCACAGCGCGGGGCGATTCAAACTCCTCGGCCAGTACAGAAACAGCTGCTAAAGCTAACAGCATGGATGCGCTAGCAAATGCGGTTACGGCGGTACAAGCCTCTATCAACTCGTTTCGGGAGGAGAACCGGGCATCTATTGCTTCTCTACATTCAATCCTGAGTGGGTACGGCCAACGAATTACCGATATGGAAGAAGGAATGAATGAGTTCGACAAGAGACTGAGCAGCATGAAGACCTCCCAATCCTTGCTTGTTAAAGAGAATGAGGCTTTAAGAGAGAAGGTGGCTGTTGGGTCTGTGTTTTCACAAGGCCCGCTGGTTTAGAGACTTATTTGTCATGAAGAAAACAAGACAGTCAGCGATCAATCGATTTACATGCAAGGGAGGCCTAGTCGGTGTCTACCACAAAATGACCCCAAATCCGGCCTCTGCTTGCTGCCTTTTATTGGGAAAACAGTTGACACAAAACAATAGTACCTCCCCTCATAAACCCCACTTGGTTACAAAGACAATGCACTTTATGTATGTGTGTGTGTGTGTGTGTGCAGGTAAGAATGTGTGTATGTGCGTACGAATGTGCGTGTGTATGTGTGTGTAAACATCTGTATGCATGCGAGAATGTGTGTGTGACCTCCTGCTGACCAAAAGGGTTATAAAAGCAGGAAGCAACATCACAAGAAACAGATCTTCACAAGGATGTGCTTGTCAAGTCAAGTCAAGTTTATTTATAGAGCACATTTAAAAACAACCAAGGCTGACCAAAGTGCTGTACAGTAAATACAGATAAAATACAATAGAACACAATTTCGTAATAACACCTCGCTGATAAAAATAAAATAAAAATATATAAAACAAATAAATTAAACCTTTCTAAAAGCCAATGAAAAGAGGTGAGTTTTAAGAGCGGTTTTAAAAGTTTCTAGGCTTTTGGAGAGTCTGACGTGAGGAGGTAAACTGTTCCACAGTCTGGGTGCAGCCACAGCAAACGCCCTCTCTCCCTTTGTCTTTAATTTATACCTGGGAACATCTAAAAGCATCAGGTCGGCTGACCTCAAAGATCTCCTGGGGCGATAAGTACTAAGGAGTTCTGACAGGTAAGAAGGTGCAGTGCCATTTAAAACCTTAAAAGCCAGCAATAAGATTTTAAAATCAATCCTAAAGGCAACTGGGAGCCAGTGGAGAGAGCAGAGAACCGGAGTGATGTGGTCTCTTTTTTTTGAACCGGTCAACAGGCGAGCGGCAGCGTTCTGCACCAGTTGAAGGCGATGTAGACAGGAACGATCTAGGCCAGCATAGAGGGAATTGCAGTAGTCTAGCCGTGAAGTAATAAAAGCATGGACCACTCTTTCTAGATCGTTCCTGCAAAGGTAAGACTTGACTTTGGCTAAAATCCGCAAATGATAAAAAGATCCCTTAACTACAGAGCTGATTTGTTTATCAAGTTTAAAAGCATTGTCAAAAATAACACCAAGACTCTTAATGGAAGAAGTGCAATCGGAGGTTAGGGGTCCCAAAAAGTCAAGAGAGAAGTTGGGATCTTTAGGAAGCCCAAACACAATGACTTCAGTTTTGCTTTCATTAAGGTGTAAGAAGTTAAGAGTCATCCAAGTCTTAATGTCAGACAAGCAGGAGAGTAGCGGCTGCAAAGAAACATTGCAGTTCAACCTCAGAGGGAGGTAGATCTGAATATCATCGGCAAAGATGTGGAAGGACACATTATGTTTACGGAGCACATCGCCCAGAGGGAGCAAGTACAGAATAAACAACAGGGGGCCTAGTATGGACCCCTGAGGTACGCCACAGGTTAAAGGAGCTCTGGGAGATGACAGTTCACCAAGGTGAACAGAAAAACTCCTATTATTCAAATAGGACTGGAAAAACTTTAAGACAGTGCCCTTTAAACCGACACAATGTTGAAGGCGGGATAGCAGTATGTTGTGATCAACAGTGTCGAAGGCTGCTGTCAGGTCCAGGGTTACTAAGACAGCAGCACAACCAGAGTCAACAGTTAAAAGCAAATCATTAAAAACTCTCAGAAGGGCGGTTTCTGTGCTATGCCGAGCTCTAAAACCAGACTGGAACTTCTCATAGAGATTGTTATTGTCAAGAAATAGCTGGAGCTGCGTGAGGGCGGCTCGTTCCAGTACTTTAGACAGAAAAGGGAGGTTGGAAATGGGCCTATAGTTAGAGAGTAGGGATGGATCTAGATTAGGCTTTTTAAGGAGAGGTTGAACAACAGCGTGCTTGAAGGGTGTTGGAAAACAACCAGAACTGAGGCAGGCATTGATCAGGACCAGAAGGAAAGGTCCGACTGAGTCCAGAACCTGCTTCAGAAGCCGAGAGGGGATAGCATCGGTGGAACAGTTGGTAGTCTTAACCTTGCAGACTATTTCATGCAGCTGAGAGAGAGAGATTGGTTCGAACTGATTAAAGGCAGAATGGCACAAAGACAAAATACAGGGATTGGAAGGTGAAGATGGAATGACAGACTGCAGGGAGGAAATCTTGTTTACAAAGAACTTTAGAAAGTCATTACAGAGGGTGGCAGAAGGTGTGAGGAGTCTGAGGTTTATGGACACTACTGTGTGTAAGGATTTACAATGGAATTTAAAACACGAAACAGAGTCTGAGGTTTATGGACACTACTGCTAACCAGGTTTGATATGTAGGAGGACTTGGCCTCTTTAACGGCTTTCTGATAGGTTGAAAGAGAGTCTCTGAGGATATTAAAAGAAATGTGCAGCTTGTCCTTTTTCCATTTTCTCTCAGCACACCTACAGGTGCGCCTGAGAGCACGAACAGAGTCTGTAATCCAGGGTTCAGCGTGAGCTTTGGGACGGAGTGTTTTTAGGGGAGCGATGAGGTCCAAAATAGAAGTACATGTTGAGTTGAAAAGAGCAGTTAAATCTTCTGCACACAAGGAATCAATCCAGTCCACCGTGGAGAGCTCAGAGTTGCTAAAAGCAGCAGAAAACTGAGATGGTACATGGGTATTGATGATCCGGTGACGGCGTGAAGGAGGTTTAACTGCAGCATCAGAACAATGTGCAGTGGCAGAAAATAGAACAGGAAAATGATCGGAGATACACGCACTCTCACAAATTTCAGAGATGTGGATACCCAAGCCGTGAGACATGACAAGGTCCAAAGTGTGACCCTTCTCATGTGTGGAGCCAGACACACACTGAGTAAGGTTGAAGGAATCCAACAGTGAAACAAAGTCTCTAACCAGGGGCTTAGATGGACAGCACACATGAATATTCAGGTCCCCCCCCCCCGAACCTCGAGAAGCTGGGGAGGGGGACTAATGAATTCCTTTCATCACAGAGTTAAAACAATGTAAAGATGGTAAGCATAAAAATTACAACATTTAACAATTCACTTCAACAGTGGCATACTTGGAAAACTACACCAGATGGCAGAATATACGCATTGTGAGGATACCAGAGAATGCGGAGGGCCCACGACCAACGGAATTCATCACCAAACTACTCTTTGATGTGCTTGGTGAGAACAACTTTGAGAGACCGCCATCGGTGGATAGAGCCCACAGGAGTTTGGCTTCTAAACCAGTAGATGGCGACAACAGATCACGTCCGTTCATTGTCAGACTCCACCACTTCCAAACCAGAGAGCTTATCCTACGCCTTGTCAGACAGAAGGGCCCACTCCTATTCAACGGATCGAGATTCCACATATTTCCTGACTACAGCCCAGAAGTCAACAAACGACGCGCGGCCTTCTCCGAGTCCAAAAGGAAGCTCCACGCTGCGAAGGTCAGGTTCGGTCTCTTCTACCCAGCCACTCTGCAGTTCACACACAACGGGAAACACTTGAGGTTTACCGACCCTGTAGAGGCGCTGACCTACATTAATAATAATATCACTATTGATAACGGACGCCCGGCCTCGCACCCTGCAGAGACTGGTGACCGAGGTAATGGTAACGATTGGGTTGATTACATTGAAGATCACTTCACAGAAGGTGGCATCATTAGACATGGCTACTCTGTCAAACTTTGAATATTTCTTTACTCTTAATGTGTGCTGTTATCATTGGTCATAGTGGCAATGAACATTTTATATTTGACGGTGAACATCTTCTTAAATGTTCAACTTTTTTTTTCTTTTCTTCTTTACTGATGTTATTGCCCTTTTTTTCTTTTTCAAATTATGAAAGGATGTTACAGTTTGTACCCTGTTGAAGTTTTTTTTTTTTTTTTGGGGGGGGGGGGGGGGGGTAGCCTTTTTAAGGCCCGTTTATGTGTTATGTGTTGTTTTGGTGTGGCATTTGCTTTGTATTCACCGTGTGCACCTACTGTACTTTTTATCGCTTAAATTGGGCAAACATCTATATTTTTGAATTACATGGTTCTGACAAAGAGTAAATTGGACCCTGTCACAGATAATGCTGACATAAAAATTATAAGTTGGAATGTGAAGGGTATGAACATGTTGGCCCCCCTGTGAGAGGGGCCAACATGTGAGGTTGTGGAATGTTCTTTGTCTGTGTGTCTGTATATAAGATGTAAGGACGGTGGCCACAATCCGGAGGTGGTCCTGGTGTTTCACTGGGATGCTCTCTCCACATCGCAATGTGTTTATTAAACCCACTTCAAATCAAGCTTGCTGGGTGTGTTGCAGGTTATTGTTAAATTTTCCACGACAGTGCCCAGCTGTCTGACAAAGAGTGAGATATGGCTCTTACCAGGGTCCATTCGTCTTCTATATGTTCAAGACACTCCCTAATACAATTCAAAGTGTTACACAGGTTACATTTTTCAAAAGTTAAACTAGCAAAAATATTTCCGAACATAGCCATAGACCCATCGTGTGATAGATGCAAACAGACTCCAGCTACTTCCCTTCATATGTATTGGTCCTGTTCGAAAATTGCTCCTTTCTGGTCATCATTTTTTGAAGTCATCTCTAAAGCCTATGCCTATAACATCTCGCCTCCCCCTTGGTGACAGTTTTTGGTTGTTTCTCTGGTATTGTGACTTCTGTTCCCCCTGCCCATTTACAGAGGGTCATTGCGTTTTTGTCATTATTAGCGAGACGCCTGATTTTATTTAAATGGAAGTCTACTACTGCTCCATCACACCACCGCTGGATAACGGATGTTATGCAAAATGTCAAACTGGAAAAAATCAGATGTACTCTGAACGGATCCATCGGCAAATTCCACACAACGTGGAACCCTCTGTTAACATACGTCAACAATTTATCCGGTCTGGAACTGGAATCTTCAGTGTTTTTGTTTGCCCTAGAACAGTCCTGTAAAAACAATAGAGAGGTGCACCCCCCCCCCCCCTTTCTTTTTTTTTTGCTGTTGTTGCTGTGCTTTTTGTTTGTTTGTTTTTTTGTTTGTTTGTTTAGTGTTTTTGTTCCCTTTTCCTGTCTTGGTATTATCTGTCTTTATGATCTGTGCACTGTAAAAACTGTGATTGGGGTTAATTAGAATCTAATAGGAGATTAATGGTAATTATTACTCAGTAAAAACGTGTATGAGTAGTTTTAATCAAATCTAAGCAAAATTCAACAATTTTGAGATGTTCAGTTATTTAAATTTACACAGTTTTGTTTGGGGTAAATTCAGCAATGGTTTGTTGAGTAGATTTTAAAAAAATGTTTGAGTACTAAAAAAATTTAAGAAATCTAATAGATTTAACTGATGAAAGCATTTTCATTTTAATCATTGTACACTTCCGCCCATAATCCTTTGTGCCACGTGCAGGACACACGCGCTTCATGAGTGGACGTCTCCATTTTGTCAGAGGTAAGACTTCTTAATTTGTTCAAATATAAGACACGGTTTAAACAATAACGTATATTGGTTTTGAGTAAAGGTTTTAAAGAGTATGATACGTCGAAATTTTATTAATAATCATCACTGTAATGATAGTATCGTATTTTTACACAAATGGCAGTTAGTGGACTGCTAGCACAAGGTCACTTTCCAAGCCTTCACAACTGTGTTACTGAACAGCTTTAACTAACCACATGTTTTACCGTATTAAAAAATATCAACGGTATATTCCGATGAGTTTTAACGTCTTTCATCCACGTTTAAAAGTTCATGAAAAGGTTTTGCGGTCAGTTGTGAGTGATTTTGTCAGCCACAGTCAGTTTTTCGAACTCCAGTTTCCAATAATGTCGGCCGCTACTAAGTTTTAAAATTACTCTTAGTAATCTTTCTGGGTCACAAAATAAACTTTTAACATATTTTCAGGCGCGAAAGTAGCTGTGTAAACATCAAATATCTGCTCTGTTTATCAAGATATCGCATGTTTGCAAAAGTGCTTCGACGTTTTCGGAGCATCTGCTACCCACCAGCTTGATAGCAAGCCGGGAGCTCGAGGGTCACTGAAGCCGCTGAGAACGGCACAACTCCCGGCACATCATTTTCAGATCACCGCGGGGTTTCGCTACTCAGTTTAAACGTAATGTATAAGTCACTTAGACAACCTAAAAATGTTATTGTTTGGTTTTTTTCAGTGTTTTATTTGTTCGTGAGTAAATCGGTTTGGCTGAGATTAATGATAATGTTGCTTTCCTTTCAGGTAATGGAAGATCCCTCAACTTAAATTCACCTGATCAGCATGTAGACTGTGCATTATAAAGTAAGTTGTGATAACATGTTATATTAAATTAAACTAATGGTTTTGAAATTGAAGCGGCATGAAATTACCAAGTTGACCCCACTTAATCTAACTTATTTGTTTTTGTAAAAACAATAAGTAGAAAATAATTGCTTATTATTTGTAGGATTTTTTTCTTCTTCTCTATAATCTCAACATGTGTATAGATACCCATGCTCTTACATTTGTCATGAAAAACTATTTAGATTCTTAGATATATATTTTTCCATCACTTTAGGACCTGGCAAATGGGATGGCAGTGTAAGATATGCAAATCTTTTTCTACTACAAAGGGGAATCTTCTACGTCATTACAGATTACAACACGCAACATTTGGTCGTGGACAGCACCAGCCATGTCTGTATGGCAGTTGTCCTTGCACATTTAAAACACAAGGAGCCCTTCGCACACATTTGTCCAGATACCATACCGCTGAAGAGAGTCCAAGGCCTGGAGTGATCACTGCATTTAAGTGTTTGGCTTGCACTGCTTTTTGCTCTACTCAGAAGGACTATTTTCAGCATATAGGAAATCACTTGAAGAGACACGAAACTGTATTTTGCGTTTTTAATGGATGTGACTTTCGCACAAATATATACAATACATTTCTAAAGCACAAAGGCAGGAGACATACATGTTGTTCCTTAACTGATTTTAAGAAAGAGGTCTTGGAAAGTCATCCTAGTCAGAACACTGACCATTCTGATGTCCCTGAACTCAACAGTGATGAATGCTCTAGTGATGTTGATCCAGAAAGTGCATCTCGTACTGTTCTTCAAGGACTTGGCTTACTTCTACTCAAGTTAGAAAGCACTTACAATGTTTCAGTGAGGTGCATTAATGCTTTGGTTGAAGATCTCTTCTATATTTCTTCTTCAGCATCTGTGGAGGCGGTTAAAAATATAATTGATTCAGCACTGAAATCTAACAAATGCACAGTTGACCACACTATCATAAAGGACTTGGCTGAACAGTTGTGCAGCTCTCATCCCATTAGCAGAGCTCTTGGAGCAGGCGGGCCACTTGGTTCAGCTTTCAAGAGAAATAAGTATTTTAAGGAGCATTTCCAGTTTGTGGATCCTATTGAATATATTCTTGATGCTGAACAAAAAAAGAGCTTTCAATATGTACCAGTTCTAAAGACTTTGCAAGAAGTACTGAAGAACAAAGATATTGCAGTGGAAGCCTTTTCGAGGTGCTCAAGTAGCACTGGGCATTTTGAGTCCATTTTTGATGGTACGTGTTTTAAGGACAATGACTTTTATGCTGTAGAAGAAACAAGACTCTCTATAATAATTTATGTTGATGAATTTGAGGTGTGTAACCCATTAGGAACCTCTCGAAAAAAACATAAAATAACTGCAGTTTATTGGGTTTTGGCCAATTTGCCATTGAGATTACAGTCTGCCTTAACATCAATACAACTAGCTTTACTTTGCAAATCTGTTGATGTGAAACAGTTTGAATACAAAGTAGTATTGGATCCACTTTTGAAAGATCTTGTCACTTTTGAACAGGAGGGGGTTTTTATTTCATGTTTAGGGAGAAATATTAAAGGCGCCCTACACTGTGTTGTAGCTGATAACCTTGGTGCTCATGCAATTAGTGGACTTGTTGAAAGTTTTAACGGGCCATATGTTTGTAGATTTTGCCTTGGACATTCTTCAGAGTACCAGACATATGAAGTACGGTCTGGGGTCTTCCCACTTCGAAAAAACGATGACTATGATTTACACGTACAAGCTGTCAAAGAAAATCCAAATTTAGTGCCTCATTTTGGCTTAAAGCGGTCATGTCCATTAACTGATCAACTTAATAATTTTCACTTTGTGTCTGGATACCCACCAGATGTCCTTCATGACCTTTTTGAGGGAATAGTGCCAAGAGAGTTAGCATTGTGTTTTCAAGTTTTTTTGAAGAAGCACTACTTCAGTTTGACTGAACTGAATAATATAATCACATGTTTTCCATATAAGGGCTCAGACAAATTGAACAGTCCACAAGCAATCCCTTCAAATTTTGCTGGTCGCAAAACTGTAGGAGGAAATGCTCATGAAAACTGGGCCCTAATACGTTTGTTGCCTCTCCTTGTTGGTTTACGTGTACCTGAAGATGATCCTGTTTGGCAACTTCTTCTGACTTTGAAGGACATTGTTGAGTTAGTGGTTGCCCCTGTTCACACAACACAAAGTATTGCCTACCTTGAATTTAAAATATCTGAACATCGTGTCAGATATTTGGAAGTTTTTCCTGATCAAAGGCTCACACCAAAACACCATTTTTTGGAGCACTACCCTGCTGTAATAGAAAAATATGGGCCATTGGTTGGAGTATGGACAATGCGCTTTGAGGCGAAACACAGATTTTTCAAGCAAGTTGTGAGACACACTAACAATTTCAAAAATGTGTTGCTGACCCTTTCTACAAGGCATCAAATGATGATGGCATACCACATGCAATCAAAAGAGGTGAAACCTGCCCTGCTTGTCACAAAAATATCCAGAATGCCTGTAGATGTGCTGCATCCAGACATACAGGCAGATTTAAGAGCAAGATCACCATCTCTGACTTGTGTGCAGCTTGCCACCACTGTCACCTACAGTGGAACAAGATACACTGCTGGGATGATCCTGTCTAATGGTTCAACATGTGGACTACCAGACTTTGCTGAGATAATACAGATAGTCGTTTTGGACAATTGTGTATATTTCATTGTGAAGTTACTTGCTGCATGGTATGTAGAGCATCTGAGATCTTTTCAACTGGAGGACACTGGCAAGATCAGTCTTTTGGAGCAGCAGAAACTTGGTGACATGTGGCCCTTGGCTTCTTACAATGTGGGAAGAAAACGCTTGGTAACCCTGAAACGTTACATCTGCTGTGAATAATAGGTAAAAAAAAACAAAACGACAACAACAAAAACTTGATAACATGTACATCTCCCAAGTATTTGTTATTTGCAACATTTGGTGTGTTGAAGTGTGCTTTTTGTTTTATAGTTTTATATCTCAACTATTGTATAAATGAAAAGTAATAACTAATTTTATTTAATTGAAGGGAAATTTAACTCTGCCCATTTACATTTTATTCTAGGTTGAACAAGATGGAGGCAAAGCTTCGTGTAATTATTGATGACCAAATCGAGAAGTTGGTTCTTCCATCAGGGATCCCACCAACATTGGAGGAGCTGCAGAGTGTTGTGAAGGATACTTTTGGGATTTCAAATGACTTCAGTCTTCAGTATTTTGACCCAGAATTCCAGGACTACTTCACTCTTCACAGAGCTGACCAGATAAAAGACAAAGACACTGTGAAGGTTGTTGGCGTCACCCCGGTCATGATAAACTTGACTCCGGTTGATGACAGTTTTGGCAGCCCCTCTGGCCAACTGTCTGACTATGACTCCTCATATGCTGAGTCAGTTGTATCCAATGCAGACTCTGCTGCAACTACTTCTTCTCAGGACACCATTATTCTCAAAAGGCAGAAGACCACAGAACGTTGTGAGCCCTGGCCGAAACAGTTTCCCATTCCACAGTTTGCATATGAAACTGAGATGTACCTGGAAAGAGCCACTGAGGAGTATAAAAAGAATGGAAGAATTACTTTTCAACTTTATTTGAAAAAATAGGACACACTACTTTTTTTTCTTTTTTTTAAAACAGTTCTTATGAACTCCTGTGTCAATGGAGGACTTAATGTGTTCGATTTTAACACTCTAAATAACACATTCAAAATAAATTGGTTAAAAATATAATTACAAATCCTACATCCATTTGGATACTATACCTATGTACATGTTTTCTAAGGAAGGTGTCCTTACTTATAATTTTAATATTGATAAAATCCCTATATAAATCTCTGCATTTCATCGCCAAGCTTTTTTAGCATGGACTCTTATTTACAAACATGGTCTACACAAACACCAAAACCACAACAGATGTGTGATTAACTTGTTAATCTTAATGGTTAAATTTCATATTCACAAATCCAAATGTTTAGGAAGACATCCCTCTTTTTATGTTTTTTTTCCCACGAGCTTGTGCAATACCTTTAATATAGTGCTGTTTAATTCTACTTTGTATAATGATGTTTAAATAAAGGTTTGTAAAAAAAAAAAAAAGAAGACGAAGAAGGAGGAGTGTGCGTACTGTGCTCTTTGCTGTGTCTTGCCGCCGTTTTAAAAATGGGCACTTTTTGAAGAACCCGCATCAAAGTATTGTGGAGAAGCGTCGTGTTAAATCTAATTGATGAACGGCTTGTTGTGAAGTATTGTAACAGCCACTATGGTGTGGTGTCCCTTTAAGACGCCCAAGTCGAGGGTTGATGGTGTCATCAGTTTGTGCCACTGCTCTCTCGCTCCGGGATTATGAGGACACGTGCCTTCACGCTTGTGCTTAACGAAGGACGGATTTATGTTTTCTTCTCCAGACCTTTTTTTTTGTTGTTGTTTTATTTGCAACGCTTGGGTTGTATGAACGCTGGGCGTTATGTTGTTGAGCCGCAGCCGTTCAACCGGGCTTTTATATGGTTGTTGAAGAAGGCGTATTAAAGAACCACCGTGGATTACCGATACCAGCGTGGGTGTGTGTTCTTCCGACTAGCCTGCTAGGTGTTTTGCCGCCTCCTCTCAACCACGCAACACAACCCGACGTTACAGTATGTATTGCAGCTGCGAAGACGAACGTACGTTCTCCTGTTAGGTTACAGCTGGTAGGAAGGTGCGTTCAGTGTGTCTTTGTAATTTTAAGTTTCCATGTCAAACGAGATGAAACAGTTATTTCTGGATGCGCACTTATTTGCTGAGATTAACAATGTGTTTTTGTAAACCACGTGATGATTTAAGTCATTTAATCTTTACAGAACATGTGAGCGAGGCTAAAAGAGCAATATTTTTATGTGTAGTAAACTGACGTTTCTAAATGTAACTGCTTTTATTTCATTAGTTCTGACGAGGACAGCTGAATGATGTTGTTGGTGAGCTTGGATTAAATCATCTCTAAACAAAGAACTTGTCCTCGTGGTGACTGACTTGGGGAGTGGAGGTCAGTGAGCCCATTGTCTCTGCTGGTCCGACTCCAACTACAAAGCCGGCCCGCTCGCCCCCTCCTGAGTCTGAGAGGAGATCCAGAGTAAGTCAGTTATAACTACACTGGTTGCTTAACTTTATCATTTTCTACAGGGTCTCTCTCTCTTAGCCAGTGTTGGGGAGTAACGGAACACATGTACCGCCGTTACGTATTTAAAATACAAAATATGAGTAACTGTATTCCATTACAGTTACCGTTTAAAAAGGTGGTATTCAGAATACAGTTACTTTGTTGAAATAAATGGATTACACTGCGGTACTTTCCTGTTTCATATTGTCGCGGGTCAGGACTGTTTGGGTTTTGTTTGACAGCTACGTTGTGTTGTTCCAGGAGGCAGCGTTACGGTTGCCATGGTTACAGGGCGATGCTCTCTCTCTGCGACTGTGTGTTTCCTGGGTGAGAGAGCGCCTTTTCGTTGTTGTTGTGCTAAGCTAACAGGCAGAATGCTACAAGCATAGCTCTAAAGAATGTAGCATCATGGGCAGTGTAGTCCGTGCTGCAGGGAGAATGGACTGCCATACACGTTATGGGTCTGTGAGCGCGAGGAGGGAGAAAAAGGGGAGTGGAAAGGTACGAGTTGTCATCGAGGAAAAACGGGAGCTGGAAGCATGTAAATATAATAATAACCACTTCAGCCAAGAAGAGTGCCTGACGAGCCCAGTTGTAAGTACGCTATTAAGACTCGACTGTACGCTGTGTTCGTGTTTTCCTCCGAAAACAATAAGTTCCGTTGGAGCAGTCTTTCAACGCCTCTCTCTGTCTCTCGCAAGCAAAGTTGACCCAGACAACAAAGTAAAGCTATTTTTCGGCTACGAGCCGACAGGGACCCCGCCGTATTAGTCAGAGGTCCCTTTACTACGGTTCGGCGTCGCGGACCTTCAGTAACAGTAATAAATCACACAGCAATAGTACATTAACGTTGTTGTAAAAAGCATGATAATATATTAAGTAATCCAAAGTATTCAGAATACGTTACTGTCATTGAGTAACGTAACGGAACACGTTACAGAATACATTTTGGGGCATGTATTCTGTATTCTGTAATGGAATACATTTTAAAAGTAACCTTCCCAACACTGAGTGTAGTATTAAGTGGACATGGCCCTGAAAAATAAAGGCATTAGACTACGTGTCCTTGGGGGGTGGAAAGCTGTAGACTCTCGCCCACGCTTGCCTGTGAAAAACTAGATAACACGGGACCATCTTCTAGTGGAGATGCATTATAACTCACCTGTGCATTATAATAAAAGGTGTTGATTGCAGCTGACAGTGTCTGCAGACTTTGATAACTGTGACACCCTCGTGGTTAATCAGAGGGAAATCTGAGTCAGTGTGGATTTGGTTGTACAGCTCTCACACATACAACCTGAACTGCACATTGTAAGTGTGATGTTCTTCAAATTTGAACAAAGTAAAAACTAAAAAACTTTGAAGTCATACGAGCCAATATTTTATTCACAATGTTGAACTTTTACTACTTTTATCCCCAAAATGAACTCACTTCAAATATTTACCACAGCATAGCGTCCCCAGGCACCTGAGACGTTTGGCAGATGGTGAAACTGTTTATCTTTGTGAGGTAAGAGGGGGCACTTGTGGATGAGCTGAAGATATAGACCTGATGTCACTGTTTGGGTTCTTTGTCATTACAGGAGAAAGAAGTGAAAGCAGGCCCAAACCTCAGCACATGGATGACATCAACCAAAAACATCCAGCACCAGCAAGTAAAGATGAGCCAGCGGCGATCCCTGTGGAAAAGACTTTTCCTGCTATGAAGCAGCCCAGAAGACGCAAGCGCGCCAACAGGGAGGAGAGAAGCTTGAGCTGTGACCAGTGTGGAAAGACCTTTACTCTGATTGGTAGCTTAAAATCACATCAGCTGATCCACACCAGTGTGAAACCATTCAGCTGTGATCAGTGTGGAAAGACCTTTACTCTGAGATGCAACTTAAAATCACATCAGCTCGTCCACACGAAATTTAAAGCTTTCAACTGTGATCTGTGTGGGATGTCTTTTACTCACAGTAACAACTTAAAAAGACATCAGCTGATCCACACCGGTGTGAAACCATTCAGCTGTGATCAGTGTGGAAAGACCTTTACTCAGATTTTTCACTTCAAATCACATCAGCTGATCCACACCGGTGTGAAACCATTCAGCTGTGATCAGTGTGGGAAGTCTTTTACTCAGAAAGCTCACTTAAAAACACATCAGCTGATCCACACCGGTGTGAAACCATTCAGCTGTGATCAGTGTGAAAAGCGCTATACTCTGAAAGGTGACTTAAAGAAACATTATATGATCCATGTTGGAGTTAAATCATTTGTCTGTGATCAGTGTGGAAAGTCTTTTACTCAGAAGAGCAACTTAAACTCACATCAGCGCACCCACTCTGGAGTTAAATCATTTGTATGTGGTCCCTGTGGAAAGGCTTTTACTCGTATGACTGGCTTAAAATTACATCAGCGCACCCACTCTCGAGTTAAATCATTTGTATGTGGTGACTGTGGAAAGGCTTTCATCCATTACAAAAGTCTATTGAGGCATCAAAAGACCCACAAAGTGTCCTCCTGTGAGAAAAGTGGCAGACCAATGGGACATTACCCTGACAGGGTTCATTTGAACACAGTGGGAGAAACGGGGGATCTGAACAAAAGTTCTTCTGGATGCTGCGTCAAACTTAAAAAGCTTGAGATCAGGCTTCACAGAATTCAGCTTTAATTTCCTGAGAAAGTCAGAGCTTCACTGTCTTTGTAGATCTAGTGAAAACATGAAAGGGTGCAAAAAGAGGCACTGTGGTACTGCATGATGAAGTCAGAAGTGACAGAGAAGTATGTGAGCGTGGTTCAGGACATGTTTGTGTGGTAGCAGTGACTACCACACATACTTGGGTTGAAGGTGGGGGGAGGATTACATCAATTCTGAGCCCCAGATGGAAATTAGCCCTTGGCTATAATCTGGTATGTTTACATTCATGTAATTTTTTTTTTACATTTGTATTCATTAACATGCACTGTCCTAAATAAATAAATTCAAATTCAAATTCAAACCACTGTAGTTATGGCTAGACAGGTCAAAGTCAAAGTCAAAGTCAACTTTATTTGTCGATTCTTCCACATGTACAGGACATACGGAGAATAGAAATTGCGTTACTCTTCAATCCCTAGATAAATAGCAAATGAACATTTAAATATATTTAAATATAAAAGTGATTAAAAATGCAAGTAAAATAATTAAAAAGTAAAAATTTAAATAAATACAATTTTACATATAACAAGAAAGCTATACAATATACAATATAATGGGTAAGTGACATTGAGTGTAAACCAGGCAGAGTAGTGCAAATAGGCAAATAGTGCAAATGGAGATTTAGTAGTGTACGGTAAGAGAAAGTGTAACAACAAAGTCTTATGAGGTAAATTCAGGTTACCCTGAATCTTCCCTTAGGTATGCTGCAATAGGTGGAGGCTGCTGGGAATTTCCCATGATGCATTGAGTATTTCTTCCTCAGTCACCTTTCTCTCTCACTACTTGTTAATAGCAGAGATGGATAGTAATGCATGCGTTACTGTAATCCGATTACTTTTTTCAAGTAACCAGTAAAGTAAGGGATTACTATTGCAAAAAAGGTAATTAGATTACTGTTACTTTCCCGTAGGAACGCTGCGTTACTGCGTTACTAAAACCGTCTTATTTTTTTTTTCAAGAATGTCTCATGACAGTGATGTAAGCGAGTGCGACGTTCGTGGCAACAGCTGTGTAACTCCCAAAATGACAACACAGGCACAGCTTCTTCAAGACGGGCGCTTCGCTGCATTTATTGAACACCGTGAAAACTATAAACATAAAACTCAAAGGCTTTAAGTGCTTCAGTCTATCAGAAATAACACTTGTGCTTTAACAACAAAAACTTACCTCGTGGCCGCCTGCCACTTCGGAGGTCCTAGAAGAATACCTTTACAGTCTTGCGGATTCTAAATTAAAACATAAAATAATTAGAACACCGTACATTACAAATTTTCACAATATTACAATACAGTTATAGCAAATGACAAATACCTTGTACAGCTGGTAGACTAAACAGGGCTTTGCCAATAGCTCGCTGAACTCCTTAGTGTGATTATTAAACGTGGGCTCACAGCCTATATTATCAAACCTCGCAATAATAGCGGTGTAACAAAACTTGTTCTTTGTGACAAGATAAACACACCTTTACAATATTGACCACAGAAATGTACAAGCAAGAACATTTTAACTGCTGGAACCATCTATTAAACTTCTTTATGCATAAGCCATTTCTGTGACACTTACACTCCCACCAAAATCACTCATTGTTTGCAATGTGACTTTCTAATGTGTCAACATTAAAGTCTGGTTCACTTTCCATGTCAGTCTCCAGTAAAGTCACTACCTTGTGAATAGGTCTTTCCAGATATATCAGCCTTGTCAGTGCTTTTCCCCTGTCAAAGGTAGTTTCGCTGGTCTTGAGC
Source organism: Rhamphochromis longiceps (assembly GCF_057381845.1). NCBI lineage: Eukaryota > Metazoa > Chordata > Actinopteri > Cichliformes > Cichlidae > Rhamphochromis > Rhamphochromis longiceps. The sequence goes on from NC_140565.1 coordinate 33,077,510, forward strand.
TTCACCTTTCGAACCTTGCCATCTGGGCTCTCTATAGCCTCTACTATTAGAGCAAGTTTCCATTTACATCTTGGAGCATTATCATCCTGCAGTATCACAATGTCATTTACTCGCAGGTTTCGTGAGACGTTCTGCCATTTCCTTCGCCGCTGGAAATTTAACAGATACTCTCGCCTCCACCTTTGCCAAAACTCATTTGCTAGAAATTGTACTCTCTTCTATCTTTTGTTCAAGTACAAATCCTCTCTGCAAAACTCTCCTGGAGGTGGAACAATAACTGAAGATTTCATCGTTAATATGTGATTGGGAGTTAATGGCTCTGGTCCCAAGGGATTGTTGAGATACTCAACAAGGTCTGCTGTTAATGATGGCCATTGTCTCGTAAAGCAGTGTTCTTAGACTAGCTGTATCGAGTCTGTTTCAGAACTTGTCCAGCATCGCTGTCAGTACACTTCGTACTGTTTGAATTTGATGTTCCCAGATGCCCCCCATGTGGCTAGCTGCCGGAACGTTCACCACAAATTCACAACCAATAGCTCTTTGTGGTTCTTGATCCATATCCTTCATTAGCTCCAAAAATTCTCTTTTGGCGCCCATAAAGTTTGTCCCTTGGTCATGTGGCAGGATGAATGTTATTCCTTGGTTCAACCCACTTTCAGCCTGGCGCATTAGGGGGCGCTAGTATAAATAGTGGCCATTTGAGCATTCCTGGATCGCTTACCTGTGATCTCCTTTTTGGTCACCTGACTTCCCTTTGGTGTTGCAGAGATCATTCTGAAGCCTCCATCGCGACTGGTAGGTGTTTACTCATTGTAGTGTGTACATTACCTTACTTGGTGGTAAACAGATATTGTTTTTAGGTCATAGCTGTAGAAGCCTCCTATGAGCCACTCTGCTCATGTTTCATGACGCGGTTTACTTGGTACGTAATTCAATTTTGTTACGATCTCTGCCTTTTATTGTTCTTTTATAGTAATTACTTATTATGCTTTGCAGGAAGTGTGGGCCTTAGTTTTACGCAACGCTACGCTAACTGAAGTGCTGCTGCTTTGCTTTGCTTTTACCGTCTGTTCCCGTTGCGAGGTTTCTCTTCCTGCTGCTGCCAGCTTTTTAAAGTGGACGTCAGCATGGACAGCGGCCATATGCATGCCGGTTATGGGAATCAGCTGGCGTACATATTAATTGACCGGATGATTAACTTATAGTTGGGCAGGCGGCAAGTTGGAGCAACACGGCGATTCCGTTTGCTCCAGATTTTAACGTTTTATCCAGATTGTACGTTGTTTTTCTGTTGTTTTGATTTGTAGTTTGGATTTTTGTTACGCCACTGGTGGGAGGCCCTTTTTCTAGCTGAAGATCACCAGTGTGGTCCTGCAGTTGGGTTATCCCCCGGTGCTACATTAGTTTTGTTGTAATATATTAAAATTTTCTTTGTTCCTTTATTCAGATGCGGAGTGCCGACATGGAGTAGACTAGGGTGCCTTGGTGGTGGGATCCTTTGAGTGTACACACCTGCCTCGTTTAGTTCATTAGTGTGAGCGTGTGATTTTGTGTTGCACTTGTATCTTGGTGTGTTTCTTTTTTTGAGTTTGTGCGTGGCATCCCTGCCCCTCCACTGGTAAGCCTCAGCTCTGAATACCTTTTTAAGCATATTTGTACATGGATATTTATGATTGTGCTTTTATATGGTGTTTTAAATGATTATTAATAAATTGTCAACTTGTTTTATCATTGAACCTCGTCTCTGTACTGAGTATAACAAACCTAACTGCCTTCTTGGTGATTAGTGTTACTTCCAGTATTCTCTGGGTGAAATTCCCAGAGTGGCGTTGTCTTTTAAACTGTGAAGAGTATTTACTTTATTCTCACTTTGTGCTGCCACAGTCACATCTTAATTGCTGGACAGGACCTCTTACGGCTATCAGAACTTGAAGAGCGTTCATGAAGGCATCTGTCGATAAGTCATCTAGCGTTTCAATGTGCACAACTCGTGAACATAAACACGTGAACAATAGTCCATACCTTTTGACTTCCTTTCTTCCTTCCTTTACCATGAATGAACCAAAACAGTCGACACCACAATACGAGAACGGAGGTGCTGTCAGACACTTTGATGAGTCTTCACATATCTCACGCCAAAACTTCTGAACTGGTGGACAGAAACAAAGAGCGTGGATGTAATTGTCCGGTGTATTTGCTAGACAGTGTGAGCAGTTGTTGGAAGGCGTATAGCCCATCTTGAACATCCTATGACCAGTATAGCGCACTCTATGTAATATTTTGTATTGTATTAATTGCAAACTGGGATTTCTGATCCATTGAAAGGTTTTTAAGCTGAATCTGTTTCTACCTTGAGAAACAATATGTACTCTCATCCTGTACACTGAAGGCTCAGAGTTTAAATCGCCTTTGTCCCACCAAAGAAATCTCAAATAGTCTTGATGCTCCTTGGTGACGTGGAATTGGTGGAACATCCTCTCCACATCCCACATGATGGCGATGGGGCCCTTTCTGAATCGACATAACACTCCAATCAGTGCATTGGTAAGATCTGGTCCAGTCAGAAGGTGATCGTTAAGAGATGTCCCCTGGAAATGGGCCGAACAATCAAAAACCACATGTATTTTCTCAGGTTTGTGGGAGTGGTAGACCCCATGGTACGGTATATACCATGCTGCCTCATTATCCAGTTCTTGCTCTGGGACCTTCTCTGCGTCTCCACCTGCTATGATGTTGTCCATGAACTTGACGTAATCTTCATAGTATTTCTTATCTCTTCTGAGCCGACGTTCCAACGAAGACAGTCTATGCTCAGCACATTGTTTGTTGATTGGAAGATTTGGGTTGTCGGTTTTGAATGGCAATGGGACTTCATAGTGACCGTTTTCCTTATGCCTTTGGTCACCTTTGACATGAACAAAATGTCTTCCTGAGAGACTGGATTGTCATCTGTTGCATGCTCAGAGAAATCAGATCCCAAAGCCTTTATTACATCAACTGGACCAACTTCCTTCACTTCTGCATACAAAATGCACTTCTTGCTTGAGTTCAACTGCTTGTTGTACTGCAGGAGTAACTTCTCGAACAATGATTCTGTGGCTTATGCCAATATCATCATTGTGATTTTGAACTTAATGTATAACCAACTATGCTCCAGCCGAGATCAGTTAGCTGTGTGTAAGGCTGACTCTCCTCACCTGCAATAATTTCCCATGGAAGAAGGGCTTGCTGACAGTTATAGCCGAGAAGCAGACCAACTTTGCATTCAAGCATTGGAGGTAACCTATCTGCCAGCCTTTTCAAGGTGAGGCCAATTCAAAGCAGTTTCAGACGTCGGGATGTGTGATCTGTTCACAGGGATGAACTCTCTTGTATAGACCAGTGGCAATGTAATTCTCTTTTCCTGCTTGTAGCCTCTAACTTGAAGATTTACCAGTTTCTCGCATGGTATGACTGTTGACTTGGCGGACATGGTCGATAGTCTTAGATGAGCCTTACTCTTATCTGTGTCGAGATCCTGGGCCACTTCATCCAAGATAAAGGATGTATCGCTCTGAGAATCGAGGAGGGCATACACTAGAACTTCTCTGTCTAGGTGATTTTTTTTTTTTTTTGACGAAACCCAGACCGGTAGAATGGTGGATGTCAGTGTGCTCGAAGTTACTTGAGTTACTCTATTAGTGATTGCGGTTGCTGGTTCATCTCCTTCGCCCTTGTCTTGAGAGTTATCATTCGTTTCAGGCATTATCCTTCTACGCTCTACAAACTTGTCATCATGCACACACGTGGGATGCTTCTTCTGGCATTTTTCACACGTGTTCCTTTTATCACACTTCTTACAATGATGTCCCCCCTTTAAACATCCAAAACACAACCTTTCTGCTTGTACAAACTTGATACGATCCTGGACTGATTTTTCCGTGAATTTGAAGCATTTATCCAGTGTGTGACCATTTCTTTTGCAGTAAAGTAAACTGTGAAGTTTGTCTCTGAAGCATTTTCCTATAGTGAACAGATCTCCAAAGCACCTTTCCCGCACTTCCCAAGCTGCATCATACGCTTCATCTGTGCCCACTAGGAGAAATCCTTCAACCACTCTCTTTGCAGGTCCACCAAGATACTTCCTGAGATAATAGAGCTTTTCGTTCTTTGGAATGTTTTTTCTTTCAATCAAGGTCTCAAATGACAACTGCCAGTCCTTGAACTTTAAAGGGTCACCAGTGAACAGTGCAGGTTCCAGAGTTGGAAGACGATTAGCACTTATTGCGTCTGCTAGTATGCTGACTAGATCCAAGTTTGGCTGTGGATGAGTTGCTGAAGCGGCAGCTTGTGTTGCTTTAGGGATAAATGGCAGACTTGATGCGTTAACTGCTTGGCCTGTGGTGCCCTTAGGTTGCACACCAGGATTTTGTTGGGCTTGGTTTATGACTGTGGGAGTACGTGGAACAAATGCAGGGCTTGTGGCATTATGGGCTTGGGTTGTATTTGGCGCTTGAGAGGGAACTTGTGGTGGAGCAGGGATTGCTGAGGTTTCGCTGTCAGTTTTGGTACTGCGCACTAAACTACGACTTTCAGAAATACTTTCAGCTTCTGCATAAACCTTTACTTTAGCTCTTGCAGCATTCAGTTTTTTAACCTCTTCCAAGCGTTCAATCTTTCTGCGCTGCTCCTCCATTGCTTGTTGCCTTTCTAAGTTTTCAAGTTCCAACTTTTTTAGTTCAGCTGCTTCCCTTTCTTGATCCTCCATTACTGCTAATATTTCTTGACACACAGCTGCCTCAGCCTCTGCTTCTATTGATTTGTGAGTATGACTGGCTTGAACCACTTTTAGACCTTTGTGATCTTGATCTTGATTTAGTACTTTCAGATCCTAAGCACGACCCAACATCTGGCCATGGCTCTTCATCACCATCTGCAAGGTCTCCTTGTAAGTGTTTTTTAGCTCTTCTGACAATGAACGAGGAAAGTGATGTACATGTATCCACTTTGCATCTTTCATCTGCATCAGGAGTTTGTATTTGCCATATTTGTTCATAAATGATTTGTACATCTTTGCAAGCAACATTTACATTGTTGATGAGCTCATTCAATCCACTCTCGGAAACTTCATTTCTTAATATTACTTTGCTCAATCTTGCTTCATATCTCCATTTTTCAAAAACAATGGCATATCTGTGTTGGAGGCCTTTGAGTTTCTTCTCTTGAAGCTCTTTACCCTTTTCTGTTAGTGTTCTTACTCTTTCACTTTTACAAACAGTCTGTAGTTCTGTAATTTGTTCATCATCATTTTCTTCCACTTCGGTAAGTGGTACAGCATGGTGCTCTTCGAGATCTTTGTCAACGATCTCGGAGTCTAGTTAAATGTCATTGAGCGCACTGTGTTCAGAGTTCAAATACTTCTTATATTTGTGACTTAAGTTACTTTGGGGTTACTGTTACTGTATACTTTAAGTGCACCTTTTCTTAAAGGACCTTGTAAACTTCACTCAAACTTTGACCTTAAGCAAGCACACAGAACTATTCACCAAACTACAAAGCATACCTTGAAGTACAGTAGAAATGAAATAAACTTTGACAAATGTGTTATAGAAACTTATTGTGGCTCTTTAAACTTGACTTAAACCACTCTTATTCTACCTTTAACACTGTCCTTTAACAATTTACACCTTACTCCAGTTGTATAACGTTGCTGCTGCTGTGCTTGGCTGCTTGAGAATGGTGAGCTTATGCAATTGCGCCCTCTTGTGTCGCTCCACTTCACCGTCACTCTCTGCAGCTGCCGTCTTCGTAATTAGCTTCTCACCGGCACTGGCTAGGGCGAGTTTTCACTGTAACTCCAAAATGACAACACAGGCACAGCTTCTTCAAGACGGGCGCTTCGCTGCATTTATTGAACGCCGTGAAAACTATAAACATAAAACTCAAAGGCTTTAAGTGCTTCAGTCTATCAGAAATAACACTTGTGCTTTAACAACAAAAACTTACCTCATGGCCGCCTGCCACTTCGGAGGTCCTAGAAGAATACCTTTACAGTCTTGCGGATTCTAAATTAAAACATAAAATAATTAGAACACCGTACATTACAAATTTTCACAATATTACAATACAGTTATAGCAAATGACAAATACCTTGTACAGCTGGTAGACTAAACAGGGCTTTGCCAATAGCTCGCTGAACTCCTTAGTGTGATTATTAAACGTGGGCTCACAGCCTATATTATCACGCCCAAACCTCGCAATAATAGCGGTGTAACAAAACTTGTTCTTTGTGACAAGATAAACACACCTTTACAATATTGACCACAGAAATGTACAAGCAAGAACATTTTAACTGCTGGAACAATCTATTAAACTTCTGTATACATAAGCCATTTCTGTGACACTTACAAGCTGTGTGCAGATCAACAATGGATAATATATCGAGTGCAAGAGAGAGTATGAGCATCCAGCGTTTAAAGAGTGGTAGTGCTGACCTTACTTTGAGTTTGATTCCATGAAAAGTGACAAAAACATTAGCGTTCATTGTTCGTGGGAAGAAAACTTATTTTTACAGCGAAAAAAACCCTAAACTTCCAAGCAAGCACCAAGTGCGCTACCATGCAATGGGAAAAATCACAGAGAAATTTGCAGATTATTCCATTGACCGCTGCTTTACAGGTGAAAAGGGAGCAACAGGACCGCTAGTCTTTGATTTAATTTATTTTCTGCTGTGTTTTACTTGCATCTATTTGAAAGACTGGGCGTAAACACAAATTTTTTTTTATTTTATATGCTGGAATGTGCAGAAAATAGGTTTAAATGTTAAACAAATTCCAGTCAGAGAATGTTGCATATAATTTAATTTTTGTTTGATGCAAAAGTTAAAAGATTAAAACTAATAAAACAAGTTTTAAAAAGAGACTTTTCCATTTGATTACATTTTTGTATGATAGATTATGCAGAAATGGTAGAATTGGGCTGAAAAATCTATCGCTTTATCACCCGTTCAGGTTGTAAATTGTGTTTTTAAAAAGTAACTAAGTAATTAATTACTTTTGAAAATAAGTAATCAGATCCATCATTACAATATTGAGGGCTTTGTATAATAGTCTAACTGCAAAAATAAAGACCAACGGTGAACTTTCAGTTGCTTTTAAGCTTGAAAGGTCCGCAAGACAGGGATGCCCCCTGAGTCCACTCTCATTTGCCATTTCTATAGAGCTGCTGGCTCAAAGGATTAGGCAGAATGATAAAATAAAAGGGATTAATATTGTTGGAAGTGAGCAGAAATTGGCCTTGTTCGCAGATGATGTTTTGGTTCACTTATCAAAACCTACAGAAAGTTCTTAGTAACTTTTGAAAGCCCCCCCCCGCAAAAAAATTGCTCAACAAATACAAACTAGGCTGGGACAAAAAAAAAAAAAATGAAATATTTGGGCATTAACTTATCAATGGATATTACCAGTTTGGAAGAAATCAACTACTCCCCATTTAAAAAATATATTATGGTAGATATTAACAGATGGTCATTAACCCCTTATCTAAGCATCTCTTCTAGAGTAGACACCATAAAATTGAGAATGCTTCCAAAGATATTATACTTATTCCAGTCTATTTCTGTTTTTTTTTCTTTCTTCCCCCCCCCCCCCCCCCCCCCCCTTCTCACAGTCTCTTCTCCCCTTTGGTTTTCTTTCTCTCCCTCTCTTTCTTTCATTCTTTCTCCCTGTCCTATCCCCCAGTCATGTCTGTCCCGTTTGTAGCAACTGAAAATAAAATAAATTCATAATTATAATAAAGGTCAATCAAATGGACCTTAAGACAACAATTCTGATGGCTGAAGATCCAAACGGGACGAAAAAAAAAAAAAAAAAAAAAAGGAGTGCAGTGTGGCAGGCAGGAGTAGGACCCAAAATGCAGGCGCTCAGACTCAAGGTGTTAACTCAAAGTCACAGCTTTATTGGCTGGCAGGGGAAAAAAAACATACAAACTAAAACTGGGAAACAAACTAAAACTCACAGGGAGCTCCACACAGCAAGAGCGACAACGCGACACTGACTCAGAGAAACACAGGGTTTAAATACACTGGGAAGTAACAAGGGGAATGAGACACAGGAGGGCACAGCTGGGAGAAATCAGGACTGACGAGACAAGAAAAGCAGGACGCATTCACATAAGACACGGACCTTCAAAGTAAAACAGGAAGTATGATATAGAGACACGGTGGAGACAGCAACTAAGAAACACAGAGACAAACCATAAGGTAGAGGACTCTAAGAACCGAAAGACACAGAGGGAAACTCACACATGCAGACACAGACTTACACAGAACAGAGGGTACACAGAGAAACATGAAGGGCAAGGGATCGAAACTAGAAACCATAGAATAACTCACACAAGTACAATAATACAAAAATCACAAAGAACTAAACATGCTGGGTCATGGGACCCAGGACCCTGACAATTTCTATAGAAAACCCTGATAGATACTTTGCAGAATGGGATTGGATCCTCTCTAGATTTATATGGGCGAGTAAAAAGCCAAGAGTTAAGTTTAAAACACTTCAGCTTTCAAAGGATAAAGGAGGACTAGGCCTCCCTTGCCTACATGACTATTATAGGGCAACCCAAATAAGAAATCTGGTGGGCTGGTGTAAACCTGGATACTGTTCAAGATGGAAGGAAGTGGAACTTTCCTTGGGAGGTAACTTCCTTGTTGGGGTACTGATACAAGATCCCTCAGAGTTACGACACCTGGAAGACCCGGGTAACCCTTGGATAGTAAGCTCAATAAAAACATGGAAAAGAGTACTTAAAAAGTATCAATTAATCCAAAGGGCCGGATTCCTTAGGTGGTTTGCATATAGACCAGATTTTTTGCCTAGTAAGACCGACTCGACATTTAAAACATGGGCTAATAAAGGCCTCACCACATACAGTATCTTGTTGAAAGATGGAAAAGTGATGAGTTTCCAGGATCTCAAGAAAAAGTTTGGGTTGCAAAATCAAGATTATTTTTATAGATATTTGCAACTGAGGGACTTCCTGAATAAAAAAAACTAAAACATCCCCAGTTATCAACTGGGAATGAAGAAATTATTTATATATTTGAGAATGCATATAGAGATGCACCCTATTGAAAGATTATTTCCAAATGATATTGTTCACTGACCAATCTAAGAGGTCATGATACAAGATATGTTAAAGCAAGATGGGAAACAGAGAGTAATCTATCCCTAACAGGAGAGGAATGGGATGGGATCTGTAGGCAGCAGTGGTCGGTAACAACCTCCCCCTCGTGGAGGGAATTCAGCTGGAAGAATGTAATTCATCATTTTAATACCCCGGCTCAAAAATCCAATTATTCTCATAAAATAACATGCTGGAGGCAGTGTGGACATGCAGCAGCAAATCATTTCCACATTTTTTGGGAATTTCCTCGTGTGGCTCAATCTTTGAAGGAAATACATAAGGTCCTGGAAACAATCTTTCAAAAGAAAATACAATTTCATTTTGCAGTATTGTACCTAGGTAACTTAGAGAGTCTTAATCTATGCAAACCGGATAAATATTTGTTGAGTGTGCTGTTGGTAGCTGCTAAAAAGGCCATTGGCTTAAAGAGGACACTCCTACTATAAATGAGTGGATTGATGTGATACTATTTTTGTTATGGAAAGAACAATTTTTAGGCTAAAGTGGCAGGCGGACTCATTTGAAGATTAGTGGTTGAAATATGTACAAAATGGGAGGCCCGATTCTGTATAATCTCATTGTATTTTCTGTTTTTTGTTTTGTTTTGTCCCCCCCCCCCCCCACTGTGTTTATTTGATGTTGTATTGTAGAAAACAAATAAAACAATTTGAAGAAAAGAAAAGAAGTAATCAGTAACGTAACGTGATTGCTTTTTTGGTGAAGTAATCAGTAATTAGTTACTGATTACTTTTTCATGTACTTTGACCAACACTGGTTTATAGACCTCTCTGCATTGAATCATACTTGTTATTAATCTCTGGCTCTCTTCCACAGCATGTCTTTTATCCTGTTTTCTTCTCTGAAGAAGTCACTCGGAACACTGAAAACGCCACGTCCAGATGAACAGAATCAACTTTTCGGGACAACATTTAGGTACAAACAATTCACCACAAAAAGACTAAATATCCAGGAAAATTGACAGGTGCTTTCAACTGTGCAGTAAACATGTTTGACAAACTTAACACAATGTAACTTAAATCATACTGCAAGACAGAGCTGGCTTTCATTTCAGTGGGAGATAGTTTCATGGACATTTGCAGCTAGAAGTTTAAACTTTGGGTGAAATGGGGTCAATGCAACTCTTAAGCATCCATGCAAATGTTCATTAGTCAGCTGTGAGTGATTTTTTTTCCCATTCATCTTTAAATTGCAGATTTTCACTTCAGGAAGCACACAGCCCCACTCCACTGATGACTTGCTGTTGGCCAACACCCTCAATGACTTTTACAGCTGGTTTGATGAGCCATCAAGCAGCCTTGACATCCCCACCTCCCCACTCCCACCAGCACAAAGCCATCACCACCATCAAAGACTTCACCCACAGGAGCTCCCTCCTCACTCCACACCTGAGAGCATTTCACACCACCTTCTCCCACTACAACCCTTCATATTCATGAAGCAGATGTGAGGAAGCAGTTTAAGAGCCCGAATGCTCAGAAAGCTCCTGGCCCAGACGGTGTGTCTCCTGCCTCACTGTGCAAATGAGCTGGCCCCAGTGTTTTCTGGCATTTTCAATTCCTCCTGCCTGCTACAAGTCCTCCACCTTAGTCATCCACCAAATGTCCTCTGCTCTTGTCCCCGTACTCCAGGGTGGGCAACTCCAGGCCTCGAGGGCAGATGTCCTGCAGGTTTTACATATAACCCTGGGTCAACACACCTGAATCAAAGAATTAGTTTATTACCAGGCCTCTGGAGAACTACAAAAAATGTTGAGGAGGTCATTTAGCCATTTGAATCAGCTGTGTTGGATCAAGGACACATCTAAAATCTTCAGGACACTGGCCCTCGAGGCCTGGAGTTGTCCACCCCTGCTGTACACCAACTGCTGCACCTCCAACCACCAGTCGGTCAAGCTAATTAACTTTGAAGAAGACACCACCATTATCGACTCATCTCGGACAGGGATGAGTCTGCCTACAGGATGGAGATTGAACGTCTGGTGTCCTGGTGCAGCTGCAACAACCTGGTGCTGAACAACCAGAAGACAGTGGAGATTATTGTGGACTTAAGGAAGCACACAGCCCCACTACCCCCATCATCCTGACTGACACCCTCATCGCCACTGTGGACTCATTCCGCTTCCTGACCTCACCCTGGAGTGAGTGGGTGCCCACCATCACCTTAATTATAAAGAAGGCCCAGCAGAGGATGTACTTCCTGAGGCAGCTGAAGAAATTCAACCTGCCAACACGGACGATGATGCAATTCTACACTGCAATCATCGAGTCCATCCTCACCTCCTCCATCACCGTGTGGTACGCTGGAGTCGCCACCACTTACAAACTTACAAACAGAGACTGCAGTGTGTTGTACGCTCTGCTGAGAAGGTGATTGGCTGCAGACTCCCATCTCTGCACCTCCAGGACACTGGGGCGTGCAGCTCGGATCACAGCTGACCCTTCTCACCCTGGACACAGTCGGTTTGACCTGCTCCCCTCAGGCAGGAGGCTCCGGTCCATTCGGACCAGAACCTGTCGCCATAAGAACAGTTTCTTCCCCTCTGCTGTTGGACTCATGAACAATAAACATAAGACTGTTCCAACCACAAACACATGACCTATACTGTGTTCTCTGCATCTGTCCCATTTTTGCACTTATCATCGCCTGCATTCATGTACATCCCAATCTGCTTCGCACTATTTAAAATGTTTATTTTTATTTATTTATTTTACAGGCTGCATCATGCCTGTTCAAGAGTTGCCCACAGCAGATGGCAGGAATAAAATCTCCAACTACATACTAAATGAAAAATTGTTTGGCTGTTCAGACAAAACCCTCTTGGGGTCCGGGTTTGGACCGAAGTCATGGGATTGGGGATCCTGTTGTAGGGTCTACCTTACCATATAAAGTGATTTGAGGAGACTGTTGTTATGATTAAAGTAAAATCCAATTGAAAAAGAACACACTAACACTTTTATTTGTCACAGATTTAGCAGAGAGGAGTCGATCGCTGTGCACACAGAGCCGAGAAAAAAGACGCTCATGTCTGTTCATTTCTGCTCTGTTTGATGAAAAAAGTGTTACTGAGGAACAACAAGAGGGCTTGCCTCTGAACACTCAGCTTGAGGAGTTTTAAAACAGAGCCAAAGCTTGACAGTCACACATCAACATTCAGAAGATTGTTTCAGAGTCTGGTTTAGTGAAATTTGAGGTTAATGGTGTGCCACAGACTTTGTAATTCCCATGTGTATGACTTATTTAAACATTCTCCAAAATGCAAAACTCTTAAAAACAACTTTTACCTTTTAAGAGTAATTAAATCTGAAAGCTGTTCCATCCTAAAGGATTACAACACTGCGTAGTTTATCATTTTATAAAAGTTTCAGCAGCTTTTTGAATTTGTCACATGTGTGGAAAGTTAAGAGTGAGCCTTTGTATCTTACTGTGAGTGATGCTCGTCAGCACACAAACCCAGAGTTTCTCTACAGGAACACAGACAGAGTTATTCCCTGTACTGTAAGGACACATTCAGCATTGTGCAGTAAACCCAGATCATCCCAGTTAAATGATTACATGGATGTGAGTGTGATCGTCAGAGCAGCACTGATCAGAGTCAGGTTATAATGTCCAAGGTGTACACAAACACTAAGTTTGATATTAAAATGTGTGAAGCGAAAATTCAGCCAAAGCCTTTAACTGGGATGTGAAAAAATATAAAATCACAGTATTTAATATTGAGGTCGTGTCAGCTGTATAATATAATTCTGCATATTTCCTAGTAAGAAGGAAATGTGTTTGTTCTTCACAGGCCGTTAACTGAGCACGAAGTCATTTGGATGAGTTTTTCTTGTATTTGTTCATCTCACATCTCTTATTTTCTTCCATATGAGGCGTTCGTTCAGGAAATGTCTGTGAAGTGCAGCTGCATGTAACATGAGTAATACAGTCACTACAAGTGGATGAAATGCTAATTAAAGAAGGAGTGTAACAGCTGATATTTCTGTGGAGATTATACAAGCACTACATGGCGTAAGTTTTTGGACAGCTGGAAAAATACCCGGAGAACAACCCGGAAATATCGTGATGCATGCTCAATCATCCAGGTAAGTAAAACTCAAAAAGTTGATTCTGTTTACCTGGACGTACCGTTCCATATGAACAGAATCAACTTTTGGAGAACCTGGAAATACGGGAACATGCAAACTGCTCACAGGAAGAGACTGAGGTTGCACAAGCTCCTCCAGTCCTCCTGTCAGGCCTGAGCCACTATGCTGCCTATTTTTCAACACTGCAAACAAACGAGCTGAAAGCTGAACTCTGCAGCTTGTTGTGGTCTCCTGTGGCTTTAGGTGATGACAAGCCTTCCATCTGTTCTCCAGCATTTTCATTTACAGCCATAAAATATTTCCACATGATGCTCCTCTTTCTCTCTGCTTGGGATGTGTCGTTCGTGAACGAAACGGCTCTTAGAGCCGACTCTTTGAAGTGAACGACGCGAGCCGTGAGGTTTTTCTTTCTTTCTCTCACCCTCTCTCTCTCACCCTTTTTTCCGCTAAACTCCACACGCGCGGCCTGTACTTTGCGCTCAGAAGAGGGGGGGGGGCGTTAGTTACACTCGCAGTAGCACAGGAACAGAGCCAGAGAGAAAGAGAGCGAGGGACAACAACGTCACATTAGAAAGGTATAGTAATCATCCACTATTTTCAGTTGCAGATGATAAAGGATTCAGAAATCATGCAGGCCCATATGAGAGAGAATGTGCATCTTCTTTTTGTTTTAATATTTTAATTTATATTTAATTGTGTTGTGGTTTGCAGTGTTTTGTGTTGTTTCATGTTAAATTTGTTTAAAAAGAAAAAGCTGAAAATTTAAATAGTTAAAAGTTTACAATGTAAATAATTGTTTTTTGTATTATATGCTTTATTTATTACATTTTATGTGGAATGAATAAATAAAGTATATTTATGGTGGCCCTTAGAGAAAAAGCACGTACAAACTCCAAAACACATACAAACTCCTAAGCATGTACAAACCCTGAAGCACGTAAAAACTCCAAAACGCGTAAAAACTCCAAAACACGTAAAAACTCCAAAGCACGGAAAAACTCCAAAACGCGTAAAAACTCAGACGCACTTACAAACCCCGAAGCACGTACAAACTCCAAAACACGTAAAAACTCAGAAGCATGTGCAAACTCAGAATCACCTACAAAAGACAACAGAAGTGCTCCAGGATGCTAGGCGCAGTGTTGAGCTTTTGTTACCTAGTGGCTACACAAGCCAGGAAGTATCAACAACCAGATTTGGTGTGTGGTAGTAACAGGTAAATGAACTTTTTTTTTTATTATTTGAATAAATATGAGTGCTTGTTTATAAATACACAAACAATACACACATGCTTTCAATTGTGTAATTTAAGTGATCTGGGTAGCTCTGTTTTGGAAGTTCAGTTAACGCTAGAAATGTGTTTTGGAGTTTGTATATGCTTTAGAGTTTGTACGTGCTTTGTCTCTAGGGGCCATATATAAACATATATAAATAAAACCACTTTTTTTACATTAGTAATTCAAATTGCATAATTTTATATTATTGTTAAAGATAAATTAATTAAAGCAACAAAACAACCTGAAGAGCCGGTTCGGAGCCGAAAGAGCCGGCTCTTTTTAGTGAGTCGAGCCGAAAGAGCCGGCTCTCTAGAAAGAGCCGGAAATCCCATCACTACTCTCTGCAGCTCAAATGCGGTTTTTTGTGCGTAGCTGAGTCACGTGCCAGCACAGTAACAAATCCCAGCAGGGCAGAAAGAAGGGGGTGGAGCAAAGTGAGTCTGCAGCATAAGAAGCGGTGTTTGCACAGACAGAGCTAGTGATGGGCAGATGAAGCCCCATGAAGCACTGAAGCTTTTCATCCAATTGGTTCACCCCAACACGAAGCTTCATGAAGCTTCATTTGCTCTAGCAGGACACCTACTGGACGTAAAAATAATAGCTGGCATGAATTTGAAGAGTGTGGCATTTTGCACACAGCCTGTAAATGTCAACAACAAAAGGAGTGTGTAAAACATGTATATTGTAGTGATGGCAGTATACTGTGTATATTTATAGTGGCAGTATGGGAAATGATTATTTGGAAATGCTTGAAATGGAAATGATCATTTACTGTGAGGTGAGGTGTGGTTGGGGTGTGGACAGTAGTTGTGCTTTTGTAACGTTGAGGTATGGACAGCTACACACTGAGGCTTTGAGCCTCAGTCCTGCCTGTTCACATTTTATTCTGTAAAAACTAAATTTTCACTGCTTTTACGACCTTTTTAGTGGGGAGAACATAGCTGGGATTTAATGATTTAACAAATCTTTTGAATCCTTTGTCCTCCACAATGCTAAATGGCTGGGAGTCCTCAATCACCATGCTGACCAGGTCTTCATCTATTTGAGATTGTGCTCCTGAGGAAAGACAATAAAGATAAAGCACAAATATAAATATCACACACGTAACTTATAACAGTTGTATAATATTGTTATATCATTTAGTAACATTACTGCATGCTATATTATCATTGCATTTGATGGCTCACCTGGTCTTGCTCCACAATCGGTGTTCCCCTTATTCTCATGCAAAGCTCTGTAGTGCCTAAGCATGGATGAGGTGTTGTTATATCCCAGCTCCCTGGCACATAGCAAACACTTCACCTTGTACAAAAGTCAAGACAGCTCAACATAAATTGTATTGCACCATCAGTATCATGACAATACGTCTTCTGTAGAAATTTACATACCTTGTTGGGAGGAATAAAATCAAAATGTTCCCACACAGGGGAGGACATCCTCCTCTTCTTAGCTGGCTCCATTCTCTCCTGACTTTCTCTCCTCACTCTCATAAACCTCCAAACGGTCTCCAAACTCTCTCTAACCGCAACTCTCCATCAAACACCCACATTTTGAATGAAGTCTGAGGGGTTTATATCGCTGTCATATCTCGCGGCAAAGTTCGAACCACTTCATGAACCAGTCACGTGGTACAGCCGGGCAGCGAGGCTTCGGACGTCATCATTTTCAGCTCCTCCCATAAATGAAGCAAGCCTCGATACGCGCTTCGCGGAAACGCCCCCTCCATTACTCGACACACGCTCCGAAGCCTCGATACAGAACGTCCCATCACTAGACAGAGCTGCTTTTTCATCCAAAGAGAGTAAAGTTCTAAACTTAGACGAGTGAGACGAACGTAAAGTATCGATCATAAACCACTACCAACGTCCTGATCGATATCTGCATCGATCTGCCCACCCTTGTCTCCTGGATCGTAGCTGAGATCAGCGTGAACCACGTGGGTCTCTGCTCCCTGATCTGTTTCCTGTGTTTGGAAAGAGTTGCAGCTTCATCGCGGAGTTTCTCTCGGTTTGTGGGCTCATCTAAAGGTAAGCACCGAGCTAACTTTACTGTGAGTTCAGTTCATGTTGAGTTTAGCTCCTGAATGAGGTCTTCTGCTGCTCTCCTCGGTGTCTGTTCACAGTTTATTGTGAACACGTTGAGAGAAGAGTGAGAGAGTGTTTGGAGAAAAACACCAACTAACCATTAGCTCAGCATGCTGGGAGAAGTTGGAGCAGAAAAGTCTTTTCATTGTCCCTGCAGCTGTTTTTCTGCCTGCACCAAACCTCTACAGCCTCATTTCTATTTGAAGTGATAACAGGAAATGGATGAGAGCGATCTGCTGCAGTATCAGGGTCACAATAAACTTTATTGTCCAGCTGCTGTGGATGAACACATGAGAGGAAGTGAACTCCTACAAAGTCTCATTTTAATGAGTGTGGCTGCTGTAAAGTGATGCACAGGAAGATGTTAACAAAAACTAATGAAACAGAGATGAAAGTACCGTAAATGTCGGGCTATAAGCCGCTACTTTTTGCACAAGCTTTGAACCCTGCGGCTTTTAGTCAGGTGCGGCTTTTCTATGGATTGTCCGTGATTTTTGTCATATCGTAAGACGATTTGTTTTGTGTGTTCCGCTGTTGTACGGTGTTGTGCCAAAAAGTGATTGTCTGCCAAAAACTGATTTCCAGTGTTTCTGTGTATTTTTTATGTGTAATATCTTTACGTATGTTCGTAAATAGACTTCGGTGAACAGGGGATACAAAGGGGTTACATAAAGAATTAAAAAATTATCTGTTTTTTAAGTATCTTTACAACTTGTACTTACATTATAACCAATCCGGTCCTTTATCCCCACTTAAAATATTTTTATAGAACTACTGTAATATTTGCTGACATTTCTGCTGTCCTGTTGGGCAACTTACTCTTACAAAATACATTTTTAATGTTAATGAGATTTTTTTTACTGCATAAATAAAGGTTATATAAAAGTCGCTGCCAAAAACTGATTGCGGCTTGTATCTTGCTACACGAATGTTGTTTGTGGCTCAAGATGACTTTATGTCATCCATAAGGGATGCATTTGACATATGTTTAACATATTATAGCCCAACAAGTTACTTATAGCACTTTAAATATGAGCAATCGCTTTTTGGCAAATACCGGAAATCAGTTTTTGGCAGACAATCACTTTTTGGCACAACAACGGCACTACGTTGCCTGGCGGAAGGATCGGGGTTCAAGAGTGGTATGTTAGTCACATGTCCGTCCGCCAGGCAACGTAGTGCCGTACGAAGTAGCGCGAAAAACAAACTTCAAAGTAGCGCTACGCGTTCAGCGGGAGGCGTGGATGACGAGCGGCGATAAACTTGCAAGTTATGCCCAAAAAGCAAGTTATGCCCAACTCCACCGGTGGATTCTGACAGCGTGGAAAAGTGTGAAAACATCCACGATCACCAACGGATTTTGAAGGGCTGGACTGCTGCATGATGGAGAGGAGGACACCGCCACGGCCCTTCTGAGGGTGTTCGACTCTGACACTGACAATGAGGATTTCTTTGGTTTTGAAAGTGACAACGAAGGAGAGAAGAAGAGTGGATGACGAAGCCATCATGAGCCTGTTTGTATCCGACACTGGAGAAGAGGACTTTGGTGGTTTTAGTGCGCAGGAAGAAGAGAAAGATGGTGGTGAATGACTGACTTTTCTTCTTGTTAAAGCTGTGTCACTGCACCTGAGCCTAAAAGGTAGTCCGAATCTATTGTTCTGGTGTGCTGTAGGTTATTGTTATGTACTACATGTGCAAATATGTACCCATAACTTGTTTTTCAAAATATTAATAAAAGTGATGTCTCCAAACAGCCATCTCTTTCCTGACAATTCCCTTTGTGCATATTCTCTTACATATGATAAGTCAACATTGAAACACCTGCGGCTTTTGGTCAGGTGCGGCTAATGTATGTACAAAACAGGATTTTCCCCTGATTTTAGCTTGTGCGGCTAATATTTAGGTGCGCTTTGTAGTCCGGGAAATACGGTAAACAGTGTTCATATTTGGAAGCACAGAGAATAAAAATATATTGTGGTGGTTAATGTGCAGCTCTTGGTGATTTGGGAGAATCATGTTTTTAATCATGTTGTGGATTGAATGTTGGGTTTGATTTCATTTTATCTATACATATTTTGTCCACTTGTGATCCTTCTGATTGATTTTTTTTTTTTGGTTGACTTGAACCATGTGAAGGTTTAAAGCTGCACTTCCCCCAAAAAGAATAAACTATAATATTGAAGAATGTAAAAATGTCTTCCTGTGTCAAACACAGCTGCAGTCAAAGCAGGAAGGAAAGCTGGTTAAAACTGTTGAATGTGTAAGTTTAAAGGCCCCATCATTAAAGCACAGGTAGATCTGAGTATAATTACAATTCTTCTTTCTATGAAATGAATGTTCAGCATCGAGTGAATTCAGATGTTCTGTTCAGTTTTCTTTCCGTAGTGAAAGTTCACAGCAACAATCGTCTTAAACTGCTTCATATTGTGATCCACTGTATGGTTTATGATGGAGACCCTGAGTCTGGTTCAGCTGCTTTGTTGGGGTCTGTATGTTAAAGAGTCTGTTTGCATGGTGGAGGTGGTAGGACTGGGGGCCTGAAGGAGTTGAAAGTGTGGGGTGGGGGAGTAACAGGTCTGTCCCTGTTTGTGGAAACCACAGGAGGAGCTGTTCAGGCTGTTGCTGGGTGTGAATTGTTGATGGAGTCTTTAAACTTGTAGTTGCTGTTTTCCAGACTGAAGCAGAGTCGTTAGCTGAAAACTGGTTTTAGAGGTTCATTCAGGACACCTTCTCAGGCTCTTACAGCCTTACCTGTATCATAACAAAGTGTATAAACCCCAATCCACCTTTAACATGGTCCTTCTCCCAAACCTTCAAATAGGACTTTCTGGCCCTGTCATAGTAAAGGGCTGCTTAGAATATTAGAGCCAATGTCACAAAGTTCCTCCTGAAGTATAAGTGAGTGAGAGAGTTTCCTCACTTTGCAGCACAACACGTCTCACAAGATTTCTACAAGCAATCAGAGTGAAATTTGTACTTTGTGTTGTCAGATGAACATATGAGACACTTTGACTCTTCAGTGCAGTGTGGAGCCTAACAAAGATCTGTTTTGTGTCCCAGCTGATCAGCAGGAGGAGAAGAGTCTGACGGAGCAGCAGAGGAACATTTTCAGCCATCTGGACTCAGCTGAGTCACTACAGAGGAAACAATGAGCTCAACACAGGAGGTGAGGAAAGTATCACAGTTTCACCAAATAATCAGTCACGTCTAAAACTCTCATCCTCCCAACCTGTTATATGACTGTGTTGTATTTTATTATGTACTATGTTTTTATTTTATATCTATTATGTTTACAAACATCAAGAAGTCACAAGCAAAGAGAAACCACACCACAGCACATGTTTAAATAAGGATATTCATCAAAATTATTTATTAATGAAATTTCAAAACCTTTTCAATCACACAGAAAATACATGTGCAAAGCAACACAACAGTAGCCTGATATCAGACAGAACTGTCACATGATACTAAACATAATGAAGCGCTTCATTATAATTTGTAGATTCAAGCTGCTCTTCATATTTTGACCAGCAGATGTCACCAAAGAGGACTGTTGAAAAGCTTCAAGTAATGACAGTTTGTTCCACGACTGCATTTCACTGGGTTTTGATTATCGATTAAAATTGATTGTAGCTTGGATAACATGATATCAATTCATTAAAATCCTGACTTGATTTTTAAATATAAATTAATTTTGCCCAAAACGCCAGAATCTCAGGTTAAACCTCAGAAAATTTCAACAACCACCAAACGGCTAAAACAGTAAATGAGAGCATGTGCACGGATTCTGCACAAAGACGTCCGTGCCGTCGGGGCTGAAAGCCGGCTGCTCACTGATTCTGATGCGTTCTCAGTTCCTTTATGTTTACATCTTTCTTGGCGCTAGGTTCTGAAGCTGCAGGTTTTGTCACTCTCCAAACAAAACTGACTGAACCAGCAGGAAAAGAAGACTGTTGTTTACAGCGCTGCCGGGTGCTGTTTCTTTTTTGTTATTGTTTTGCTTTTTGTTTCTCTTTTTTTTTTCACTCCCAGCAACAAAGCCTAATTTCTGCTGTTCAATACAGAACAAATGTAAAGTTTTTGAAATTATGCAAAATTTCAAAATGCTTAGCTGAGCTGTGTCTGTAATAAAACGTCTGTAACTTTGCTCTGCTTCACTTCAGCAGCATCAGGTAATGTTCATATGTTGATTAATGGTTTTCTTTCGTGTTTGATCCACTGCAGAATATTTTTAAACCCAGGCCAGAAAATTCTCCTTCATGTTTTTCTGTTTTATCCTCAGTTACTTTGACACAAAGGCATCTGCTGTGATGCTTACACCTCTGATGAAGTCTCACACATGTCAGCTTTCATTTTAGAAATATAAAATATGGATAAGTACATAGTGATCAGAATTCTAATATTTCTGATTGTCTGAGGCAAAATTTCCCCGAATCGAAATCAGTGATGATGCTCAACCCTACATTTCACTCACTGCCTGTGTTTGTATCTCTGTCACTGCAGGACCAACATGGAGCGAGAAGTCAGCGCTCTCAGGAGGCCGACAAACCTCACAGAAGAAAGGGGGAGAAGAAATACAGCTGTGACGAGTGTGGGAAAGATTTTACTAAGAAGGATTCACTAAAAACCCACCAACTCATCCACACTGGAGAGAGACCGTTCAGCTGTGACAAGTGTGGAAAGTCTTTTACCCACTCTGGAAGCTTAAAAACACACCAATTCCTCCACAGTGGCGTTAAACCATACAGCTGTGATGAGTGTGGAAAGGATTTTAGCCAACATGGACACCTAAAAACACACCAGCTCATCCATAGTGGAGTTAAAGTGTACATCTGTGATCAGTGTGGGAAGTGTTTTTCTCGGAAGGATAGCTTGGAATATCATAAACGCATCCACAGTGGAGTTAAACCATACAGCTGTGACGAGTGTGGAAAGAGTTTTTCCTGGAAGGGTAGTCTAAAAAAACACCAACTCGTCCACAGTGGAGTTAAAGTGTACAGCTGTGACGAGTGTGGGAAGGATTTTCTTAGGAAGGCTTCACTACAAAACCATCAGGTCATCCACACTGGAGAGAGACCGTTCAGCTGTGACTTGTGTGGACAGACTTTTTCCTGGAAGGATGCTCTAAAAAAACACCAAGTCATCCACAGTGGAGTTAAAGCATACAGCTGTGATCAGTGTGGCAGAGCTTTTACTCAGCGTAGCAGCTTACAGAGTCATCTAGTTTCCCACTCTGGAATTAAGGCATACAGCTGTGACATTTGTGGAAAAACTTTCAGCCGGCTAGGGATCCGAAACAGACACCTACGCATTCACACCAGACATGATGTGTACTGTTGTGGTCAGTGTGGCAAAGAGTTTGCTACAAACACAAACTTACAAAACCATATTATTACCCACTCCGAGGAGAGACCTTATAAATGTGACCTGTGTGAGAAGACTTTTAAAACTCCATATTACCTGAAAGATCACCAACAGATCCACACCAGAAAGACACTCTCCAAGTGCAGTTACTGTGAGGTATGTATTTTTATTTTTATGTTGTGCTTTTAGTCAGACTCTCTGAAACATCTGTTAGCAACGTGTTAGCATTTCTGCTGCATTGAAAAGCAGCTCTGAGTGATTATTCAGATTTGAATTACAGTATTTTAGTGGTAGCAGTTGAGAATTATATTAGTGTTATTGTAGTATTGTTTCTATTATAGTTTTTGCAACACATTAAGCTGAGTATTATAATGCAAAAAGTAAATGGATGTTATTTTATGTCTTGTCTTAGTCCTGGATGTTGACACAGATGATGTTTTGTTTTTTGTCATTTTCAGGTGACGTTAGCAATAAAAATATTGAAGGACTGACTTACACTGTCTTTGTGTCTTTGTTTAGAAGCAGAGCGACACAGATGGATCCAGTTCTCAACCCTGTCATCGCTGTGGTGGTGGGAAAGACTTTCGTTGTGACCTTTGTGGGAAAAGTTTCAGACATCAAATCACCCTAAAAAGACATCAACGTAGACACACTGGAGACAAAATGAACTACTGTAAAGAATGTGGGAGAGGCTTCCCCACAACAAGTGAGTTAAAACAACACGAACTCTATCACAATGGGGTTAGAAAGCACGTCTGTGATCAGTGTGGGTCATCCTTCACCACTGCAACTCACCTTAAAAAACACAAATTAGTCCACACAGGAGAGAAACCATACAAGTGCAGACACTGTGACAAAAGCTTCTCACAATCAACTAATCGTAACTATCATGAACGTACACACATGGAAGTAAACTACAGCTGTGACCAGTGTGACAAGAGCTTCAGGAATTTCAGTTCATACTCCGAACACAAACGATCCCACGTTACTAATAAACTGTTTCACTGTTACCAATGTGCCAAAATATTCACCACATTGTCTGCTCTGTGCAAACATCAGCGTGATCATGCAGGACTGAAATCACTCCCATCTCTGTGAATCTGCAGAGACAGAAAGATCCTCGTCTGGTTTCAGGGTCAGACTTAAAACCCTTGAAATCAGGCTCCACAGAGTTCACAGTGAATCTCCTGTAAAGATCTGATGAGGCAGCTATGAATGAAAATGTGCCTCTCGTTACATTTTAAGCTTTCTAAACTGTTCTACTGTAGTGTTGGTGTTGAGTGGTTAGCTTTGTTCCAGCAGTCGAATCAAAAAATCTGTTTCCTCTTATGTTTTTATTGAATGTATTTTGATCCATGTGTTTTTGTTGGGTGTTTTTTTTTTTTTTTTTTGTGTGTGTTCAGGTTGTTTGTGTTATGAAATCCTTCAACAGTTAAAACAAATTTGAAATGTTAAATAAAGAAATGGTTTAATGACAAAGAGTTTGACCCATGATGTCATTTCCTGTATATCAAACCAAAAACTGACGTGACAAATGTTCTCAGTGACACAGATGAAGGTTTATCAGAGGAGACTTGGCTGTTCTGACACTAAACAGGGTTCCTGCAGCTTACTGAAAATCCTGACCTGAAATTTATGAAAAAATAAGATCATCTTTAAAATCTTTTAATTTTTTAACAAAGTTGCTGTTGGTATTAAACATTCTGATTTGTGTTTGTGTGTATAAAAAAGATTAATTTTGGAAAATAATCTGTTAGGGGTTCCGAAAGAGACTCAGGCGCAGGCCAGGGTTTCCCTTTAAGCGAAGAACAGTGCGTTTATTCACAGTGAACACAATCACCAAGTGGCTATGTACAATGTGCAGGGGAAACGGGTCCGGGTCGCCAGGGTCCGTGGGAAACAGGGTTAGGGGAAAAGGTGCTCCACACTTTCTGTACAAAAGCTCCTCCTCAGTCACTCCTCTCAGAATCCGGTTCCAAAAACGATCTAAACACAAAAGGTCGGGTTAGCGGGATAATAACAAAGGGCTTTCAAGATACAGGTTGGCAGATACACAAGTTTGACTGACGCTGATAGTTCAACGATCCAGCGAAGACTAGTGCAGACTCGCCATCTAAGTAGTGCAGTAATCAGCTGGGATCAGCGGCCGGTGTGGTGATGAGCAGGTGTGTGGGCCAGCAGCGGGAGCCCGCAGTGAGCATCGCCGTGGCGAGAGAGAGAGAGTGAGAGAGAGAGAGGGCGAGAGAGCAAACAAACCACAAACATATTGCCCAATAGAGGATTGACCAGCAGGGCACAGGGACCATGACAGTACCCCCCCCTCAACGGGAGCCCCCCGGCGACCCACCAGGCTTACCAGGATGAGACAGATGGAAGGCCCGCAGCATACGCTCGTCCAGGACAGCGGCCCGCGGAACCCAGGATCGCTCCTCAATGCCATAGCCCTCCCAGTCCACAAGGTACTGGAAGCCACGCCCGCGGCGGCGAGAGTCCATAATCCGCGTGATGGAATAGGCGGGCAAGCCGTCCACAAGCCGGGCGGGCGGAGGAGGCCCGGAAGGAGGGCACAGGGGGCTATTCTGTACAGGTTTGATTTGGGAGACGTGGAACACATTGTGAATCCTCATGTTGCGGGGCAGCCGGAGTTTCAGAGAGACGGGGTTGATCAGCGCCGAAACCTCAAAAGGACCAATGAAGTTTGGGTTGAGCTTCTTGGACTCAGTCCTGAGAGGAACAAAGCGCGTGGACAGCCATACCTTTTGTCCCACGCTGTATGCTGGAGCTGGTGTGCGGCGGCGATCTGCGGTCTGTTTGGTTCGGTCCTTCGTGCGCAGCAACGCCGTCCGTGCGGCCCGCCAAGCTCGTCGGCACCTCCGTAGATGGGCCTGGACAGATGGCACAGAATGCTCACCCTCGACAGAGGGGAAGAGAGGCGGCTGGAAACCCAGTGAGACCTCGAAGGGAGACAGACCAGTGGCGGAGGAAGTCAGACTGTTGTGGGCGTACTCAATCCAGGGTAGTTCATCACTCCAGATGGACTGGTTGGAGGACGCTGTGCACCGCAACATTGCCTCGAGCTCCTGGTTAGCTCGCTCACACTGACCGTTGCTTTGGGGATGGTAACCGGAGGTCAGACTGACCTTTGCTCCTAATGAGGAGCAGAATTCCTTCCAGACGCCAGACGTGAACTGGGGGCCTCTGTCAGACACAATGTCTTCCGGGATCCCATGCAAACGAAACACATGACGGGTAAGCAGTCGTGCGGTCTCCATGGCCGTGGGAAGCTTGGGTAGAGCTATGAAGTGGGCAGCTTTAGAAAAACGGTCCACGATGGTAAGTATGACAGTGTTGCCTGCTGATTGCGGCAGTCCGGTTACAAAGTCCAAAGCTATATGGGACCACGGCCTGGACGGAGTCGGCAGGGGATTGAGCTGTCCAGCGGGCAGCTGATGAGATGGTTTATTCCGGGCACAGGTCGCGCAGGCGGAGACGTACTCCCGAGCGTCTTTAGTCAGAGAGGGCCACCAGAAGTAGCGCTGGAGGAAGTTGATAGTGCGGTGGACCCCTGGGTGGCACGTAAAGCGGGCAGTGTGGGCCCATTGAAGCACTTGAGAACGTACTGATTGAGGGACGTAGAGCCGTTGGGCTGGCCCGCCTCCCGGATCCGGTTCCAACACCTGAGCCTCCCGAATGGCTGCTTCGATCCCCCAGGAGATGGCGCCCACGACACAGGTGGCGGGGAGAACGGGAGCGGGCTCAGTGGTGTCCTCCGAGACTGAGAACTGACGGGACAGGGCATCGGGTTTGACATTCCGGGAACCGGGTCTGTAAGAGATGGAGAAGTGGAAACGGGTGAAAAACAGGGCCCACCTGGCCTGTCGAGCATTGAGCCTCTTAGCTGATTGTAGGTATGCCAGGTTCTTGTGGTCTGTCCAGACGAGGAAAGGCTGAGCCGTGCCCTCCAACCAGTGCCGCCACTCCTCCAGGGCTAGTTTTATCGCCAGCAGTTCCCGATCCCCGACGTCATAGTTTCTCTCTGCAGGGGACAGACGGCGGGAGAAGAAGGCACAAGGGTGGAGC
This sequence comes from Rhamphochromis longiceps, assembly GCF_057381845.1. NCBI lineage: Eukaryota > Metazoa > Chordata > Actinopteri > Cichliformes > Cichlidae > Rhamphochromis > Rhamphochromis longiceps. Next base: position 33,103,589 of record NC_140565.1, read on the forward strand.
TTACCGTCCTTCCGTTGCGACAGAACCGCTCCAACCCCTGAGTCGGACGCGTCGACCTCGACCACAAATGGCTGCGTGAGGTCGGGTTGGATCAGGATGGGGGCTGAGGCGAATCGTTTCTTCAGTTCTTGGAAAGCTGCCTGAGCTTCTTTGTTCAACTGAAAAGGAAGCTTGGGAGAGGTTAGCTGGGTCAGCGGCAAGGCAACTCGGCTGAAGTCCCGAATGAACCGCCGGTAGAAGTTGGCAAATCCAAGGAAACGTTGCAGTTGGTGCCTATTAGGAGGTTCCGGCCACTCAACAACGGCTTTTACCTTCACAGGGTCCGGGCGGAGGTTTCCTTGGTCGATTATGTACCCCAGGAATGCAACGGTGGAGACGTGGAACTCACACTTTTCTCCTTTGACGAACAATCGGTTTTCGAGGAGTCGTTGCAGGACCTGTCTGACATGGGTCTCGTGCTCGGATTGGTTTCTGGAAAAGATCAGGATGTCATCTAGATAGACAAAAACAAAACGGTTAATGAAGTCTCTGAGCACGTCGTTCACCAGGGCTTGGAACACCGCAGGGGCGTTAGTGAGACCAAAGGGCATGACAAGGTACTCGAAGTGGCCGAGGTGGGTGTTGAAGGCGGTCTTCCACTCATCGCCCTCACGGATGCGAACCAGATGGTATGCGTTTCGCAAATCCAGTTTGGTGAAAACAGTAACCCCCTGGAGGAGCTCGAAGGCAGAACTGAGGAGCGGCAGAGGGTATTTATTTTTTACTGTGATGTTGTTTAATCCGCGATAGTCAATGCATGGCCGGAGGGTTTTATCCTTCTTTTCGACAAAGAAGAAGCCTGCCGCGACTGGAGAGGTGGAGGCCCGAATGAGGCCGGCAACCAGGGATTCCGTGATGTACTTGTCCATAGCGTCTCGTTCTGGAAGTGAGATGCTATATAGCCGACTGGTGGGTAAAGGAGCTCCCGGGAGCAGTTCGATAGCACAGTCATAGGGTCTATGCGGAGGGAGTGACTGTGCGCGGGCCTTTTGAAACACCTCAGCTAGGTCGTGATAAACAGAGGGCACATTAGTTAAATCAGCTGATTCCAATACCCCAGAAGAGGGCGTTTCAACGCTTGGAGGCGAGGCTGCTTTAAGGCAGGTCATGTGGCAGTCCTCCCCCCACCCAGTGACACGCCCCTTCAGCCAATCTATGTGAGGGTTGTGCTGTTGTAGCCAAGGATGGCCGAGAACTAGTGGAGTGCGAGTTGCTTTAAACACCAAAAAACAGATTTCTTCAGAATGATTGCCAGAGAGGGTGAGCTCGACAGGCTCCGTCACCAGAGTGATGTCTGGAAGGCGTTGACCTGACAATGCCGTAACACGTAATGCATGAGGCAGGGGCTCCAATAGTAACCCAAGTTGCCGGGCTAACTGACAGTCAATAAAGTTTTGTTCCGCCCCAGAGTCGATTAACACCGATAGGGAGCGGCTCTTAGAGTGAATGGAAAGCGTGGCCGGTAGTGTTAAACGGGGAGGAGCTTCTTCCTGGCTCAGCTCGCCCACCAGTACTCCTACCATCACTGGCGGGCGCGCCCTTTTGCCCGCGAAGGGCAGGTAGCCACAACATGTCCCCTGTGACCACAATAGAGGCACTCACCGGCGGTAATCCGGCGCTGACGCTCCGCCGTGGTGAGATGGGAGCCGCCCAGCTGCATGGGTTCCTCTCCGTCCCCGCTCTCGTGAGTCCGGGAGGGGCCGGCATCCGCCATGGCGCCGGTGCCAGAGATTCCCGCAGCCTCATGGAAGTTGTAGTTCCGCTGCGACCGGCGAGCCCGTAACCGCTCATCCACCTTAATGCACAGGGACATTAGCTCATTAAAGGAGGCAGGGAGATCACGCATGATTAGCTCGTCCCTTAATTCTTCTCTGACATTGTTCAGCAACGTGCTCCGTAGCGCCTCCTGATTCCACCCTGCCTCTTCTGCCAGAATCCAGAAGTCGATAGCGTAATCAGACATGCTTCTCCTACCTTGTTTGAAGTTGAGGAGACGGAGAGCAGCGGCCTCTGCCCCGGTGCCTGGGTTAAACACATTCTTAAACTTGGAGAGAAAGTCAGCGTAGGTGATGACAGGATCAGAGTTTAACACAACCTGGGCCCACTTTAGTGCACGGCCCCTCAGAAGTTGAACGAAATAAGTGATCTTCGCCCCATCGTTGCCATGAAAACGCTGCAGCTCGCGAAACGTCAGAGACACCTGAGCCAAAAAGCCGGCGCATTTGTCAGACTCACCCGAGAATGGTTCCGGTGTGGGTAAAGGTCCGTCAGACGGCGTACCGACCCGCGGTGAGCTACCTGACGCTACGGCGGGCGGTGCCGCCTGGGGAGCCGGGCTGGGCGGCTGGGGATTCCCTGGTTGCGCATTTCCCTCCAGCGGTATTAACTGCGCCACTGCCAGGGTCAATGCGGCGACATCCTGCCGTAGCTGCCCGAGCATTTGTTCATGGCGGGCCAGCGCGGCTTCCTGGGCGGCCAGAGCCCGGCCCACGGGGTCCTGTCCTGCTGAGTCCATAATGGCTGGATCGTTCTGTTAGGGGTTCCGAAAGAGACTCAGGCGCAGGCCAGGGTTTCCCTTTAAGCGAAGAACAGTGCGTTTATTCACAGTGAACACAATCACCAAGTGGCTATGTACAATGTGCAGGGGAAACAGGTCCGGGTCGCCAGGGTCCGTGGGAAACAGGGTTAGGGGAAAAGGTGCTCCACACTTTCTGTACAAAAGCTCCTCCTCAGTCACTCCTCTCAGAATCCGGTTCCAAAAACGATCTAAACACAAAAGGTCGGGTTAGCGGGATAATAACAAAGGGCTTTCAAGATACAGGTTGGCAGATACACAAGTTTGACTGACGCTGATAGTTCAACGATCCAGCGAAGACTAGTGCAGACTCGCCATCTAAGTAGTGCAGTAATCAGCTGGGATCAGCGGCCGGTGTGGTGATGAGCAGGTATGTGGGCCAGCAGCGGGAGCCCGCAGTGAGCATCGCCGTGGCGAGAGAGAGAGAGTGAGAGAGAGAGAGGGCGAGAGAGCAAACAAACCACAAACATATTGCCCAATAGAGGATTGACCAGCAGGGCACAGGGACCATGACATAATCTTTTAAAGTTGTGGTTTGAGTTGCTCAGTTTCAGAGTTTCCTTTGTTGGCACTGCCTCTCTTCAGAAGTTGTTGGTCTATATTGACATGACAGCTGATTTTTCGGCTGGACGTCATGATGTGAATCTTAGGGACCGAGTTTCAGAGGTGATCTCCCCCAGCCTCACTTGGTCGTTGAGACTGGAATGGGGAGGGTGAGGGTGAAGGGGGGAGAGATGGAAGGTGTGTTGGGGGTCAGTGTCTGAAGTAGTGTCCCTGGGGAGGGGAGGGTGAGGCGTGGGAGTCGGTCCGTCTCAAACCTGCAGTAGAATGTGTTTAACTCGTTGGCGAGGTCTTTGTTTTCTTCAACAGTGGGTGGGGGGCGTCTGTAGCTGGTGATTTCCTGCAGGTCCCTCCACACTGACGCTGGGTTGTTGGCTGAGAGCTGTTCTTCCATCTTCTGGGAGTATCCTGTGAAAGTGACACTCAAAAACTACTCCATGCATTTATTATTTCTAGACTGGACTACTGTAATTTGCTACTATCAGGATGTCCGAAAAACTCGCTGAGACACCTTCAGTTAATCTAAAATTGCTGCAGCAAGAATACTGACAGCGCTTACTTCTTGTTCCTTTAGTATTTAAAAGTAGAATGGGAGGTAGAGACGTCAGTTTAACGTGTGTTTGAACGTGTGTTTGAACGAGCTGACGGTTCACTCGTTAAGCTGAAAGAAAGATGCTTTAATCACAGGAGTCACACATGTGTCCACTGTACCATCTGGGAACTCTTCTTGTTTACACTCGTAATAACACAAACACTAAATCCTCCTGTTTTGTAGTAGTGTGTACACCTGAGACTGTCACCTGTCTGTCTGTCCTGCACTCTCTCTCCGTTTCTCTCTGATTGTGGAATAAAAGTATGAACATGTGTTTATAAGTTACACTTGTGTTTGAATCCTGCAGCTTATCACACATTTGATTTCCATGTGTGACGACTGCAAGTGTCCAAAGTGAGGACAGACTGAGGGACCCACTGCTGCACATCATCTGTGAGGCTTTGCACCCCTGATGATCCACCAGGACAAACTCAGCAGTGTGTGAGGAAGAGGAGGAGGAAGAGCCAGCAGCAGCTGACAGATGGAGAGAATAGACAGACTGTTCCCTGTTTGTGAAGGACTGCTAGGAAAGTTTAACATAACTGTCTGTCCTGAATCAGTCTTATTAGGTAATGTTCAAATCATTTTATCATTCCAGTGTTTTCAGTGTGGGAGAAAGTACTCAGGGCCTTCAAGTTACACACTATGAAAGGCAGCAACAAGTTTAATGTTCAGAAACCTAAAGTCTGTATCAGCAGCAGGATGGAGCTAAAAATAAATGTTTGTTTCAGTTCTATGAAGCTTTGAGTATTTTGGATCAGTAGCACTGCTGTGTTTGTTGCATCATATTGCTGTAATTGTTTATATGTGATCTATAGTGTAACATCATATTCTATAAGGATGTTATGTGTTTGTATACTTTCTTCTCCCTCTCTCGCTCTCTCGCTCCCCCTCTCTCTCCCCAACAGTGAGATGATTTCAGTCTCATGAACAACGTGATCTAATTGTTATTACTAACTAATCTTAAATGACAGTTCAGCACAGAAATGAAGCCCAACAATCATGTTTTACAGTCCCGTGGTCTCAGCCTCAGATACTCAACTAATCAGAGTGATGTCATGACTAAAACGAATGACTAACAAAACATTTTTCTCCTTCATTTCTGTCAAACAAAGCTGTATGTAACGTTTCTCGTGGTTAGTATCATGGTTGCTAGCGCGATGAAGGCTAGAACGTCCCATTTCACAAGCCTCTCACTTCCGCACTTCTCGTACTTATAGTACGCACCGTACGTAGTGCGCGTACTTCAAGCGAGCGGTCTCTTGATTGGGACACAGCCGAAGTTTTCCAGAGGCCTGGTAATGAGCTAATCATGTGATACAGGTGTGTTGACCCAGGGTGCGATCTAAAACCTGCAGGGACACTGGACTGAGATTGGGGACCCCTGCAGTAGATGCTATGCAGATGACACTGAGCTTTGTCTATCCATAAAACCAGGTAACACACACCAATTAATTAAATTGCTGAAATGTTTTAAAGATATAAAGACCTGGGTGATGTCTAACTTTCTGCTGCTGATTGTACGTGGCCCTGGAATTCCTAGAAATATAATATCTAACCAGATACTTGCTCTGGATGGAATTACCGTGGCCTCCAGTAGCACTGTCAGAATCTTGGAGTAATATTTGACCAGGACATTATACAAATATGTAGAGCTGCTTTATTTCATATGCGCAATATCTCTAAACATCTCAAAATATCCCATCTCAGAGTGATGCTGTTCATTAATTTATTACTTCTAGACTGGATTACTATTACTACTACTACTACTAGTGTGCATAACACAGGATAAATGGACTCAAATATGGAAACAACAATGGAAATGCACTACCTCACAAAGATGGAGGGAATTTGGATGGAAAATTTTGATTAGGTTCTTTATCACCTCTTACCAAAAGACTCATTATGATGGGAATCCCCCGTATGCTGGAGAAAATATGGACACAGACGAGTACACCTCTGACATTTGCAGGCAGAATTTTAAACCTTGGGTGTAGGGATGGGTATCGTTTAGGTTTTATCCGATACCGGTGCCAAACCGGTACTTTTGAAACGGTGCCGGTGCTTGAACGGTGCTCAAACCGGTGCTTAAAGAATGGAGAAGACAAAATTGGTCCAAAAACCTCTCATGTTCAGCTGTTTTTTTGAAAAAAAAATTCTGCCTTTTCTGCAGCTAGAGGGCATATATGGTATCATTCTTGGCTGGAAGCAGTGCTTAAACAATGGGAGAAACACCAATTTTGTCCAAAAACCTCTCATGTTTGACTGTTTTCCATTTTTTTTCTTTGGTCATTTTAGTCTTTTTGGCCAGGGTGAAGGGAGTATCTGCCATCAAACAAGAAGACAGCTGCATGTAACAACAACGGTGTTTGCTAGTTCACCTTACATGCATTAATTTAATAACGTGGCTAGAGTACTCAACGTAAATTATACACGAACAACATTAAGCTACTCACGCAGAGAAGAACGGCTGCTGCTGCCATCGTCATCCTCTTTTAAAAAAAATGCTATGTGTCGCCAGGTGTTTCATCGGATTTGAGGTGTTACCTCCTTTGACAGTATCACAGTATCAGCTTAAAGCACTTGTTGCAGGCTGCTGAATTTGCATACTTTGCTGTGAAGTACAGCCAGACTTTAGACCGCTTTGCCTTGGGCATTTTTAATCTGTAGCTCTGCTCTAAAAGAACGTACGTACCTGGACCCGCCTACTGTCCTCTGAAACATAAAATGATTGGCTAGAATTCAAAGTATATGACATCTCAGGGGAAAAAAAGCACCGAAATGTGCGCTGCTTTTCGGTCTGGTTACTACCGTTTATGACCAGTGTTGGTCAAGTTACTTGAAAAAAGTAATCAGTAACTAATTACTGATTACTCCCCCAAAAAAGTAATCCCGTTACTTTACTGATTACTTATTTTCAAAAGTAATTAATTACTTAGTTACTTAGTTACTTAGTTACTTTTTAAAAACACGATTTACAACCTGAAGAGGTGATAAAGTGATAGATCTTTCAGCCCAATTCTACTTTTTCTACATAATCCATCATACAAAATGTAATCAAATGGAAAAGTCTCTTTTTTTAACTTGTTTTATCAGTTTTAATCTTTTAACTTTATGCATCAAGCAAAACATTTAATTATATGCAACATTCTCTGACTTGAATAAATTAGTTTAACATTTAAACCTATTTTCTGCACATTCCAGCACATAAAATAAAATATTTTTTGTGTTTTCACTCACTCTTTCAAACACATGCAAGTAAAACACAGCAGAAAATAAATAAAGTCAAAGACTCAGCGGTCCTTTTGCTCTATTTTCACCTGTAAAGCAGGAGCAGGGTAGGCGGAGGGTTACCCTGGTGCAGGTGTGCTGCGGTCAGTTGAAGAATCCGCGCGAGTGTCTCTGTGAGTTTCCCATCACGTCGTAGCTACTCGGTGCTTGCTCGGAAGTTTAGGGGTTTTTTTCGCTGTAAAAAGAAGTTTTCTTCCCACGCACGATGGACGCTAATGTTTTTGTCACTTTTTATGGAATCAAACTCAAAGTAAGGTCAGTACTTCCACACTTTAAACGCTGCACGCTCATACTCTCTCCCGCACTCGATATATTATCCATTGTTGATCTGCACACAGCTGCTGTCACCAACGTCGCACTTGCTTACGTCACTGTCATGAGACATTCTCGCAAAAAAAATCACGGTTTTAGTAACGCAGTAACGCAGCGTTCCTACGGGAAAGTAACGGTAATCTAATTACCGATTTTGCAATAGTAATCCCTTACTTTACTCGTTACTTGGAAAAAGTAATCAGATTACAGTAACGCGTTACAAGTAACGCGTTACTGCCCATCTCTGTTTATGACAGAACTGGTGCCATCATGGCACCGGATACCGGTACCCATCCCTACTTGGGTGAAATGGGGTCAATGCAGTTCTTAAGCATGCATGCAAATGTTCATTAGTCAGCTGTGAGCGAGTTTTTCCTATTTATGTTTAAATGCCAGATTTTTACTTCAGGAAGCACACAGCCCCACTCCACTGACGACTTGCTGTTGGCCAACACCCTCAACGACTTTTACTGTCGGTTTGATGATCCATCAAGCGGCTTTCACACCTCAATAGAGACTTCCCCAACAATAGATACACTTTGGTCCATCATCCCCCCACCTTCCCTGCTCCCCCCACAACAGAGCCATCTACACTATCAAAGACTTCACCCACAGGAGCCCCCTCCTCACTTCACACCTATGAGGATTTCAAACCACCTTCTCCCACTACAGCCCTTCATATTCATGAAGCAGATGTGAGGACGCAGTTTAACCCCTCTAGACCTACTAAAGAACCAAGTCAATTCAATTTTTATCTATATAGCGCCAAATCACAACAAAAGTTGCCTCAAGGTGCTTTATATTGTACAGTAGATACAGAGAAAAGCCCAACAATCATATGAACCCCTATGAGCAAGCACTTTGGCGACAGTGGGAAGGAAAAACTCCCTTTTAACAGGAAGAACCCTCCGGCAGAACCAGGCTCAGGGAGGGGCGGGGCCATCTGCTGCGACCGGTTGGGGTGAGAGAAGGAAAACAGGATAAAGACAAACCAGACTGTACTGCCATGTTTGTTGTTTACAATTGTGTTTTGTTTAGTTACTCCTCGTGTGTCATAGTGGTCTGATCAGACTTTATATATACCCTTCTGTGTCAGTTCATGTTTAGGTCAGTTATATTTCTTTGTGCAGTCATTTGGTTTGTTAAGTTTGCAGTTCTTTGCCTGAGTTCAGTTTTGTTTCTTTGACCTTTTTTATGAGCTCAACATTAATTACTTTTGTAAATATAATTTTTGGGTTAAATGAATGAAAACCCTGTTTTTCTAATAATTCCTGTTACTCCTGCTTTTTCCAACTCGGCCGATCACACAGCCCTAAATATTTGTTTAATGTCCTGGTCAAATATTACTCCAAGGTGTTACTGGAGGCCAAGGTAATGCAATCCAGAGCAAGTATCTGGTTAGATACCACATTTCTAGGTATTTTAGGGCCACGTATAATCAGCGGCAGAAAGCTAGTTGTCACCCAGGTCTTTATATCAAGCTCTGCTGTGTTCAAGCTATTAATTACTGCGCGCAAGAGAACCACAACACACATCAAACATTAAGGTTCAGTTATGCCAGCTTTAACTTTGGGATGCCTCAGCTTCTCCTTTATACCCCCCCCCCCCCCCCCCCCACACACACACACACACACACACACAACTCTCTGCATCAGGAAGGTCCTGGCACTGGTCATTCCTGGGAGTTTCGTCCTTCTACGCCCTAACAGTTAGCAGATAACATAGTGAAGCAGCGCCAAGCAGTTTTCACAAGGTCATGCTGACACATAATTTGACTATGACTTTAAATATTGGTAACTTCAGGTGTTGCTCTGATATACAGGAAATGACATCACGGCTCAAACTCTTTGTCAGTAAACCATTTCTTTATTTAACATATAAAATTTTGGTTTAACTGTTGCAGGATTTCATAACAAACAAGCTGAAAAAAAACTGCAGAAAACATGGATCGATGCATTCATTAAAAACATGATAACAGGAAACAGATTTTTTGATTCAACTGCTGGAACAAAGCTAACCACTCAACATGAACACTACAGTAGAACAGTTTAGAAAGCTTAAAATGTAACGAGGCACATTTTCATTCATAGCTGCCTCATCAGATCAGGAGACTCTACCTGAACTCTGGAGCCTGATCTCAAGGGTTTAAGTCTGACCCTGAAACCAGAAGAGGATCTTTCTGTCTCTTCAGATTCACTGTGATCCAGAGATGGCAATGATTTCAGTCCTGCATGATTAGGCTGATGTTTGCACAGAGGAGATAATTTAGTAAATGTTTTTGAACATTGTAACAGTAAAACAAGTTCCTTCATAATCATTATGCAAATTTTTACTCTGTGAATGGTACTCATGGCCATTGACCAATGGTCATAAGAATTTGCTTATTAACGATCAAGAAATTGACCTCACAGCCCATTGTTCATTCATTGGACTGGTTTCAGTCGTTATGCAAATGTACTGTTTACAAGATTTACTTAAAAGCAGGAATCAAGACTGTCAGGGGTAGACATTTGTTCAAACACAAGTAAGAGAAATGAGACAACTGCAGACCGACTCAGAGTGTAATTAGAAAACGTGCGCACGGGTGAATGTCTCTGAGAAGACACCCACACGGGTGAATGTCTCTGAGAAGACAAAACACACCGAGCACAGGCTTGCTTGCTTTATTTATAAGGCAAAAATGGGTTACATAGTACTTCCTCTTTTAACTGTCAGGGAAGAGGTTAAACATTAAATCAGCTTATCTGATCTTTCACACACTGGGATAAGAATACAGAAGTATATCATGCTTTATCTGACATCACAGACACTGAAGTGAAGAATGCATCATTATATCATGCTGTCAAACATCTCAGACACTGAGGTAAGGAATGCATCAGTTTTCCTTTAACAATAGACTTGGTTAGGTGATTCTTCAACAATAGGCTTGGTTATGTGAAAATATATGAACACACAAAATATAAGGCATACTTGGTTAAAATATAAGGCTTACTTGATTATATTGTTTTATAGAGATTTGGTTATAATGTATAATGTAGAAAATCTCTAACAAAGACGTAACAGGTTATTCGTAACATGGAATCGCTTGTGAGTGGAGTATGAACTGAGATTACTCAAACTCTCTTACAGATGAAGTTCTTTCATGCGTCTGCGTTCATGCTTAGTGTGATCACATGATTGTGAAAGGGTTTTGTCACAGTGTCTGCACTTGTATGGTTTTTCTCATGTGTGGACTCGCTTTTGAAGCTGATGTGCACTGATGAAGGATGACCCACACTGATCGTAGACGTGCTTTTTAACTCCACTGTGAAGGAGTTCATATTGTTTGAAGTCCGTTGAAGTGGTGAAGCCTCTCCCACATTCTTTACAGTAGTTCATTTTGTCTCCAGTGTGTCTACGTTGATGTATTTTTAGGGTCTTTTGATGACTGAAAGTTTTTCCACAAAGGTCACAAAAAACTCTTTCCCACAGTGATGACAGGGTTGAGAACTGGATCCATCTGTGTCGCTCTGCTTCTAAACAAAGACACAAACACAGTGTAAGTCAGTCCTTCAACATTTTCATCCTGAACATTGCCTGAAATAATGAGCATCTCTGCCAAGTCCAATTGCATTTTACTGTTTACATTATCACACTCAGCTCAATTTAATGTGCTATAAAAACGATAAGAGTAAAAACATTAAATTAATACTAGTTTAATTCTACAATAACTAGGGATGGGTACCGGTGTCCGGTGCCATGATGGCACCGGTTCTGACATAAACGGTAGTAACCAGACCGAAAAGCAGCGCACATTTCGGTGCTTTATTTCGGTGCTTTTTTTTCCTGAGCTGTGATACACTTCTAGCCAATCATTTTACGTTTCCGAGGATAGTAGGCGGGGCCAGGTACGTACGTTCTTTTATGCAGAGCTACTGATTAAAAATGCCCAAGGCGAAGCGGTCAAAAGTCTGGCTGTACTTCACAGCAAAAGATGCAAACTCAGCAGCCTGCAACAAGTGCTTTAAGCTGATACTGTGATACTGTCAAAGGAGATAACACCTCGAATCCGATGAAACACCTGGCGACGCATAGCGTTGTTTTTTTTTTTTCAAAAACCAAGAAATGCGCTGTATTTGATAGCTTGCTGCGAGACCTCACACCGAGCGCATCTACTGCGGTGGTGCCTTTTATCAGACCCGGAGTTAGCAACATACCCAAAAACACAAAGAGGAGAGTCCTGGCCCCTAGCCCTGTCAGTGTAGCAGAAATGATGATGATGGCAGCAGCAGCCGTTCTTCTCTGCGTGAGTAGCTTAATGTTGTTCGTGTAATTTACGTTGAGTAGGCTAACCACGTTATTACATTAATGCATGTAAGGTGAACTAGCAAACATCATCATAGCTACATGCGGCTGTCTTCTTGTTTGATGGCAGATACTCCCTTCACCCTGGACAAAAAGGCTAAAATAACCAAAGAAAAAGAGGGAAACAGCTGAACATGAGAGGTTTTTGGACAAAGTTTGTGTTTTTTCCATTGTTTAAGCACTGCTTCCAGCCAAGAGTGATACCATATATGCCCCATAGCTGCATAAAAGGCTAACATTGTTATCTTTTTACAAAAAAAAACAGCTGAACATGAGAGGTTTTTGGACCAATTTTGTGTTCTCCATTCTTTAAGCACCGGTTTGAGCACCGTTTAAGCACCGGCACCGTTTCAAAAGTACCGATTTGGCACCGGTATCGGATAAAACCTAAACGATACCCATCCCTAACAATAACAGTAATACAATCCTCAAACACGATCACTAAAAACCTGTGATTAGAGTCTGAATAATCATTCAGAGGTGTTTTTCCATGCAGTAAAATTGCTAACATGCTAACACAATTTGATGAGCAGAGTTGTTTCAAACAGTCGGCTGACAAGATAAAAATATAAACATATATAAGCATACCTCACAGTAACTGCACTTGTAGAGACTTTCTTGTGTGGATCTTTTGGTGTGCTTTCAGGTAATGTGGAGATTTAAAAGTCTTCGCACACAAGTCACATTTATAAGGTTGTTCCTCAGAGTGGGTAAACATGTGACGTTGTAACTCTGTGTTTGTAGCAAACTGTTTACCACACTGTTCACAGCTGTACACATCATGTCTGGTGTGAATGCGTAGGTGTTTATTTCGGTTCTGTTTCAGGCTGAAAGTTTTTCCACAAATGTCACAGCTGTATGCCTTAATTCCAGAGTGGGTAACTAGATGACTCTGTAAGCTGCTACTGAGAGTAAAACCTTTCCCACAATCATCACAGCTGTACGCTTTAACTCCACTGTGGATGAGCTGGTGTGTTTTTAAGTATGAAGCTGAGGGAAAAGACCTTCCACAAATATCACACTTGAATGGTCTCTCTCCAGTGTGGATGAGTTGGTGTCGTTTTAAGTGTGAAACCTGCATAAAAGACTTTCCACACTCATCACAGCTGAATGGTCTCTCTCCAGTGTGGATGAGTTTGTGTGTTTTTAAGTGTCCAGACTCTGTAAAAGACTTTTCACAGTCTCCACAGCTGAACGGTCTCTCTCCACTGTGGATGAGTTGGTGTCGTTTTAAGTGTGAAGCCCGCATAAAAGACTTTCCACACTCGTCACAGCTGAATGGTCTCTCTCCAGTGTGGATGAGTTTGTGTGTTTTTAAGTGTCCAGACTCGGTAAAAGACTTTCCACAGTCTCCACAGCTGAACGGTCTCTCTCCACTGTGGATGAGTTGGTGTCGTTTTAAGTGTGAAGCCTGCATAAAAGACTTTCCACACTCGTCACAGCTGAATGGTCTCTCTCCAGTGTGGATTACCTGATGCCTTTTTAGGGAAGCTTTTACGGTAAAATCCTTCCCACACTCGTCACAGCTGAATGGTCTCTCTCCAGTGTGGATTACCTGATGCATTTTTAGGGAAGCTTTTACGGTAAAATCCTTCCCACACTCGTCACAGCTGTGTTTTTTCTCTCTCTTTCTTCTGTGAGGTTTGTCGGCCTCCTGAGAGCGCTGACTTCTCGCTCCACGTTGGTCCTGCAGTGACAGAGATACAAACAGAGGCAGTGAGTTGTGGGAAACACATTCTTCTAACCGGGCTTTTATTAGTGGTACTTTGTGCAAAGCTTGTGTTAAATAAGTAGTTATACATGTACTCATTTTCATACACACATTGCAAATGTGCTCATGAGAGATGGCATTGAGTCTTTTGAGGGTCAAACACGCTTCCAGACAAAGATAAATATTCGACTTGTTTCTAGGGCAAAGATTAGAGACATTTGGCCTGCAAAGTGCCCGTACACCTGTTCAGTGAGATGAGTACAGGATGTTTCAGAGACATGTATGAGGAGAAAATAACGGCAGGAAACACACAGAGTGTGAGACGGTGAAGAGGGTTTTTAATTGTTATAGAAGTCAAGAGAGTTAAAAAAGGAAATGTGTCTAACTGTAACTGGTGTATATTACGATATCTGCTAATGTATTGTGAGGCTGGACCTTAATATACAAAAATAGTGTGATGTCTGCTTCCTTGTTGAGATCTCTGTAAGTGAGTGGCACTGCAGATCTCTCCCGCGTACGTGTAATCAATAAATCATTGTTTGACTGGACTTCTAACAATGATTTGAGAGAGACGTAAAGCTAGTGTATAAGTTCATCTTTGATGGTTTGTAAAGCATTCCCACGTTAAGCTTAATAACCGATATATGGAGCGACTGCCTCTCTCTCTCCCTCTGCTGTTGCTACTTCAATCATGAAACTGCTTAATGATCAGCTTTTCTGTCGCGAGTCCGTCTCTCTTCTTTATGTTTGGCCCACTTTGCGCCAGAAAGAGGAAACCAGCGGCTGAACAACTTCGCACTCTCCCTGTAATGGATGCTCCCGTGTGTTTCAATCAATCAGTCTTTATTTATAAAGCACTTTTCATACAAAAAAAAAAAAAAGTAGCACAAAGTGCTTTACATAGTTAAAAGCAGCCCACCCCACCCTCCAACTCACTCCCCACACTCTCATTAACATAAATGATGTGAATACCCCCCCACACACACACACACACCCGTGCACACTTAAAGAGTAAAATTGGGCTGGGCACACATGAGCCCGGTGAGGAAACACTATCACAGGGAGCCGTCTGCACCGGGAGCCGGTCACAGACCGCAGCCTCCAGGCTGGGCACACAGCAGGAGGGAGGCAAAGAAGCCCCCCAGCCAGGCTGAGAGGACCCCCAGAGCCCCAGCAGCCACGGTTGATCACAGCCCCAGTGCAGAGAGCGCCCTCCGAGGAAACACTGGAGATATGACACAATAGGATATATACAGGGTAAAATGATAAAATAAATAAGAACGGGATACAATATAAATATAAATATAAATAGAGTAAGAAGATTAAAAATGAATAAGAATAAAATCAATAAATATTAGGTAAAGCCTAAATTAATAATAGAATAACAGGATAGAATAAATAAGCATAAAATAAATAAACGTTAGGTAAAAGCTAAATTAACCCTTTAAGACCTACCATAGAACCAAGTTCGCCAGAGCTTATATTATATTTTTACATGCTGTGGAGCCATTTTTGGGAGCATTTCAAGTTGCTATACATCAATACAACCATTATAGCCCAAACTTTAATAATATGTCTGCATTAGGTGCATAGTAATTACATAAATTGCAAAAAAGTGCAATAAACAACAAAAAAATTGAAAATCGTTTTAGTTTTTTTAACATATATTTCTAGTTAGAGAAATTTAAGAGGCTTATCCCTCAAAACTGTAAATACAAAAAAGTTACACAAACTAGTTTCCCACCACAGGAAATTTATTTTGAGTGTCTTCATAGTTTTATTTTTGAAACACACCAATTTTTATATACTGCAGGAAAAATGAAAATAAATATTATAGTGCAAATTTGCAAAATAACAGCATATGCATCAAAATAAACTATTTCCAGCAGTGCAATATGAGTCTTAAGCATCCCAGAAACGACACAGAAAGTCATAAAGTCAAACATAACTTTTTAAAACACATAACAAGTAAAACACAAGCTCATAAGGCCCCGATCGTAAAAAACTACATTTCCGCAAAATGACGTCACTTCCGGTTTCGGGCAGGTCATGCGGTCATGTGATAGTTCGCGCTGATGGACGTAGGAAGTGTTACAAACAGCTGATGGATCGGCGAAGCGTGTTTCTGGAATATCATGTTTTTGTTGCTGCAAGTGATTTTTATGCAGTTTTTGCAAAGCTATATGTGGAAGGAAACTGTGACCTAGGACAAGCTGATGGCATAAGATGTAAGTACAACTCCTCCAGTTTCATATGCAAAAAAAATTATTGCGCTAGCTTACTTGGTTGCAGAGCTACCGGGATTTAAAAATAGTTACGCAAAACAGAGCGTGCCCGCTCCGATCGGCTGTAAAGGGTTAAAAAGGTGGTCTTGAGCCTGTTCTTAAAAACATGTACGTTCTCTGCGGCCCTGAGCTCCTCCGGCAGGCTGTTCCACAGACGAGGACCATACCACTGAAAAGCTGCCTCTCCGTGAGTATGTGTCCTGACTTTAGGAACGATCAAAAGGCCAGTACCAGAGGACCTCAGGGTCCGCGAGGGCTCATATGGTAAAAGCAGATCTGAGAGATAAGAAGGCCCAAGACCATTAAGACATTTAAAAACCAGTAAAAGAACTTTAAAATCGATCCTGAAACACACGGGGAGCCAGTGCAGCGATTCTAAAACCGGTGTAATGTGGGCCCGCCCTCTGGTCTTCGTCAGCACACGAGCTGCAGAGTTTTGCAAAAGTTGTAAAGTTGAAATATTCTTTTTGGGGAGACCAGAGAGCAGGGCATTACAGTAATCAATGCGACTGGTAATAAAAGCATGCGTCAGCATCTCCGTGTTGGCCCGAGAGAGAATAGGGCGGACTCTGGCTATATTTTTTAGATGATAAAATCCAATTTTGGTTACATGTTTAATATGTGGGATAAAACCAAGCTCAGAGTCAAAAATAACACCCAGGTTTTTCACTTGTAGTGAAGGACATAGTGAAAATGCCTCTAATTTAGACAAGAGTTTCTCTCTCTGAGCCTCGGGACCGACGATTAAAACTTCAGTTTTGTCCTGGTTAAGCTGTAAAAAGTTTTCTGCCATCCAAGATCTTATATCTAAAATACAGTTAAAAAGGGCATCCTTTGGTCTGGTGTCATCAGGAGACACGGAGATGTACAGCTTACAGTTTGCGTACTAGTGTGCTCTCGACTAATGTGTGGTAGAGGTAGCACTTTTATTTTTCATATTCTAAATAAATGAGTACTTTTGGAAAGTCAGAAACTGTTGCTCATTCGCTATCCACCCGCACACCTCCGCGGCTGGCTTCATCTCCACCGCACGTTGAAAGCAAATGTGCCAGGCCTCAAAGACAATGGGTGGTTTGCGCAACAAAAGCAGGAGAATCGAGCATATGACTTGTAAAAATCTCAGCAGGGGTGATTAACACCTCGGGACTTGCACCAGAAAATAAACGCAGTGATTTTAGTAGGTGTTGGGTTCAAGGGATTTTGAGAAGGTATAGTAAATCTAGTGTTGAGGTTAGCTCGGTGCTTACCTTTAGATGAGCCCACAAACCGAGAGAAACTCCGCGATGAAGCTGGAACTCTTTCCAAACACAGGAAACAGATCAGGGAGCAGAGACCCACGTGGTTCACGCTGATCTCAGCTACGATCCAGGAGACAAGGGTGGGCAGATCGATGCAGATATCGATCCAAACGGTGGTAGTGGTTTACGATCGATGCTCCTCCGAGTTCACTATTTTACTCGCTGCGGATGAAGAAGCAGCTGTCTGTGCGAACACCTCTTCTTATGCGGGAGACTCACTTTGCTCCGCCCCCTTCTTCTGCCCTGCTGGGATTTGATACTGTGCCGTCACGTGACTCGGCTACACACAGAAAACCCATTTGGACTGCAAAGAGAGAGAAACAGGAGCAACATGTGGAGATATTTTACGGCTGTAAATGAAAATGCTGGAGAACAGCTGGAAGGCTTGTCAGCACCTAAAGCCACAGGAGACCACACAAGCTGTAGAGTTCAGCTTATTTTTTCACACTCCAGTTAAATACTTTGACTGAATTCTCACTGCACACACTCAAACTGGCCCAGCGTTCATATCAGGCCCGCGAGATCATTTCATATAGATTTTTTTAAATTACTGTTATGCATGGCCCGACGATATGAGGTGCTATTAACACACAAACAACAGATCCTGTAACGCAGCGCTGCAGCCTCTTTCCCAGACGTTAGGCTACCTGGCAACATTCCCGCGTCAATCAAGTCAAACTTCTGTTATTGCGAAGCTAGTCCCTCACAATGGCAAAGAAAAAAGTTATTTCTGAAAATGGAGCCTTTCAGCACCAGTGGGAGACTGAATGTATGTTTACAGACATTGCTGGTAAACCAGCAGTTTACATTGGTAGTAAACTGGTAAATCACATGGTGAAGCTGTTGTGAAAGCAAATTTTATTGTAGCAGAGGAGACAGTCAAATCAGCCCGGTACCACTCTGATGAAGCTGTGCGATGCTATCCAGACAAAACGCAGATTTTGGCAAATGTGAGCCTGAGGAGAAATATGATTGCCGATCGGGTTTGTGAGATGGCCACTGATTTAGGAACACAGTTTTGTGAAAGAAGCAAACACGTTATTGCATACTGTGTATGAAAGTATAGACATGATGGACATTGCACAGCTGGCCATCTTCATCAGTGGAGAGGAAATATTGAACATTAAATCGATGCAAGGGACAACGACAGGAAAAGACATTTTTAAAAACGTATGTCAAAGTGTAACCGACATGAAACTGCCCTGGGACAAACTTGTTGGACTTACAACAGATGGAGCGCCATGTCATGTAAATCGTATAGTATACATGTATAGTCATGTAAATGAGAATTACAAAGTTGGTGGCTGCAGTATAAACAAATTGGTGTATCTCAAAAATAAAACTATGAAGACACTCAAAATTAATTTCGTCTGGTTGGAAACTGTTTTATGCAACTTTTTTACATTTACAATTTTGAGGGATGAACCTCTGAAATTTCTTTAACTAGAAATGTGTGTAAAAATACCACTTTTGCAATTTATGTAGTTACTGTTGACTTAATGCATACATATGATTAAAATGTGGGATATAAGGGTTGTATTGATGTATAGCAACTTGAAATGCTCCCAGAAATGGAAGTACAACATGTAAAAATATAAAGATAAGCTCAGGCAGACTTGGTTCTGTGGTAGGTCTAACACTAGCATCCCCAGGCTTCTACCTTTCTACCTATAAAACCCGAGAGCAGTCAAATGGTGGAAGTGGAAGCTAAATTGGCTAGTCATTCATCTGTATATTAGGTCGTTACCTAGGAATTCTGGAGGGAGGGGAGTGGGGGTGAGTGATTGAGGGGGTGGGGGAGTGGAGTGTTTCAGTTTGCCATCTTAGGGAGAAATCAACACATGTCCTTTGTATGTCCTTTGTTGCTGACATTTATTGATGAAAACAGTACAAAAAACCAACCATTTGTACACATATTTACAAATAATGATAAAAAGTGAGTGAGTACATTTCAACATTTTCAGCAATCACTCACAATCCTGGCACTGCCACGGTATCTGTCGTCTGCATTTACCACATGTGTACCTGTAGCAGTGAACACATCGCACAGTGGCCTGATTTTTTTTGCATCTGTGTACTTGGATTTTAGGTCGCAAGCCACCCAAAACTTGCTCCATGCACCACTCAGCAGGCCATTTGTAAATATGTGTACAAATGGTTGGTTTTTTGTACTGTTTTTATCAAATGTCAGCAACAAAGGACATACAAAGGACATGTGTTGATTTCTCCCTAAGATGGCAAACTGAAACACTCCACTCCCCCACCCCCTCAATCACTCACCCCCACTCCCCTCCCTCCAGAATTCCTAGGTAACGACCTAATATACATATGAATGACTCCAGCATTTGACTGACTGCTCTCCGGCTTTTAAAGGTAGAAACGCAAAATGATGACTCCGCAGGGGTCTAAGGTAGAAAACCAAAATGACTGCTCTCCGGGGGTCTAAGCTAAAGGGTTAAACTGCTTCCTCACATCTGCTTCATGAATATGAAGGGTTGTAGTGGGAGATGGTGGTGTGAAATCCTCATAGCTGTGGAGTGAGGAGGGGGCTCCTGTGGGTGAAGTCTTTGATGGTGGTGATGGCTCTGTGCTGGTGGGAGTGGGGAGGTGGGGGGATGATGTCTCTATTGTTGGGGAAGGTGGAGATGTCAAGGCTGCTTGATGTCTCATCAAACCGGCAGTAAAAGTCGTTGAGGGCTTTGGCCAACAGCAAGTCGTCAGTGGAGTGGGGCTGTGTGCTTATATCCTTACTCTCATTTCCCTTAGCATATCTGTAACATGCAACTTCTGTCGGTGCTGTGCTACTGGAAATTGAATTTCCCGGAGGAACCAAACCCGAGGGATTAATAAAGTTCCATCCATCCATCGGACATTTGCACATATGCTTAAGAATTGCATTGACCCCATTTCCTCCAAAGTAAAATTCTAGCTGAACATGCCCATGAAAATTTCTCCCACTGAAATAAGAGCCAGCACTGTTTTGCAGTATGTTTTAGATTACAATGTTTTGAGTTTGTTATACATATTTACTGCACAGTTTAAAGCATTTCTGAATATTGAGTCTTTTTTGTGGTGAATTGTTTGTACCAAAATAATTGATTCTGTTCATCTGGACATGGCGTTTTCAGTGTTGCAAGTGACTTCTTCAAACTCAGCTGACTGCAGGTTTCCCAAACCTAGTAAACAGTACATTTGCATAATGATGAAAACAGCCCACTGAATGAACAATGAGCTGTAAGATAAGTTTCTTCATCATTAATATGCAAATCATGACCATTGATCAACAGCCACAGATCAAATTCCATGAGTACCATTCACAGAGAGTTGGGGAATGGCTGCAACCCCAGCTTTGTAAGATTGTGAAAGATGTACCCTCAGGGTTAGTGGCTCCAGATTGGATCATGGAGGTAGTGGACCCCCTGCCCTGCAATAACACATACAAAACGCTTGAGCTCTCAGCGAAGGCGGTCGCACTTTCTCCTCTCCTCCTCACCCTTATCTTCCCTGCTTCGCCTCTATGTCCTTGTCTTGTCTTGTGTGAATTTACTTTCCCTGGAACAGTCTCTCACTGTCGTTCTCTAAACCTAAAAGAGAATTATGGATTTGATCAACTGGTCTCTGAGTGCTATTGACACCCTTTTCTCAACGAGAAGTCGGGGCTCGGGAGAGCCTGAGTGCCCTGGAGGGACTTTCCCTGCCGGTTACACGATGGACGGGTGGCAGAACTGGAGGACCGTGTGCCTGGCGGGACTGTCGATCAAGGACGCTGAAGATATCTACCTATTCGGAACCATGATAACAGGGTTCATGCTGATCGGCGTTGGCTTAGCCCTGGTTTATCAGAGAAATAAGAAAGCGGAACCGGCTGTTCAAACCCCCACAAGGCTGCCCGCTGGATTCGAAGCGACGGGACGAGGTGCGACCTCTCACAACGAACGTAATATGGTCAACACCTTGGAGACGCTTACAGCTGCTGTGAAGGCTCAAAACAACACCATTGAGCGTATGAGGGGAAACATCAGAGAGAGGCCTGCTCAAAATGAGACCCTTGAGCGACAGTTGGAAAACATCGCGGAACGGATCACTGCAGTTGTGAGGTCTCAGAATCAAAAGACTGACAACACCACGGAACAGAAGTTTGATACCATCATGGGGAGGCTCGCAGCTCTTCAACGGGAGATCGAGAGACCAGCCTCGGAGTGCTAGAATTCGAGCTGCTCACAAAGGAGAAATCAACAATATTCAACATTTGGACACCACGGCTCCAGCTGCAGGCCCAAGGCTGGAGCCCACCAAAACAACTCCCTGATAACAACTGTGTGATGACTATTCTTCCCGCCCCATGAAGGACACCTGGATTGGCTGGAGGACTGTTTACTTAGCCTGATAGGCCGAAGGACACTGTCTCAGCTAAACTATGGACACGCACACACACACACTTACACTGATAAGCACTCACTCATCCCCCTCCCTTTCCAACGCCTTCGATGCTTGTGCCCTACCGGGGATGATAGCAGTCAACTGGACCAGCACAGATGCTGCAGGACCGGATGCGCTGTCTACGCCGGCTCTCTCTTACCCTTTACCCGCCCTGTTGCTTGTCTCGTGTTTCTATGGTGTATTGATAGTCATGTGCTTTTGTGCTGAGGTGTTTTTTCTGTTATCAAACTGTTCTCCCACTAGGAGCTCAGTCTGAGTGGAGTTTTTTTTCTCCTCCTCTTACCTCATGTAGTGTATTTTCGTTGTTTTTTTCCTATCAGCCTACCTTCTGACATGTCTGCCCAATGTGATGTTTGTGTAAAGTTGGTCAGAAGGTTCCTTTGTGAGTGCGCATGCGCCATTAGCGTGCTGCCTGCTGTAACCCCTAATTTCCCTCGGGATGAATAAAGTATTCTGATTCTGATTCTGAAAACCCAACAATCCCTTTGGTGACAGTGGGAAGGAAAATCTCCCTTTTAATAGGAAGAAACCTCCGGCAGAACCAGGCTCAGGGAGGGGCGGCCATCTGCCACAGGCGGTTGGGGTGAGAGAAGGAAAACAGGAGAAAAGACATGCTGTGGAAGACAGAGATTAATAACCACTAGCATCCCCAGGCTTCTACCTTTCTACCTATAAAACCCGAGAGCAGTCAAATGGTGGAAGTGGAAGCTAAATTGGCTAGTCATCCATATGTATATTAGGTCGTTACCTAGGAATTCTGGAGGGAGGGGAGTGGGGGTGAGTGATTGAGGGGGTGGGGGAGTGGAGTGTTTCAGTTTGCCATCTTAGGGAGAAATCAACACATGTCCTTTGTATGTCCTTTGTTGCTGACATTTATTGATGAAAACAGTACAAAAAACCAACCATTTGTACACATATTTACAAATAATGATAAAAAGTGAGTGAGTACATTTCAACATTTTCAGCAATCACTCACAATCCTGGCACTGCCACGGTATCTGTCGTCTGCATTTACCACATGTGTACCTGTAGCAGTGAACACATCGCACAGTGGCCTGATTTTTTTTGCATCTGTGTACTTGGATTTTAGGTCGCAAGCCACCCAAAACTTGCTCCATGCACCACTCAGCAGGCCATTTGTAAATATGTATATTATACTGCAAATTTGCAAAAAAGCAGCATATGCATCAAAATAAACTATTTCCAGCAGTGCAATATGAGTCCTAAGCATCCCAGAAACGACACAGAAAGTCATAAAGTCAAAGATAACTTTTAAAAAGAGCAGTATAGGCCCTGAGGCCCTGATCGCAAAAGACTACATTTCCGCGAAAATGACGTCACTTCCGGTTTCGGCCAGGTAATGGCGGAAATGCAAAAGTTCGCGCTGACGTCTATTCCAACGTAGGAAGTGTTTTGAACAGCTGATCGGACCAGCAAAGCGTGTTTCTGGAATATTATGTTTTTGTTCCTGCAAGCGCTTTTTATGCAGTTTTTGCAAAGCTTTATGTGGAAGGAAACCGTGACCGAGGACAAGCTGATGGCACAATATGTAAGTACAACTCCTCCGGTTTCATATGCAAAAAAAATTTTTGCGCTAGCTCACGTGGTTGCAGTGCTACCGGGATTTAAAAATAGTTACGCATAACAGAGCGTTCCCGCTCCGATCGGCTCTAAAGGGTTAAAATATAAAAGATTTTAAAGATCTTATTTTTTCATAAATTTCAGGTCAGAATTTTCAGTAAGCTGCAGGAACCCTGTTCAGTGTCAGAACAGCCAAGTCTCCTCTGATAAACCTCCATCTGTGTCACTGAGAACATATGTCATGTCAGTTTTTGGTTTGATATACAGGAAATGACATCATGGATCAAACTCTTTGTCATTAAACAATTTCTTTATTTAACATTTCAAATTTTGTATTAACTGTTGAAGGATTTCATAACACAAACAACCTGAACCAAAAAAAAAAAAAAAAAAAAAAAAAAAAAAAAAAACACCCAACAAAAACACATGGATCAAAATACATTCAATAAAAACATAATAAGAGGAAACAGATTTTTTGATTCAACTGCTGGAACAAAGCTAACCACTCAACACCAACACTACAGTAGAACAGTTTAGAAAGCTTAAAATGTAACAAGAGGCACATTTTCATTCATAGCTGCCTCATCAGATCTTTACAGGAGATTCACTGTGAACTCTGTGGAGCCTGATCTCAAGGGTTTTAAGTCTGACCCTGAAACCAGACGAGGATCTTTCTGTCTCTGCAGCTTCACAGAGATGGGAGTGATTTCAGTCCTGCATGATCACGCTGATGTTTGCACAGAGCAGACAATGTGGTGAATATTTTGGCACATTGGTAACAGTGAAAGAGTTTATTAGTAACGTGGGATCGTTTGTGTTTGGAGTATGAACTGAAATTCCTGAAGCTCTTGTCACACTGGTCACAGCTGTAGTTTCCTTCCATGTGTGTCCGTTCATGACAGTTACGATTAGCTGATTGTGGAAAGCTTTTGTCACAGTGTCTGCACTTGTATGGTTTCTCTCCTGTGTGGACGCGTTTGTGTCTTTTAAGCTCACCTGCAGAGGTGTAGGATGACCCACACTGATCACAGAGATGCTTTTTGACCCCACTGTGAAAGAGTTCGTGTCGTTTTAAGTCACGTTTTGTGGTGAAGCCTTTCCCACATTCTTTGCAGTAGTTCATTTTGTCTCCAGTGTGTCTACGTTGATGTAGTTTTAGGGCATTTGAATGACTGAAAGTTTTTCCACAAAGGTCACAACGAAAGTCTTTCCCACCACCACAGCGACGACAGGGTTGAGAACTGGATCCATCTGTGTCGCTCTGCTTCTAAACAAAGACACAAAGACAGTGTAAGTCAGTCCTTCAACATTTTCATCCTGAACGTCGCCTGAAATAAAGAGCATCTCTGCAGACGTCCAATTACATTTTACTCCTTCAGTTAACAGTTTACTGGGCTATACAAACACACACTGTGGTACCACACCCTTGTGAGCATCAGTTGAACAGTATTGTATCTAACCAGATTCTTACTCTCGGTGGCATTACCTTGGCCTCCAGTAACACTGTGGGGAACTTTGGACTCATTTTGGACCAGGACAAATTCTGTCGCCTCTTTGGTGACATCTGCTGTTCACAATATGTAGAGCAGCTTGAATCTACAAATTATGAAGCGTTTCCTTGTAATTACCCACGCTGCAGAGCTCAGTCCCGTCGACTGAGTTTTATAGAGTGGGCAATTATAAGGAAACACTTCAGTAACTTCCAGTAACGCTGTGAGGAACCTTGGAGTCATTTTGACCAGGACATGTCCTTCAATGCACATTAAACAATTCATTATTATCAGGAAGTCCTAAAAACTCACTGAAAAGCCTTCAGTTAATCCGAAATGCTGCAGCAAGAGTCCTGACAGGGACTAGAAAGAGAGAGCATATTTCTCCTTCATTGGCTTCCCTTCATTGGCTTCCTGTTTAATCCAGAATTGAATTCAAAATCCGGTCTTGAATAATCAGGCCCAATCTTATTTTAATGACCTTGTAGTACCATATCACCCTGTTAGAGCACTTTGCTCTCGCACTGCAGCCTTACTTGTTGTTCCTACAGTATTTAAAAGTAGAATGGGAGGCAGATCGTTCGGTTTCAGGCCCCTCTTCTGTGTAACCAACTTCCAGTTTGGATTCAGGAGACAGACACTATCTCTACTTTTAAGATTAGGCTTAAAACTTTCCTTTTTGCTAAAGCATATAGTTAGGGCTGGACCAGGTGACCCTGAATCCTCCCTTAGTTATTCCGCCATAGACATAGGCTGCCGGGGGATTCCCATGATGCATTGAGTTTTTCCTTTCCAGTCACCTTTCTCACTCACTATGTATTAACAGACCTCTCTGCATCGAATCATA
Organism: Rhamphochromis longiceps; assembly: GCF_057381845.1. Taxonomy (NCBI): domain Eukaryota; kingdom Metazoa; phylum Chordata; class Actinopteri; order Cichliformes; family Cichlidae; genus Rhamphochromis; species Rhamphochromis longiceps. The sequence continues at coordinate 33,128,955 of NC_140565.1, forward strand.
TCTGTTATTAACCTCTGTCTCTCTTCCACAGCATGTCTTTTATCCTGTCTTCCTTCTCTCACCCCAACCGGTCGCAGCAGATGGCCGCCCCTCCCTGAGCCTGGTTCTGCCGGAGGTTTCTTCCTGTTAAAAGGGAGTTTTTCCTTCCCACAGTCGTCAAAGTGCTTGCACATAGAGGGTCATATGATTGTTGGGCTTTTCTCTGTATGTACTATTGTAGGGCAGGGGTCGGCAACTGTAGGCACGTGTGCCACAGTTGGCACACGAAGGGTTAACTGATGGCACGACCAATGCTGGACTGGCCATCGGGCATTTGCTCGGTGGCCCGGTGACTTTTTTTCCCCTTTGTAACGGTATAAACAATGAAAGGTGGTGGATTGGCCAGATGCTGTAAAAATAACTCAGTTGTTTGGTGGTGGCTGTGGCGGAGCTTCCTCAGATTCAGTAAAATTAGCAAGTGGTGGAGGCCAGCGGGTGGATGAGGGAAAGGGGAGGCAGGAGGAGGAGACACCCGAGGCGGCCGCCGGTCCGAGTGTCAGGTGACCTGAACTTCAGGTAAGAAGTTATGACCTGCAGTCTATCTGGGTCAGATATAAACCAAGTTTAGGTGGAGTTTATTTTCGTTGTGCTGACTTTTTACAGTCAGTTACAATAACTCGTACTGCGTGCTAGCTAGCATGACGGAGTTCCTATACAGCTGGGTGGGTGCTTTGATGTTAGTGATACCATAGTGAACTGTATTTTATTCATAAGGTTAGTTAGTAGAGTTGCCTGTAAAAAGACGAATCGTCCCTCATTCAGAGAAATTATTACGCGTTTCGTATTAAGGTGAAAAGGAACAGAGTTTGTCCCGAACTTCAGCTAGAAAGAAAAAAAGACACAAAGATTGATTTATTCTGTCTTTACGCTGCACAGCTGCCTCTTCTTCTCTCATTCTCTCCCTCCCTCTCCTGTTGCTACTGATCAATGATCAGCTGATCAGCTTTCCTCTCTTGTTTGTTTATCGCCCACTTTGCGCCAGAGAGGGGAAACCAGCGGATGTCGCGCTAAACAACAGCAGCACGTTTAAGCTCGATCAGCTGTTGTTAGAATTTATTTAATATTACTTTCTAGTATCAGCTAATGTTTGCAGGAGCCACAGCTGTAAAAGCTGCTGGTCATGATGTCGGTTTGGATATGTGGTGAGAGGGAAACATGCAGATGAAACCAGGAGATGTCCTTACTGAATCATCAGAGCTGAACAGGTGATGGAGAAACAGGTTTACCTTTTAGGTGACATGAATGAGTTGAAGTTATGAACTGTTTCTGAGAGACAAATAACACCAGGATCCTTTTCTAAGTAACTGACAGCTGGTAACTGTGCAGGGGCGGGTCTAGCAAAGTTTTGCCAGGGGGGCCAGGTGGGGCATTAACAGGGAAAGGGGGGCACAAAGAAATATTTTCTTATTCTCATTTAAAATGTCTCGCTTTTACTAAATAATTATCTGAAGCTTACAACCAAAGTTTTTATCTGACATGAAATGTATAGAAGCAGCTGGAATCCATAGATGTGCGTGTTCACGGAGCTTGCATTGTCACCTGCTGGACACTACCTGACAAGTTTAACTGTCTTCAGAACATTGCAGAGGCCTTGTTGACAGTATTTGGTTCTACATATCTGTGTGAGCAGATTTTCTCTCACATGAAGAGTGTCCTCACGTAGCCGTCTGAATGCTGGACACTGGGAGACCTGTGTCTCCGAGTGGGAGACCAGAGATCACATTAGCATGTGTATCTCTGTATTAACAAACATGCCATATTGGCCCAGTTTATTTTTCTTATCATTGTTGTGAGGAGACCATAAATAGCATTTGTATTTTCTGTATTTGCTGTTGTGGAGTTCTTGTTATGGATAAAAAGTGTCTTTTTTTTTGTTTCAAAATAGCTGCTAACTATTCGCTGATAGCTGTCAACATCTGTGAACAAATATAATTCTATAAAGTTGTTCTATGTAGTGTGTAACTGTTAATATAGAGCGTTATTAAATTTATTGCTAATACAATCATATGGCACACTGACTTCTGAGGAAATTTTAAATGGCACTGGCCATCAGAAAGGTTGCCTAAACCTGTTGTAGGGTCTACCTTACAATATAAAGTACCTTGAGGCAACTACTGTTGTGATTTGGCGCTATATAAATAAAACTGAATTGAATACCATGAAACTACGTGAATTTTAAATAACACCATATCAGTTTTCAGCACTTTCAGTTTAGTTTTTTAGGATCATTTAAACAAAAATGATAACTAAAATGAAAATCTGAATAATCACACAACACCGTCTCTCCATTCTGTAGAACTCTGCTTATTAAATTGTGTTAGCAACATGCTAACACGGTTTAATGAGCAGAGTTGTTCCAAACAGTCAGGCTAAAATGACACGATAAAAATATAAAAACATACCTCACAGTAACTGCACTTGTAGAGTCTCTTTCTGGTGTGGATCTGTTGGTGTTGTCTCAGGTAATGTGGAGCTTTAAAAGTCTTCTCACACAGATCACACTTATAAGGTAGTTCCTCAGAGTGGGTAAACATGTGACGTTGTAACTTTGCGTCTGTTGTAAACTCTTTGCCACACTGTTCACAGCTGTACACATCATGTCCGGTGTGAATGCGTAGGTGTGTATTTCGGCTCTGTTTCAGGCTGAAAGTTTTTCCACAAATGTCACAGCTGTATGCTTTAATTCCAGAGTGGGTAACTAGATGACTCTGTAAGTGGCCACTTTGAGTAAAAGCTCTGCCACACTGATCACAGCTGTACACTTTAACTCCACTGTGGATGACTTGGTGTTTTTTTAGACCATTCTTCCGAGAAAAAGTGTGTCCACACTCGTCACAGCTGAACGGTCTCTCTCCAGTGTGGATGACCTGATGGTTTTCTAGTGAAGCCTTCCTAAGAAAATCCTTCCCACACTCGTCACAGCTGTACGCTTTAACTCCACTGTGGACGAGTTGGTGTTTTTTTAGACTACCCTTCCAGGAAAAACTCTTTCCACACTCGTCACAGCTGTATGCTTTAACTCCACTATGGATGAGCTGGTGTGCTTTTAAGCTTCCAAACCGGGTAAAAGACTTTCCACAGTCATCACAGCTGAACGGTCTCTCTCCAGTGTGGATGAGTTGGTGGGTTTTTAGTGAATCCTTCCTAGTAAAATCTTTCCCACACTCATCACAGCTGTACGCTTTAACTCCACTGTGGATGAGTTGGTGTTTTTTTAGACTATCCTTCCAGGAAAAAGTCTGTCCACACTCGTCACAGCTGAACGGTCTCTCTCCAGTGTGGATGAGTTGGTGGGTTTTTAGTGAATCCTTCTTAGTAAAATCTTTCCCACACTCATCACAGGTGTATTTCTTCTCCCCCTTTGTTCTGTGAGGTTTGTCGGCCTCCTGAGAGCGCTGACTTCTCGCTCCATGTTGGTCCTGCAGTGACAGAGATACAAACACAGGCAGTGAGTGAAATGTAGGGCTGGGCATCATCACTGATTTCGATTCAGGGAAATTTTGCCTCAGACAGTCAGAAATATTAGAATTCTGATCACTATGTACTTATCAGTACATATCTGTATTTTATATTTCTAAAATGAAAGCTGACATGTGTGAGACTTCATCAGAGGTGTAAGCATCACAGCAGATGCCTTTGTGTCAAAGTAACTGAGGATAAAACAGAAAAACATGAAGGAGAATTTTCTGGCCTGGGTTTAAAAATATTCTGCAGTGGATCAAACACGAAAGAAAACCATTAATCAACATATGAACATTACCTGATGCTGCTGAAGTGAAGCAGAGCAAAGTTACAGAGGTTTTATTACAGACACGGCTAAACGTTTTGCATAATTTTAAAAAGTTTACATTTGTTCTGTATTGAACAGCAGAAATTAGGCTTTGTTGCTCGAAGTGAAAAAACAAAAAACAGCACCCGACAGAGCTGTAAACAATGGAGAGAGAGAATTCTGCTGGTTTAATAAATTTTATTTTGGAGAGAGACACAACCGGCAGCTTCAGAATCTAGCGCCGAAAAAGACGTAAACACAAAGAGCGGACCGGCGAACGCATCAGAATCAGTGAGCTGCCGGCTTTCAGCCCCGATGGCACGGACGTCTTTGTTTACGTCTTTGTGCAGAATCCGTGCACCTGCTCTCATTTACTGTTTTAGCCGTTTGGTGGTTGTTGAAATTTTCTGAGGTTTAACCTGAGATTGTAGCGTTTTCAGGATTTTAATCAATTGATATCATGTTATCCAAGCTACAATCAATTTTAATTGATAAAACCCTCCCCGATTGAAATGCAGTCGTGAAACAAACTGTCATTACTTGAAGCTTTTCAACAGTCCTCTTTGGTGACATCTGCTGGTCAAAATATGAAGAGCAGCTTGAATCTACAAATTATAATGAAGCGCTTCATTATGTTTAGTATCATGTGACAGTTCTGTCTGATATCAGGCTACTGTTGTGTTGCTTTGCACATGTATTTTCTGTGTGATTGAAAAGGTTTTGAAATTTCATTAATAAATAATTTTGATGAATATCCTTATTTAAACATGTGCTATGGTGTGGTTTCTCTTTGCTTGTGACTTCTTGATGTTTGTAAACATAATAGATGTAAAATAAAAAAAAACATAGTACATAATAAAATACAACACAGTCATATAACAGGTTGGGAGGATGAGAGTTTTAGACGCGACTGATTATTTGGTGAAACTGTGATATTTTCCTCACCTTCTGTGTTGAGCTCATTGTTTCCTCTGTAGTGACTCAGCTGAACCCAGATGGCTGAAAATGTTCCTCTGCTGCTCCGTCAGACTCTTCTCCTCCTGCTGATCAGCTGGGACACAAAACAGATCTTTGTTAGGCTCCACACTGCACTGAAGAGTCAAAGTGTCTCATATGTTCATCTGACAACACAAAGTACAAATTTCACTCTGATTGCTTGTAGAAATCTTGTGAGACGTGTTGTGCTGCAAAGTGTCTCATATGTGTCCTGTTTATTTTCTGCGCTTTTGGTCACTCAGACCACATCACTTTCTCCAGAGATCAACTGCTAAACATCAGGCAGTCGCCTCACTATAGTTCTTATCCATTTTTCACAAACCCGGAAAGTTTTTTGGAGATTTTAGTTGGAGGCGCAGCAGCTCTCTGTGGCTCCTGGAGAAGATGTAGACAGGGCAGTCGCGCTGGTGCGCTGGTGAAACTACGTCGGCGAGGATTCCGCACGGCACTCCCCTCCATTCACCTCACGAAGCTCCGCTCTCTTCCAAACAAAGTCGATGAACTACTGCTCTTAAAGCGGACTAACAAGGGCTTTGCACGCTCTGCTGCCCTCTGCTTCACTGAAACCTGGCTCGGTGAGCGAGTCCCAGACGCTGTCTTAAATCTGCCGGGCTTCCAACTTCACCGGACGGACCGCGAAACAGAGCTCTCAAGGAAAACAAAGGGTGGTGGAGTCTGCTTCTACATTAATGAAGGTTGGTGTACTGATGTCACAGTGTTACAGAAACACTGCAGCCCACACTTGGAAAGTTTTTTCATCAACTGTAAACCTTTTTATTCACCGCGGGAGTTGTCTTCCTTCATGCTGGTCGGAGTTTACATCCCTCCACAGGCCAACGCGAACAACGCACTGTGCAAGCTGGCTGACCAGATTACTACCCTGGAGAGGAAATTCCCGGATTCCTTTACAATTATTCTTGGGGATTTTAACAGAGCAAACCTAAACTACGAACTCCCTAAATACAGACAGCATACTGTATAAACTGCCCCATCAAGGACAACATCATACTGGATCACTGTTACACCACTCTAAAAGATGCCTATCGCTCTGTGCCCCGGGCAGCTTTGGGACATTCTGATCACTGCATGGTCCATTTTATTCCAGTTTATAGGCAAAAACTCAAACGTGCGAAAACTGAAGAAGTGGACTAACGCAGCAAAGCAGGAACTGCAGGACTGTTTTGACTCCACTAATTGGACTGTTTTTGAAGCTGCATCTGAGAACCTAGATAAGCTCACGGACACTGTGACATCATACATCAGTTTCTGTGAAGACGTGTGTGTGCGCCACAAAGACCTTTTGCACATACAACAACAATAAACCATGGTTCACTGCTAAACTCCAACATCTTCGTAAGGCCAAGGAGGACGCCTACAGAAGTGGTGACAGGGCCCTGTACAAGCAAGCTAGGAACACACTGACCAAGGAGATCAAAGCAGCTAAAAGGATCTACTCCCAGAAGCTGGAAGAACGGCTCTCAGTCAACGACCCAGCGTCAGTGTGGAGGGGCCTGCAGGAAATCACCAGACGCCCCCCACCCACTATTGAAGGAAACAAAGACCTGGCCAACGAGTTAAACACTTTCTACTGCAGGTTTGAGACGGACAGACTCCCATGCCCCACCCTCCCCAGGGACATTGCTTCAGACATTGACCCCCAACACACCTTCCACCTCTCCCCCCTTCACCCTCCCCAATCCAGACCCAACGACCACCCCCACCCTCCCCAATCCAGACCCAACGACCACCACCACCCTCTCCAATCCAGACTCAACCACCTCCACCACACCTCTCACCCCCCTTTCTTCCTCCCTGAAACTAAGAATACACACTCAGGATGTGAGCCGACTATTCCAGAAACAGAAGCGCAGGAAAGCCCCCGGACCAGACGGTGTCTCACCCTCCTTTCTCAAAACCTGTGCTGAACAGCTGGCTCCCATCTTTACTCGCATCTTCAACACATCCCTGGAGCTGTGTGAAGTTCCCTCCTGCTTCAAACGCTCCACCATCATCCCTGTTCCCAAGAAACCCACCATCACAGGACTGAATGACTACAGACCTGTCGCCTTGACGTCTGTGGTCATGAAATCCTTCGAACGACTAGTGTTAGCCCATCTGAAAGACATTACAGACCACCAGCTGGACCCTCTGCAGTTTGCCTACCAGGCAAACAGGTTGGTGGATGATGCAGTGAACATGGGGCTGCATTACATCCTGCAACACCTCGACCGCCCGGGAACTTATGCCAGGGTCCTGTTGCCAGGGTCCTGTTTGTGGACTTTAGTTCGGCTTTTAACACCATTGTGCCTGAACTTCTCTCCTCCAAACTCTCCCAGCTCAGCGCGTCTCCAGCTACCTGTCAGTGGATCACCAGCTTCCTGACAGACAGAAAGCAGCAAGTGAGGCTGGGGGAGATCACCTCTGAAACCCGGTCCCTCAGTATTGGTGCCCCTCAAGGATGTGTCCTCTCACCACTACTGTTCTCCCTCTACACTAACGACTGCACCTCCAAGAACTCGGCTGTCAAACTCCTAAAGTTTGCAGATGACACCACTGTCATTGGCCTCATTCAGGATGGTGATGAGTCTGCATACCGGCAGGAAGTTGAGCGGCTGGTACTCTGGTGCAGTCAGCACAATCTGGAGCTGAACACTCTTAAAACTGTAGAGATGACAGTGGACTTCAGGAGACATCCCTCAACTCTGCTCCCCCTCACCATATCAGACAGCCCTGTGTCAACTGCGAAGATCTTCAAGTTCCTGGGTACAACCATCTCCCAGGACCTGAAGTGGGAGACCAACATCAACTCCATCCTCAAAAAGACCCAGCAGAGGATGTACTTCCTGAGACAACTGGGGAAGTACAGTCTTCCACAGGAGCTGCTGATCCAGTTCTACACTGGTCATTGAGTCTGTCCTGTGCTCCTCCATCACAGTCTGGTATGGAGCAGCCACTAAACAGGACAAGAGCAGAATGCAGCGGACTGTACGGGCAGCAGAAAGGATCATCGGCGCCCCCCTGCCCTCCATCCAGGATCTGTACCTCTCAAGAACCAGGAAACGGGCAGGGAAAATCATCGCAGACCCCTCACACCCTGGACACAGACTTTTTGATCTGCTGCCCTCTGGCAGACGGTACAGAAGCCTGCAGACCAGGACCACCCGACATAGGAACAGTTTCTTTCCCCTCGCCATCTCCCTCCTAAACAGTTGACCTGTCACACTGCTCCCACTGCCAGACTGCAACTGCACCTTATGTACATTCTGCAGTATTCATTCCACCTCACTTCATTTCTGTATTTTATGTATATAAGTTTAGATTAGTTATTTATAGTTTGTTTACACAGCTTTGTGTATGTATGTGTGATTTACATTGCTGTGCTTGAGAGCCTCCATCTACCGGAACCAAATTCCTTGTATGTGTCTGCACATATACTTGGCCAATAAACACGATTCTGATTCTGATGTTCATCTGACAACACAAAGTACAAATTTCACTCTGATTGGTTGTAGAAATCTTGTGAGACTAGACATGGAGAAGCTGCATTCAGCTTTTATGCTCCATATATCTGGAACAAACTCCCAGAAAGCCTCAGAGCAGCTGAAACACTCAGTTTAAATCCAAGTTGCAGACTCACCTGTTCTCAGCTGCATTTGAATAAAGCACCAAATCTGCACGGTTTTACTTTTAAGCTTAAATTTCAAAACCTACATTTTAACTACTGATTTTATGTACTGCCCCCCCCCCCCCTTTTTAAATCATGCTTTTTATTTTTTTGTTTTTTAATGTCTCTGAAAAGCACTTTGAATCAACTTGCTGTTGAATGGTGCTATATAAATAAACTTGCCTTGCCTATAGAAAGAAAACTGAACAGAACATCTGAATTCACTTGATGCTAAACATTCATTTCATAGAATAGTTTTTGTTGACATCTTCCTGTGCATCACTTTACAGCAGTCAGACTCATTAAAATGAGACTTTGTAGGAGTTCACTTCCTCTCATGTGTTCATCCACAGCAGCTGGACAATAAAGTTTATTGTGACCCTGATACTGCAGCAGATCGCTCTCATCCATTTCCTGTTATCACTTCAAATAGAAATCAGGCTGTAGAGTGTCAAACTCTGGCCCGCGCGCCAAATTTGGCCCGCAGCCCAATTACATTTGGCCCGCAAAACCATAGGCTTTGGAGCGTGATGTCATGGTAGGGGGCGTGGTCATGATTTTTCGTTGAGCTGCCATCTTAGTAGGCGAAACAAATGGCTACAGGAGTGAAAGCACACGGAAACATCAGCTATGGCTCGTACTTGCTGTGTTGTCAGTTGCAATGTTAGATCCCAAGATCGGGAAGGGAATAACCTGGAAAATGGGCTCTTTTTATCGTTTCCCCTCCTGGAAGCAACGTGAGGAATCTCACGTATCTGATGTAACCAAACGAAGACATCAAGCTTGGATAGCAGCAGTGAGACGAGCTGATATCGAGTTCTCTGCCATCGTTTTTTGTTGGTGTGCTCTCCACATTTTCATTCCGGTAATTTCTAAAGAAATTCATATTGCTCTTTATAGGCTTTTCGACGGCCCGAACACGGACACACTGTCGGAGCTTAGCGATTCTGATGTGTCGGCTCCGCTCTGTGTTTACGTCTTTTTTGCGCTGATTCTGAGCTGCAGGTTTTGTCTCTCTCCAACCAAGATTCACCGAGCCAGCAGCAAAGGAGCAGCAAACTGCGCTTCACATTTGATCAATGTCGTCATGAATTCCCTCTGACTTTTGCTGTTTTGCTTCCACCACGATAAAAATCACACTTCCTGCACAGCTCTCTCTCTGATGAAGTCTCACATGTATCAGTACTGATAAATGATCAGAATTATAATATTTCTGACTGTCTGAGGCTAAATTGAATCGAATCAAGTCTTTGAGAACCGGAATCGAATGGATTATAGAAATCAGTGATGATACCCAGCCCTAGTGAGCAGCCTAGGCCTGAGAGAAGTGGATGTAGCTGTGGATGAAAAGAACTATTGATAACTTTTTTGTTAAGTTAAGGCCTGATCCTTCTGAAATTCATAGCCAGTGCTCGGAAAAAGCACAGTGTATCCAGGAAACACATTATATGCTGCAATAAATGCACTGCCCAAGTGTCCCCTCTCCCCACTGTCTTTCAGCAGCAGACAGCAGCAAACAGGTCGTCAGAGGAGCCGAAATGATGATTAAGTTTAACATTTTCTACAATATTGACAAAGCACTTTAAGCACAAGTTTGTTAGTTAATAATTTAGAAATGAATATTGTCTGTATGGACTCCCCCCCCCAAAGAAAGTGCACATGTAAAACTGCGGTGTTAAGCGATGCGGTTGAAAAATTTGAGTGCGCCTAACTTTTGTGCCGGTGTTGTGCCCAAAAGTGATTGTCTGCCAGAAAGTGATTGCCGTCCGCGGGAGCGCGCGCAGCTGCTTAAAGCTGCAGCGCCCGGATTACTTCCGTTGCCAGCTACTTCCGTGCAACTGATATAACGTGGGGGAAAAAAAACCCCAAACACATTTATGCCTTTGTTATTAGGCAAAGGTATGCATTTATGGAGCTTTAATTTTTAAAGTTAGGCGTACCGGTGCGCCCATGTCAAAAAGTTAGTCTAGAGCCCTGCTCACAGTAAAGTTAGCTCGGTGCTTACCTTTAGATGAGCCCACAAACCGAGAGAAACTCCGTGATGAAGCTTTGGCTACGTTCACACGTACACGGGTATTTTGAAAACGGAGATTTCAAAATAGTCACAGTCACAGTGTGATGCCAAAATAGGACCACACCTTTGACGCTGCGTTTTTCACGTTTTCCTCGTGCACACGTAAACACAAAAACTGACTTTTCGAAAGTATCCACCCTGGCAGGCGTTTTTCAGTGTCCGAAAACGCCGTTTACGTGTGGACGAAAGGTGCAAACTAGTGATGGGACGTTCTGTATCGAGGGTTCGGAGCGTGTGTCGAGTAATGGAGGGGGCGTTTCCGCGATGCGCGTATCGAGGCTTGCTTCATTTATGGGAGGAGCTGAAAATGATGACGTCCGAAGCCTCGCTGCCCGGCTGTACCACGTGACTGGTTCATGAAGTGGTTCGAACTTTGCCGCGAGATATGACAGCGATATAAACCCCTCAGACTTCATTCAAAAATGTGGGTGTTTGATGGAGAGTTGCGGTTAGAGAGAGTTTGGAGACCGTTTGGAGGTTTATGAGAGTGAGGAGAGAAAGTCAGGAGAGAATGGAGCCAGCTAAGAAGAGGAGGCTGTCCTCCCCTGTGTGGGAACATTTTGATCTTATTCCTCCCAACAAGGTATGTAAATTTCTACAGAAGATGTATTTTCATGATACTGATGGTGCAATACAATTTATGTTAAGCTGTCTGTACTTTTGTACAAGGTGAAGTGTTTGCTATGTGCCAGGGAGCTGGGATATAACAACAACACCTCATCCATGCTTAGGCACTACAGAGCTTTGCATGAGAATAAGGGGGACACCGATTGTGGAGCAAGACCAGGTGAGCCATCAAATGCAATGATAATATAGGATGCAGTAATGTTACTAAATGATATAACAATATTATACAACTGTTATAAGTTACGTGTGTGATATTTATATTTGTGCTTTATCTTTATTGTCTTTCCTCAGGAGAACAATCTCAAATAGATGAAGACCTGGTCAGCATGGTGATTGAGGACTCCCAGCCATTTAGCATTGTGGAGGACAAAGGATTCAAAAGATTTGTTAAATCATTAAATCCTAGCTATGTTCTCCCCACTAAAAAGGTCATAAAAGCAGTGAAAATTTAGTTTTTACAGAATAAAATGTGAACAGGCAGGACTGAGGCCTCAGTGTGTAGCTGTCCATACCTCAACGTTACAAAAGCACAACTACTGTCCACACCCCAACCACACCTCACCTCACAGTAAATGATCGTTTCCATTTCAAGCATTTCCAAATAATCATTTTCCATACTGCCACTATAAATATACACAGTATACTGCATCACTACAATATACATGTTTTACACACTCCTTTTGTTGTTGACATTTACAGGCTGTGTGCAAAATGCCACACTCTTCAAATTCATGCCAGCTATTATTTTTACGTCCAGTAGGTGTCCTGCTAGAGCAAATGAAGCTTCATGAAGCTTCGCGTTGGGGTGAACCAATTGGATGAAAAGCTTCAGTGCTTCATGGGGCTTCATCTGCCCATCACTAGTGCAAACGCATAGAAAAATCTGCGTTTTCAAAAATACCCAGGAAACAGATGCGGGAAACGTTGGTAGTGGTATAGTTTGTAGTGATGGTCCGCTTGAAGCTGATGCTCCGGTGCCTGTGTCAAAAAAATCAACACACTGCTTCAGAAGCTCTGTATCGAAGCTTGATTCGTTTGGCCAGAGTCACGTGATCAGTGACGTCCGAAGCGTCGTTTAGAACGTGACTACTTCGGGGTCTCGTTCAATGCTTTATAAGGAAGTGAATAATTCGCAGGATTTGTGGAGTGTTTTGATGGTGACAGGTAGCAAACCACTGATATTTCTACTGAGAGACATGGAGCCAGCGAGGAATAGAGGAGGTTCTGTTGTGTGGGAGTATTTTGAGTTCATTTTGGTCATTCGGGTGGGTTTTCCAGCTTTGTGTTCTGGCTGTTTGCTTTTGTTTTGTGCGTGTTTATTTTATCTGAAAACGGGAAAAACTCAAAATGTCAAAAATCTGTTTTTCATAATATAAATATCATCAAATATCTTTAGAAAAACTTCCATTTGACTCGTTACATTTAATGTTAAAATATATATATTTTATTTTTCAATTAATCTTAAAATGTTAGTCTGCCAAATGTGCAGCAATTTCATGTATTTATTCTCTTTAGCTGAGTTTGTGGGGCCCAGGTAGACTGTATAACTGCATCTCTACCAGTTTCTCTGCACTCCAGCCTCTTCTGTTCCACGTGAAGGGATTTTCCTTAATGCAGGAGAAATTATCTCCATGAAAAGGAACAGTTTCAGCCATCGCACAGTGGAACAAATTCTCTTCTTAAATAAAAATGAAAAAGGGTTACCTTAAATGCATCATGTTTTTAGTTTGCAAGTTCATAAGCATTTTCCATTTCACAATCAATTCTACCCGCAGGTCAGAAATATGTCTGGGAAAATTTCCCTAATATAATATAAATACACCCGTCTTGCGATTAATTTCACAAGTGCATGGAGACAAGACCTCACAGCAGAATCATACTCCATAATGTGTTGTACAGTATTATATGTATATTATATGTAACGTCGTGTTTTCCAATTATTGTATTTACCAACATCAAGAAGTGAAAAGCAAAGAAAGACCACACAATGGTGCGTGTTTAAACAAGGAAAATTTGCTGGTCGAAATTATTCATTACACAAATAAACCACATTTTTTAACCCCAAAAAATACACGTTCAAAGCAACACAACGGTGGCCCAATATCAGAGAAAATTCCACTCTGTAGAGTGAGTGGGCAATCATAATGAAGCAGTTGGTTTTATTTTGTGGATTCAAGCTGCTCTTCATATTTTTGGCCACCAGATGTCACCAGAGAGGACTGTGTTGAAAAGCTTCGAGTAATGAACCGTTTTTCAATACAAGCTTCAGAAAGCTTCATTTGGCCATCACTAATAGTTTGTTTTGCTCCTCTGAGTTCACTACTTTACTCGCTGTGGATGAAAAATTGATATGATTATTAGTGTTAGTAGGACAGAGATTAAGAGTAGAATACGGCACAAAATGAAGGAACGCTGGCAAAAGCAATGGGAGGAAGAGAGGAAAGGGTGATGGTTTTACAAAATCCAAAGGAAATTGGGAGACATGAGAAGTACAGGAAGAAACAGGAGACTGTTATATCTCGACTTAGATTCGGACACACTGGTTTTAATACCACATTACTTTTAATAGGAAAACACTGTACAGTGGAGTGTGACTGCAGTAGGGAACAGGAAATAATGTTTTATTGCATTGTCAGAAGTATGATATTGAAAGAAGACAACTAATCAAAATGCTGGCCGATATGAGAGTAAAACTGGACTTGATTTATTTATTTTGCATGAGCTCTATAAGTAAAAGCTACTTTTCCAGCTATCCAAAAACATGCATCTCAACTGGAAACTCAAAGTCACCCACTGAAAACTGACTTAGTTTGAAAATAAAAGAGACCATTTAAAGATTCAACCAATGCTGATATTTGAATCTATCCAAAACATGTCTAGTTAATGATAAAGGACTGAACAGGTCTCCTTTTTGTTTTTGCTTCTTGATTTAAAAAAAGGACAAATATACTTGCCTACATATGCTATTCTACATGCTTTTAAACCGTTTAAAATTACAATTCATAGTTTTATATGTGAATTATATAATGTTAAATTACTATTAAACAAATGACTGACTAAGTATTTCAGACTTTAGTTTACTTCAGCCATATTCCATATAAATCAGGTATCATACAAAAGTAAAAATAGCTTCAAATACAGTCATGACAATAAAAGAATATGACTTTAAGGACTTAACAACATTACTTCAGTTATAGTACACCAACATCAGATAGGGGGCTGGGATGTTTTATTCTAAACATGAACTACTGTTACAGCAACAGACATGGACTACATGCCCCACACAACAAACACATGCCTGCTCCTCTCGTTAGCTGAAATGAACTGCTGGCATATTTGTTTTACATCTATACTGTCCAGTCTCTCCTGGTGGACATGGCATCACATTATTCATGGTTACATACAATTTTAGACTAATGTGGACCAGGCCTAGCACCTACTTGGCAACCTTGAGACCTCAGAATTAGGGAGACATTCAAATGGGCTGGGGGGATATACATGTACATATATATACAAAAAACTTGAATCTTACAGTGTTTATTTATAAAATAAGATAAAATAAGTTAAATGTCACCGTTATTACCGGAAACAGCCCGGGGGTGTCCAAATTCAGAGGCTGCGCCCACCTGAGGACCCGGCCTTTGTGGTCTAAGTGGGCCGGGTCCTCCGAAAGCCAGGTAGACCGGAAATGAACGACTGTGAAATTGGACGGTCTAGCCTTCAGAATTACGTCACCTGCCGTCTGCTCCTTGCTGTCTAAAATATAACCAGACGCTGGCGTAGATGGTCGAATAAACTGCTGTTTTCACACAGCAGTTTATTCAGCTGTGTGAAAACCCGGGAAAAATCCTCCCGAGAGATTAATAAAGTTTTATTTAATTTAATTTAATCTAATAACTTTAATCTCAGACAAAAAGATTTACTCACCAACAAATAAAACACAACTAAAGCACTGAAAAAGGCCAAACAATAACACGTTTAAGTTATTTAACGTTTACACAGCTACATTCTCGCCTGAAAATGTGTTAAAAGTTTATTTTGCGACCCAGAAAGAGAAATAAGAGTAATATTAAAACTAAGTAGCTGCAGTAATAGTAGCCATTGTTGGAAACTGGAATTGGCGGGCCGGTCTGCGATATGGTTTTCAGTTTTGTTGTCCGGGTGGAAAATCAGGAGAAATTGGGGGGAGAATGGTCGCCCCGGGAGATTTTCGGGAGGGGCACTGAAATTCGGGATTTCTCGGAAAAATCGTGAGTGTTGGCATGTATGGCCTAGCATAGCCTGTAACGTTATTGTGACGGACACATTATATGAGTGAACTTGACTTTAAGTGACTTACAGGTTTCTTTGAAAACCAATTTCTTATATCCAGGTTCTTCCTTTGCGCTGCCATCCTCCTCTCCTCCTGGCAGCGCAGGTTTGTTTGCCGCTGCTGAAACTAAACAGAGCTCCCTGAAAAGCTCAGCCAATCACACTGGCCATATTTGTCACATGACGTAGGACTCCAGTAGAGAACGTAATTTAACTCTTTCTGCACCGCTCGCTGAATGAGACGCTGACAGATCGTTTTTTTTTCTTACCATCGGGTTTGTTTTTCTTTACTCGAAGAGATCAAATTATTGGTGGGGACAATTCAATAATTGCTGGTGGGGACATGTCCCTTCCGTCCATGCCAAATCTACGCCCTTGGTTCTCCATCATCAAAGTAGATGGAGCTTGGAAAGAAAGCGAATGGACTTCTTTAGGTTTCATGAAGATGTTGCATCTCTCACCCCACTGTTGGCAGTCACCCATCTCCAATGCAGTTTTGAGATGGGTGACTTTGAAAGCTCAGAGCAGGCGGCAGACCAGCATGCACAAGCGCAAACAATGTGCGGTAAATGCGGGAAGCTTGCACCAGCCTGTAGGCTGTACGGAAAGTCAGAGAGGGACATCATTCTTCTTCTGCTCTTCTGCGGCAGTTGCCAGCTTAAATTTTGGTGTTTTGTCACCACCTGCTTGTCTTCACAGCTCACAGAGTAGTTGAGCGCTCACCGTTTATTTTTTTTCACATCTATTCAAAAAAGGCTGAAAGTGGAGTCCTGCACAGCAAAATCTCCAGTGTTAAATTAACACTGTGTTACGGCCGAGACCGTTTTAGACGAGGGACAGGACTCAAATGCAGGACGCCGAACAGCACGCAAGTAGATTTTAAGAATAATGTTTAATGACTTCACAAATATTCATAAACAAAAGGTGAGTTAGACAAGTACGACGTTCCACCACTGAATCTAAGTAACAATCTGGTCCGGGTCAGAGGGGACAGCTATTCCGGGAACTGGACTGGAAAGCGAGTCACATTAGATCCAGGAAAAGGTCGGGGTCACTGTAACAGAGTGCAGATGTTCAGATACGGATAAGGAGACATATGAATATGTTGTTGGTTCAGAATCCTCCTTCGTACTGCGTACTTGCCACAGGTGGTCGGAGATGATGTAGAGGGGTGAGTAGTCCGGGTGTGTAATCCAAAAACTCCTGGCGTGGAGGCAGAGAGGCAGGTAGGTGATTCGAGTAATAGCCTGTGGGACTGCCAGATGGTCCAATATCCAAGTAGGAGCTCTTCGGCAGGGATTGGCAGTTAGGTGTAGCTAAGAGAGAGGCGCACAAAAAACAAACATACAGTGAGGCAAGGTGATTCACAAAATACATAGGGAATCATGGTGGTGGCCTGCACTGACTGATGTTAGCAGAGAATCTGGCGAAGAGAGATTGAGAACGCTGGCCTTATGAGTCCCCGGCTAAATTACCCACAGGTGTAAGCGATCAGCAAAAACACTGAAGCCCCTCCCAGGGGTGGAGACGCCAGCTCGGAGGGAGACACAGTGGCACACACCCGGACCATGACACACTGGAGATTTTGCTGTGTGGCACTGCAGAAATCCCCCTGCACGAAAATATTAAAACACACACTACACACACTTGTACTTCTGTATTTTTAACTAGGGTTTCTCCTGCTTGTGCATCACCTTCCTCCCTCAAAATGCATCACTGCATTTAATCCTGCTTGTTCAAATTCAAATTCAAATTCAAATTTTATTTGTCACGTACACAGTCATACACAGTACGATATGTAGTGAAATGCTTAGACAACTGCTCGTGACCTAAAGAAAACAAAAAAGGAAAAGGCTATGAATAAGATAGGAAATAAATATGAAACATTAAAAAGGGTAAATTTAACTAGGAAGGAATAAAATATAAATTAAGGTTAAAAATGAAATAACTGTACAACACAAATTAGAATGAAGGGTAAATTTAACTGGGAAGAATAAGATAAAGATAAATATATAAATTAAAGTTGAAAATAAAATAACTGTACAACAAAATACACAATATAGAACTATATAAGAATGTATGAAGAAATCTAAATATAAATAAATATATACACAATAACAGCAGCTGTACAAGTATTAACCGGAAATGAAGAATATAGTGACCAGTGTTGTGCAAAACCAAAGTCCAGAAAGTCCAGTGTGTGTGTAAGAACCATATGTGTGGGTCAGTACTGTGTGGTGGTGTGATTGAGAGACCGTATCGCCTGCGGGAAGAAGCTCCTCCTCAGTCTCTCTGTGTTGGTCTTCAGGGAGCGGAATCGCTTTCCTGACCTCAACAGAGAGAACAGTCTGTTGTTGGGATGGCTGAGGTCCTTCACCATCTTCCTGGCCTTGGTCCAGCACCGCCTGCTGTAGATTGAGTGCAGGTCAGGGAGCTCGGAGCGGATGGTGCGCTCAGCTGACCGCACAACCCTCTGTAGAGCTCGTCTGTCCTGCATGGTGCTGTTCCCGAACCAGGTTAAGATGTTTCCCGTCAGGATGCTCTCTATGGTGCACGAGTAAAAGTTCCTGAGCACCTTGGAGGGCAGTTGGAAGTCTCTCAAGCGTCTGAGGTGGTAGAGACGCTGTCGGGCCTTTTTCACCACGGTGTTGATGTGACAGGACCATGACAGGTCCTGCGTGATGTGAACTCCGAGGTATTTGAAGCTGTCCACTCTCTCCACTGGGCACTCGTTGATGACGGGGGTCTGGTAGTTCCTCTCCTGCTTAGTGCTGAAGTCCACTATCAGCTCCTTTGTCTTACTGACGTTTAGAAGGAGGTTGTTCCTCTGGCACCAGTTCTCCAGATTCCTAATCTCCTTCAGGTAGGCCGTCTCGTTGTTATCAGAGATCAGGCCCACCACGACGGTGTCGTCAGCAAACTTGATGATGGTGGTGGAGCTGGTAGTGGCCACACAGTGGTGTTCTGTCTTTAACTTTGAAACCACTTCCCTTTTATTTTCACAAGCCATATGATACATGGAAATCCAAACAGTTATCATGACTGACATGAGTTTTTAATAACTGCATATTGTATGCCAAAAACATTAAAGTAATCAGTTCATTAGTGATTCTATTATATATATACTGTAGGGTATTTACCTCAAGCTTTGATGTTGTAATTAAAATTAAATTGAGCACTTGATAAGAACCATATTTGACATTTATAAGATACTGAGCAGTAAGTACCAGAGTCAAAACTGCACGTAAGCTAACTTTGTGTATATTTTATTATTTATAGGATCAATAAAAACCTTTTTTTGTATTTTTATCTCCTCATGCAGCAAAACAAACTCAAATTTTAAAACAACAAAGACATTTATAGGACATTTCACATGAGTAAACTAGAACAGAAATGGCGCAGCACCGACTCCACTGACAAGAATCAGGAGGTTCTGACAGAATTCTGCTGCTATTTATTGCACAGTTTAAGTAAAATCAGAAGACCTAATACATAAATAAATAAATAACAACAATTCAAAGGAAGTCTCTGCAAATGCTGGCTGCCAGCTTCAGACAGGTGTTTTTTCACCTCCATTATTCAATGGGAGACATGGATATTTCAAAATCTGTTAAGTTCTGACAGGCAGTTAGCAAAGGTTCCACCTAGTGGAGAAAATACATATTGCTGTAACAATAAAGCTTTAGCACTAATTGTTACACTTCATATCCTTTATTACAAACAACTGTTTTTAGAATACTTACAGAATTAAGCGCTGCTATATGAACATGTACATGCTGCTAAAAGGTTTTGTTAAAGCAACATTTAGACAAGCCGCAAGTTAAGTGTTCATACACAGCTAGCAAAGCTTAACTGGTTGTGCTTTTGCCAAAACCAGAGACAACAAAAATGCATGCAGTCAATTTAATCCATGAAACGAAATAAAAAGTATGTACTAGGTTAACCAACTACATCTGCTGAGGTTCTGGAATCTCAAAGGCTTTAAGCACAAATATTTAAAATTAGGTACACTAGAATAAAGATGTGAAACACCAGTTTTTTGCAGGAAAAAAGTTTCTTGTTGTTAATTTTAAGTAATGTGTAAGTAAATTCAGAGAATGCATGAGTAACTTTAAGTGTTGCATAATTTTAGGTATTTTATCAGGATGGAGACAAATTTTACTCTGAGTAATTTTGATTTCTTGGTATGTAGCTTATAAATGTATAAGGTGACTATAAACATCTGATTATGTAAAACAAAGCCTCAGATTAGCATACAGTCTACATATTCATTTCTTTGAAGCATCCAGTACAACACGGTGTAAATGCAGCTGTTATCAGGAAGTAACTAGTTTACGGGGTAAATTTCATTGTCTGTACTTCTCGATCAAATCCTCAAAGCAAACATCACATCTGTAGTCTTTTTATTTACTTGATAATCCTAACAGTCCTGGTACTTTTCTAATACTTAGCTGAATACTTTAAAAGTTTAACAATACTTGCTTGCACCAGACAGCACGTCTGAGGTCATAACTGATCTGATGGACTTTCTCGCAGTAACACTAAACAGGAGATTAAAGCTGAATTCTGTGAAGCCTGATCTTAAACTTTGAAAGTTTGACCCAATGGTCTGGCAGTTTTGTCACAGCAGTGTGTGCAGTATTCATGTGTTGGTGTGTTTTTAGAGCACACGGCACTCTGAATGTTTTTCCACAAAGGTCAGCACAATAATGCTTACATCTGCAGTTTGCATTATTATTATTCAGTTCATGTGCAGTTACGGTGTTAACGTCATTTTAACGAGATTAACGCTAACAGCACTATTTTTTACATGATAAAAACTACCAAAGAACTTTCCACTCTGAGCACAACTTAAAGGTTTAATTCCAGCTTAGATAAGCTTATGCAAATTTAAGATGCTAATCTGACCAAAGGACTTGCAACATTGATGGCAGTTGAAAGGTTTCACTCCAGCGTGGATGATCTGATGTTCTCCTCATTTGGCACAGCTACATCTTTCACCACGGCTGTCTTCCTCTGCTTATCCACCACTACTATGTACATTCACAGCATAAGAGGCCATCCAGGTGGGTCTCTTTACATTGCTTTCACGTCCTTTTACGTCAACACCTTGCAGTCTAGCCAGAACACCAACACTTCTTATTAGCCTGCACCCACGTGCACTTCTGACCTGTAGTCAGTTGACTGAAGTAGGTGCACTGAAACAGATAGTGCTCAGAGTTGGAGCGGTATGAACAATACACCTGTCACTCCTCTGACTTGCTGCTTGACGGTGAAGGGAACTCTGGTGCGATGTCGTGTTCTGGCGCATCAGAAACTGCTTGTCAAATAGAATTTACTACAGCACAGAGTAGGAGCGTCAAAGCCAGAATGTGGTGTGAAGAAAAGGGGAGGCATAGATGCTCTGTATGTTTTGTTGTTCCCTGCATGTTTGATGAAAAAAGATGTCAAAGTACCAACTCCATCTGATGTCCCTTGATTTCCTCACTGTTTACAATCCAGTACAGTACAGTGAGCTTAGTAGAAAAGTCTTACAGATCCATTTCTTGGATGGTATTTGTTTGGTGATGGTTAATCCTCCTGCACTCTGCTTTATAATCCAACTGCAAATCCTTAGTATAATCCCATCTTCCAGGTGTGTCTGCTCTGCACAGAGTTCGGAGGAAGGACGATTGAATCTTCTCAAAACACTGATTATTGGATTATCTCCATGGATCCCTATCACTCACCCTCCCTGTATGAGCAAGTCTGAACATGCCAGTATATGTGCTGTGAGACTTACACTTCTTTTCAGTATTCACCACATGTTGAATATTCAAAATCAATGCAGAATTAGTTCTCAGTCATACAATATATCTATTACAACTTAACCCCATTTCTTCAAGTGGCTTTTCCTTCTGCAAGCCACCAATGCAAATAAGAATGTGTTCTTCAGCCTAATTAAATAACGGCTACACAGGCACGCTCACTGACTCACAAGAGGTATTTCTGCAACTTTATAACACAAGTACTACTACCACCAAATATTACTGTTTTGAAGGGAAGAGACTAAAATGTAACTGGGACATTTTGGAGCATGAAGAGCTTCTAGGAAAAATACTTGTTATATATATGCTGTATATGCAGATTCTTACATTTGAACTTTATTACTCACTGCAAGCCCAGAAACACTACCTCATCAGATCTAACTGTGATATTAGCTGACACCCTTTACAGGAGATTTCATCTGAACTCTGTGGAGCCTGATCTCAAGGCTTTTAAGTCCGTCCCTGCAACCAGAAGAGGAGATTTTCATCTCTTCGGATTCACTGTGACCAAATGATGGGAGTGATTTCAGCCCTGTATGATCATGTTGATGTTTGCACAGAGCAGATAATGAAGTGAATGTTTTTGCACATTGGTCACACTGAAACTGTTTATTTACAGCGTGGGATCGTTTGTGTCTGGAGTATGAACTGAGATTCTTGAAGCTTTTGTCACACTGGTCACAGCTGTAGTTTCCTTCAGTGTGTGTCTGTTCATGAAGTATACGGCTATTTGAATGAGAGAAGCTTTTGTCACAGTATGTGCACTTGTATGGTTTCTCTCCTGTGTGGACTCGTTTATGTGCTTTAAGCTGACCTGCAGTGGTGAAGGATGACCCACACTGGTCACAGACGTGCTTTTTAACCCCACTGTGAATGAGTTCATGGCGTTTTAATGCACTAGGTGTGGGGAAGCCTCTGCCACATTCTTTGCAGTAGTTCAACTTTTGTCCAGTATGTCCACGTTGATGTATTTTTAGATTCCTTTGATGATAGAAAGTTTTTCCACAAAGGTCACAATGAAACTCTTTCCCACCACCACAGTGATGACAGGGTTGAGAACTGGATCCATCTGTGTCGCTCTGCTTCTAAACAAAGACACAAAGAGAGTGTAAGTCAGTCCTTCAACATTTTTATCCTGAATGTCACTTAAAAAAAAGAAAGAAAGAAAAGAGTCCCTACATCATTTTTATGGTTTCAATTATAACATTTAGGTTATGTTACAGATCACTACCAAAACTGGAGACTCCTCAGCTTCCTGGCACTGTTACCCTCATTCACTGGCGATGCCACCGGGGTCAACAGAACAACTGAACTTTCAAGCAAATTGCCCAATCCTATACCATGATAATAACAATATAATAATACAGTGGTACCACAACAAGTAACAGTAATTCCACAATAACATCACTCTAATACTGACACAATTCTGCAGCAATACAGCAATAAGGCAAAAGTAGATCTGACTGCTGGGTCCACCTGACAAGAAGGACAGGAATATGGTACTGTTGAAATCCTACTACACATACAGACACATAAATTCAATCCATTGCATCCTTAAACAACAGTCTATATAACCGGCAACAAGTCAGACTCACTCCCGATGGGTGTTGGACTCGCTGCCCTTTGTCACAAATTCTACCAGTAGTAATAGTAGACATAACGATGACCAGTACTACAAAATGCAATTTTTATTTCAAAAAATGTAAGCAAATTCACAACTGAAACTAAATTGGATGACTCAACCAGTGTCCCATTGAAATGTAGTAGAATTACTAACATGCAAACACAATTGAATAAGCCGAGTTGTTCCAAACAGTCAGGCTAAAATGACAAGATAACAATATAAATACATACCTCACAGTAACTGCACTTGTAGAGTCTCTTTCTGGTGTGGATCTGTTGGTGTTCTTTCAGGGAATGTGGATATTTAAAAGCCTTCTCACACAGGTCACATTTATAGGATCTCTCCTCGGTGTGGGTAATTTTGTGGATTTGTAAGTTTGCATATGTTGTAAACCATTTGTCACACTGATCACAGCAGTACACATCCTCTCCAGTGTGAATGCGTTGGTGTTTATTTCGGCGTCCAAGGTTGTTAAAGGTTTTCCCACAAAAGTCACAGCTGTACGCCTTAATTCCAGAGTGGGAAACTTGATGAGTCTGTAAGGCATCGTTGCGAGTATAAGATTTACCGCACTGATCACACTTGTAAGCCTTAACTCCACTGTGGATGAGTTGGTGATTTTTTAGCCCACTCTTCTGTCTAAAAGGTTTTCCACACAAGTCACAGCTGAATGGTTTCTCTCCAGTGTGGATGAGCGTATGACTATTTAGGTTATTCTTTAAAGTAAAACACTTTCCACACAGGTTACACTTGAATGGTTTAACTCCACTGTGAATGCGTTTGTGTGTCTTTAAGGTATTCCTCAAACTAAAAGATTTTCCACACAAGTCACAGCTGAACGGTCTCTCTCCAGTGTGGATGACTTGATGTCTTCTTAGGTTAGACTTTACAGTAAAATCCTTCCCACACACATCACAGCTGTATCTTTTCCGTCCCTTTCTTCTGTGAGGTTTGTCGGCTTCCTGAGTGCGCTGACTTCTCGCTCCATGTTGGTCCTGCAGTGACAGAGATACAAACAGAGGCAGTGAGTGAAATGCAGTCATGGAACAAACCGAAACTTCAAACTAGTTTTAAACCTGAAGGTTGAAACAAAATCAAGGCTGTCAAAAACAATGTTTACAGTAAGGCAAGGTTCAGTACAGATGAGAATTCAAGCAGAAATTCTGTGAACTATTTGAATATCTTTCAGAGATTGTCATGGTCATATATCAAATCAAATCAAATCACTTTTATTGTCACATCACATGTGCAGGTACACTGGTACAGTACATGTGAGTGAAATTCTTGTGTGCGAGCTTTACAAGCAACAGAGGTGTGCAAAGTACAATAACATAAGAACAAGCAAAATATAAGAATGGCTAAATCTGAGAGTTATATGAATAAATATATGTACAATATAAGAGTGTATGCATATTACTGAATGTGTATACTAAATATGTATGTCTACGTGTGTGTATACATATTTTACAAATTAAATAGAGTAAAACAATAAAATATATAAAATATACAGTGGTTGGTAGTTGACATGTGCAAAACAAGTGGCATTTATATACAGTATGGCGTGCATAATGTTGAAGTTCCAGTAGTGAAGCTGAGGTGTCTATGAAGTGTTCAGCAGTCTGATGGCCTGGTGGAAGAAGCTGTCTCTCAGTCTGCTGGTACGGGACCGGATGCTGCAGAACCTCCTTCCTGATGGAAGCAGTCTGAACAGTTTATGGCTGGGGTGACTGGAGTCCTTGATGATCCTCCCCGCTTTCCTCAGGCACCACTTCCTGTAGATGTCCTGGAGGGAGGGAAGCTCACCTCCGATTATCCGTTCAGAGCACCGCACTACTCTCTGGAGAGCTTTGCAGTTGTAGGTGGTGCTGTTGTCATACCAGGTGGTGATGCATCCAGTGAGGATGCTCTCAATGTGGGCGACCATGGCTCAGGGGGTTGGGAAGCGTATCTGTCGCCGGTTCAATCCCCGGGCTCTCCGTCCTGGTCGTTGTGTCCTTGGGCAAGACACTTTACCCTACCGCCTACTGGTGTTGGCCAGAGGGGCCGATGGCGCGATATGGCAGCCTCACTTCTGTCAGTCTGCCCCAGGGCAGCTGTGGCTACAACCGTAGCTTGTGTGTGAATGTGAGAGTGAATGAATAGTGGCATTGTAAAGCGCTTTGGGTGCCTTGAAAAGCGCTATATAAATCCAGTCCATTATTAATGGCACAGTGATAGAAGGTCCTGAGGATGCGGGGGCTCATGCCGAATCTTTTCAGTCTCCTGAGAAAGAAGAGGCGCTGCTGCGCCTTCTTCACTGTTTTGTTTGTGTGTACTGACCACGTAAGATCCTCAGCCAGATGTACACCAAGGAACCGGAAGCTGCTCACTCTCTCCACAGCAGCGCCGTTGATGGTGATGGGGGTGTGTACTTCTCTGCACCTCCGGAAGTCCACTATCAACTCCTTTGTCTTTGCGACGTTGAGGGTGAGATGGTTGTCTTGACACCAGTGGGTCAGGGCGCTGACCTCCTCCCTGTAGGCCGTCTCATCACCGTTGGTGATAAGACCCACCACTGTAGTGTCGTCCGCAAACTTCACAATGATGTTGGAGTTGTTAGTGGCTGTGCAGTCGTAGGTGTAGAGTGAGTACAGGAGAGGGCTCAGTACACACCCCTGTGGAGCACCAGTGTTCAGTGTGACGGGGGATGAGGTGATGCTGCCCAGTCTGACCACTTGGCGTCTGTCAGACAGGAAGCTAAGGATCCAGCTGCAGAGGGAGCTGCTCAGTCCTAGATCCTGCAGTTTCCTGTCCAGCTTCGAGGGAACGATGGTATATCAGGATTGTGATGCATTAGATGAGCCCAGTGAAATATAGAGCATTCCCAGAGTATTTTAATTTAACAAAACACCAGCACTTGGTGTCCCTGTATCAATTTACTCACGCAGATTTGACTGCAGGTGCCATGTAA
This sequence comes from Rhamphochromis longiceps, assembly GCF_057381845.1. Taxonomy (NCBI): domain Eukaryota; kingdom Metazoa; phylum Chordata; class Actinopteri; order Cichliformes; family Cichlidae; genus Rhamphochromis; species Rhamphochromis longiceps. The sequence continues at coordinate 33,154,816 of NC_140565.1, forward strand.
CTACAGCAACAACTGTGACTGGCCTCTCTAGTACAGTTAATTCACGGTCTCAATATAAGAAATGTTAATCTCGGCATCAATAAAAGGACACATTCGTTGAGAAAAGTACTGAACACACGGGAATGTCCAAAGAAGACAAATATCGTTTCTCCTAAAAATAATGGCCACAACAAACGGGATACAGGAGGGGGATAAAACACCAGGACAGCCACAAACATAAATGCTGGCAACAACGTAGACTGCTTATGTAGAGCTTATAATTTAACATACGAAGATTGACCACATAAGTCTAAGTCAGCCAACACTCTGTCATGTTGGAAATAACTCTTTATTTTTCAGTATATTTTTCAGTAAGCAGATAGTGACAAACATGCCTGCTGCGCCCAAACTTTAAAGAGCCACTTTACATCATTTCTGCCAATAAACAACAAAGCAGTCTCTCCATGGTATTTCTCATTCAACGGACAGAGAGCACAAAGACGACTGCCACCAGCTGCAGTGAGTCTGTTGACCCACAGAAAAGTGAGATACTTTCCATGTGGAGGGGTGTGGCCTGCAGTGCCGTGCAGGGAAGGCAGACGCACCTGCACGGCATCCGTAATCACGCCCGCCGACTTAAATATTGTACTGGGTCATGTGGTTGTGGTAATGTTGAGCTGGCAGCGGAAGAGCTGCAGCTCTGTGTGCATTGTGAACAGCAACCATGTGTGTGCTAATAAAGAATGCTGTAAAGCATGGTAATGTCACCGGGTCTGCACGGCAGACCCAGGACTGGGCCAGCAGAGGGAGGGGCCGGTGCAAATGGTGGCCGACCTAGTGTCACCAGTGACTTCAACATGATCTCCTTTTATCTAAATTACATATGAGCAGAAATGCAGGACAAGAGAGCCATACTTAAAAAATGCTTTAAAAATTATTGTTTAATTGATTGATGTTTTTGTTCCCGTTTCTTATTAAAGTCTGATCTTTTTTCTTGTTTTAATTTCAGAGATTCTCTATGTGTGAATATACTGAGGTTGAGAAAGAATAACAACACTAAGCCTGATGTTACCTGAGACCGTAATAAAACCAACAGCAGCCGATAAAGTGCACATAGTTATAGCACTGTAGCTTAGCAGTGATATTGTGCTGACCTTTTGTGTTGAACTCATTGTTTCCTCTGTAGTGGCCGACCTGAGTACAGGTGGGTGAAAATGTTCTTCTGCTGCTCCGTCAGACTCTTCTCCTCCTGCTGAACAGCTGGGACACAGAACAGATCTTTGTTAGGCAACCATCCTTGAAAAAAAAAAGAACCTACGCAAATTAACATTAAGAAGATTGACTTGTTCCAGCAGCTGCAGGATGGTTTCTGCAGGCTGAAGAACAGCAGTCACTGCAGGAATTAACATCTGCACATTGATTGTCTATTAGAGGAACAAAGTGAATGCAGACACACACAGACTCTCTCCAAACCCGCAGAATAAAAGCTGTCCAGCTCTGTGTGTCCATCAAAATGTTTTTTACAAATCCTGCTGGAATCAATGTTGTTACAGCTGCAGTCAAAGCAAGATGGAAATATTTGAGAAGGAAATGTTTAATCCAATCAAACCAAAAGTCTTAACAGGTAAACACAGAATAACTGCAGTTTGGTTCCCCATTATAGCTTCAGAATTGACGTTTGTGACAGCAGGTGCACAAACAAGGTGATCAATTTATCCCTACCAAGTTAAAACAAACTATTCTAAAATAATTAAAGAGTGAGGATGTCAAAGTTATTGAGAGAAAATAAATTTCTCTTCCCATTCCTCTTTAAGTAAAAGAAGCAAACTTCAAAAGTCATATATGAGATCTGCCCAACTGATCACACAACTGAAGTGTAATCTGGACGTGAACGAATGTGTATTTTGTGAAAACAAACCTGAAAGCCTGACTCACTCCTGGCTGCAGTCCAGTGGGATTCAGTTACCACGCTTAATGACCTCGTGAAAACCAGCCTATTATTTTACGTGTTTAGTAGCCATATACATGTAGAAACGTGTCTGTACAGCAATACCACATAACCTGTGCTATATTTTATAATCTAAGCATCTAAGTCTTTAAAAGGAATAAAAAAAAGAGATGAGAGTGTTTATGATAACACATTTCTCCTACTTGCCTCCACACAATGAGCCGTACATAACGATGTAGATGCGCAGACCTTTTTAGAGTCGACCTTTAAAAAGAGCTGCAGTGATCGCGGTCAGCGCTCCTTTTGTCTCCTCTGCTCCTCAGTTTGTTCTCCTTCAGCGTGTAAACCATAAACGGCAGGAGACCTGCAGCAGTGAGCAGCGTCCAGCTTCCGAAGCGTGGATCGCGACACCCAGGTCACGTGACCAGGACTTAAACCTTTGGCGTAATCAAGTCAAAATGATGGAGCTATATAAATAATATATAAATATATTTGAACGGCTACTGTCACATGACAGAAAGCGAGAGACAAAGAGTGGTGAGCTCCATTGACTCCCATCAGCAGAGAGAGGGGGAGAGAGCCACACACTGCGCTGTGAATTCATTCAAATCTCTCAATAAACGCGCCTCTGCTTTTAAACAACACAGGATGAAATCTTCAGCTCGGGCTCCATCCGCTCTTTTTTCTACTTTCACCTGAAAAGAAATTGCCGAATCGTTTGACGTCATTGTCACGCTAACCCGTTACCCACGCGCTGCGCAGCCGTGACGATATGCGCTTCCGGTGTGAATATCTCATAAACAAATCCACAGCAGAGTGAAGTACAGGAAGGTTTCCTCGTGTTCAGAGGCTGCTGAGCAGAGGAGGATTTAAAGATGTGCGTGAAATTGACGATCTGTCAGAATTATCTAGGCCAGCGTCTGGCTTTTATTGGCAGTGTGTAGAACAAACCCGATGACACGAACTGACAGAAAGCTAAAAGTCAACCAAACACATGCAACGTTGCAAAACCAGCTGTAAACCTGTGTGCTTATCACAGTAAACACAGCATCCTTTCTCTGTGTGTTTCGCATCATAAACTGACTTCTAAATAGATTTATTCTGAGCAACACAAACAATAAAAGATGGAATATTTTGCTGAAGCACAAAGTTTTCTGTCTTTAACCGTCTCAGTATTTTTCTTTCCTTGTTTTGCGGGATTTCTCCAAAACGTGTAGACCGCAGCTACTGACAGTCTGGTATAATAAGTAGTTTGTTGGGGTTGTGCAGGGCTCGTCTGCGTCACTCAGCAGCATCCATCAACATGTAATGGTAGCCGAAATGGCCAGTAGGTGTCAATGCGGAGATGGGTTTCTGATTATTTCAGACGGGTCGGATGTTGCAGTGTTTCACGCTTTGCACATTCAGGATCTACCCAAGACTAACCGAACTGACATTAAAGTTTGCTCAGTTCTTACCCTACAACCCACAAACCGAGAGAAGGGGTGAAGCTGGAAGCAGGGAGCAGAAACCCACGTGGTTATCTGTAGACCCATCCCATTTCCGGCGTATTCCACCGGACACGAAGCCAATAGCGCAGACAGGGCAGCACGAGAGTTGAGGGCAAGCACCAGAAAGAAGTCCCTCCTATCTCCTTTTCCTGATCACTTTACCTTAACACGGATGAAAAGCGGCGGGGGATTGTCTGACCGGCTGGAGCGGCATCTAATAACCGACTCGCAAAATAAAGCAAAATAAAAACAAACCAACAAACACGAAAACACCAGACATTATGATACAGACTTATAATTTACACCGATGTTTTTTTTTTAAAATTCTATACACGTTAAGTGAGCGCGAGAGCCCTCGGTGCGCTTGCTTGTTGCTGAAGTCAAAGTAAACTTTATTGTCATCTCCGCTACATACAGAGAAACGAGACGACGAGGCTCCAGTTACAACAATGCAAGTAAACAAACAATAAATATAAGAAGAGTAAGAAAATAAATATACACATTAGGACTCGGGGTAAAGGATCAATAACAATTTCAAACTTATAATTTACAGTTTGATGATTTAAAGTCTCACACACAACCTGTTGAAGGGGGAGGGAGACCCGCTGCTTCCAGATAGAGCACATTTCATTCATAATGTTGTAAATGTAAGTCCATTATGTATTCATGATTTGCTCCTGGATTGTGCGAAGTCCCAGAAATAAACCTTAGACAAAGTGAATCTGTGAACTAAGGTGTAGGTCTGTTAGGTTATGTTGTGGTGATCCTCGTGTTGGGGGATTTGTGTTCATACTGGAGTGCAAAATTAAAACCAATGGAAGATGGAAAACCAACAACTTCCCACTACGATGAATCAAGGTTTGACCACATTGTTTTTGGAGCCAAATAAGGACCTCTTAATGATTGATAATTGAAGACCAAATAGTTTATTGATGATTTATATGATGATTATAAAATATTTGCTCTAATTTTAGCTAACAGACTTAAGATGGTTGTTGACTCGTTATTTATGAAACACAATCTGGCTTTATGCCCAAAAGACATATAACAATATCAGATTGGTTTTAGATATTCTGGATTATTCTGACCTAATAAATAGCAGTGTTTTCATATTATTTTTAGAGTTCTACAAGGCCTTCGACACGGTGAAGCATGAATTTATATTTCAAGCTCTAGATAGATATGGTTTTGGTACTTACTTTCTACGTTGATTAAAGCATTATAACAATAACAGCAGTGTCAAATTAACAAACAGTACTTCACCCAGATTTAACATACAAAGAGGGAAAAGACGAGGCTGTCCCAAAACAGGTCCCTGTACCTGTTTTAGTTAATTGCCCAACTATTGTTTAACCATATGAAGTCAAGCAATGTAAAAGGTATATCGCTAATTGGCAAAGATTTACACATAACACAGGTAGCTGATGACACTACATTATTCCTAAAAGATGAGTATCAAATTTCTATTGCTATTGAAACAATCTCCACATTTCTTAAAGTTTCTGGATTGTACTTGAATATTCCTAAATGTGAACTTATGGCAATAAAAGAATGTTCAAAAACAGCTTTGTGTAACCTTCCAATAAAACAAGAAGTTTGTTATTTAGGTATTTGAATAACCAAAAACCAGGAAAGAAGAATTGATCAAAATTATATCTAATTCTAGTGAAACTCAAACACAGATTTACTCTGTGGCTCTTAAGAGATTTATCATTAAAAGGCAGAGTATTAAAAACTAAAGCAGATGGCATCTCTCATCTTACATACGCTGCATTGGCATTGCACCTTGATAATAAACTCATAAAAGAGGTTGGTAAGTTACTTTTCAACTTTATTTGGAAAAATAGGACACACTACATTTAAAAAAACAGTTCTTATGAACTCCTGTGTCAACGGAGGACTTAATATGTTAGATTTTAACACTCTAAATAACACATTCAAAATAAATTGGTTAAAAAAAATCTAATTACTAATCCTACATCCATTTAGATACTATATCATGTTTTCTAAGTTAGGTGGCACTGATTTTTTCCTTACTTGTAAAATCCCCATAAAAACCTCTGTTTTTCATCGCCAAGCTTTTTTTTTTTTTTAGCATGGACTCTTATATAGAAGCAGAACTTTAGTCCACACAGTTATTATATGTAGAATAACAAGGATATCTTATATAAAAGAAAATCTCTCTTCTTAGGGAGTTGGTTTAGGAATAATATTGTTTTAGTCGACCAATTATTCAATTCCAATGGTATGCTTTTTTCCTATAAAACATTTTGTCTATATTTAATAATTTAGCTGTAAATCGTGATGATTATACAAAAACATTTGGCTCAAAACCATCACAGGTTTGTATGCTTTTTAAGAATAAACCTAATATCACTTCATTCCACAGGCCGTTGGCATCTTTATTATAAACTTTTGTTGGAAGATGTGCTTTTCTAAGAATTCTAAAAACAACAACAAATCTATCAGATCTTTATTTCAGGATAGTATAACCACAGAACCGTATGTAATTTTTTTTCTGGAACCGGTTGCCTGTCGATATTATGTGGAACGAAGTTTGGAAGACGAAGTTTTTAATTACCAACAAAGTTAAAGACATTTATTATAAATTAATACACAGAATTTACCCATCTAAAGATTATCTTCAAAGCAAATTCAAATTAGACATTGATGCAAACTGCAGATTTTGTCAAAAGTGCAAGGAATCTACTATGCAGCTTTTTTGGTTTTGTAACCTTGTGCAAGACTTTTGGCCGAGATTATGTGTTTTTATCTCAGAAAATGTATTTAAAGGATTTGTACTGTTTTGGAACTATGTATTATTTGGTCTACAAAAACACCAAAGACATTTCAACATTGACAACAGATGTGTGATTAACTTGTTAATCTTAATGGCTAAATGTCATATTCACAAATCCAAACGTTTTGGAAGACATCCCTCTTTTTATGTATTTTCCTATGAGCTTGTGCAATATCTTAATTCAATTAAGAACTCTACTAACCCAAAAGCTATAAAAACTATGGTTGTGTGTAAAAAAAATGAAGATCCTTCAATCACTTTACTCTTTGCTTTGATCAGTTAAACTTTTCCCCCTAGCAAGTTCCCCCTGTAGGTTCTGAATAATGTTTAGTTGTTTGTTTATTGTATACATTTTTTGTAAGCATAACACCTATAATATAGTACTGTTTAACTCTAGTTTGTATTGTACTGATGTTTAAATAAAGGTTTGTAAAAAAAAAAGAAGAAGAAGCAGCAGCAGGGGGAGGAGACGAAGAAGAAGGAGGAGTGTGCGTACTGTGCTCTTTGCTGTGTCTTTCCGCCGTTTTAAAAAAAAAAGGGCACTTTTTGAAGAACCCGCATCAAAGTATTGTGGAGAAGCGTCGTGTTAAATCTAATTGATGAACGGCTTTTTGTGAGGTATGTATTGCAGCTGCGAAGACGAACGTACGTTCTCCTGCTAGGTTACAGCTGGTAGGAAGGTGCGTTCAGTGTGTCTTTGTAATTTTAAGTTTCCATGTCAAACGAGATGAAACAGTTATTTCTGGATGCGCACTTATTTGCTGAGTTTGGTAAAAATGTGTTTTTGTAAACCACGTGATGATTTAAGTCATTTAATCTTTACAGAACATGTGAGCGAGGCTAAAAGAGCAATTTTTTTATGTTTAGTAAACTGACGTTTCTAAATGTAACTGCTTTTATTTTATTAGTTCTGACGAGGACAGCTGAGTGATGTTGTTGGTGAGCTTGGATTAAATCATCTCTAAACAAAGAACTTGTCCTCGTGGTGACTGACTTGGGGAGTGGAGGTCAGTGAGCCCATTGTCTCTGCTGGTCCGACTCCAACTACAAAGCCGGCCCGCTCGCCCCCTCCTGAGTCTGAGAGGAGATCCAGAGTAAGTCAGTTATAACTACACTGGTTGCTTAACTTCATCATTTTCTACAGGGTCTCTCTCTCTTAGCTCACTTTGGTTTGATTTCTGCCTTCTGTTTAGCCTCTCTGTTTGTCTGCCTCAGTACTTTAATGTTTTAAGAATAAGAATAGGAATAACTTTATTTATCCCGAGGGAAATTCTTTTGTCATGTACATGCTCAAAGCAGCAGGAGAGACAGACTTACTTTTATCATTTCAGTTAAACTCTTTGTTTCCCTTCATATGAAGGTGATGTCTGTGGAGTGATCTATGTGGAGATTGTGGGAAATACACATGTTGCAGTATTTCAATAAGTGTCAATAAATCAAGAAGCAAAATAATATTTAAACTAAAACACATTAAAAGAAGTGTTTTGCTTGTAACTGCATACGTGCCTGCACAGGGGCGGTTAGAACAGGATGTACTCAGGATGTGGCATACACGATCACGGGCCTCATAACAAACAACAGGAAACAGCTGGGGGTGAAAGGGTCTCGAAACTGCATTCTAAGTGTTGTAAAAAGCAGATGCAGCTAACTGTCGCTGATGCATGATATGTAACTTGCTCATGCATCTCGGGTGTGTACAACCCTTTAAATAAAGAAGTTCTCGTGCTTCCTCTTTTTCTCAGGGTTCCTGGGCTGTTGACCTGGTATTTTCAGTTCTTGTTCATTGTTTATCCTCTGCATGTTCTACTTCCTGTTTTATTGTGTTAGCCTTACTCTGTGCATTATGTTCTAGCTCCCTTCCCATTTATCATTAGTTCATTATGCTCAGCTGTTCTCTCACCTGTCTCTAGTCACTCATTTTTCAGCCTGTGTATTTATGTTCCTCAGTTCCACCAGTCCAGTGTCGTGTCATTGATGTTATGTTGTCGTTCCCGTCTGTGTTCAGTTATTTAGCCAGCCACTCAGTCTTTCAGTCAGCTAGTCAGTCTTGCCGTTGCTGCTTTGTCCATTCACTCGCACCAATAAATCCTCTTTGTTCTGCACCATGAGTCCTGCGTTTGGGTCGTCTCTTCCACGCCTCCACACATCTGTGAGATCTACCCGACTACACTGAGGGTGGTATCGTGCACGTCTCCCACATATGTGCTTAATACATAATTGTTGTGTACTGGACCTGATCTGAGTATTGGTTGTTTGTTCTCAGCCCAACATAAAACAATCGGGACAAGAGGCTCAGCATGACCTCATTAAAAATCCACTTTTCTTCTTTCATATTCTTTCTGACGTCTTTTCTTGTGTAAGCTGCTAACTCTTGTGATGGAGATTTCTTTATTTTATGTGTTGATCATATGTTTTGACAATATCACTTTAGTAATATCTATAGTACATTTTTTGTGACTTTGTTCTACATATAGGAAAACATCAAAAATGTTATTCCACACACAGATGGGTATTGTGAGTGAGTTGGACTGAAACTCCCAGGCACCATGAGACATTAGGCAGATAGTGAGACTCCTTATCTCCAGGGAGGAGTTGTTGAGATGAAAATATTTGAAGTGCCTCAATTCTATGCTTTATATTAACTAAAATGCCATATAAGCATATAGTGTAATATTAAGTGGCCCTGAAAAATAAAGACATTAGACTACGTGTCCTTGAGGGGTAGAATGCTGTAGACCAGCGGTCACCAACCTTTTTTGCACCACGGACCGGTTTATGCCCGACAATATTTTCACAGACCGGCCTTTAAGGTGTTGCAGATAAATACAACACAGTACTATTTAGATACAGAAACGTTTATATAATTATTTAGCCTTGTTGCACAAACATGCCTGCATAACTTAATAAATATAGAATTTGAAAAGTAACAAATGGTATCTAAAAAGATACACTAGCTACTAGATACATGTTCTGAAGAGTTTTGGCAAATAACCATTTGACATGTGCGTCTCACCTGCTCTTGTTCCATCTCTGTTCTGTCCTCATTCTCCTCTCCATCTCTCTCTCTGTTCCTCTCTCTCCCTCTTTGTGCTGACAATCAAGCCAAACACCAACATCATCAAATATACAGTTGAAACCAGATATTTATATACCCTTAAGATAAAAAAAAGATTTTTTAATTGTAACATCAAATCAGACTAAATGTTTATTTTTATAGATCGATAAATATAAAAAAACATATTTGTTAACTTTAAGAGTAAAGAGAGAAACTATCTGTATTTCTTAATTGCAAATGGCACCAAATTGTATTCAAAATTGAGCCACACTTATGGAGCTCCACAATTATTTTCCTGGTGTTTTGGTTGACATCTCTTGATTTTCCCATGTCAAAGAAACAGGATCTGTGTTTTGCCTTATATGGATCCACAGGTGTGCCACCAATTTTCTCACATGGACTCTACGAACCAATCAGAAGCTTCTTCAGCTCAGAATAGAATCGTCTGGAGTTTTCTTATTAATTAACAATAAACTTAGTGCATATGTGCTCCTAAATTTGATGAAAGTGATAAAAAACAGAAAGCTCTGTCTCTCTTTATTCTGACATTTAACTAATTTAAAATATATTTCAATATTTATTTATCTAAAACAAAACAAGTTTACTCTAAATTGATTTTTAACAGTAAAAAAATGTTTTTATGTTTTCTCCCTAAAGTGTATCTAAATATCTGGTTTTAACTAGAGATGGACCGATCCAATATTACGTATCGGTATCGGTCCGATACTGACCTAAATTACTGGATCGGATATCGGAGAAAAATAAAAAATGTAATCCGATCCATTAAATATCACGAAAGCACCTCACAAAACTTGCAACACGCCGTAACTCACCTCAGAACGTTAGCACGTCGGAGCAGTATGCATCACGTGATAGAGCGGCTGTGGCATGCAGGACCTGTCGGTGGTCTGGATAGCATGTGGAGCTTCGCTAGCAACCTGGCATTTCATCTCCGACAAAGTTATGTAAAGCAAGTGTGTAAGTCCATCTCTGAATGTTTGTAAAGCATTCCCACGTTAAGCTTAATAACCGATATATGGAGCGACTGCCTCTTCTCTCTCTCACACTCTCTTGCTGCTACTTCAATCATGAAACTGCTTAATGATCAGCTGATCGGCTTTTCTGTCGCGAGTCCGTCTCTCTGGTTTGTTTTTGGCCCACTTTGCACCAGAAAGAGGAAACCAGCGGCTGAACAACAGCAGCACGTTAAAGCTAGATAAGCTGTTGTTAGAATTTATTTAATATTACTTTCTACTCGAGGATCTTTTTCTACGTAGCTGACGCTGGTAACTGTCCAGGGGCGGATCTAGCAAAGTTTAGCCAGGGGGGCCGATAGGGCATTAACAGGGAAAAGGGGGCATAAAGACATACTTTTATTTCTGATTCTCATTTAAAATGTCTAGCTTTTAATAAATAATTATCTGACACCCAAAGTTTTATTCTGATGTAAAATATATAGAAGTCCAATACTGTATATAGTAACTATTAATTCTAATATACCCTAGTAAGCTATAGTGCTTTTTCCTTTGGGAAGGTACCATCTGTGCAGTCTGCAGTTCTGTTGAAGAAAGATGTTGAATCTATTTAATATTTCTTGAAAAATAATTGATTTCTGTGCATTTTTTTCACACTGCATCAAATTAAGGTTGATTACGTCGATTAAGCATCATGAGGTGGAGCGTGAGGGGTGGTTCCCTATTTTTTAATTTTTTTATTTTTGTTGTTGCTGGGAGTTGGAACCCTATTAGTTAGGTTGCTTAATATTTACGCTAAGTACTCTTTAAAATACCAGAATAGGGAGGATGGTGTAGGTTTAAGTTTATTAGATTGATCAGTATTGCTGAACTATGAAATATTTTTTTTGCATACAGGTATAACAGAATAGCTTTAGTGTTGTTGTTGTTTTAAACTTGATTATGAACTTATACAAAATGCAGCAAGATATTAAAAAAACAGTTTTATTGATTAAAAAATACTATATCGGATTCATATCGGTATCGGCAGATATCCAAATTTATGATATCGGTATCGGTATCGGACATAAAAAAGTGGTATCGTGCCATCTCTAGTTTTAACTGTGAATATACTGCTGTGTATTGAAATTCCTCTTGTTTGGCATAGAATTATATTGAACAACATACACAGCATAATCAATAAGATAACATCTACCTACGTTTTTTTCTTTGAAAGACGCCCCTTATGTCCATTGTTGTGTTCATCCGTACATAACTAAAAACGATTTAGAGTTATTTATTTAGCCGTGGAGGGTAACAACTAAAAATATGGAATAAACACACATGTAAGCTAAGACTCTCTAAAAAGAAAAACAGCATTGTTGTTCTGCTTTTCATTTTGCCATTTGTTGATTCACTCGAAGAGTGAGAAGCGTAATATGGGCCAAGTAATCAGTTTGATATCAATCTTTGGTGATACACCGTCATATTTACATTATTTGTACAATACGAGTGATTTGCTTTGGTACCTGGTTAAACTTAAGCTTTGCTCTGTCTGCAGCAAGCTTGCAGGCAGCAGCTTCTCCCCCCTCGCTCACATGCGTAACTGCTGTCCTCAGCTAGTACCTGAGCTCGGGTCCTACCAAAATTAGGGGGAATTTACGACGGTGTGCAATGTGCTTCGAATGTTGTGTGTTGTTTTTGACAAGACCAAGAAAAAAGTCAGTCGAGACCAAGACCACGTAAAAGTTGTCTCAAGACGTCCAACTCTACTGGTACCTAAAAAAAAAGAAGATTTATACATGATGCACGTGAAAAGACCTAGGAAAACCGAGTTGACAATAAAAACGATAACAAAATAATGCTGAAAACCGATAAATGAGCTCACTTCAAATATTTACCATAGCATAGCGTCCCCAGACACCTGAGACGTTTGGCAGATGGTGAAACTGTTTATCTTTGTGAGGTAAGAGGGGGCACTTGTGGATGAGCTGAAGGTATAGACCTGATGTCACTGTTTGGGTTCTTTGTCATTACAGGAGAAAGAAGTGAAAGCAGGCCGAAACCTCAGCACATGGATGACATCAACCAAAAACATCCAGCACCAGAAAGTAAAGATGAGCCAGCGGCGATCCCTGTGGAAAAGACTTTTCCTGCTATGAAGCAGCTCAGAAGACGCAAGTGCGCCAACAGGGAGGAGAGAAGCTTGAGCTGTGATCAGTGTGGAAAGACCTTTACTCAGATTGGTAGCTTAAAATCACATCAGCTGATCCACACCGGTGGGAAACCATTCAGCTGTGATCAGTGTGGAAAGTCTTTTACTCAGATTGGTCACTTGAAATCACATCAATTGATCCACACCGGTGTGAAACCATTTAGCTGTGAGCAGTGTGGGAAGTCTTTTACTCAAATTGGTAGCTTGAAATCACATCAGCTAATCCACACCGGTGTGAAACCATTCAGCTGTGATCAGTGTGAAAAGTCTTTTACTCAGATTGGTAGCTTAAAATCACATCAGCGGATCCACACCGGTGTGAAACCATTTAGCTGTGATCAGTGTGGAAAGTCTTTTACTCAGATTGGTAACTTGAAATCACATCAGCGGATCCACACCGGTGTGAAACCATTCAGCTGTGATCAGTGTGGAAAGACCTTTACTCAGATTTGTAACATGAAATCACATCAGTTGATCCACGCCGATGTGAAACCATTCAGCTGTCATCAGTGTGGAAAGACCTTTACTCATAGATCCAGCTTAAAAGAACATCAGGTTGTCCACAGCAAAGTTAAACCATTCAGCTGTGATCAGTGTGGGAAGACCTTTGCTCTGAGATGCATCTTAAAACAACATCAGGTCGTCCACACTGAATTTAAAGCTTTCAACTGTGATCAGTGTGGAAAGTCTTTTACTCAGATTGGTAGCTTGAAATCACATCAGCTGATCCATACCGGTGTGAAACCATTCAGCTGTGATCAGTGTGGAAAGTCTTTTACTCATATGTGTAACTTGAAATCACATCAGCTGATCCATACCGGTGTGAAACCATTTAGCTGTGATCAGTGTGGAAAGTCTTTTACACAGGTTAGTAGCTTGAAATCACATCAGCTGATCCATACCGGTGTGAAACCATTCAGCTGTGATCAGTGTGGAAAGTCTTTTACTCAGATTGGTAACTTGAAATCACATCAGCTGATCCACACGGGGGTGAAACCATTCAGCTGTGATCAGTGTGGAAAGTCTTTTACTCAGATTGGTAGCTTGAAATCACATCAGCGGATCCACACCGGTGTGAAACCATTCAGCTGTGAGCAGTGTGGGAAGACCTTTACTCATAGATCCAGCTTAAAAACACATCAGGTCGTCCACACTGAATTTAAAGCTTTCAACTGTGATCAGTGTGGAAAGTCTTTTACTCAAAAAGGTCACTTAGAGAGACATTATATGATCCATGTTGGAGTTAAATCATTTATCTGTGATCAGTGTGGAAAGTCTTTTACTGGGATTGATAGGTTAAAAATGCATCAGCGCATCCACAGTGGAGAGAAACCTTTCAGCCGTGACTAGTGCGGAAAATCTTTTACTGGCATTTGTCACTTAAAATCACATCAGCTCATCCACTCTGGTACTAAAAAATTTGTATGTGGTCACTGTGGAAAGGCTTAAACTCAAAAGAAGGGCTTAAAATCACATCGGCTCATCCAGTATGGAGTTAAATCATTTGTATGTGGTCAGTGTGGAAAGTCTTTCATCCGTAACAAAAGTCTATTGAGGCATCAAAAGACCCACAAAGTGTCCTCCTGTGAGAAAAGGGGCAGACCAATGGGACATTACCCTGACAGGGTTCATTTGAACACAGTGGGAGAAACAGGAGTTTGAACAAAAGTTCTTCTGGATGCTGCGTCAAACTTAAAAAGCTTGAGATCAGGCCTCACAGAATCGCAGCTTGTGTTCCATTTTGTTTCATGCATTTAATTGACTGGTGCATCTTTGTTGTCTTATATTTTGGCAAAAGTTTAGCAAGTTAAACTTCACTGGCTGTGTCCACAAACAGCATACAGACTTAACATTATTCCCATCTTCTGATAACAAGAAAAGGCTAAATGTCAGAACAGTTCACCTTCTGGGTCAAACTATCAGATCCGTTACTGTTTATTTGGCCATTCATCGTGAGGTAATTATCAGTGTCACTGCTGTGCCACTTCTGTTGCAGCTTACCAATGTGCAATGTGTTTTCATTGGTCCCTGTTGTCTTACAGGATGTGAGTCTGTTTTGATTCATGAAGAGACAAACCATGTTTTTTTTTTATGTTGCACTGAAAATATTATTACTGTAAGTCGTAAATGTCTGTCATTTAACCAGGCAATATGTAAACACATTTACTTTATCCTATGAATAAAATGAATTAAGATGTAACGCATCTTTCTTATTGTCTGAAAAATTGCAGCCTGCGGTCCCAGCTGACTGTAACTTAGGTGTGGTGCCACCTTCTGGCAACACCATGGAGAATGTTTGTGGACCGTTTTGACCTTTTGATTCTTGTGTCTGGTCTTTTTGTGGGTCCCTATTCGCTTTAACAGCATCTCCAAGGATTTCAAACACAGATTCCTGCATCCTCAGGACATGTGGATTTGCTGAGGACACAATTTCTTTGAAGGAAGTACAGGAGATTAAAAGGATTTAATATAAAACACAGTAAAGATAAGGTTTATAGGGTATAATCAACGTAACGTTACAGGAAAAAAGTAGGCACAATTGAAAAGACAGAAATTATTATAGTATATAGAGACTAGTTGGACAATGTAGAAGAAGCAATTGAAGTGAAAGAGAAGAAGATTGTTGGGTCTGTGTTTCCACAAGCTCCACTAGTCTAGGGACTTATTCATCATGAGGAAAACAAGACAGTCAGCGATCGATCGATTTGCTTGCAAAGGAGGCCTCATCGGTATCTACCACAAAATGACCCCAAATCCGGCCTCCGCTTGCTGCCTTTTATTGCAAAAGCGCCTCCCACCGTAAACCCGCCAAATGGTTCTAAAACAAGACACTATGTGTCTGTATGTGTAAACATCTGTATGCATGTGCAAGAACGTGTGTTTGTTTGAGTGAGTGTGTGTGTGTGTATCCATGACTTCCTGCTCACCAAAAGGATCATAAAAGCAGGAAACAACATCACAAGGAACAGATCTTCCAGAGAGAGTGCATCTGCAATAAAACCTCCCCCAGCACAGAGTGGGTGGAGACGTGGTCAGGATCAAAGGACTGGCTTGATCCTATAGATTGAACTAAGACCTAACAAATTTAAGAAACACAATGACAACATTCAACAATTAGACTTAAAGATATACAGTGGGGCAAAAAAGTATTTAGTCAGCCACCGATTGTGCAAGTTCCCCCACTTAAAATGATGACAGAGGTCAGTAATTTGCACCAGAGGTACACTTCAACTGTGAGAGACAGAATGTGAAAAAAAAAAATCCATGAATCCACATGGTAGGATTTGTAAAGAATTTATTCGTAAATTAGGGTGGAAAATAAGTGATTGGTGGTAATTGGTGGCAACAGTAGCAAGGCTGTTCATGCGGCCTCCCGCAGGTCCAGCAGCAGCAGCAAAACAGTTCAGGCAGCCTGCCACGGGTCCAGCAGCAGTGAAACAGTCTAGGCGGCCTGCTATGAGACCAGTGGCAGCAACGTTGCAGCTCAGGCAGTGACAACATAACGGCTCTGGTGGCTCTCAACAGCTCCTTAGCTGTTGGCCTGGAAAGTGGCCGGTGATTATGGGTCTTGGCTGATGGCTGGTGTTTTGCTGATAGACTTGGAAGCAGCGGTGCAGACCGTGCTGGATGAGGACGCGGCCAATCTCAAAGCATACTTTTCTGTCTACAGTTTTGGTGAAAGTTGTCTACTTGCAGGCCCACCTTGATTTTAACAAGATCTCGGAAAAATTCCAATATATTTTTAAATCACTAAATTGCACTGAGACTGCACTTTTAAGGATTTTTAATTATATTCTTTTAACTTTGGAATCCGGCAGCTGTCATGTATTTAATATATATTGCCCCTGTTGCCCTGGCAACAGACTTTAGAAAGGAGAAGTAAAGAAAAGAGGAAGTTCAGTGCAGAGCTGCACTGGAAATCTGACACAAAGAAAGAGGAACTGAGTAAACTGAGGGTGTGTGTGTGACGTAGCCAAACTAGACACATACAGTTTCATCTTATGATTTTTTCAGAGGTGTGGGTGCATGATAGCGCCTAACAGCTCCCCATTCCCGGGAATGCAAAATAAAGATCACTTTTTGAGTTAGACCACTTTGAGCCCGCCAAAAGAATGCAAGGAACCAAATTTAATACAGCCCTGCTGCCCTTTTATTGTTGGTCCTGTCAGCAGCTTTTGACACGGTCAACCATGACATCCTGTAATCACAGCTAGAATTTCATCCTGGACTAAAAGGATGTGCCCTCCAGTGGTTTCTGCCCTACTTGTCAGGAAGGTCTTTTTACATTAATATTGGCCTGGGGGAGATATAGGAGAGGTGGAGGAAGATCTCAGCCTTGGTGTCTATTGTCTTGTGTAGTCTGGAAGATGAGTTGATGACAGGTTGGGTGCAGTTTTCTCTGTGGTGGGGTCAGGTGGGCTGTCCCGGACTCTGTGGGGCCGGGCGGCGCTGCTGGGCCCAGGGAGGCATCCCCCTGGTGGGTTGCAGTGTATGGTATCCATACTCTGCAACCCACCAGGGGGATGCCTACCGGGTTCAGCGGAGGTGCTGGGCCCAGGGAGGGGCCACTTGCCCCTTCCTTCACTCCCCATCTCCAGCTGCCTCCCTCTTCTCGCTCCACCACAATCACCCACACATGCAGGGCCTTGGGGTAAAGGTGTGTCACCAGGGTGCATCCCCCCCCTTCTGTCCCCTTCCGGCTGCCTGTGTCTCAATTTTATCCCACAACTTAGACATTCACATTACTCACACTCTCATAACACATACATATAGGATCTTGGGGGTGGGCACGCTACACGGCATCCAGAAGACCATCAGGGTGTACACCTCACCTCTTGCCCACCTGTCAACTTTAAATACACATAGACATTGAGGGCTATCAGGAGGGGCTATGCGCTTACCTGCTGCTCTCTGGCAGGTAGCTCCATGCCCTCCTGGGTTTAAATGCACCTTAGAACACACATGCATCAACACTACGTATGAGTGGGCAGAGAGAGATTTGGAGTCTTCTCACACCCCCGTTCTCTGCAACCTGCTGGAGCGGGGGGGCTAGGAGGATGAGTTGGCCGTCCAATTGGGGTCTGGAGTGTGGGGCCTCCCTGCAGCTGCGGAGTCGGGGCGGTCTGCTTCTCTGCTTAAACCCCAGGGAAGAGGGTGTCACCACCTGTGCCTGGGTGCAGTTTCCACCTCCAAGGCAAGAGTACCTAGACCTGGGGTATAGAGTACGCTTGGGGAGTGTGATTGTGTGTAATGTGTCTATTTATGTCTGTCTCCACGTTGGGTGAGTGTTGAGTAATCGCGTATGAGAGCATGAGGGTGGGAATGGATGTTTGTATCTGTGTGTGCCTGTATGTCTGTGTCGATATGTCAGGTCGGATATCAGATGCCACCTGTCTAGGAACATCTCAGGCCCTCCATGGTTTGGAGGCCTATCTCCCCCCACCACTTCCCCTGCCGGTGGAAGATCCCCTCAGACATCAGTGCATTGGTGGTTCTTTGTGTCCGGGGATGGGCGTCCAGGTACACACCGGCTCACTCCTGGTGGCTGCTTGTCGGGTCCTGGAGCCTGGGGCTTTTCTTTCACCCAATCATGTCTGTCCCGTGTGTAGCAAGTGAAAATAAAATAAAATAAACAATAAAAGCAAAGGTGAATCAAATACACCAATACGGCAAGGTGGGATGGTCCATTTGGTAAAGTAAATCTGTTGGGCATCTTCCTTTGCCTTTAGACAATAATTCTGATGGCAAAAGAACCAAACAGGACAGGCAGGGAAAAAAAAGCAAAATATATGGGCCCCTAGCTCTAAAATAGCACCTCTTAAATATGTTGTACCTCCAGGCTCTTTTTTGGGTCCTGCCCTGTTTGCACTGTATTTGTTGTCATTGGGTTCCAACTTTTCGCGTTACAACATTTTATTCCACTGCTTTGCTGATGATTTCTAGATTTATCTGCCTTTAAAAGCAGGGTCACACCGTCCACAGCTTTTATTACGCTGCCTTGATGACATCAAACAGTGGATGTCTATAAAATTTCTACAGCTAAACCAAAACAAAACTGAAGTTATCATTGTCGGCAACATTGTCAATAATCACATCAATAGCACTCTGCCCCCTTTCCTCCAACTATAAGACACACATAAAAAACCTACCTTGTCTACCTCGATGTTTTTTTTTTTAAATTGAATAAGCAGGTGAGTACAGTAGTCCAGTCCTGCTTCTTTCAGTTAAGACAGCTAGCCAAGGTAACACCGTACCTCCCCGCGAATGTCTTCGAACGTGTCATTCACCTTTTCCTTACTTGCAGATTGGACTACTGCAATTCATTGTATTTTGGTCTCAACCAGGCCTCCATTCATCGTCTTCTGATGGTCCAAAATGCAGGTACTCACCTGCTAACTGGTACCAAACAGAGAGAGCATATAAACCCACTTTTATTTTACCTACACTGGCTTCCTGTCTCCTACAGGATCCAACTAAAACTTTTACTTTTTGTTTTTAAGTCACTCAACGCCAAAGTCCCCTCTGACCTGTCTGAGCTCCTTTGTGTTTATGCTCCAGGAAAAACCATGTGTAGTCACTCAAGGTTAATGCTGCACATCCCACAGACTAATCTCAAATCTCTGCCATCTCTGTGGCAGGTCCCAGACTTTAGAATAGTCTTCTCTTAGATGTTAGATCTTCACAAACACTTGATGAATTTAAATCACTACTAAAGAAACAGTTTTATGCCCTGGCTTTTAACACACGGTCCCCCCCCCCCCCCTCTTTTGGTGGTCCTCATCGGGTCCTCGTACTCTGGGGTCTCTGGATGTCTGGGGCCTGGATCTCCTCCATACCTGCTTCATGCCTTGGGGGACGGGGCTATGGCTCCCCACACTCCCTAGCAGATCGTTACATGGAGAAACCTTTGGAATACAAGCATGCTGATCCACACAGGTGTGCACACAGGTGTACACACGGGTGTTCACTAGTTTATTGTGATGGTGCTGCATTTATCATGTTGCCCTTTTTTTTTGTTTTCTCTTCTGTTTTTTTTTTCTCCATACAGGTGATCCAGGTGTTTTGTTTGTTTTTCTTTCTTTCTTCCCCCCTTCTCACCATCTCTTCTCCCCTTTGGTTTTCTTTCTCTCCCTCTCTTTCTTTCATTCTTTCTCCCTGTCCTATCCCCCAGTCATGTCTGTCCCGTTTGTAGCAACCGAAAATAAAATAAATACATAATTATAATAAAGGTCAATCAAATGGACCAATATGGCAAGGCCATGATGATCCACTTGGTAAAATAAATCCGCTTGGCATCTTTCTTGGCCTTAAGACAACAATTCTGATGGGTAAAGATCCAAATGGGACAACAACAACAACAACAACAAAAAGAATCTTCTAAATAACTCATGAAAGAATAAAGTTACGTTGAAACCAAAGGAAAAAAAAGTTTATGGACATTGAGAAGAGGGTTGAGAATAATGAAATGCTTACACAGAAATGTGACGAATACATTTCTGAAGTTGAACGCTACAACCGCTTTTCCTTTTCTGCCAGCAGAAAAGGAAAAGCTTCCCAAGATCTTAGACATTGCTCATCGAGTGGGGAAACCTAAACAAAATTACCGGAAACCCTTAGGGATCATCATCCAGTTCATGGATTGAAAGCTGCCAAGAACAATCCTTTCCTTCAAAATAATCATCTGCGGTTCACTGAAAACCTGATGAGAGAGGACAAAGAAAACAGACTGAAGCTGTGGCCCATTATAAAGAAAGCACGTGAAGAAGGGAAATCTGCTTACTTTGTTCAAGCAATGTAAAAGGCATATCGCTAATAGGCAAAGATTTACTCATAACACAGTTAGCGGATGAAACTACATTATTCCTAAAAGATGAGTATCAAATTTCTATTGCTATTGAAACAATTTCAACATTTCTTAAAGTTTCTGGATTGTACTTGAATATTCCTAAATGTGAACTTATGGCAATAAAAGAATGTTCAAAAACAGCTTTGTGTAACCTTCCAATAAAACAAGAAGTTCGTTATTTAGGTATTTGAATAACCAAAAACCAGGAAAGAAGAATTGATCAAAATTCTATCTTATTCTAGTGAAACTCAAACACAGATTTACTCAGTGGCTCTTAAGAGATTTATCATTAAAAGGCAGAGTATTAAAAACTAAAGCAGATGCATCTGCTTTAGTTTGCATCTCTCGTCTTATTATGCTGCATTGGCATTTTACCTTGATAATAAAATCATAAAAGAGGTTGATAAGTTACTTTTCAACTTTACTTGGAAAAATAGGACACACTACATTAAAAAAACAGTTCTTATGAACTCCTGTGTCAATGGAGGACTTACTGTGTTAGATTCTGACACTTGTGGGATTATAATATTACCTTATGCCATGTTAGACCCCTAATTAAAGATTGTGAATTATTATGTAGCTTTAGTTTGCATTATTCTCCTGAATTAGAAGAAGCTGATAACTATTACATTTGTTAAACCGATTTGCATTACATTAGACTGCTGATTTATTGTGAATGAATGATATTGTTTTATGATGCATTATACTGCTGAGTTATAAGAAATACTGTTCGCAGAAAGTCATCGCCTTATTTGTCTGATTAGAAGAGAACAGAATATACTGGAGTTTTCTGCCCCATCTCAGCAGGAGCAGATAAACAGGGAGCCAAGGTCGTAGCTTAGGCGCTGTGTGAGAGAAAGCATGTGAATGTTTAGGCTTTTATGATAAGGTGGGGGCCACTAGAGGCTATAAGAGTTTGATCAATGCTCCACCATTTTGAGATCTGATGCTGTCTGCGTACGGTGTCCATCTCCCACGCGTGTGATCATTAAAATCATCGTTTGACTCAACCCGGCCGGACCAGTGTTGTTATTTTGGTTTTCCTCTTGTATCCATCCCCAATATTTGAATCCATAACACACTCTTAATAACACATTCAAAATAAATTGGTTAAAAAAATCTAATTACTAATCCTACATCCATTTAGATACTATATCATGTTTTCTAAGTTAGGTGGCACTGATTTTTTCCTTACTTGTAATTTTAATATTCATAAAATCCCCATAAAAACCTCTGTTTTTCATCGCCAAGCTTTTTTTTTTTTAACATGGACTCTTATATAGAAGCAGAACTTTAGTCCACACAGTTATTATATGTAGAATAACAATGATATCTTATATAAAAGAAAATCTCTCTTCTTAGGGAGTTGGTTTAGGAATAATATTGTTTTAGTCGACCAATTATTCAATTCCAATGGTATGCTTTTTTCCTATAAAACATTTTGTCTATATTTAATAATTTAGCTGTAAATCGTGATGATTATACAAAAACATTTGGCTCAAAACCATCACAGGTTTGTATGCTTTTTAAGAATAAACCTAATATCACTTCATTCCACAGGCCGTTGGCATCTTTATTATAAACTTTTGTTGGAAGATGTGCTTTTCTAAGAATTCTAAAAACAACAACAAATCTATCAGATCTTTATTTCAGGATAGTATAACCACAGAACCGTATGTAATTTTTTTTCTGGAACCGGTTGCCTGTCGATATTATGTGGAACGAAGTTTGGAAGACGAAGTTTTTAATTACCAACAAAGTTAAAGACATTTATTATAAATTAATACACAGAATTTACCCATCTAAAGATTATCTTCAAAGCAAATTCAAATTAGACATTGATGCAAACTGCAGATTTTGTCAAAAGTGCAAGGAATCTACTATGCAGCTTTTTTGGTTTTGTAACCTTGTGCAAGACTTTTGGCCGAGATTATGTGTTTTTATCTCAGAAAATGTATTTAAAGGATTTGTACTGTTTTGGAACTATGTATTATTTGGTCTACAAAAACACCAAAGACATTTCAACATTGACAACAGATGTGTGATTAACTTGTTAATCTTAATGGCTAAATGTCATATTCACAAATCCAAACGTTTTGGAAGACATCCCTCTTTTTATGTATTTTCCTATGAGCTTGTGCAATATCTTAATTCAATTAAGAACTCTACTAACCCAAAAGCTATAAAAACTATGGTTGTGTGTAAAAAAAAATGAAGATCCTTCAATCACTTTACTCTTTGCTTTAATCAGTTAAACTTTTCCCCCTAGCAGGTTCCCCCTGTAGGTTCTGAATAATGTTTATTTGTTTGTTTATTGTATACATTTTTTGTAAGCATAACACCTTTAGTATAGTACTGTTTAACTCTAGTTTGTATTGTACTGATGTTTAAATAAAGGTTTGTAAAAAAAAGAAAAGAAGAAGAAGCAGCAGGGGGAGGAGACGAAGAAGAAGGAGGAGTGTGCGTACTGTGCTCTTTGCTGTGTCTTTCCGCCGTTTTAAAAAAAATGGGCACTTTTTGAAGAACCCGCATCAAAGTATTGTGGAGAAGCGTCGTGTTAAATCTAATTGATGAACGGCAATTTGTCAGGTATGTATCGCAGCTGCGAAGACGAACGTACGTTCTCCTGTTAGGTTACAGCTGGTAGGAAGGTGCGTTCAGTGTGTCTTTGTAATTTTAAGTTTCCATGTCAAACGAGATAAAACAGTTATTTCTGGATGCGCACTTATTTGCTGAGTTTGGTAAAAAAAAAAAAAGTGTTTTTGTAAACACGTGATGATTTAAGTAATTTAATCTTTACAGAACATGTGAGCGAGGCTAATAGAGCAATATTTTTATGTTTAGTAAACTGACGTTTCTAAATGTAACTGCTTTTATTTCATTAGTTCTGACGAGGACAGCTGAGTGATGTTGTTGGTGAGCTTGGATTAAATCATCTCTAAACAAAGAACTTGTCCTCGTGGTGACTGACTTGGGGAGTGGAGGTCAGTGAGCCCATTGTCTCTGCTGGTCCGACTCCAACTACAAAGCCGGCCCGCTCGCCCCCTCCTGAGTCTGAGAGGAGATCCAGAGTAAGTCAGTTATAACTACACTGGTTGCTTAACTTCATCATTTTCTACAGGGTCTCTCTCTCTTAGCTCACTTTGGTTTGATTTCTGCCTTCTGTTTAGCCTCTCTGTTTGTCTGCCTCAGGAACTTAATGTTTTATCATTTGAGTTACACTCTCTGTTTCCCTTCATATGAAGGTGATGTCTGTGGAGTGATCATGACTTCATTAAAAATCCTCTGTTTTCCTTTTCCACTTCTCTTCTTTCATATTCTTTCTGACGTCTTTTCTTGTGTAAGCTGCTAACTCTTGTGATGGAGATTTCTTTATTTTATGTGTTGATCATATGTTTTGACAATATCACTTTAGTAATATCTATAGTACATTTTTTGTGACTTTGTTCTACATATAGGAAAACATCAAAAATGTTATTCCACACACAGATGGGTATTGTGAGTGAGTTGGACTGACACTCCCAGGCACCATGAGACATGAGACAGATAGTGAGACTCCTTATCTCCAGGGAGGAGGTGTTGAGATGAAAATATTTGAAGTGCCTCAATTCTATGCTGTATATGAACTAAAATGCCATATAACCATATAGTGTAGTATTAAGTGGACATGGCCATGAAAAATAAAGGCATTAGACTACGTGTCCTTGGGGGGTAGAAAGCTGTAGACTCTCGCCCACGCTTGCCTGTGAAAAACTAGATAACAGGGGACCATCTTCTAGTGGAGATGCATTATAACTCACCTGTGCATTATAATAAAAGGTGTTGATTGCAGCTGACAGTGTCTGCAGCCTTTGATAACTGTGACACCCTCGTGGTTAATCAGAGGCAAATCTGAGCCAGTGTGGATTTGGTTGTACAGCTCTCACACATACAACCTGAACTGCACATTGTAAGTGTGATGTTCTTCAGATTTGAACAAAGTAAAAACTAAAAAACTTTGAAGTCACACAAGCCAATATTTTATTCACAAGTTGAACTTTTACTACTTTTATCCCCAAAATGAGCTCACTTCAAATATTTACCACAGCATAGCGTCCCCAGGCACCTGAGACGTTTGGCAGATGGTGAAACTGTTTATCTTTGTGAGGTAAGAGGGGGCACTTGTGGATGAGCTGAAGGTATAGACCTGATGTCACTGTTTGGGTTCTTTGTCATTACAGGAGAAAGAAGTGAAAGCAGGCCCAAACCTCAGCACATGGATGACATCAACCAAAAACATCCAGCACCAGAAAGTAAAGATGAGCCAGCGGCGATCCCTGTGGAAAAGACTTTTCCTGCTATGAAGCAGCCCAGAAGACGCAAGCGCGCCAACGGGGAGGACAGAAGCTTGAGCTGTGATCTGTGTGGAAAGTCTTTTACTCAGATTGGTCACTTGAAATCACATCAGCTGATCCACACCGGTGTGAAACCATTCAGCTGTGATCAGTGTGGAAAGACCTTTACTCATAGATGGAGCTTAAAAACACATCAGGTCGTCCACACTGGATTTAAAGCTTTCAACTGTGATCAGTGTGAAAAGTCTTTTACTCAGAAAGGTCACTTAAGGAGACATTATATGATCCATGTTGGAGGTAAATCATTTGTCTGTGATCAGTGTGGAAAGTCTTTTACGGATAGAGATCACTTAGAGAGACATCAGGGCATCCACAGTGAAGTTAAACCTTTCACCTGTAATCAGTGTGGAAATTCTTTTACTGAGATTGATAGGTTAAAAAGACATCAGCTCATCCACAGTGGAGAGAAACCATTCAGGTGTGATCTGTGTGGAAAGTCATTTACTCAGATAGGCAATTTAAAAGTACATCAGCTCATCCACAGTGGAGATAAACCTCTCACCTGTGATCAGTGTGGAAAGGCTTTTGCTTACGTTAGTAACTTAAAAAGACATCAGCTTATCCACAGTGGAGCTAAACCCTTCAGCTGTGAGCAGTGTGGAAAGTCTTTTACTCACATTGCTGCCTTAAAATCACATCAGCTTATCCACTCTGGTACTAAACAATTTGTATGTGGTGACTGTGGAAAGGCTTATATTGAGATCGAAAGGTTAAAATCACATCAGCTCATCCACTCTGGAGTTACATCATTTAAATGTGGTCAATGTGGAAAGGCTTTTACTCACATGACTGGCTTAAAATCACATCAGCTGATCCACTCTGGTGCTAAACAATTTGTATGTGGTCAGTGTGGAAAGGCTTTTACTCACATGACTGGCTTAAAATCACATCAGCTGATCCACTCAGGTGCTAAACAATTTGTATGTGGTCAGTGTGGAAAGGCTTTTACTCACATGACTGGCTTAAAATCACATCAGCTCACCCACTCTGGAGTTAAATCATTTGTATGTGGTCACTGTGGAAAGTCTTTCATCCATAAAACAAATCTATTGAGGCATCAGAAAACCCACAAAGTGTCCTCCTCTGAGAAAAGTGGAAGACCAATGGGACATTACTAGGGCTGCCACAAATGATTATTTTGATAGTCGACTAGTCACCGATTATTTTTGCAATTAGTCGACTAATCAGATCATGCATCCATTGGACGTAAAATGTACAGCATGCATCTGCTCTTATATAACTATCATGAGCTTACAGCTTTAAGTGTTTAAGGTCTGTGCTAACTAAGAATAGAGACAAGGTGATAGTTTATTAAATTTTAATGAAATGTGCAGATTGTTTCGGTGAAGTTTAATAAACTCCTTGCTAGGGATGGGTCCCTGTATCCGGTGCCATGACGGCACCAGTTCTGACATAAACGGTAGTAACCAGACCGAAAAGAAGCGCTTATTTCGGTGCTTTTATTTTCCTGAGATGTCATACACTTTAGATTCTAGCCAATCATTTTACGTTTCTGAGGATAGTAGGCGGGTCCAGGTACGTACGTTCTTTTAGAGCAGAGCTACAGATTAAAAATGCCCAAGGCAAAGCAGTGAAAAGTCTGGCTGTACTTCACAGCAAAATATGCAAACTCAGCAGCCTGCAACAAGTGCTTTAAGGTGATACTTTGATACTGTCAAAGGAGGTAACACCTCGAATCCGATGAAACACCTGGCGACGCATAGCGTTTTTTTTTAAAGCCGAAAAATGCGCCGTATTTGAGAGCTTGCTGCGAGACCTCACACCGAGCACATCTACTGCGGGTGTGGTGCCTGTTATCAGACCCGGAGTTAGCAACATCCCCCAAAAACCCGAAGAGGGGAGTCCTGGCCCCTAGCCCTGCCAGTGTAGCAGAAATGATGACGGATGATGATGCAGCAGCAGCCGTTCTTCTCTGCATGAGTAGCTTAATGTTGTTCGTGTGTAATTTACGTTGAGTAGGCTAACCACATTATTACATTAATGCAGGTAAGGTGAACTAGCAAACATCATCATAGCTACATGCGGCTGTCTTCTTGTTTGATGGCAGATACTCCCTTCACCCTGGCCAAAAAGGCTAAAATGAACAAAGAAAAAGTGGAAAACAGTTAAACATGAGAGGTTTTTGGACCAATTTTGTGTTCTCCATTCTTTAAGCACCGGCACCGTTTCAAAAGTACCAGTTTGGCACCGGTATCGGATAAAACTTAAACGATACCCATCCCTACTCCTTGCTATCTAAAATATAACAGGACACCGGAGTATATTCTCGAGCATCTCACATTTCTGATAATCAGCTGTCTGCTTGATGTTTATTCAGCTGTGTAAAAACTATAACTTTAATCTCAGCCAAACCGATTTACTCAGGAACAAATAAAATACTGAAAAAAAGCCGAACAGTAACATTTTTAAGTTATCTAAGTGACTTATATATCATGTTTAACCTGAGTAGCAAAAGATGGCGGTGGGTTTGGAAACCATTTGCCGGGAGTCCGGTGTTCTCACCGGCTCCAGGGAGCCTGTAACCCCGGCTAGCTATCGAAGTCTCCGAAAACGTCGGAGCACTTTCAAAAAAATGTGGTGTCTTGATAAAGTGAGCAGATATTTGAAGTTTACACAGCTACATTCTCGCCTGAAAATATGTTAAACATTTACTTTGTGACCCAGAAAGAATGATAAGAATAAAACTGACTAGCTGCTGCCATTGTTGGAAACTGAGCTGGGCCACGCTATGAATTCTGGGACACAGCTTCTTCTTCTTCGGGGTTTAATGGCAGCTGTCATCCTTCTTCATGCAGTGCTGCCATCTTCTGTTTCAGTCCGTTATTACACTCTTAAATCCTACTACTTATTCCTGCGTCTTTTGGGATCTTACAAAGCTTCAAATGACGCGTTGACTATTAAATTAGTCGTTGGCGATTTTGATAGTCGACGTAATCGTGACTAGTCGACTAATCGTGGCAGACCAATGGGACATTACCCTGACGGGGTTCATTTGAACACAGTGGGAGAAACAGGGGTCTGAACAAAAGTTCTTCTGGATGCTGCGTCAAACTTAAAAAGCTTGAGATCAGGCTTCACAATTCAACTTGTTCCAAGTTTAGCAAGTTAAACTTCACTGGCTGTGTCCACAAACAGCATACAGAGCAAACATTACTCCCATCATCTGATCACAAGAAAAACAAAATGTCAGAACAGTTCACCTTCTGGGTCAAACTATCAGACCTGTTACTGTTTATTTTAGGAGTCCCCAATCCCAGTCCACGAGGGCCGGTGTCCCTGCAGGTTTTAGATCTCACTCTGGGTCAACACACCTGAATCACATGATTACTTCATTACCAGGCCTCTGGACAACGTCAAGACATGTTGAAGGGGATAATTTAACATTTTTAAATCATCTATGACGGATCAAGGACACCTCTAAACCCTGCAGGGACACCGGCCCTCGTGGACTGGGATTGGGGACCCCGTGTTTATTTGGCTATTCATCGTGAGGTAATTATCAGTGTGAGTGCACTTCTGTTGTAACTCACATGAAATGTGTTTTAAATGGGCTCTATTGTCTTACAATATTGTGTGAGTCTGTTTTGCTCCACAAAGACACAACCCCTCCTGCAATTTTTAATGTTACAGTAAAAAAAAAAAGGTAAATTGATAAATTTGTGTCATTTTGAAACAGGCAGTATGTGGAAAACTAAATATTTTCTTACCCATGTGTAAAGTTTTCAGTGGTCTGTGTTTTCTTACAGGATGTGAGTGTGTTTTGCTCCATGAAGAGACAAACCTACATTTTTTTATGTTGCAATAAAAATATTCTTATTGTAAGTCATAAATGTGTGTCATTTATGATAAAACTGACTTGCTGTCCCTTTGTTCCCGTGTACCTAAGTAATTGTGGGTAATATCTTGATGCATGCTCAATCATCCAGGTAAGGAAATCCCAGAAGTTGATTCTGTTCATCTGGACGTAGCGTTTTCAGTGGGACAAACATTTCGTCACTCATCCCAGAGACTTCTTCAGTCTCAGCTGACTGCAGGTTTCTCCAATCTTATAAACACTACATTTGCATTGCAAAGAAAAGCGTCTGGACTTCTTTAAGTTAAGTCATCAGGGGGTCCTTTTGTCCCTCTGTGGGGGGTCACTCCCACTAGGTTTATATCTGGGACTCTCCACCATTTGACCTTAGAACTGAAGAAGCTTCTCGGATGAGAGGTGAAACATCTTCAAGTAACTTAAAGAAGTCCAGACGCTTTTCTTTGCAAGCTCCTTTGACTACGATGACCTGGATGACTGAGAACCTTCACAGACACACTACATTTGCATAATGAATGAACCCCCCAGCAGGCCTGAAGGTGCCTGGTTTGGGGGGGGGGGATTTCCAGGACGAAGGACTCAAAACAATATCAGAGCCTTAGTCCAAACAATTAAAAAACCCGGTTGCACCTCCAGCAGCAGCGGCACACAGTCCAACAAGCCAAGTTCTTGTGGCCAACTTGGTTGGTGGCAAATCCGGCAAGACCATTCAGGCGGCCTCCCATGGGTCCAGTGGCACCAAAACAGTCTAGGCGGCCTGTGATGAGACCAGTGGCAGCAGCATTGCGGCTCAGGCAGCTTGCCGCGGGTCCAGTGACAATGGTGTTACAGATCAACCGGCCTGCCCTGGGTCCAGTGGCAGTGATGACATAATGGCTCCGGTGGCTCTCAACAGCTCCTTAGCTGTTGGCCTGGAAAGTGGCCAGTGATTATTGGTCTTGGCTGATGGCTGGTGTTTCGCTGCTGGACTCGGAAGCAGCGGTGCAGTCGGTGCTGGATGAGGAAGCGGGTGTGCAGGTGTGGCAGGTATGGACAGCTCGCAGACCCCCGGTGCTCAAACCTCCGACTCAGGCAGAGTGGGACCATCCAGTGCGCAGATCCTCTGCGCTCAAACTTCCACCTCAGGTTGAGCGGGCACCTCTAGTGTGCAGACCCATGTAGCTCAAACCCCCAGATTGGGTTGAATGGCCCTCTCTGGCGCACAGACCCTCGGCCCTTAAACCTCTAGTTTGGGCTAAGCAGCCCATCTGGCACGCAGACCCCCAGAGCTCAAACCTCCAGCTCTGGCTGAGCAGACCCCTCTGGCTCGCAGACCCTCGACCCTTAAACCTCCAGCTCAGGCTGAGCGCTAATGCTAAGCTCCATTCCCAATCTGGATAGTTATCATCTGGTTATGTCTGGGGATTACAACCTGGTAATGGATTCTGTTTGGGATCGCTCTTCCCAATCTTTACTAAGACCTGTTATGTGACGGCTGTGTGCAGGCAGGAAAAAGACCCAAGGTGCAGACTCCGGAGACAGATGTGGCCCCTACTTACTGAGTGCTATTACAGACTGTAAATATGATCCAATTGTCATTTCTGATCATGCCCCGGTTACAGAGGTGGGTCAAGTATCCAAAAATTGTACTCAAGTAAGAGTAGCATTACTTTGAAATATTATTACTCACGTAAAAGTGAAAAGTAGTCTTCAAAAAAGTTACTCGAGTAAGAGTAAAGTACTTGGTGAAAAGACTACTCAAGTAGCGAGTAACTGTTTGAAATGTCCGATTTATTTTATAAATGCTATCAGACAAACAAAAA
The DNA here is from genome assembly GCF_057381845.1 of Rhamphochromis longiceps. Lineage (NCBI taxonomy): Eukaryota > Metazoa > Chordata > Actinopteri > Cichliformes > Cichlidae > Rhamphochromis > Rhamphochromis longiceps. The sequence goes on from NC_140565.1 coordinate 33,185,130, forward strand.
TAAATAAATATACAAATTTTAGTATTTTCAAAAGGAATATATGTAAAAACATCAACAAAATAAAGCACAACAATTTTAATTTCCAGATTTTCACAACAATTTTCAAACAAGCTTTTTTCACCAATACCTGCAGTAAATAATATAAATATATAAACAGTGCAAACAATTTCCAGTGACAAGATTTGCTGTAAACTTTATATTCATTTTTGCTCCAAATGCCACAGCAGCCTCAGAGAAAACAGAACGAGGCATCTTCAGCATATGTACATACAAGCCAGCTCAGTTTACCATAAATTGTATGGGTGTGCATCTATTTCTGCATATTTAGCAAAAATGTGCCATTTCTTCACTCAGTGAGGTGATGGTTAAGCTTCAGCAGCAGTTTGCTCTCAAGGTTCTTTCTGTGAAGCTGTGACTGTTTAGCAGTGAACAGGAGTCCTGCATGACTGAGAAGTCCTTCACAAGCTCCAGATGCAGGAAGAGCTGTGTTGACTTTGATCGACAGCTTCTTGATGTGAGGAACGCCATGCAATGGATCCACACCTCCAGTGAATGGACATGAAAGGTACCGCTCCAGCCCTGCTTCTGGCTTTCCTGACCCCATGGATCTATCATCTTAGTCGGTTAGGCTGCTGTTTGCACTGGCATCATCCAGCTTTGTGTCTAGGTGATGTCTGATGAAGTTGAGACCTGTGGAAAGATGTATGGTTTTCAAAAGAATTGGGTCTCTTCATTATAGTGCTGTATACACTGCCAAGCTGCGGATGTTTGGCAAGAAGATTTGATCACACTGGAGATGTTTTTTTACTAACTCTTGTAGAAAAACAAAATCTTGTCGTTCATATCCCACACAAACAGTTTGCAGTGAATTCCAGATTAAGTTTAAAAAAAGAACGCGTGCAAGGCGAAGCAGTGCTAGCCAATAGATCCTCCTGTTGGGCTGTTACTCTGGGAAAAGACGAGAAAGACGGTGATGGAAGCGTGACTGGAGCTGCGATGTAGCCTATATAATATTTATATTGTACGAACGTGATAATTCTGTATATTGTAATAATGTGATATTATATTGTTAAAAAACGTGAAAGGTATATTGTTAAACAATATACTTTTCACTTTTCTTTTGCCTGGGTGGCAGCTCTACGCTTCCGTATCCGAGGCTTTTCAATGTGGCCTCACAAAATTATCACGACTACAACAACCATGAAAAGAGTTGGATGGACATTGCTGCTCAATCACAGCTGCCTGGTCAATGTTTTTCATTAGTAATTTAGCAAAGTTGACAGTGGTGGTGTGTGTCTGTGTGAGTGAGTGAAAGACAGACAGAGGGAGAGCGAGAGACAGATTTTGTAGGATAAGCATTAGAGCTGGGCGATAGAACAATAACGAAATGTATTGCGAAATAACTTTTTCTCGATAGAAAAATTAAACTATTGCGATAGGCCTCATCTCTCTTGGACTCTTAAAAAAAAAAAGAACAGCCAATCCAAATTAAGTAGCGCAGAGAAGCGCTAATTCGTCATTTGGCTTTTGTCAGACTAAATTTTTAAAAGAACCAAGAGAGGCACTGAAAAGGATCTGCAACGGTGAGCTGTTTTGATTTGGGAGGATTTTCAAGCGGACCAACAGGGAAAGCCTGGCTTCCTTACTGCTGCAATTATTGGGTGCAGGTTCCTAGAAACTCAGTTTGGGTATTCTAGTGGGTGTTCTTCTTCGTCTAAAGGCGTAAATATGATGTGGGGAACATGAACAGAAGCAGTGACTGCAACACTGCATGGCAGGTTCTAATCCCTACAGCATGTTGTGTCACCAGAAAGCAAAACCTTTCCTGTGATTTCTGGTAGATTTGGTTTGTTTGTTTGTTTGTTGGTTTTAGTACCAGGCTGATTTTGCCAGATAGGTTAGGGTTGTTTTCTTTTTGTAAGAGAAACACAGGTTTATTTTTTATATATATTTAGACATGTCCTGAACAAGGCCTAATATGTTTTGTTTGTAACAGTGCACTTAGGGGAAAAAAACCTGCCAGGTATCATCCCTCTGGGGGTGATATTTTGTGTGTTGATGATTTAAAAGCAGGCCTGCAAGATCGGGAGTAAAAGTGTTATAAAATACTTTAATTGAGAGCAAATATAAGGTGAGCTTCTCTAGATTACAATGGGCTTCCTAGTTCTGATGAGTTGACTCATGGGAGAGACCACGTGTCAAACGGAGGGATTCTAGGTTTAAACAATGTTTTCTATGTTTTCCATGAGTTTTTTCATGGTGTTTTTGTCCATGGCTTTTTACCGTGATTTGTGGGATTAACCGTTCATGTACAGGTATTAAACCTCTACAGGGGGGTTAAGTCCATGTTCAGATAAGGTTTTGATGATCTATAAGTAAACTTCACTGAACTGAAAGGAAAATGTGGTTTGAAGCCTCGCTTCTGTCAGTCTGCCCATGACTGTAGCTGCCTCCACCAGTGTGTGAATGTGAGAGTGAATGAATAGTGGCATTGTAAAGCGCTTTGAGGGTCTCGAAAAGTGCTATATAAATGCAATTCATTATTATTATTATTATTATTATTATTATGGTTGACGTGTTTTCTAAATGGTTAGAAGTTTTTCCTCCTAGTGAAGAGATACAGGTGCAGCAGCCAGAGTATTGCTGGAAGAAATCATCCCAAGGGTGGAATCTCCTGACTGAGTCTGCGTGCTGATCAGAAGTCTTCAGAGACCCAGCAAGAACAGGGACCATTCATAACAGAGCTGACAGCCCAGGCAGTGGTTAAGGTCAAAGGTCATGCGGTTTGGGGCCCTACTAGTCATCATGAGAAGATTCCAGAACCACAGCAATAACCATAAAGCTGCGTTGGAACGAGAGGGTGAGGGCTGAAAAGAGCCCCCTCCTCCAACAAGAGCGTGCTGAGCTCCAACTCAGCGACTGCAGAGTGAGACTCTGTGGCACCCAAGAGGGATCAGCGAATGAATGCAGATCACATCTGCTTAAAACAGCCAATCACTTTCCCTGGAAAGCTTAGTGTGTTTTTAAGTTACGGAGGTCGTTGTTGTGACGTTAATAATCATTTTATAAATGATATGCATTTACATGATTCTCCGAACATCACAAACTCTGTTAGAGTCCTGAGCATGAGTAAAAGTGATTGGAGTAATTATAGCATGCATGTTTTACAGCAACTTGTGTAGATTTTGTAGGGTAGGTAGACTGATTATCTAGCATGTCAGTTCCTGATGCGTAAGTGCATTAGGCCCTCATTGTCTGAGTAAACATAGTGTGGGATTATAATATGATCTTATGCCATGTTATACCCCTAATTAAAGATTGTGAAATCATTATGTAGTTTTAGTTTGTAGTATTCTCCTGAATTAGGTGAAAACTATTACAGTTATTAAACTGATTTGTATTACGTTAGACTGCTGATTCAGTGTGAATGAATGATATTGCTTATGATGCATTATACTGCTGAGTTATAAGAAACACGGTTTTCAGAGAGTCAGGTCCTTGCTTTTTCTGATAGTGGAGGAGACAGAGAGCACATTCCACGGGAGACTACACCCCCACCGTTGTTGAAGGCAGACAAAACAGGGAGCCAAGGCCATAAGTCAGGCTCGCTAGGAGTTAGAAAGAATGTGAATGTTTAGGTTTTTATGACTAGGTGGGGGCCACTAGAGGCTATAAGAGTTTGAGTAACCCTCCACCAGTTTGAGATTTGCTGTGACCCTCTTCATGCATGTCTCCCCATCCGGATGGTTTGTGCTCATAAAGTGTTCAATTGTATGTAATAAAAGATTGTTGATTGAGCATTTGTACACCGAGTATTGTCCGTCCTTCAGCCCAAAGATCGAAAGAATTGGGAGAATTTAACAATAGTAACAGTCGTGAGTTCTTCTGACATGTGTACTCAATTTTGACACATGTGACACCGTAAAGATTGGATTTTTGGTTTATCCCATTTCATTGAGGGGTTTTGATCGGCCTCAAAAATGCTGGAAGCACTAAAGAAGGAAGTCGTTCTTCCAGAGTTGTGGTTGTTTTGGTTTCCCCAATCACTGATGTGGGCACAGTAAAGATAATTGCAAATGCCTTGGAGAGGGTTCACACCTTTTAAACGGGCTGATGGCCCTACAATAGTAAAGAGTACAGTACGCTGCATAGACAGAGAGGAAAGATCTATAATTCTGTTGCAAAAAATCAATCCCTAATAACACTGGGGAAGAGGGTCTTTTACAGAAACAGTTAATAAATTGGGAGATTTAATGATAAAATAGGAAATATATCACACACCTAAAAACTTCCTTATCTTAACAACGGGTTCTTATGAGAGAGCCGCTTGATGTAACTAAGACATATAACCTGTCTATTTCATACATTCGAGAACAGTGGGAGAATGATTTGGGTGCTGTGGTGGCAGATTTCTTTTCTCATGTATTTATCACATATTTAATCATATCACATTAGTTATAGTAATATCACTTTCTCACTTTACTATAGTAAGAGCACTCCTGTCACTAGTTTACATGCATGTGGAAAGTTAACACAGTGAGGCCATTGTAATGGGAGACATTAAACAGATAGTGAGACTCCTTCTGCTTATCAGGGATGTAAATCCTTAGGTGACAGCCAAGCAGAAAACAAGGTCATAATTCTCTCTGTGAGGGAGGAGGTATAGCCCCCTGTGAGAGGGGCCAACATGTGAGGTTGTGGAATGTTCTTTGTCTGTGTGTCTGTATATAAGATGTAAGGGCGGTGGCCACAATCCGGAGGTGGTCCTGGTGTTTCACTGAGATGCTCTCTCCACATCGCAATGTGTTTATTAAACCCACTTCAAATCAAGCTTGCTGGGTGTGTTGCAGGTTATTGTTAAATTTTCCACGACAGTGCCCAGCTGTCTGACAAAGAGTGAGATATGGCTCTTACCAGGGTCCATTCGTCTTCTATATGTTCAAGACACTCCCTAATACAATTGAAAGTGTTACACAGGTTACATTTTTCAAAAGTTAAACTAGCAAAAATATTTCCGAACATAGACATAGACCCATCGTGTGATAGATGCAAACAGACTCCAGCTACTTCCCTTCATATGTTTTGGTCCTGTCCGAAAATTGCTCCTTTCTGGTCATCATTTTTTGAAGTCATCTCTAAAGCCTATGCCTATAACATCTCGCCTCCCCCTTGGTGACAGTTTTTGGTTGTTTCTCTGGTATTGTGACTTCTGTTCCCCCTGCCCATTTACAGAGGGTCATTGCGTTTTTGTCATTATTAGCGAGACGCCTGATTTTATTTAAATGGAAGTCTACTACTGCTCCATCACACCACCGCTGGATAACGGATGTTATGCAAAATGTCAAACTGGAAAAAATCAGATGTACTCTGAACGGATCCATCGGCAAATTCCACACAACATGGAACCCTCTGTTAACATACGTCAACAATTTATCCGGTCTGGAACTGGAATCTTCAGTGTTTTTGTTTGCCCTAGAACAGTCCTGTAAAAACAATAGAGAGGTGCACCCCCCCCCCCCCCCTTTCTTTTTTTTTTTGCTGTTGTTGCTGTGCTTTTTGTTTGTTTTTTTGCTTGTTTGTTTTTGCTTGTTTGTTTGTTTAGTGTTTTTGTTCCCTTTTCCTGTCTTGGTATTATCTGTATTTATGATCTGTGGGATTGTTGTTTTGTGGTTTTCTGTAAAATGATGCCCTTTATGTAAAATGATGCCCTTTAATGCCCTTCTAAAGAAGGGCATCAAAAAAGCCAAACACCATTACAAAAAGAAGGTAGAAGAACATTTCTCCAACTCCAACCCCCGACGCATGTGGCAAGGACTCCAGACCATCACAGACTACAGGACCACCAAACCTTCCCCCGCATCCACTGATGTCTCCTTCCTCAATGAGCTCAACAACTTTTATGCTCGTTTTGAGCGAGGGAACCCCACAACCACAACCAAAGCAGACATGACGCCAGATCACCAACCTCTGACTCTCTCCCCCACCGATGTAGGAGCGGTGCTGAGCAGGATCAATGTCCACAAGGCTGCAGGTCCTGATGGCATCCCCGGGCGTGTTCTCAGAGCGTGTTCTGGGGAGCTTGCAGGAGTGCTCACAGACATATTCAATCTGTCCTTGGCCCACGCTGTGGTACCGGCCTGCTTCAAATCCACCTCCATCGTCCCGATACCCAAAAACTCCAACCCATCTTGCCTCAATGACTACCGCCCAGTAGCACTCACCCCCATCATCACTAAGTGCTTAGAGCAGCTGGTCCTAGCACACTTCAAATCCTGTCTCTCCCCCACCCTGGACCCCCACCAATTCGCATACCGCCAGAACAGGAGCACAGAGGATGCAGTCTCCATCGCACTGCACTCTGTCCTCTCACACCTGGACAACAACAACACCTACGCCAGAATGCTGTTTATAGACTTTAGTTCAGCGTTCAATACAATCCACCCCTCACAACTCATCAGGAAACTGACAGACCTGGGCATCAGTTCCCTCATCTGCAAATGGTTACTGGACTTCCTGACCAACCGCCCCCAACGTGTCCGGCTGGATAACCGCTGCTCATCTACAATCACGATGAACACCGGTGTACCACAAGGCTGTGTGATGAGCCCTTTCCTCTACTCCCTCTTCACCCACGACTGCAGACCGGCTGATGGTTCCAACACCATCATTAAGTTTGCAGATGACACCACGGTGATTGGCCTCATCAGTGACAACGATGAGGCCGCCTACAGGGAGGAGGTGGATCGTCTGGCTGAGTGGTGCGACACAAACAACCTGCTGCTTAACACCGAGAAGACCAAGGAGCTCATCGTGGACTACAGGAGGAATGCTGACCCACATCCACCCATCCACATTAAGGGGACAGCTGTGGAGCGTGTGAGCAGCTTCAAGTTCCTGGGAGTCCACATCTCCGAGGATCTCACCTGGACGACCAACTGCTCCAAGCTGGTCAAGAAGGCTCGCCAGCGCCTCTTCTTCTTGAGGACTCTGAGGAAGAACCACCTGTCCTCAGACATCCTGGTGAACTTCTATCGCTGCACCATCGAGAGCATCCTGACCAACTGTATAACAGTCTGGTACGGGAACTGCTCTGCCTCGGACCAGAAGGCGTTGCAGAGGGTCGTGAAAACTGCCCAGCGCATCGCCGGAGCACCACTTCCTGCCATAAAAGACATCTACAGGAAGCGGTGTCTGAAAAGGGCTGGGAAAATCATCAGAGACCCCAGTCACCCATCACATGGACTCTTCACCCTCCTGCCCTCTGGGAGGCGCCACAGGAGCCTTCGGACTAAGACCACCAGGTACCGGAACAGCTTCTTCCCCACAGCTGTCAGACTCCTGAACTCTGCCTCCTGACATCTGACCCACGTTAAACTCATGGACTGAACATACACAGACCCACAATGGACAACTGTACCCTCAAACACACAATAATAACATGGACTGAACCACCACTCACAACCACTAGCACTTTATATAGCCTCTGTAGAAACTATCTACACCCTCACTTATCTTAACTGCACTACTGTATAGCTCTGTGTAAATAATCATTCTGTACATTCGATAATCTTTAATCCTACAACCGTTTACAACTTGCATAGTTCACATTTCTGTATAGCTGTATATCTCAGATTCTGTAAAGTTATTTATTTCATATTCTGTATAGTTTTTCATATTTATATCCTGTTCATAGCCTGTACATAGCTTGTACTCACTACAGCCTGTACATACTTATAGTTATAGAATATTCACAACATACTTCATACCGTGTACATTATAACATACCATAATAGACCCATTTCTGTAATATACTTACATATCTATACTATTGCTAATATATATTGTAATATATCTATATCATGGCTAAAGCACTTCTGGATGGATGCAAACTGCATTTCGTTGCCCTGTACCTGTGCATGTGCAATGACAATAAAGTTGAATTGTATTCTATTCTAAAATAATAAGAATGCTATGTATGATAATTGGGAAACTACAAGTGTTAAAAAAAAGAATTACTACTACATTGAAAGCTGTTATAGTACGCCTTAAACTCATAGACATTTGGAGATTCAAATATCCTCATTCCAAAACGTTTACTTAGTGCAACAATTCTAACTCGAGACATTCAAGGATAGACTTTTGGTTAGTTTGTGTCATGGTTCTGGGTCAGTGACCCAGTGTTTTTGATTTTGTACTCTTATTTTTGATAGTATGAATGATAACTGTTTGTGTTTTTGGTTTCCCAGTGTTTATTCTGTGCTCCCTTTGTTTTCTGTCGTCCCTGCCTGTATATCCCCTCTAGTGTAGTCAGGTCTCTGCGTTAAGCCTGCGTCTCTGAGCCTGTGTCTTTGCGTGTGTGTTTCCCGTTTTATTTTGAAGGTCCGTGTCTGATCTCAGTGTGTTCAGATTACGCTTCCTTGTCTCGTCAGTTCTGATTTCTCCCAGCTGTGCCCTCCTTCTGTGTCTCACACACTTCCCAGTGTATTTAAACCCTGTGTTTCTCTGAGTCAGTGTCACGTCGTTCCTCGTGCTGTGTGGAACTCCCTGTGTCTCCCTGAGTGTTTAGTTTGTCATTTTCCAGTTCAGTTTAGTTTGCTTTTGCTTTTGTATGCTTTTCCCGGCCAGCAAATAAAGCTGTGGTTTTGAGTTCATCCCTCGTGTCTAAGAGCCTGCATTTTGGGCCCAATTCCTGTCTGCCACACAGCGATTCATGACAGAGAAAGATGATGTGAAAAAGGATCTTAAAGAACTGATCTCAAACTATTGATCTAGAGCTCGAGAAAAATTAAAGTTTGCAAATAACTGGGAATTATTAAAATTTGAAATTGACAAATATTTAAGGAAGGTTGGCAGCCTTAACGTGAAATCGAAAAGATTAGAGGAAGAAAATACAATCTCTCAAATTGACACTAATTGAAGAGGATAAATTGAACCTTGCTAAATTACAAGATAAATTAGATGGCTTATACTCAGACAAAGCAAAAGGAGCTTTTATCAGATCCAGATCTTGAAGAAGGTGAGTGCAATTCCTATTATTTCTTCAGCTTAGAAAAGAAACACTCAAGCATAATATTAGCAAATTAATGATAAATGTGGTTATAACAGAGGATTACAGATTAATCTCTAAACTCTGTAGTCATTTCTATAAGGAATTTTTAGCTGTACATTTTCTCAGGAAGCTTCAGATCACCTCTTATAATTGCTGAATGTTAAATCTGTCAGCCAAGAAGATTCTATATTATGTGATCTACCCGTCTCATTAGAAGAAGTCACAGATGCAATTGGGCTATTAAAAATAATACATCTCCAGGCACAGATGATCATACTGCAGAATTATATAAAACTTTTTCTGAAGAGTTCTCTTCCTTTCTTCTTGAGGTTTTTGCTGAAAGCATATGAAACCACCAACTTCCCACTACGATGAATCAAGGTTTGACCACATTGTTTCTGAAGCAAAATAAGGACCTCTTAATGATTGATAATTGCGGACCAAATAGCTTATTAAACAATAATTAAAGAATACTTGCTCTAATTTTAGCTAACAGACTTAAGATGGTTGTTGACTCGGTTAATGATGAAAGACAATCTGGGTTTATGCCCAAAAGACATATAACAATATCAGATTGGTTTTAGATATTCTGGATTATTCTGATAAATAGCAGTGTTTTCATATTATTTTTAGAGTTCTACAAGGCCTTCGATACGGTGAAGCATGAATTTATATTTCAAGCTCTAGATAGATATGGTTTTGGTACTTACTTTCTACGGTGATTAAAACATTATAACAATAACAGCAGTATCAAATTAACAAACAGTACTTCACCCAGATTTAACATACAAAGAGGGAAAAGACGAGGCTGTCCCAAAACAGGTCCCTGTACCTGTTTTAGTTAATTGCCCAACTATTGTTCCTTCCAATAAAACAAGAAGTTCGTTATTTCGGTATTGTAATAACCAAAAACCAGGAAAGAAGAATTGATCAAATTTCTTATCTAATTCTAGTGAAACTCAAACACAGATTTACTCTGTGGCTCTTAAGAGATTTATCATTAAAAGGCAGAGTATTAAAAACTAAAGCAGAAGGTATCTCTCATCTTACATACGCTGCATTGGCATTGCACCTTGATAATAAACTCATAAAAGAGGTTGATAAGTTACTTTTCAACTTTATTTGGAAAAATAGGACACACTACATTTAAAAAACAGTTCTTATGAACTCCTGTGTCAATGGAGGACTTAATGTGTTCGATTTTAACACTCTAAATAACACATTCAAAATAAATTGGTTAAAAAATATAATTACAAATCCTACATCCATTTGGATACTATACCTATGTACATGTTTTCTAAGGAAGGTGTCCTTACTTATAATTTTAATATTGATAAAATCCCTATATAAATCTCTGCATTTCATCGCCAAGCTTTTTTAGCATGGACTCTTATTTACAAACATGGTCTACACAAACACCAAAACCACAACAGATGTGTGATTAACTTGTTAATCTTAATGGTTAAATTTCATATTCACAAATCCAAATGTTTAGGAAGACATCCCTCTTTTTATGTTTTTTTCCCACGAGCTTGTGCAATACCTTTAATATAGTGCTGTTTAATTCTATTTTGTATAATGATGTTTAAATAAAGGTTTGTAAAAAAAAAGAAGAAGAAGAAGACAAAGAAGGAGGAGTGTGCGTACTGTGCTCTTTGCTGTGTCTTTCCGCCATTTTAAAAATGGGCACTTTTTGAAGAACCCGCATCAAAGTATTGTGGAGAAGCGTCGTGTTAAATCTAATTGATGAACGGCTTTTTGTGAGGTATGTGCTAGGTTACAGCTGGTAGGAAGGTGCGTTCAGTGTGTCTTTGTAATTTTAAGTTTCCATGTCAAACGAGATAAAACAGTTATTTCTGGATGCGCACTTATTTGCTGAGTTTGGTAAAAATGTGTTTTTGTAAACCACTGACGTTTCTAAATGTAACTGCTTTTATTTCATTAGTTCTGACGAGGACAGCTGAATGATGTTGTTGGTGAGCTTGGATTAAATCATCTCTAAACAAAGAACTTGTCCTCGTGGTGACTGACTTGGGGAGTGGAGGTCAGTGAGCCCATTGTCTCTGCTGGTCCGACTCCAACTACAAAGCCGGCCCGCTCGCCCCCTCCTGAGTCTGAGAGGAGATCCAGAGTAAGTCAGTTATAACTACACTGGTTGCTTAACTTCATCATTTTCTACAGAGTCTCTCTCTTAGCTCACTTTGATTTGATTTCTGCCTTCTGTTTAGCCTCTCTGTCTGCCTCAGTACATTAATGTTTTATCATTTGAGATAAACTCTCTGTTTCCGTTCATATGAAGGTGATGTCTGTGGATATTGTGGGAAATATACATGTAGCAGTATTTCAGTAAGTGTCAGTCAGTCAAGAAGCAAAAGAATATTTAAACTAAAACACATTAAAAGAAGTGTTTTGCTTGTAACTGCATAAGTTCCTGCACAGGGGCGGTTAGAACAGGATGTACTCAGGATGTGGCATACACGATCACGGGCCTCATAACGATCAACAGGAAACAGCTGGGGGTGAAAGGGTCTCGAAACGGCATTCTAAGTGTTGTAAAAAGGAACTTACTCATGCATCTTTAGCGTGTACAACCCTATAAAATAAAGAAGTTCTTGTCCTTCCTCTATGAGATCTACCAGACTACACTGAGGGTGGTATCATGTACGTCTCCCACATATGTGCTTAATACATAATTGTTGTGTACTGGACCTGATCTGAGTATTGGTTGTTTGTTCTCAGCCCAACATAAAACAATCGGGACAAGAGGCTCAGCATGACCTCATTAAAAATCCACTTTTCTTCTTTCATATTCTTTCTGACGTCTTTTCTTGTGTAAGCTGCTAACTCTTGTGATGGAGATTTCTTTATTTTATGTGTTGATCATATGTTTTGACAAAATGACTTTAGTAATATCTATAGTACATTTTGTGTGACTTGGTTCTACATATAGGAAAACATCAAATATGTATTTCACAGGTTATTCCACACACAGATGGGTATTGTGAGTGAGTTGGACTGAAACTCCCAGGCACCATGAGACATTAGGCAGATAGTGAGACTCCTTCTCCTTATCTCCAGGGAGGAGGTGTTGAGATGAAAATATTTGAAGTGCCTCAATTCTATGCTGTATATTAACTAAAATGCCATATAACCGTATAGTGTAGTATTAAGTGGACATGGCCCTGAAAAATAAAGGCATTAGACTATGTGTCCTTGGGGGGTAGAAAGCTGTAGACTCTCGCCCACGCTTGCCTGTGAAAAACTAGATAACAGGGGACCATCTTCTAGTGGAGATGCATTATAACTCACCTGTGCATTAGAATAAAAGGTGTTGATTGCAGCTGACAGTGTCTGCAGACTTTGATAACTGTGACACCCTCGTGGTTAATCAGAGGGAAATCTGAGTCAGTGTGGATTTGGTTGTACAGCTCTCACACATACAACCTGAACTGCACATTGTAAGTGTGATGTTCTTCAAATTTGAACAAAGTAAAAACTAAAAAACTTTGAAGTCACACAAGCCAAAATTTTATTCACAATGTTGAACTTTTACTACTTTTATCGCCAAAATGAGCTCACTTCAAATGTTTACCACAGCATAGCGTCCCCAGGCACCTGAGACGTTTGGCAGATGGTGAAACTGTTTATCTTTGTGAGGTAAGAGAGGGCACTTGTGGATGAGCTGAAGGTATAGACCTGATGTCACTGTTTGGGTTCTTTGTCATTACAGGAGAAAGAAGTGAAAGCAGGCCCAAACCTCAGCACATGGATGACATCAACCAAAAACATCCAGCACCAGCAAGTAAAGATGAGCCAGCGGCGATCCCTGTGGAAAAGACTTTTCCTGCTATGAAGCAGCCCAGAAGACGCAAGCGCACCAACAGGGAGGACAGAAGCTTGAGCTGTGATCAGTGTGGAAAGGCTTTTACTCGGAGTAGCAACTTAAAAACACATCAGCTCATCCACAGTGGAGAGAAACCATTCAGCTGCGATCTGTGTGAGAAGACCTTTACTAAGAGATGGAACTTAAAAACACATCAGCTGATCCACAGTGGAGAGAAACCATTCAGCTGCGATCTGTGTGAGAAGACCTTTGCTCTGAGATGGAGCTTAAAAGCACATCAGCTGATCCACAGTGAAGTTAAACCATTCAGCTGTGATCAGTGTGGGAAGACCTTTACTCAGAGATGCAGCTTAAAAACACATCAGCTAATCCACACCGGTGTGAAACCATTCAGTTGTGATCAGTGTGGAAAAACCTTTACTCTAAGATGCAGCTTAAAAAAACATCAGCTAATCCACACCGGTGTGAAACCATTCAGCTGTGATCAGTGTGGAAAAACCTTTACTCAGATTTTTCACTTGAAATCACATCAGCTGATCCACACCGGTGTGAAACCATTCAGTTGTGATCAGTGTGGAAAAACCTTTACTCTAAGATGCAGCTTAAAAAAACATCAGCTAATCCACACCGGTGTGAAACCATTCAGTTGTGATCAGTGTGGAAAAACCTTTACTCTAAGATGCAGCTTAAAAAAACATCAGCTAATCCACACCGGTGTGAAACCATTCAGCTGTGATCAGTGTGGAAAAACCTTTACTCAGATTTTTCACTTGAAATCACATCAGCTGATCCACACCGGTGTGAAACCATTCAGTTGTGATCAGTGTGGAAAAACCTTTACTCTAAGATGCAGCTTAAAAAAACATCAGCTAATCCACACCGGTGTGAAACCATTCAGCTGTGATCAGTGTGGAAAAACCTTTACTCAGATTTTTCACTTGAAATCACATCAGCTGATCCACACCGGTGTGAAACCATTCAGCTGTGATCAGTGTGGAAAAACCTTTACTCAGATTTTTCACTTGAAATCACATCAGCTGAGCCACACCGGTTTGAAACCATTCAGCTGTGATCAGTGTGGAAAGACCTTTACTCAGAGATCCAACTTAAAAGCACATCAGCTGATCCACACCGGTGTGAAACCATTCAGCTGCGATCTGTGTGGGATGTCTTTTACTCAGAAAGGTCACTTAAAATCACATCAGCTGATCCACACCGGTGTGAAACCATTCAGCTGTGATCAATGTGGAAAGACCTTTACTCAGAGATGCACCTTAAAACAACATCAAGTCGTCCACACGAAATTTAAAGCTTTCAACTGTGATCTGTGTGGGATGTCTTTTACTAGGAAAGCTTACTTTAAATCACATCAGCTGATCCACACCGGTGTGAAACCATTCAGCTGTGATCAGTGTGAAAAGAGCTATACTCTGAAAGGTCATTTAAAGGCACATCAGCTGATCCACACCGGTGTGAAACCATTCACCTGTGGTGAGTGCGGAAAGTCTTTTATTAAGAATTACCGCTTAAAAGCACATCAGCTCATCCACAGTGAAGTTAAACCATTCAGCTGTGATCAGTGTGGAAAGACCTTTACTCAGAAAGGTGACTTAAAGAGACATTATATGATCCATGTTGGAGGTAAATCATTTGTCTGTGATCAGTGTGGAAAGTCTTTTCAGGATAGAGATCACTTAGAGAGACATCAGGGCGTCCACAGTGAAGTTAAACCTTTCAGCTCTTATCTGTGTGGAAATTCTTTTACTGGGATTAGTAGGTTAAAAATGCATCAGCTCATCCACTCTGGAGTTAAATCATTTGTATGTGGTGACTGTGGAAAGGCTTTTACTCGTATGACTGGCTTAAAATCACATCAGCGCACCCACTCTGGAGTTAAATCATTTGTATGTGGTGACTGTGGAAAGGCTTTTACTCGTATGACTGGCTTAAAATCACATCAGCGCACCCACTGTGGAGTTAAATCATTTGTATGTGATCAGTGTGGAAAGTCTTTCATCCATTACAAAAGTCTATTGAGCCATCAAAAGACCCACAAAGTGTCCTCCTGTGAGAAAAGTGGCAGACCAATGGGACATTACCCTGACGGGGTTCATTTGAACACAGTGGGAGAAACGGGGGTTCTGAACAAAAGTTCTTCTGGATGCTGCGTCAAACTTAAAAAGCTTGAGATCAGGCTTCACAGAATTCAGCTTTAATTTCCTGAGAAAGTCAGAGCTTCACTGTCTTTGTAGATCTAGTGAAAACATGAAAGGGTGCAAAAAGAGGCACTGTGGTACTGCATGATGAAGTCAGAAGTGACAGAGAAGTATGTGAGCGTGGTTCAGGACATGTTTGTGTGGTAGCAGTGACTACCACACATACTTGGGTTGAAGGTGGGGGCAGGATTACATCAATTCTGAGCCCCTTCTTCCTTTTTCAAAGAGAGGGCAATACTCAGGAAAGGATGATGACAATAGAGCTGCAAGACAGGATGGAAAGAAAAAGAGTTTAAGAGAAGATCATGAATGTTGTGAAGTGATCGAGCCGCGATTACAAAATCTTAGCTTATGGAGTTAGTTATCCCAACACAAGTTTAGCAAGTTACACTTCACTGGCTGTGTCCACAAACAGCATGCAGAGCAAACATTACTCCCATCATCTGATCACAAGAAAAGCAAAATGTCAGAAGAGTTCACCTTCTGGGTCAAACTGTCAGACCTGTTACTGTTTATTTGGCTGTTCATTGTGAGGTAATTATCAGTGTCAGTGCTGTGCCACTTCTGTTGTAACTCACAGGAAATGTGTTTTAAATGGGCTCTATTGTCTTACAATATTGTGTGAGTCTGTTTTGCTCCAGAAGGACACAACCATTCCTGCAATTTTTAATGTTACAGTAAAAAAAAGTAAATTCATAAATTTGTGTCATTTTAAACAGGCAGTATGTGGAAAATTACACGTGGGTAAGAATATATTTAATGTTTTCAGTGGTCTGTTTTCTTACAGGATGTGAGTGTGTTTTGCTCCATGAAGACACAAACCTTCATTTTTTGTTATGTTGCAGTAAAAATATTTTTATTGTAAGTCATATATTTTCGTCATTTTATCCAGGCAGTATGTAAAAGATTAACTGAATCCTATGAAAAATTAAATGTAGAAAGATGTGACGTATCTTTCAGGGTTTTTTTTCTGAATAATTACACACTGCTTAAAATTAATTGCAGTATAATTATTTGTTTATTTCTTCCTCTGTAAGAGGAAGAAATTTGTTCCCGTGTACCTAAGTAATTGTGGGTAATATCTAGATGCACGCTCAATCATCCAGGTAAGGAAATCCCAGAAGTTGATTCTGTTCATCTGGACGTAGCGTTTTCAGTGGGACAAACGTTTCGTAACTCATCCCAGAGACTTCTTCAGTCTCAGCTGACTGCAGGTTTCTCCAATCTTATAAACACTTGCATAATTTTTGCATAATGAATGAACAATGGGCTGTGAGGTCAGTTCCTTGATCATTAGCATGCAAAGTGTCATGAACACTGATCACTAAATCCACTATTGGAGTGTACATTGTCCGCTCCATTTCTAGCTGAATGCATCACATTTACTTCTTCACATTTTGTACCAGAAGACTTACCAGCCTTTAGAAGACAGTGGTCCCGAACCAGAAATGGTAAAGTCGCTGTGTATAAGAGCAAGGATATTATATAGGGTCTATCTGACAATATAAATGGTACTTGATTAAATATTAACAGCAGTACTAAGTAGCAGCCTGACCATTGATTCAGATTGAATACATAATTTTCTCTGGGAGCAGGCCTGTCGTCTGGAACATGCTTTATATTTACAGCATGGAGGGCATCCGGGTGGGTCTTTATAAATTGCTTGCAAGTAGTCTTAAGATGACACTTTGCAGATCCCAGTGCCAACACTTCTCATAAGCCTTCACTCTTGTGTACTTCTGCTCTGTGCTCACTTGACAAGTTGTTTCAGATATCAGAATACTTTATTAATCCTGAAGGAAATTAGGGTTACAGCAGGCAGCACGCTAATGGCGCATGCGCACTTACAAAGGAACCTTCTGACCAACTTTACACAAACATCACATTGAGGAGACATGTCAGAAAGGTAGGCTGATAGGAAAAAAAAAAAAACAACGAAAATACATAACATGAGGTAAGAGGAGGAGAAAAAAACTCCACTCAGACTGAGCTCCTAGTGGGAGAACAGTTTGATAACAGAAAAAACACCTCAGCACAAAAAGCACATGACTATCAATACACCATAGAAACACAAGACAAGCAACAGGGGAGGGTAAAGGGTAAGAGAGAGCCGCTGTAGACAGCGCATCCGATCCTGCAGTGTGTCTGCGCTGGTCCAGTCGACTGCCATCTTCCCCGGTAGGGCACAAGCATCGAAGGCATTTGGAAAGGGAGGGGGGATGAGTGTGTGCATATCAGTGTATGTGTGTGTGTGTGTGTGTCCAGAGTTCAGCTGAGACAGTGTCCTTCGCCCTGCCAGGCTAAGTAAACAGTCTTCCAGCCAACCCAGGTGGCCTTGCATGGAATGGGGGAACAGTCTAAACGCAGTCGTTATCAGGGTGTTTTGTTCAGCTCCAGCCTTGAGGCTGCAGCTGGAGCCGAAGGGGTCTCCGCATGAAGTGATGGTGGTTTTTACTTTAGTGCGAACAACTCATATGAATTTCAAAGCTGTTCTAACAGTCCAACACTAGTCTTTCAATTTCCCGTTGGAGAGCCGTGAGCTTTCTATGATGTTATCCAAACTTACATTCTGTGATGTTGTCATTCTTGTGGTCAAAGAGCAAGTTCTGAGAACTAACGACCGCAGTGCACTTCCCCAAGATGTAATCGAATTTGCGCTCAAAGGTGTTGTTCGAGCTAGCCCCTCCAGATGTAATCCAGTTTTTCACTCAGAGATCTTATTCTGAGTATTGACGGCAGCCGTGTGTTCTCCAAGATCTTCTCCGTGCTGCACTCAATGAGCCCATTTTGAGAAACTCACGCCTCGTCCCATCATTTCAATCCCAGCGGGCAGCCTTGTGGGGGTTTGAACAGCCGGTTCCGCTTCCTTAATTCTTCGATAAGCCAGCTCCGATCAGCAAGAACCCTGTTATCATGGTTCCAAATAGGTAGATATCTTCAGCAGTCAGGCTCACCCGAGCCCGGACTTCTCGTTGAGAAGGGGTGTCAATTGCATTCAGAGACCAGTTGATCAAATCCATAATTCATCTTTTAGGTTTTAGAGAACAGACTGTGAGAGAGTGTTCCAAGGAAAAGTAAGTAAAAACACAAGAGAAGACAAGGACATAAGAAGCTAAGCAGGGAAGATAAGGGCAGGAGAGGAGAAAAGTGCGACCGCCTTCGCTGAGAGCCAAAAGAGAGAGAAAAAAAAGCTAGTGGTCAGTCTTGGAGCAGTACAGTACAACAAAACAAACAAACAAAAAATATGCCTAGCGGACATAAGCCCAAAGATCCTGACTTTCTCTACATTTTTTAGGGCAGCATTCCCCAACCTTTTTTGCACCAGGGACAACTCAGACAATATTTTCAGGGACCGGCCTTTAAGATAAATACAACAAAATAAAACGATACAAAGACGAAAACTGTGGTATTTTGTAAATATAATAATAAACGCGAATTCAGCTGTGTAATTGTGTAACTTTATTAGCAGCGTCCTCCTGAAATGCGCCAACAACATTGAGAGTAACATCCTCCTCTCTGCTTCTTTATGCTCTCTGATCGCTATGTTAACGCTTAAATAATTCTTTCAAAATAAGACACATGACTACAACATGGGAAAAGACCCAGGGAAACAGACTTAACGATAAAAACCCTGAAAACCATACACTTCACACCAGAGCCTTTTCTCTGAGTCTCACTTTATAAGCTAATTGTTCTAACAATAGCTTCCTCAAAAGTGCAAGTTTAGATGAAAGAACTTTGTGGTTGAATGTTTTTAACATTCAAACATATAGTTTTGTATGTTTGAATGTTAAAAACAGCATCAACACAGCCACTTTATCCAGTAAACTTTAAAATTGAAGTTCATTGAAGTCTCCCAGCAGGACAACAGAGTCTCCAGGTGGAGCACCTTCCAGCACCCCACCCAGGGACTCTAAGAAGGCTGGGTACTCTGAACTACCACTCGGCGCATAAGCGCAGATGACAGTCAGGACCCGATCCCCAACCCTAAGGCGCAGAGAACAAACCCTCTCATCCACCGGGAAGAACCCCAACGTACAGGCAGCAAGCCAAGGGGATATTAGAATACCCACTCCAGCCCGCTGCCTTTCACCAGGGGCTACTTCAGACTGAGACAGAGTCCAGCCCCTCTCCAGGAGACTGGTTCTAGAGCCCAAGCCATCCGTAGAGGTGAGAAAAACTATATCTAGCTGGTACCTCTCAACCTCATGCACTAACTCAGGCTCTTTCTCCATGTCCCAATTGCCAGTCTTAGTAGCCAGGGATCGGTCTGCCAGGGCATCCGCTCCTGGCTGCCGCCCGGCATACAATGCGCCCTACCCCTATCGTACCACCCGCGGGAGGTGCCATAGGGGTCGAGATCGCGGAAACAAGCGCCAGAAATGAGCTTCCTCCGAAGGGTGGCTTGCCTCTCCCTTAGAGATAAAGTGAGAAGTTCAGCCATCCGGGAGGGGCTCCGAGTAGACTCGCTGCTCCTCCACATCGAAAGGAGCCAGCTGAGGTGGTTCGGGCATCTGACAAGGATGCTCCTGGGCACCTCCTGGGTGAGGTGTTCCAGGCATGTCCCACCGGGAGGAGACCCCGGGGCAGACCCAGGACACGCTGGAGAGATTATCTCTCGGCTTGCCTGGGAACGTCTTGGTGTTCCCCCAGACAAGCTAAAGCAGGTGACTGGGGAGAGGAAGGTCTGGGCTTCTCTGCTTAGGCTGCTGCCACCGTGACCCGGCCCCGGATAAAGCAGAAGAAAATGGATGGAAAGCAGTTCTGTTTTTTCCCTGCATTATATACATATATACCGTATTTTCACGACCATAAGGCGCACTTAAAAGTCTTTAGATTTTCTTTAAAAAGTACAGCGCGCCCTATAGCGCAGTGCGCCCTGTGTGTTGTAAGGAGGACGTAGTAGAGAACACCATGAGAACGCTAAAGGGTGAAGTGTGGGCGTTGATCGTATATACCGGACAATCGCACATACCTGTCTAAAAGGACAGGTATGTGCATTATGTGGAACATCGTTGTTTTAACAACCCTGAAAATGGCAAAGAGACACGCTTATGAAGCACAGTTTAAACTGAAGGCCATCAGCTACGCGGAGGAACATGGAAATCGAGCAGCGGCGAGAGAATTTAAGATTAACGAATCGATGGTTCGCAAATGGAGGAAGCTAGAAAACAAACTCCGGCAGGTCAAGAAAACGCAGCTGAGTTTCCGCGGACATAAGGCGAGGTGGCCCGAGTTGGAGGAAAGACTTTAGCGTTGGATCATCGAGCAAAGAACGAGCGGGAGAGGCGTTTCGACGGTCACCATTCGGCTAAAAGCGGTTTCACTAGCTGAAGAGATGAACATTGAACATTTCC
Source organism: Rhamphochromis longiceps (assembly GCF_057381845.1). Taxonomy (NCBI): domain Eukaryota; kingdom Metazoa; phylum Chordata; class Actinopteri; order Cichliformes; family Cichlidae; genus Rhamphochromis; species Rhamphochromis longiceps. Next base: position 33,205,596 of record NC_140565.1, read on the forward strand.
AAGGAGGTCCGTCTTGGTGCTTTCGTTTTATGAAACGGTGCCATTTTTCCATCCGGACCAGGACTACGGTAGCGCAGCAACTTCCAGCGGATTATAAGGAAAAGCTGGCCATCTTCCGCTCCTACTGCAGCAAACACGTCGGCGACAAAAACATCCAGCCCAGCCACATCACAAACATGGACGAGGTGCCGCTCACTTTTGACATCCCGGTGAGTCACACTGTGGAGAAGAAGGGGACCAGCACGGTAGCGATACGCACAACGGGGTATGAAAAGTCTTCTTTCACTGTTGTGCTTGGCTGCCATGCTAATGGACAGAAACTGCCGCCTATGGTGATTTTTAAGCGAAAGACTTTGCCTAAAGAGAAGTTTCCAGCAGGAATCATCATTAAGGCAAATGAAAAGGGCTGGATGGATGAGGAAATGATGAAAAAGTGGCTGAGGGAGGTGTATGTAAGGAGACCAGGTGGTTTTTTCCACGCATCACCATCGCTCTTAATCTGTGACTCTATGCGTGCCCATCTCACAGCCGATGTGAAAAAACTAGTGAAACAAATGAACTGTGAGCTTGCTGTCATTCTGGGAGGCCTGACAAAGGAACTCCAACCGCTGTACATCGGTGTGAACCGCCCGTTCACGAGTGGCCTGGGAGCGATGGATGACCGATGGAGACCACAGTTTCACCAAGAGTGGAAGGCAGCGCCGGGCGAGTTACGCCACAATTTGCCAATGGATTGTAGATGCTTGGGCTAACATGTCTGCTGGCACTGTTGTTCGAGCTTTCGCAAAAGCCGGCATCATTTCCGAGGAGCCGCACGGCACGGAAAGTGACTCTGACAGTGAAGAAAGTGAACCTGGCATGTTTGATGGAGATTTAGCGCAGCTGTTCAATTCAGACACAGAGGATGAGGACTTCGATGGGTTTGATTGATGATAAAAATGTGAGTACCAAACTTTGTTTTGCTCCTGCTTTATTTTTAAATACGCACACTTGTATGCTTGTGTGTTGTTGATGATGACGATTACTGGTAATAAAAATGTGAGTACCGAACTCAGGTTTGCTCCCGCTTTATTTTTAAATACGCATACGGTACTTGTATGCGCCCTATAATCCAGTGCGCCTTATGTGTGTGTTAAATACAGTAAGGGCACACATAACTGAGACTGCGCCTTTTAGTACAGTGCGTCTTATGGTCGTGAAAATACGGTAATAATGTAGCATATGAGGTGTTGAAATGTTCTACAAATGGAGAACTGGGCCCAATTTGATTTAGTTACTTACCACACAGCGGCTGCAGTTGATCGCTCTCTTTCCCTACGAGAAGCCTGGGTTCGAGCCCGACTATCCTGAAGGGACATTTCCTGCCGTATACACAATAGATGGTTGGGCCAAATGCCGCGTCATGTGCCTGGTGGGACTGTCAATTGAGGACATCTGAGATATTGACCTATAAGGAACTGTTACACCCCAGCCCAGGGGAAACTGACGTGCAACACAAGGAAAAAATTTAAAAAAAGGAAAATGTCCCCACACTCCCTGCTCTCAAGGAAGACGAACCAAAAAACAACGGTCACGGAGTTTGCAACAGCCAGTCAGTTTATTAAGTCCCAAAAGGTAGCGGGTGTCAGGATGAGCATGGCCAAAACAACAAACAACACTCTAGAAATGAAATGCAGCTGGTTTACCTACACGGGAAACCCCAAAAGAAAAGTACAGGTTTCTTACCTGCCTCCCTAACCAAAAACAGGAGAAAAGGTTCCCAAAGAAAAATGGCTTCTCACCCCTACAGCTACCGAGTAAAAAAACAAAATTGACACAGGACACAATTATGCGACCCTCTGGTGTGGCAGACCGAAAAACACATCAGAGGTGGGCAACTCCAGGCCTCGAGGGCCGGTGTCCTGCAGGTTTTAGATGTGTCCTTGATTCAACACAGCTGATTTAAATGACTAAATTACCTCCTCAACATGTCTTGAGGTTCTCCAGAGGCCTGGTAATGAACTAATCATTTTATTCAGGTGTGTTGATCCAGGGTGAGATCTACAACCTGTAGGACACTGGCCCTCGAGGCCTGGAGTTGCCCACCCCTGACCTAAACCCTTCTTGTAACGGATATTAATGTTAAAGTAAAGACCAGCTCATGAGGCGTTGGTTGCTGTTCTGCATCGGGGGGGGGGGGTATGGTCGGAAAATACAATGGTTGGTAGAGGATTGGACCCAAGGTACACTTCGAAATGCTGCAAGGCTAAAGCCTCATTTTCAATCGTGCTGTAATGTAGCTGGTGTTTTATACATTTTTTGAAAAGAAACAGACGGGATGGTCAACGTCATCTTCATCCTAATTGACCAAAATTAGCATTATCACACTAAAGAAAATCCCTTTGACAATTTGGCAGTACAAGTTATTGACGGACTTCTATCTGTCAATAACTTGTACTGCCTGAGATATTCATTAGAAACTTTTACTCAAGCTAACTTCCCTTTGTTTCTACTGCTCTCCATAACTGATAATCTTTGGCAAATTCTCAAATAGTTCCATACAGAAATGTAATCAGTTTTTGCCAAAGGATACAAAATTCAATCTTAATTAAGCATTCATGTGTATGAGCAGTGCACGTAGAGTGATCAAATTAATATGTTGCATACCAGCATTCACTGATACATGTAACACTGTCTACTGGACACTTAGTTACAATTAGTATTGCTTTCCCTCAAATCCCTCGTCAGCCAGAAGTGACTGGTCACAAAACACGAGCTACAGCTGATTCCCAAAGGGAGGACATGAAAATTCCTAGACACTCTGGGCTGGCTGTGTCTGCAGGTCTCGCCGCAAGAAACTGATAAAAGATTCGTCCTTTGGCAGCAATTACGGCTGATGAAAATTGCTTAAATATTACTACAAATAGCAGTGGAATTTTCTCGAAAGCTCAACATTATTCCCAACATACTGGATGTCAGTGTGGGCCTTGGGAGATGCAGGTCATTCAGATTGGCACCTTGGTGGCTGAATAAGCATTTGTCATTGTGGTATACCATATGGTGAGGCATGTACCAAACTCACCATCAGTGCGAGCAGGTGTTTCAGTTTGACCAGAAGGTAATCTGTTCTGACATTCTGCTTCTCTCTGTGATCAGATGATGGGAATAATGTTTAGTTTTTAAGATTACATGGATGTTTGCACAGAACAGATAACACCATTCATATAGTCAACATATTTTACATAATATTAACATGACAATATTAACATCCACTTTGTTCTGCGTGCATAGATTTTAACCAGTGGCCTTTTAATTATGAGTTTTGTTTAGACTTTTAGTAAATAGCCATGCAATTCATGAAACAAGAATCAGGAGGTTCTGGTAGAATTCTGTTGCTTTTTAATTGGACGGTTTGACTAAACTTAGAAAACATACAAAATTAATAACAGTTCAAAGGAAATCTTTCTACATGCTGGCTGCCAGCTTCAGACAGGCGTGTGAAATGCATATACTATTATTATATATTGTACATATATTTATTAGTTTCAGATGTAGCCATTCTTGTATTTTGCTTGTTTACATTATTGTATTTTGCACAACTCTGTTGCTCGTGAAGCTCGCACACAAGAATTTCACTCACATGTGCTGTACCAATGTACCTGCACATGTGATGTGTCAATAAAAGTGATTTGACTTGATTTTCCATGTCTTTTGTGAACATTTCAAACTGTGTAGCTCTAACAGGCGGTTGGCTAACACATACAGCACCACCTCATTACAACGATGAGAGGTTCCAGTGGAAAAAATACATACTGCAATAACAATAAAGCAACAGCACTTTTTCCAGTTGTTACACTTATATCTTTCATTACAAGCAATTCATGTTAGAATACTTACGGAATTAAGCACTGCTACTTTTAACATGGACATCATACTAAAAAGTGTTGCTTAGGTAACAAACAGGCAATTCACAGGATAAGTGTTCATATGGAGAGCCTTCAGTTTTCAGGCCCCTCTTCTGTGAAACCAGTTTCCAGTTTGAATTCAGGAGACAGACGCTATTTCTACTTTCAAGATTAGGCTTAAAACTTTCCTTTTTGCTAAAGCGTATAGTTAGGGCTGGACCAAGTGACCCTGAATCCTCCCTTAGTTATGCTGCAATAGGTGTAGGCTGCCGGGGATTCCTTTCCGGGAGTTTTTCCTTTCCAGTCACCTTTCTCGCTCACTCTGTGTTAATAGACCTCTCTGTATGGAATCAAATCTGTTATTAATCTCTGTCTCTCTTCCACAGCATGTCTTTATCCTGTTTTTCTTCTTTGCCCCAACCAGATGGCCCCGCCCCTCCCTGAGCCTGGTTCTGCTGGAGGTTTCTTCCTGTGAAAAGGGAGTTTTTCCTTCCCCCTTCGCCAAAGTGCTTGTTCATAGGGGGTCATATGATTGTTGGGTTTTTTTCTGTATCTACTGTACAATATAAAGCGCCTTGAGGCAACTTTTGTTGTGATTTGGCGCTATATAAATAAAATTGAATTGAATTGAATATGCAACACTTATGAGGTCATAACTGATCTAATGGACTTCCACACAGTAACACTGAACAGGAGATTAAAGCTGAATTCTGTAAAGCCTGATTAAGATTGACCCAGCAGAAGAGCATTGGTTCAGATCCCTCGTGTTTCTAGCTGTGTTCAAATGAACTTTGTCAGGATAATGTCCCATTAGTCTGCCACTTTTGTCACAGCAGGACACTTTGTAGATTTGCTGATGCCTCAATAGGTTTGTGTTACGGATGAAAGACTTCACACTGCTCATATTTCAGTGGATTAACTTTAGTGTGGATGAGCTGATGATTTTTTAGATGATGAAACCTAGCACAAGACTTTCCACACTAAGCACAGTTGAAAGGTTTAACTCCAGTATGAATGAGCTGATGTCGTTTTAAGTTGCAACTCTGAGTAAAAGATTTTCCACATTGATTACAGATAAATGATTTAACTCCACTGTGGATGAGTTGATGTCTTTTTAAGTGACCAATAAAAGTAAAAGACTTTCCACACTGATCACAAACAAATGCTTTAACGCCACTGTGGATGAGCTCATGTTGTTTTAAGTCTCTTTTCTGATTAAAAGACTTTCCACACTGATCACAGTTGAATGCCTTGACACCAGTATGAATGACCCGATGTGCTTTTAAGTAACCAAGCCGTGCAAACGACTTTCCACAGTGATCACAGCTGAAATGTTTAGCTCCTGGGTGGATGACCTCATGGACTTTTAAGCTGTAACTGTGAGCAAAAGCCTTTCCACACTGACCACAAACAAATGGTTTAACTCCACTGTGGATAACCTGATGCGTTTTTAAGTGACCAATCAGAGTAAATGACTTTCCACACTGATCACAACTGAAAGGTTTAACTCCACTGTGGGTGAGCAGATGGACTTTTAAGCTGTAACTGTGAGCAAAAGCTTTTCCACACTGACCACAAACAAATGCTTTAACTCCACTATGGATAACCTGATGCGATTTTAAGTGACCAATCTGAGTAAAAGACTTTCCACACTGATCACAGCTGAATGCTTTGACCCCAGCATGGATGAGCTGATGTGTTTTTATGTGGCCAATCTGAGTAAAACCCTTTCCACACTGACCACAAACAAATGATTTAACTCCAGCATGGATGACTTGATGTCTTTTTAAGTGACCAATCTGAGTAAAAGCTTTTCCACACTGACCACAAACAAATGATTTAACACCAGCATGCGTGACTTCATGTCTTTTTAAGTTACCAATCTGAGTAAAAGCTTTTCCACACTGACTACAAACAAATGATTTAACACCAGCATGCGTGACTTCATGTCTTTTTAAGTACCTTTTCTGAGTAAAGGACTTTCCACACTGATTGCAGCTGAATTCTTTAACTCCACTGTGGATGAGCTGATGTGTTTTTAAGTCGCTTTTCTGAGTAAAAGACTTTCCACATTGATCACAGCTGAATGCCTTGGCACCAGTATGAATGACCTGATGTGCTTTTAAGTGATCAAGGCGATTAAAAGACTTTCCACACTGATCACAGCTGAATGCTTTGACTCCAGCATGGATGAGCTGATGTACTTTTAAGTTGCTACTCAGAGTAAAAGACTTTCCACACTGATCACAGCGGAACGCCTTGACACCAGTATGAATGAGCTGATGTCTTTTTAAGTTGCTACTCAGAGTAAAAGACTTTCCACATTGATCACAGCTGAATGCCTTAATACCAGTATGAATGAGCTGATGAGTTTTTAAGGGACCAAGTCGATTAAAAGACTTTCCACACTGATCACAGCTGAATGCTTTGACTCCAGTATGGATGAGCTGATGTACTTTTAAGCTGCTACTCCGAGTGAAAGACTTTCCACATTGATCACAGGTAAAGCTTCTGTTCCCACTATCGATGCACTGGCGTCTTCTGGGCTGCTTCATAGTGGTCAAAGGGACAACAACTGGATCTGTGCTTGCCGGCGTTGGCTGTTTTTTGCTGATGTCCTCAATGTGTTGAGGTTTTGGCCTGCTTTCCCACATCTCTCCTATAATGACAAAGAAATAAAACAGAAAACCAAATGCAGTTATGGTAAGAAGTAACCCATAAACTGTACAGATGTACACATGGCATTCTTAGAACCATATTCAGATCAAAAGCATCCTCATAAATAAAATATCAATTTCAGAATTTTTAAAAAATATTTGTACTTCGCATTGCTTCTTAATACTTCTCCTTTAATGGTTTTTGTCTATTTCTACTACTATTTACACTGTAGATATATAGTGAAGATTAAAGACTCAAAGGGTTTATTGTCATATGTACAAGAAGAAAAAGCATTTCTCTGTGCAATGAAATTCTTTCTTTGCTGCCACACACACATGCCGGTTAAGTTAAGGGTTGAAAGAAAGTATGTATATATACACAAATGACACCACATAAAATATAAATAATACAAATAAATAAGTGAAGATAAAATTTAAATCTGAGATAGAAAATAAACCCCCACGTATAAGCTTAAAAACACTACAAAAGACCAAGGATAAAGGAGGATTAGAACTACCTAACTTTCAGCACTACTTCTTAGCCAACAGGCTTCAGTTTACCTCAGGATGGCTAAAACATACCCTCTTAGATGAACCTTTGCTAGATGTAGAACAAGCACTTTGCAATAATCTAGAGCTTATCAGCTCAAACATCCAACGACATGAATGCTTCAAAAGCGTCAACATCGGCTCTTCTCTGACAGCATGGTGGGAGTTTCTAAAATTGACGGCGTCTTCATTAATCCCATGCAAACGTACACCTATCTGGAACAACCCTGACATATTACAAAACAATAATATGATAAACTTTTCAGCTTGGAGTGGTAAAGGAATCAAATATTTAGAACATATACTAGAAGGAACAGAATTTATTTCATTTGACAGACTAGTTACACAATATGGGATCAACAAGAAAAGATTTTTAGAATATCAACAAATTAAATCCATAGTAAAAAAGAAATTTAAACCAGGTCAAGTTGAACTACAAACACCACCAAGTGTGGTTCAATTTCTTACTCTTAAAACCCCCAAATTACTATCCAAAATATACAGAATGCTTTCTAAAACAGATGAATCAATATCACTTCCTATTGCAAAATGGGAAGCGGATTTATCAGTTAACTTAGACCAAAACTTCTGGTCTCAGATTTGCTTAAAAACCTTTCATCTAATTAGAAATCCCAGTCTTCAATTAATTCAATACAAAATATTACATAGAGTGCACTATACAGGTCATTGAATGTTCAAGATGGGCTTTACGTCTACCAACAACTGCTCACACTGTCAAACCAAAACACCGGACATTTATATCCACGCTCTTTGGTTCTGTCCACCAGTTCAGAAGTTTTGGTGCGAGATATGTGAAGACTTATCAAAGTGTCTGAAATGTAACATTCCAACTTCCCCCTTAGTGTGTTTGTTGGGCAGCTTATATAATGTCACTTCAGATAAGAATATAGCCCATATGGTTTTCACTGCCCTATGCATAGCCAAGAAAACAGTCCCCATGAACTGGAAAAATAAAAATAATCTTAATTCTAACCAATATAGAAATTATCTATTAAAAATGGTAAATGGCCCGCATTTGTATAGCGCTTTAGTCAGTCCCTAAGGACCCCAAAGCGCTTTACACTACATTCAGTCATTCACCCATTCACACACTGGCAATGGCAAGCTACAGTGGGGCAAAAAAGTATTTAGTCAGCCACCGATTGTGCAAGTTCCCCCACTTAAAATGATAACAGAGGTCAGTAATTTGCACCAGAGGTACACTTCAACTGTGAGAGACAGAATGTGAAAAAAAAATCCATGAATTCACATGGTAGGATTTGTAAAGAATTTATTCGTAAATTAGGGTGGAAAATAAGTATTTGGTCACCTCAAACAAGGAAAATCTCTGGCTCTCACAGACCTGTAACGTCCTCTGTAAGAAGCTTTTCTGTCCCCCACTCGTTACCTGTATGAATGGCACCTGTTTGAACTCATCATCTGTATAAAAGACACCTGTCCACAGCCTCAAACAGTCAGACTCCAAACCTCCGCCATGGCCAAGACCAAAAAGCTGTCGAAGGACACCAGGAAAAGTATTGTAGACGTGCACCAGACTGGGAAGAGTGAATCTACAATAGGCAAGCAGCTTGGTGTGAAAAAAATCAACTGTGGAAGCAATCATCAGAAAATGGAAGACATACAAGACCACTGATAATCTCCCTCGATCTGGGGCTCCACGCAAGATCTCATCCCGTGGGGTCAAAATGATCATGAGAACGGTGAGCAAAGATCCCAGAACCACACGGGGGGACCTGGTGAATGACCTGCAGAGAGCTGGGACCAAAGTAACAAAGGTCACCATCAGTAACACACTACAACGGCAGGGAATCAAATCCCGCAGTGCCAGACGTGTTCCGCTGCTGAAGCCAGTGCATGTCCAGGCCCGTCTGAAGTTTGCCAGAGAGCACATGGATGATACAGCAGAGGATTGGGAGAATGTCATGTGGTCAGATGAAACCAAAGTAGAACTTTTTGGTATAAACTCAACTCGTCGTGTTTGGAGGAAGAAGAATACTGAGTTGCATCCCAAGAACACCATACCTACTGTGAAGCATGGGGGTGGAAACATTATGCTATGGGGCTGTTTTTCTGCCAAGGGGACAGGACGACTGATCCATGTTAATGACAGAATGAATGGGGCCATGTATCGTGAGATTTTGAGCCAAAACCTCCTTCCATCAGTGAGAACTTTGAAGATGAAACGAGGCTGGGTCTTCCAACATGACAATGATCCAAAACACACCGCCCAGGCAACAAAGGAGTGGCTCCGTAAGAAGCATTTGAAAGTCCTGGAGTGGCCTAGCCAGTCTCCAGACCTCAACCCCATAGAAAATCTGTGGCGGGAGTTGAAAGTCCGTGTTGCTCGGCGACAGCCCCAAAACATCACTGCTCTCGAGAAGATCTGCATGGAGGAATGGGCCAAAATACCAGCTACTGTGTGTGCAAACCTGGTAAAGACCTATAGTAAACGTTTGACCTCTGTTATTGCCAACAAAGGTTATGTTACAAAGTATTGAGTTGTATTTTTGTTATTGACCAAATACTTATTTTCCACCCTGATTTACGAATAAATTCTTTACAAATCCTACCATGTGGATTCATGGATTTTTTTTTTTTTCCACATTCTGTCTCTCACAGTTGAAGCGTACCTCTGGTGCAAATTACTGACCTCTGTCATCATTTTAGGTGGGGGAACTTGCACAATCGGTGGCTGACTAAATATTTTTTTGCCCCACTGTACATTGTAGGCACAGCTGCCCTGGGGCGCACTGACAGAGGCGAGGCTGCCGGACACTGGCGCCACCGGGCCCTCTGACCACCACCAGTAGGCAAACAAGGTTAGTATGCAGCCAGGAGGCAGCCTGGGATCGAACCACCGACCTTCTGATTAGTGGCTGACCTGCTCTGCCACCTGAGCTACAGCCATCGAGATTACATTAGTCTCGATACAGCCTCTGCCACCACATCAGATCAATTGCTCTGGGCTCCTTTGATTAGCTCCATCACCTAGTGGGGGTGGGGGGGGGGGTCATAGTTTTGTCCCACCTTCGCTGTTGTGATTGGTGTGGGGGTAGGGACACGCTTAGGGCGTCGGGGGATTCCCCAGGAGCATCTTCCTTGGGGGGGGCTCAACCCGGGATAGCAGTCATGGCCTATTAGGGGCTCTGTTGGCTCTTAGGTGACTGTTTCCTCGTGGCTGCGTGCAGCGGGGCTAGGGGAGGGTCGACACTGCTGTTCTGGGCCCCGGTCCGGATGGGCCTTCTCACACCCCCGTTCTCTGCGACCTGCTGGAGCGGGGGGGCCAGGAGGAGGAGTTGGCCGTCCGACTGGGGTCTGGAGTGTGGGGCCTCCCTGCTGCTGCGGAGTCGGGGTGGTCTGCTTCTCCCCACCGCAGGGAAAAGGGTAACACCACCTGGGTCTGGGTGCAGTTTCCCCCTCCAGGGGCAAGGGTACCTAGACCCGGTTCTTAGAGTACGCTTGGGGAGTGTGATTGTGTGTACAGCGTCTCTTTATGTCTGTCTCCACGTTGGTTGAGTGTGGAGTAAGTGCATATGAGAGCATGAGGGTGGGAATGGATGTTTGTATCTGTGTGTGCCTGTATGTCTTGTCTATATGTCAGGTTGGGTATCAGACGCCACCTCTCTGGGGACATCTCAGGCCCTCAAAGGTAAGGAGGCCTATCTCCCCGCACCACTTCCCCTGCCAGTGGCAGATGCCCTCAGACATCGGTGCATTGGTGGTTCTTTGTGTCCGGGGATGGGCGCCCAGGTACACACCGACTCACTCCTTGGTGGCTGCTTATCGGGGCCTGGGGCTCGCTTGGGCCACTTCGGGGGTGGGGTGCCCTCAGCCTCTCAGCCTGGGACTCGGTTACTCTGTCTTATCAGTGCTGAGGGTGAGGTTGTTGTCCTCATACCATGACACCAGACAGGCCACCTCTCTCCTACAAGCCGTCATTCCACATATTGATTATAACGTGGAATGATGTTGAGATGTTCAATGATTTGGTGCAAATTATGGGAAAAGTAGGAGTTAAATGAGTTTAGAATAAACCTGCAATGATACTTGTCTCTGTGATGCTGAATACTTTATTACACTTATGAGTTGTAGTTGGTTGCAAATGTGAAGTTGTTTTAACCTAAAGACTTTGTCTTCTAGGATACAGGCTCTGGGTGGAGCTGGGAGTTAAACAAGCTAAACATTTAATTACTGACTAATGTTTTTACACAGGGTTACAGGTTGGAGTGAAGCTGCTCCAAGTGGGAAACCCTGGAGATTGTTGCACAGTCTCCCTAAAACATTCTTTTACATGTCTCATTGGGGAGTTGACACATGGCGAGAGCCGTGTGGCACAAGAGGAGTGTCATTTTTTTTAATTTGCATATGTCGTGAGGTGCCATGACGAGAAGGAGTGACTGAGGGGATCGTCCACAACGTGGAAGCTGAGGCCAGGAGAGAGGCTTCAGGAGGATCAGAGATCACCTTCAGCACAGCAGACATCGCGCAGAGAGCTGTGCTACTGGGCTTCTAGGAGATCATCAAGAGGAGTCTTTGCACAGCAGACAACTATAAGGAGTGGAAGAGTTTTGACGTTGAAGTTGAGGAAGACAACTAAGGTGTACGACGTGCTCTGCCTTAAATCGTCCGGGGCATTGGAACATGAGAACCTGAGGGATGAAGGGAGGGTGCCAAGCTCCAAAAGTGACAGCGCAGAGGAGGTCCAGCGATGGACTTGTGGTTCTGTGAAAAGCACAAATGCCAGGTGACTGTGAAATAACTAACAGCACTTTTTCCACAAGTGAAGCCAGTGACTTACTATCCTAAAAGATTAGACCTAGTTGCTTGTGCTTTACCTCCATGCGTGAGATCAGTATATGCAGCGGCTCAAACTGTACAATGTTCCGGAAAATAGTTTTATTTCACCCTTTGACACTGTTAGTTCCACACGAGGTGGATGTTTTACTACTGCATGCTAAAATGACCTTTCTGTAAGCTACAAGACACTTGTCTCTAATGTCACTATTACTCTCACAACCACACAATCATAAAATGGGGCACAATTCTGAATCCGTCAACCCTTTTGCCAATGAAAGAAGAGGGCACTGCTCATGAGTGTAGAGAGCACGTGGAGGAGGAGTGTAAGCCCAGGGATGACGTAATAGATGTGCCACTCGTTGAGGGAAAGGTTTGGTTTGTTGATGGTTTGAGCTTTACAACAGCAGAAGGACAGGCTAAAACAGGTTTTTACTGTAGTAGATAGTGAGAAAGTTATCTGTGCAGGACAACTAGCATGTTTCATATCTGCTTAAGCAGCAGAGATAGTAGCTTTAACGGAAGCGTGTAAAGCTGCAGAGAGACAATATACACTGATGGCCAATATGCATTTGCTACATTACATTTCTTTGAAGTGCAGTGGGTGAGACGAGATGTGACAGCCTCTACAGGGAAGCCTGTAGAACACGCCAAACTCCTGCAAAATCTGCTGGAAGCAATAATATTGCCCAGTAGAATTGCCATTTGTAAATGTGTACACACATGTGAGGGAAAGATCCAGTTGCATTAGGGAATGCTTTTGCAGATAAGATCACAAGAGAGGCAGCTTTCGGAGCACATGGTGTTCACATTTTAGCGGTGCAACACCAACAGATGTTGCCTATTATACGAGATGTACTGGCAGACATGCAGGCCCACTCACCTACTGCAGAAAAACAGTTTGGCTCACAAAAGCAGCGAGCTTGCAGGATGGTGTTTATTGTCTATGTAATAACCCAATACTGCCTCAGAATTTGTATGACCGCTGCGATTTTGAACCATGGGCCGTGCCATGTCTCGACAGGAGGGATGATGGCAGCAGTAGAGCAACATTTTCATAATCTAGGATTTAATACTTTAAAAAAAAAAATTAAAAAAAATTAGGGCTGAACGATATATCGCATTTGCGATAATATCGCGACATGATCAAGTGCAATTTTCTAACCGCAAAGGCTGCGATTATACTGCGATTATATTATACAATTCATGGGCTGCATCCTCCTGAGGCCGCATTTGTAGACCGATTACGTCACAGCGACGCGCCGAAGGCTGTCCAAATTACTACCATATCCCAGAATTCATAGCGCGGCCCAGCCAAACTCCAGTTTCCAGCAATGGCAGCCGCTACTAAGTTTTAAAATTACTCATACTAATCTTTCTGGGTCACAAAATAAACTTTTAACATATTTTCAGGCGAGAAAGTAGTTGTGTAAACATCAAATATCTGCTCGGTTTATCAAGATATCCCATATTTGCAAAAGTGCTTCGACGTTTTCAGAGGCGTCTGCTACCCACCAGCTCGACAGCTAGCCGGGAGCTCGAGGGTTACTGATGCGGCCGAGAACGGCACAACTCCCGGCACATCATTTTCAGATCACCGCGGAGTTTCGCTGCTCGGGTTAAACGTAATATATAAGTCACTTAGACAACCTAAAAATGTTATTGTTGGGCTTTTTTCAGTGTTTTGTTTGTTCGTGAGTAAATCGGTTTGGCTGAGATTAAAGTTATTAGATTAGATAAAATAAAACTTTATTAATCCCCCGGGTGGGTTCCTCCTTGGTTTTCACACAGCTGACTAAACGTCAAACAGAAAACTTATTAAACAGAAGTATGAGACAGTCGAGAATTTACACCAGTGTCTGGTTATATTTTAGATAGCAAGAAGCAGACGGCCGAGTTTATTAAACTCCACCGAGACAGCGGTGATGCTAATCAGAACTAGCCTTCTGATTAGCTAATCAGAAGGCTAGACCGTCCAATTTCACGCCTTTAAATTTTAAAGGCGTGTTTGTGTGTGTGTTTATACAATTGCTATTATGTTTGCACTTTATGTGTAATGTTACTGACTGCAGAGATCAGTAAGATGTGTGTATTTTTTATTTATTAGTTTTATTTATTTAATATTATTTTTTAATTGAATGACTGTCTAGTAGTTCACAGATGTCGAAAAACTGAGTGTGGTAAAGCCACTGATTTTTTTTATGTATATTTCTGCAATCTGCACATTGTACTGACTTTCATTTTAATGTTTACACCAGGGTTCCTTGTCAGCACTTTATGCTCAGATGTTTGTAAGCTAAAAATAAACTATTGTGTATGTTCAAATATACTGTTGTGATTGAAGAAGTTAAATAAAAATGTCAGTCATCAATTCATGCATCACCTCATGTCATCATAACAGAGGTCTGTCTTCCAGGAAAGAACAGTTTAAAATTAATGTAATATAGTATTGGCCATACTATATGATGTATTGCTTGTCTTTGTTTAATAATACAGAAGACAAATACCTTAAAAAATAATCGCATATCGCATCGCAATCGCAATATTGGGGCAAAAAATCGCAATTAGATTATTTTCCATAATCGTTCAGCCCTAAAAAAAATTGCAGGTCATGTATGATATGTTGCAAGAACAATTCTCGGGGTAATTTGAGACCTAAGAGAGGGAAATTCCCCAGACCCAGTCACCCATTTCAAGTTATTCACATGGACTTTATAGAGCTGTCTAACTGTAATAACTATAAGTACTGTTTTGTGATAGTGTGCCCTTTTTCAAAGTGGGTAGAAATCGTCCCAACTAGGGAAGCAGATGCCATTTCGGTTGCCAAAGCCATATGTAAGAATATCATCCGGGACACGGGATTCCGGAGACCATTTATAGTAATAATGGTCCACACTTTGTAAATGAAGTGATTGGATTAATGGCACAGCATCTAGGGATAACACTAAAACATCATTGTTCATATCACCCACAAAGTGCAGGGTTGGTAGAGAGAACTAATGGCACAGTAAAGCTAAGACTTAGGAAAACAATGGAAGAGAAAGGCAGGACATGGTTAGACTGTATAGAATTAGTTAAGATGTACATGAGGATTACTCCAACAGAGAACGGTCTGACGCTTTGGGATTATATATGGTAGACCATTTAGAGGTTTAGTCTTCTGTAGTGATGATAGAAAAGCAGAAGAGAGAACACATTAGCAGATTGGATGCTTAAAATGTTTAAAAGTAAAGAAGTCATGAGAACAAATCATCTGCCAGATGATTCTGTTTCTCTGCAGGAGCAGAGTCTGAAGTCTGGAGATTAGATGCTCATTAAGGCCATGGAGAGGAAGTGCTGGCCCAGTCCACGGCGGGAAGGTCCCTATCAGGTGCTGCTGACGACGCCCACAGCAGTGAAGATTGCTGAGATAAACACTTGGATACATCAAGTGCACTGCAAGAGTATATCTCTAGGACCTCTCGTCTCAATCCTGGTGAAGAAACCAATGGATCCAGAACCCAACTTAGAATGGCTAAGGAATGTGCTGTGCACCTTCTTGAGCCTGTTAGCCCTGAGTGGGTTGACAGGAGCGCACTGGGACAGAGCAAACCACACCCAGTACCCGCATGGGTTTTCAACCAACTGCTGGTGGCAGTTGAACACAACCGCTCACATAAACAACGAGACCAATGGTTATGCTTGTGATGCCACTGTCTACACATTCTTCTGGACTGTGGCCATATAGCCACAGAGAGCGAGACAGTTTGTTTGCTTGCCTTAGCAACACATCCAGGAGTAAACGTACTTGGAACACTGCCAAATTTTCAACTCCTCTGAACCTGAATGGATGGTTGATTCACCAGTAGCCAGGAAGGTGAACTGCTCTGGTAAGACAGACCTGCTGGCCTGACTCCAAGTATCTGACTCACTGCAGGACATTGAACAGCTAAACAAACTGGAAGCAGGCCAGTTACCCATGTGTATGAAGGGCAATGGATTAGTCCAAGTTGGAGATTTACCATGGAATTTGTGCAACGTCACCCATTCTTTTTGTCCTCTGCAAGAAGGGGTGTAAACAGAAAAGAGTTTTGTCTACATTTACATCATGAACACTTCTCTAAGCTGGTTGAGGTTTTGAGCCAAGAAGATCAAAACAGCTTGATCTAATTTCCTTCTAAAAATCTTTTTCTGCAGAGACAACAGGAAAGGAGAAATGTTGTAAATGCAGATAATTCACCAGTTGACTCTAACCCCCACAGGATGCCTACAGTGAGAAGATTTGGGGGGTTGATAGGAGTCATAAAAAGGAGTGTTGACCAGGCTGCAGCTTTGAAGTTAGCTGAAAGCAACATGGACCAAACAATAAAATCAACTGATGTGTGTGAATGCCTATGTCTGTATACAGTTGGATTGTAGTGACATATGATTTTTGAGAATGTTGATTCTTCTTGTTTGATTGTTGACATCCAGTTGTTTACTTGCAAGTTGTAGTTTACTGTGTATGAGATCAATGAGAAGCAGGTTAACTGCTTAAAAGAATTAAGTGTGATGTTTTGCTGCAATAGGAGGTGAATGACATGACAGAAGCCTGTGTATAAATGACGCCTGCGCTGAAAATGTCAAGCAACTGGTGCATGGCTGAGAATATACTACACAGGAATAATTTGGAGCATACAAATAACAAAACAGGAGGGAAATGTTAAAGTGAATTGTTAAATGTTGTCATTTTTATACTTACCATCTCTACATTGTTTCAACTCTGTGATGAAAGGAATAGAGATGGAAAATGTGACGTCATTCAGGGGTAAAACCGCAAAGGATTCTGGGAACTTGTGGCAAGAGGTACAAGCGCACGCAGGCTTTCAATTGAAATCAGTTACACTGTGATAAAAAGAAACACAAAAAAATGGCAAGAAGCTGCTGTATTATTAACTGCAATAGCCGGTCCCATGACAGCCACGGGAAGCCGACGGGTAAAGAGATCGGTTGTTATCGGATTACGTCGTTGAAGAGAAATTGTTCGAGCCATGTTTCCGAAGTAACAAAGAGGCGACTGGATTGCAGCCATTCAAAGATCAAATATAACGTCCCAGAACACTCCAGCTCACAGGTTAGTCTGCTATAAGCATTCCCACAAAGGTCAGTCTGCTGTTGTAGTTAATGCGTCATTTTTCTTAACATAACTGGTGATATAGGTTACAAGCAAGTCTGGCGCTGAACAGAAATTGTCGCGCTATGCTCCTTTATTTATTGTGCATAAATAGTGAATTGTCCTGACACAATATTGCGTTTCGCTTCTGTTATTACCATGGTACATTGACAAAAACATATACTTTTATTCACAGGATAAAACAGTTGTTTTCTATCACTAATTGCCCAGTACGATTACAGCATACAATATTATTGTCACTGCTACATTTCTGTGATGCGTACCAGAAATTATTTCCACTACTAATTAATTACCGTTGAGCTTAGGGCTGAACGATTATGGAAAATAATCTAATTGCGATTTTTTTTGCCCCAATATTGCGATTGCGATATGCGATTATTTTTTAAGGTCTTTGTCTTCTGTATTATTAAACAAAGACAAGCAATACATCATATAGTATGGCCAATACTATATTACATTAATTTTAAACTGTTCTTTCCTGGAAGACAGACCTCTGTTATGATGACATGAGGTGATGCATGAATTGATGACTGACATTTTTATTTAACTTCTTCAATCACAACAGTATATTTGAACATACACAATAGTTTATTTTTAGCTTACAAACATCTGAGCATAAAGTGCTGACAAGGAACCCTGGTGTAAACATTAAAATGAAAGTCAGTACAATGTGCAGATTGCAGAAATATACATAAAAAAAATCAGTGGCTTTACCACACTCAGTTTTTCGACATCTGTGAACTACTAGACAGTCATTCAATTAAAAAATAATATTAAATAAATAAAACTAATAAATAAAAAATACACACATCTTACTGATCTCTGCAGTCAGTAACATTACACATAAAGTGCAAACATAATAGCAATTGTATAAACACACACACAAACACGCCTTTAAAATTTAAAGGCGTGAAATTGGACGGTCTAGCCTTCTGATTAGCGTCACCGCTGTCTCGGTGGAGTTTAATAAACTCGGCCGTCTGCTTCTTGCTATCTAAAATATAACCAGACACTGGTGTAAATTCTCGACTGTCTCATACTTCTGTTTAATAAGTTTTCTGTTTGACGTTTAGTCAGCTGTGTGAAAACCAAGGAGGAACCCACCCGGGGGATTAATAAAGTTTTATTTTATCTAATCTAATAACTTTAATCTCAGCCAAACCGATTTACTCACGAACAAACAAAACACTGAAAAAAGCCCAACAATAACATTTTTAGGTTGTCTAAGTGACTTATATATTACGTTTAACCCGAGCAGCGAAACTCCGCGGTGATCTGAAAATGATGTGCCGGGAGTTGTGCCGTTCTCGGCCGCATCAGTAACCCTCGAGCTCCCGGCTAGCTGTCGAGCTGGTGGGTAGCAGACGCCTCTGAAAACGTCGAAGCACTTTTGCAAATATGGGATATCTTGATAAACCGAGCAGATATTTGATGTTTACACAACTACTTTCTCGCCTGAAAATATGTTAAAAGTTTATTTTGTGACCCAGAAAGATTAGTATGAGTAATTTTAAAACTTAGTAGCGGCTGCCATTGCTGGAAACTGGAGTTTGGCTGGGCCGCGCTATGAATTCTGGGATATGGTAGTAATTTGGACAGCCTTCGGCGCGTCGCTGTGACGTAATCGGTCTACAAATGCGGCCTCAGGAGGATGCAGCCCATGAATTTGGACATGTCCAGAGTATAATCGCAGCCTTTGCGGTTAGAAAATTGCACTTGATCATGTCGCGATATTATCGCAAATGCGATATATCGTTCAGCCCTAGTTGAGCTCAAAGGTCCCATTAATAAACTGTTAACGAATGTGTATTTATGAAGACGATTTGTGAGACTGGTAAACTTATGATATGTACGATGGTCTTTCGTTCTACACGGTGCATTTCAAGGTCCTGTACCCATCCGTCGGTAAACTGTACCTGGGCTTGTTGCAGTGACCCGAAGTTACTAAACTTCACGAGTGTATGCACTCACTCCAAGAACGTATGATTATAAATATGAGCGTGGTGAAAGTTGGGCAGCACGCTAACGTCTTTTGTCCACTCTGTGTGCTCGTACGGGTCTAACCCTTTCACTCCTTTGATTTTTTCCTCGTATCTCTTCTTTGACTTTTCATCAAGTCTGTCTTTGTACGGACCGGCATTGTTCTCCTTTGTTTTGTACATACCTTTTTGGGGGCAAAGAAAAGCCAAGAAGGTATTGGAACGGGAGAATGAACGTTTTGCGGTGCTGCAAATGCTTGCGTTTGATGTGGTACTTGGATTGTTTTGCCACGAGTTCCCAGCATGCAATGCGCGAAAGTCACGTGGTCTGTCGATCTCTATACCTATTTTTCTCTAAACAATTTGAAATTTAGGCCCTGAAATACTCTGCAAGAAACCAAGAGGGTCTCCCACTCGGCAGGCCCTATTCTCCATTTCACCGAGTTAAAACAAATATGTCGTGGGCATTTAATTAGAAGAAACAGTAATAGTGTTTCACCCAGAGTTTTGGGCTTTCACAGCAAAACCTCACAGACGTCAGTGTTGTAGTTCACTCCGACTGGAGGTCCAAATGATTTCAGTGAATCCAAACTAAGAAATAAAATCAGAACAATCACATGTGAACACCATCCACCTTCAACCCACTATGAGCCTTCATATGAGACTAAATCACATAAACTACCTCTGAAAAACCATTGGATCTATTTGTACACATGTCGTATGGAGTCGTATTCCCCCTCGTGTTATCACACAGCAACTAAAGCAGCTAGCAGCATGCTAAGATAACTAGCTAAAGGCTAGCGCCAGCTTAATCACGTGTTCAGTCACATATGCTGTGATGTGATGTACCCATAAAAGTGATTTGAGATTGGTTACCTGTGCAGGAGAAAAGACCAAAGACTAGTGATGTGTCCTGTGTGTCGACGCTTCGATACCTGTGTCGGGTAATCTCGGCGAGTTTTTGTGAAACGCGTATCGAGGCTCGCTTTGATTACGTATGCAGTGACGTTCGAGGCCTCGCGGGCAGTCCGTACCATGTGACTGATTCAGGAACTGGCTCGCCGGTTCGCGCCAGATTCGAAATAAAGTGGGCAGCAAAACACAGCTGATTTCCCATCACACTGTGTTGTTGAACCGATTACGTACGTGTTACATAGTTACTTGAGCATTTATTATTTGATGGAACGAGCAAGGAAGAGATTTTTTTTAAATCTCATCTCTTCAAATAAAGTATGCACACAGTAATAAATATCACGAATGATTAGTACCATAATATAAATAAACAACACCACATATCCTATAATCTGATTTCTGTCTTTTTTTAAAAAAGTGAAGCGCCACACACTAGTTTGTGTCATTATCCAGATGTACATAAGCATGATTACAGTTACTAGGGGTGGGTTTTGATTATCGATTAAAATCGATACTTGGATAACGTCATATCGATTCATTAAAATCCTGAATCATTTTTTTAAATATAAATTCATTTTGCCCGAAATGCCAGAATCTCAGGTTAAACTTCACAAAATTTCAACAACCACCAAACAGCTAAAGCAGTGAATGAGAGCAGGAACACGGATTCTGCACAAAGACGTAAACACAAAGCACGGAGCCTCCGACGGATCTCTCTCCAAACAATATTGAGCGAACCAGCAGCAAAAGAAGATCCAAACTACGCTTCACATAAACATCGTCATGAATTCACTCTGACTTTTGCTGTTTTGTTTCCACCACAATAAAATCACACTTCATGCACAGCTCTCTCTCTGTGTACTTCAAGAACAGTTTCCAGTCTAAAAATCTGTTTTCTGCATTATTCGCTTATTTGTTACGCACAATTCTACCGTTGTTTACAGGCTGTCGGCCGCTACTTTTTCCTTTTACTTAATTCCGAAAAGAAAAGCTAATTTCTGCCGTTCAATACTGAAGAAATTTAAAGTTTTTAAAATTATGCAAAATTACAAAACGCTTAGTTGTGTCTCTAATCAAACCTCTGTAACTTTGCTCTGCTTCACTTCAGCTGCATCAGGTAATGTTCATGTGTTGATTAATGGTTTTCTTTTGTTTTTTATGTACTGCAGAATATATTTTTAAAATCCAGGCCAAGAAAATCGCCTTCACGTTTTTCTGTGTTTTATCCTCAATTACTTTGACACAAAGGCATCTGCTGATGCTCACACCTTTGATAAAGTCTCCAAAGTGTCAGCTTTCTTTTTATATCTATAAAAATATACAAAATGTACTGATGCATGATCTGAATTATAATATTTCTGACTGTCTGAGGCAAAATTTCCCCACACAGCCCTAACAGTTACACAATCATAGCAAAACTCTGTCCTGATAGTTTCCAGTTTCTCTTTTGTATCAGACATACTGAGACAATATTCGGGATAAATAACCACGAACACAATTTATTTATTCAGTTTAGAGGTTTACACATCACATCATTATAATCACAGAGCCCGTTTCACTTGAATCGTCCACTTGATGGCGCAGTAGAGCAAATGAAAAGCTTCAGTTCATCACTAGGCTTCATCTCACCATCACTACCAAAGACTGAAGGGGAAGTCCGTGAAAAAGCTGGAGTCAGGCTGGCGAGGCCATGATGAGCTGGGAAGCATATTTAGCAAAGCCTACCAGCTGCAGGAGAGCGAGTTTTCAAAATAAAAGTTGCTTTCTTCTTCTCTGAGGTTTATGTCTTAACAGCGCATCGTGCCTCAGCGCCACCCACTGGAGCCATGTCGCCGTGTGATTGGCAGATTAGACAGTTGCGATTGAACAGGTGTGCCTAATGAAGTGGCCAGCCAGTGCACAGTCAGCGGGGGCCTTTCAGTCAGTTAATGACATCACCAAGGACCACGCACGTTTACACTGTGGTGAGCATGTTTCATTCTGCTTGCAGTGTGCTCATGCAACCTCTGTAGCTTTAACGTTCATACTCCAACTGTAACTGACAAACTTTGTTCTAAATATACTAAAATTAAACACGTGAATTACTTCGCATTAATCTGTAGTATTTTTTACTGTTGCCTGCGCTCATCTGTAAGATTTTTTCCTGCTTGTTTCATCTACCCAGTTTTGTTTTGACCATTACCAAACCTCATTTCCGCTTCCTTTGAACTCTGTAAAAACCTTCATTCTTCACTTTTCTGCACAAATGGAGAAAAGAAAATCTTACGCTTTCTTTTTTGTTAATAAAAACGACAGAAGCAGCAGCTCTACAGCAAATCCTCAGTTTATTTCCTGCACATTTAAAAGCAAATAAAAGAACAAGCTCAGATCTCTGAATTACAGCCCCCATCATTTTAGAAAAACAGAAACATAACAAAAACCTGTCAGCTTGGCTGCTTGTGGATGTGGGAGCCTCAGTGAAC